>NC_086444.1:510473044-511073044 GCF_028390025.1 Pseudophryne corroboree
GAACTTAGGCACAAGGTATGTGACTCGTTGTCCGAGGCAATGTGAGAGAGCCACGGACCAGCAGTTAAACCCCCTGCTCATCAGCGATTGGACACAGAGCTGCAGGTGGAGACACAGCGCTGGATTGAGCACCCGGAACAGCTGAGTGCAGGTGTCATGGCAACGTCCACACAGGCCGGACACCAGCACGCAGCAAACCCCACACAGGATCAGACCCAGGGGCATTCAGTAATACGGAAGATGACGCTCACGGCCACTACACTCACGCAGCCGCAACTGGGGCCACGACCTCCGGAGGCCTGCACACCAGCGCACTGGTAAGTGAGACGCAGCAGCGCGCCGATTCCTGACATTACCCCCTCCTTTATGGGTGGGCACCGAACACCCACGAGGCTTGGCAGGGAAGAGTCTGTGGAAGGCTTGAATCAAACGTGGAGCATGAACATCCGTGGCGTTGACCCAACTCCTCTCTTCAGGACCATATCCAGACCAGTCAATAAGATATTGCAGATGACCATAACGATGTCGAGAGTCTAAGATCTTTTCCACCTCGTATTCCACGCCCCGATGAGTTTGTACCTTTGGAGCCGCTGGAAGCGTTCTCTGGAAACTATTGAGAATTAGTGGTCTGAGGAGAGAAATATGAAATGAGTTGGGTACTTTCAAGAAAGCAGGCAGTTTTAACTTATAAGCCACCGAATTAATGACACTTTCTACTGGAAATGGTCCAATAAACCGAGGAGCAAACTTCATTGATGGCACTCTGAGACGGAGATTTCGAGTAGATAACCAGACTTTATCGCCCGGTTTCAAACTAGGAACTGCACGTCTCTTCCGATCAGCAAACATTTTATACCGTTGAGAAACTATTTTAAGAGATGAATGGATCTTCTTCCAAATTTGAGCGAACCGCTGAAGAGCAGAATCAGCCGTAGGCACATCTATGGCAGGTAACTCTTGGAAGTCTGGTACTCTAGGATGTTGACCATAAACTGCGAAAAAAGGAGTTGTATCTGTAGAAGTATGATAACGGAAATTATGAGCAAACTCCGCCCAGGGCAATAAATCTACCCAGTCATCCTGTGAAGAAGAAATATACAGTCTTAAATATGTCTCAAGTTCTTGATTTACCCTCTCTGTCTGCCCATTTGTTTGAGGATGATAGGCCATAGAGAATTTCAGTTTTACCTGCAGCGCTGAACACAGAGCCCTCCAAAACTTGGCCACAAATTGTACACCCCGATCAGATATGATTTCTGTTGGAAGTCCATGTAACCTGAATATTTCGTGAAGAAACAACTGTGCCAATTTTGGAGCAGACGGTAACCCCATGAGTGGAATGAAGTGCGCCATTTTTGAAAACCTATCGACTACTACCCAGATGGTGTCATATCCTTTGGACGGAGGGAGATCAGAAATAAAATCCATCGACAAATGAGACCAGGGGCGCTTGGGAATGGAATTGGGTATCAATTGGCCTGCGGGAGCCTGATGAGAAATTTTATGCTGAGCACATTTGAAACATGAAGCTATGAATTCTTGAATATCTACCTTCATACGAGGCCACCAGTACGTTTGAGACAGAAACTTAAAAGTCTTTAGAACTCCAGGGTGACCAGTAAATTTGGACGTATGAGCCCAAGACAGAAGGTTTGGACGAAGCTCTGGAGAGACAAACATCTTGCCTGGAGGCGGGACTTGCGACATCCCTGTAGCTGCGAAAACCACCGGATTTAATACAGGTCGAGCAGCCTGTTCTAGGGATTCCTCATTTGAGCTCATAGAGCGAGACAGAGCATCTGCTTTGATGTTTTGTGAACCAGGTCTAAACATTAACTTAAAATCAAAACGAGAAAAGAATAGGGCCCACCTTGCTTGCCGAGGATTCAGGCACTGCGCAGCTTTCAAGTAGAGAAGATTCTTGTGATCCGTATAGATGGTAATGGGGAATCTCGTACCTTCCAGCAGATATCTCCATTCTTCAAGGGCCAATTTAATTGCCAACAACTCCTGCTCACCGATGGTATATTTCATTTCTGCGGGCGAGAACCTAGGAGAAAAAAACCCACAGGGGTGAGTCTTACCATCAATGCCAATCTGAGACAGGACTGCGCCCACGCCAACCGTTAAGGCATCAACTTCCAAGATGAAGGCCTTACTGACATCCAGCTGTTGTAACACAGGAGCTGAAATAAAGGCTTGTTTTATTTTATGAAAAGCAGACAGTGCTTCGTCAGACCATTGAGAAGGATTTCCCCCTTTCCGGGTAAGGCAGGTAATTGGAGCTATTAACGTGGAAAATCCTTTAATAAACTTTCTGTAGTAATTGGCGAAGCCAATGAAGCGTTGAACTGACTTGAGTGTTGTTGGAAGAGCCCAGCTTTCTATAGCTTCCAGTTTAGCTGGATCCATTTGAAGGTCTGTTCCGGAAATTATGTATCCTAAGAAAGGTATTGAAGAAGCTTCAAATGTGCATTTAGACAGCTTGCCATACAGATGATTCTGTCGAAGACGATGAAGAACCTCCTTCACTTGTTGGCGATGGGAAACTAAATCACGGGAGAATATCAAGATGTCATCAAGGTAAACTACCACACATTTATACAGGAGATCTCTAAACACTTCGTTGACAAAGTTTTGAAACACGGCCGGGGCATTGCTTAAACCGAAGGGCATCACTAGATATTCATAGTGGCCGTCACGAGTATTGAAGGTGGTTTTCCACTCATCCCCACTTCGAATCCTAATAAGATTGTAAGCCCCGCGAAGATCTAGTTTCGTGAAGATGGAAGCCCCCCTTACTCTGTCAAACAATTCTGTGATGAGAGGTAACGGGTAGCTATTTTTGATCGTGATGTCATTTAAACCTCGGTAATCGATACAGGGACGAAGTCCTCCATCTTTCTTCTTGACGAAGAAGAATCCAGCACCAGCTGGGGAAGAGGATGGACGGATGAATCCTTTCTTTAAATTTTCCTTTATGTATTCACTCATTGCTTGAGTCTCTGGGACTGAAAGAGGGTATGTACGCCCTCTAGGCGGCTTGCTCCCTGGAACCAAATCGATGGGACAATCCCACTCTCGATGGGGAGGCAAGACATCCGCTGCTTTTTCACTAAAGACGTCAGTGAATTCCTGATAGGCCTCCGGAAGCCCGGACTGGGACTTTACACTTGAAGACTTTATAGGAAAAATTTGAGCAAGACAAGACTGGTGACAGGAGGAACTCCATGATGTTAACTGTAATGTAGACCAGTCGAATTGTGGATTGTGCAGTTGGAGCCAAGGCATACCCAGTACAATCTCATAGTTCGCTTTAGGTATAACCAGGAACTCAATGAGCTCGGAATGCAGGAAGCCTGTTCCCAGAACTACCGGCTTGGTTTGCTGAGAGATGGAACCCTCTGGAATACGGCTTCCGTCCACGGCCGTGAGATACACTGGACGACACAGCCTAGACACTGATAGATGAAGTCTATCCACTGCAGCTTGCGTGATAAAATTACCAGCAGCACCACAATCCACTAAGGGAGACAAAGACTGGAGTCCCTCTGGCCTTTCCAAGGTGACAGGTAATATCAGATCTTGCGATGAAGGAGCTTTATTCAAGGTCCCTAACTTGACTCCTCCACTACAAGTTAGGACCTGGCGTTTCCCGACCGAGCAGGGCAGGAACCAATCAGATGACCAGCAGCAGCACAATAGAGACACAGTCTTTCCTTTAATCTTCTGGACCGCTCCTCAGGTGTTAAACGAAATTTGTTTACCTGCATGGGTTCATCAGCAGCAATAGGTAGAGACTGTACAGGAGGCATAGCGCAGTGCTTGTGAAGATCACCTCGAGAGCGTTCACAGGCTTGCTCGCGTAAACGTAGATCCAACTTGACACATAGGGAAATTAGAGCTTCCAGTTGCTCTGGTAAATCTCGAGTAACCAACTCATCTTTTATGCGGTCGGACAGACCATGCCAGAAGGCGGCAACCAATGCCTGGTTGTTCCACTTCACCTCTGATGCCAATGTCTGGAACTGGATAACGTACTGACCCACAGTACGTGTTCCCTGGCGGATCTGAAGGAGGTCTGAAGAAGCAGAGGTCGTACGCCCAGGTTCGTCAAAGATGCGTCGGAATGCGGCAACAAATTCAGTATAGTTGTTCAATAATGCATCTGCTCGCTCCCACAGCAGAGAGACCCAGTTTAGAGCAGAACCAACTAGAAGAGAAACAATATAAGCAACCTTTGATCTGGGTGTTGGAAAGTTCTGTGGTTGCAATTCAAACTGAACTTCGCATTGATTTAAAAATCCACAACACATCTTGGCATTACCATCAAATTTACTTGGTGTAGGAAGATGGATGCGAGACATTGAAACAGAAGCAACTGGAGAGCTAGAAACTGAGGAACTAGGAACAGGAACTGGAACTGAGGAAGACACTGGGGAAACTGAAATTGGAAGTGATTGTTGCAGAGTATCTAAACGTGAAGACATTCCTTGCAGGGATTGAATAATCTGCCGCTGCGCAGCCTCTTGACTATCCAGTCGTGACACTAGGTCTTGGAGTGTCCCTGACCCCACACTCTGACCACCGTCCGGGTCCATGGGCCTCGGACAAACTGTCAGGTCTCTAGGTTTGTCTGTCCCCGGCGGGGGCGCTAGTGGGTCAGTGTTGGTATGATGGATAAAACATAGAGGCAATATAAAAGTCCTGCGCATAGGCGCTATGTTTTATTATAACTGAGCAGATGAGATAACACAGCGTGAACAGAAAACCGGTAATGAAATGACAATGATTGATAACGGAATTTGAATAACTGAGGTCTCTTGCAAAAGAAATATGAAACAACAAATACTGAAGGCAGATGATATAAACTAAAGTCCGGAAGTAATTGATAGCACACAGTCTCGGTATAACATAAGGTAACGTAACTTGGAAAGCAGAACTCCGATATGCATAGGAAACACACAGTCCCAATAAAGCACAAGTCCAAGTAGCCTTGCTAGGCTCAAGCAGGAGACAGTCTCTAAGCAACTTGTTGTTATATTGCAGGAATGCACAGATGGAATACTGATAGCAAGTGCACAGGTAAGATGGTAATACGAACACCTGAGGAGAGTCTCTGCTGCTGGTGGATTGTGGCTGGATGTAATTGAGTCCGGAGTAACAGAAGAGCTTGTGAAGGTGAAAACTGGAACAAAGGAAATAACCACGGGGAACGCTGGAAACAGGAACACAGGAACCAGGAGAACTTAGGCACAAGGTATGTGACTCGTTGTCCGGGGCAATGTGAGAGGGCCACGGACCAGCAGTTAAACCCCCTGCTCAGCAGCGATTAGACACAGAGCTGCAGGCGGAGACACAGCGCTGGATTGAGCACCCGGAACAGCTGAGTGCAGGTGTCATGGCAACGTCCCCACAGGCCGGACACCAGCACGCAGGAAAACCCACACAGGATCAGACCCAGGGGCATTCAGTAATGCGGAAGATGACGCTCACGGCCACTACACTCACGCAACCGCAACTGGGGCCACGACCTCCGGAGGCCTGCACACCAGCGCGCTGGTAAGTGAGACGCAGCAGCGCGCCGATTCCTGACAGGTACAGATTAATCAGCACATATCACCCACACGGGGTTAGAGAAGGTAGTTTCTTCATATACTGTAGCTAGGGCTTAGAAGAGACAAATATAGTGCAATCCCATTTATAAAAACAAGAATTTTTAATGTATCAACACACTCACATAGGGTAAAAAGCTTATAAGCATATATCACCAATCCTCTGGTGGACCCTCCCAGGCAGTCTCATGTGGTTAGATGGAAATTCCTTGGGTAACCAAATGATGTAAAATCGTCCCCAATGTAGAACACACAGCTGCAAGGTCCGTTTCTGTCCAGAGTCCCTCTGTCTGCTTAAACGCGTTTTCGGATGATTATCCTTCCTCAGAAGCATGGGGATCTGGGGTGCCTGTTTGCCTTATATACCTACCAATATTAGTTCACACAGAACACCTGAAGAGCCGCGCCAATCCAGCCGCCGGAAGCGGAACTCCGTTACCGGAAGTGACGCGGCATGCGTTCCAAAGCAAGTCTCCTGACTTCCTGTTTGCATTCCACAGTCCGTAAATGGCTCTGATATACAGTTCCTTTTGTTTTCACATAGATCTTTCACTCAGCAATTTGTATATAAGGCAATCAGGCATCCAGATGAAGGTATGATCAACATGAAATATAGAAATATAATATCAAGATACATATTTTTAATACATGAATAAACATTAAAAATAGGAAAGTAGAATAGGCTCCTTTTGTGTTTTTAAAAAAATTCAATATTGTAAAAACCATTTAAGCTCGAAGTCATTATTAAGACCTAAAGGTGCTAATGTGCCCAACTTATATATCCAGCGCATTTCTGATTTTGCTAAAAGGATATCCACATCCTTATTCCGCCATGTGGAATTTACCAATTGGATACCCCAGAATGACTTAATGCCATTCGGACTGCACCCATGTGCCGTTTTAAAATGCAACGAGAGGGAATGGGACTCCAGGCCTCTCTTTATGTTATACAAGTGCTCGGAAAGTCTCACTCTAAGATTTCGGGTGGTCTTTCCTACATACACGAGCCCACACTTGCACTCTATAGCATTAATTAAATTTTTCGGGTTGCAAGTAATGAACTCGTTAATGGTATGTTTTTTGCTGTTTACCACAAAATCCTTCATCTTGCTTATACCCGTTGTTGCCCTGCACATGTTGCATAGGGCGCAACGATGAAAACCTTTTGTCCTTATACTGCTCCTTTTAACAGGCTCAATAGAGCTATGGACTAATTTATCTTTAAGAGAACGTGATTTTCTATATATGAACACAGGTTTCATAGGTAGATTACTTCCAAAAATGGGATCTTTTTTTAACATCAATAGTTTTTATTGAATTTTATATCAAATGCAAAGAAAAAAAAACAAAAGGGGGGGGTACAGAAAAAAGAACAGGGTGGGGAGGGATGTACATGTCAATGAAATGCAACATACATATTGAACAGATAACATAACACTAAGTAGGTATACAGGTATCCTAGTCATGTTAAAGGTTTGAAGTGCACATAGCTAATTTGATAGGGTTTCTCTACTCCGTCTCTAGTATCCGGTGGGGATCGGTCGACAACATTATAAATGTAATCTAGTGTAAACCAAAGGGGGAAGCATGAGAGATAGAGCACTCAAGAAGTAGAAGATTTCTCATTCAGGCTGAATTGTAAGGGGGATGTCTTCCCCGGGTCGACAACATTATAAATGTAATCTAGTGTAAACCAAAGGGGGAAGCATGAGAGATAGAGCACTCAAGAAGTAGAAGATTTCTCATTCAGGCTGAATTGTAAGGGGGATGTCTTCCCAGGGTGTGATATGAGGGCAGAACCTTCCCCCTCCGTGACGTATTCATGCCAATGGAACCATTTCACAATGGGAGAGGAAGCAGAGGAGGAATAAGGCACACATTCAGTTTCCATAGTATAATGGAAATTAACTTTATGAAACACCCTTAGAGCAGAGGGGACCACCGCCTGTTTCCATGCTTGGGCCAAGGTTGCCCTTGCTGCTATGCAGATGTGTCCCAACAAGTACCTCTGGGAGGCTGATACCTCCAGGGGATACATATGTAGGAGAGCCAGAGCTGGGGACGGGCTTAAAGATAGGCCTAGAACTTTATTTATTAGCTTAAATACTTCTGCCCAGAAAGTTTGGAGAAGGGGACACGACCAAAAAATATGGTACACATGTCCTATCTCTCCGCAATTTCGCCAACATAGTGGTGAGCAGGAAGGCCAGAAGGTGTGCAGTCTGTCTGGGGTCAGGTATAATCTATTCAGTAATTTAACATGCATTTCTGAATGGTTTAAACAGCGAGACATGCGAAATGTTAAACGATATAATTTCTCCCATTGTGACTCTGCTATGGGAATACCCAAGTCCCCCTCCCAGCGCCTCTGGGCATTAGACTTTTGGTATGGGACTAATGAGATGAGTGTATTGTACCAATAAGTGATATCTTTAGTTGATGAAGATAATACCACGCGGGATCGAATAGACTGAACTAGAGAGCTGGGGGGAGTTTGTACGGTGGGTAGACTCTGGAACCAGTGTCTGATTTGAAAGTAGTGAAATAGTTCAGTACTCGGGAGGGAGAATTTATCGTGCAATTGGGCGAATGAAAGAAAAGTAGTTCCATCTAATAAGTCTCTAAGGGTATGAATATTACAAGCAGTCCACGTGGAGATATGTAAGTTGGGAATTAACTTACTCACTGCTTTAAGTGAAAGGGCCGTGTAGGGGGTAGTAATGCCAGGGAGTTTACTCATCAAATTATCCCATATTCTTAAAGAAGAAGCCGTAGAGGGGAGGACATTCAAACCATTGGGACGGAGGGCCTTAGGAGTCCACAGCAAATCTGCTAAGGGGTATCCTATGCACCCGACCTCCTCAATATGAGCCACAGGGGTGCGGGATTGGAGATATTCCAAGATTTCAGTTGGGCAAGCACACAAGCTTCCTGATACATACTTAGGTCAGGCAATGCGAGGCTTCCTCTGTGTCGGGGAAGTATCATTCTAGCATGTGCCAGTTTTGGGGGGTGCGATTTCCACAGGTATCTCGTCAGAACAACTCTGCATTTGTCGAGATATGGTTTGGGGAAAGAATAAGGTATAGTGCGAAATAAATACATGAGTTTGGGTAATAAGGACATTTTAAAGGCCGATAAACGTCCCAGCCAGGATATCTCATACAGCAGCCACGAGGATGTCAGGTTCTGGTGAGTGAGTATCAGGGGGGGGAGATTTAAATCGAACACAGCAGAGGAGGTAGTGGGGATATGTATCCCGAGGCATGTAAGTGAGTTGAGTTTCCAGTTGTATGGGTATTGAGAACGTAAAGCAGCCGTGAGTGTATCGGGTAGTTGGACAGGCAAAGCGTCGGTTTTAGTTGTATTCAGTTTGTAGTGTGATGCCTCACTGAAGTCGTGTAGTATGGAATGTAGATGCGGGAGAGAAGAGGAGGGTTGAGATACGAAGAGGAGAACGTCGTCAGCAAAGAGACACAACTTATGGGAGAGTCCTCCATGGGTCAGGCCGGGGAATGCAGCATCTGCTCTAATTTTAGCTGCCAGGGGTTCAATACCTAGAGCATATATCAAAGGTGAGAGAGGGCAGCCCTGGCGGGTACTATTAGTGATTGGGAAGGCGTCCGACAAGAATCCATTGCTAAAAACCCTTGCTGACGGTAAGGTATATAATGCTAAGATTGACGCCAGAATCTTGGCCGAGAAGCCAAATTTAACCAAAACAGTACGCATATATAGCCAATTTAGTCTGTCGAACGCCTTCTCAGCATCCAATGAGAGCAACAAAAATCCCTCGGTGCCAGGGGCCCTATCTATCAGGTTAAAAACTCTGCGGGTATTGTCAGAGGCCTGTCTGCCAGGTACAAACCCAACTTGATCGGGGTGAATCAACAGCGGTAAATAAACACTAAGTCGGGATGCTATCAATTTAGCATAAAGCTTAACATCACTATTAAGTAATGCAATTGGTCTGTAATTGTGGCAGTGGGCAGGGTCTTTCCCAGGTTTGGGGATCGCTACCACCTGAGCCTCCAGCATTTCTTTAGGGAAGGTACCGGTACTAGTTATATCATTAAACAGAGCGGTCAAAGTGGGGGAGAGACGGTCCGCAAAGGAAGCATAGAAGTCGTTAATAAACCCATCGGGGCCAGGGGCTTTATCCTTAGGGAGGGATTTATTTGTGGATTCGACCTCTATTGCGGTCCAAGGAGCATTTAAGGCGTCCAGCTGATCATGGGTTAGGGTGGGGAGATTGACAGAAGAAAGAAACGCTTGTATAGAGTCAGGGGTAGGCTGGAATGTGAGGGGATCAGAATGCAAGTTGTACAGTTTAGTGTAATAGTCTGCGAATTGGTTAGCAATATCTAGAGGGTTAGCAAGCTTAGAGCCTGTGGAGGAAAGGATGAATTTAATTCTGTTGCGAGCTTGTTGGGCACGAAGCCTGCGGGCTAGCATTTTACCGGGTCTGTTACTTACTAAATAGAATTTCTGTCGTAGTCTATTGAGAGCCATTTGGGTTCTAAAAACCAAGAGTTTTTGTAGTTGGCTGCGGATGTCAGCAAGTTCCTTACATAAAAGCCGGGTGGGGTGCTTCTTATTCTTGTCTTCAGCTATTTTAAGTCTCTGTTCCAAGTCTAGTTGGAGTCTTTTTGCTTGCTTTTTAAGCGTAGCTCCAGCCTGAATAGCGGAGCCGCGAACAACCGCTTTTAACGCACACCAGTAGTTCGGTAAAGATGTGTCCGAAGGGGAATTGGTATCTGTATACAGGGACAAGCTGTCTGAGATAATTTTTTTGGCTAGCGCGTCATGCAACAAATGGGGAGATAGTCGCCATGGTCTGGGGGGCACGGGAGCAGGCCCAATATGCCACTTCCATAATAGCGGAGCATGGTCGGACCAGGTGATAGGTAGGATATCCACTGCACCAGACTCCTGTAAGGTCCATTTATCGCATAACACGAGGTCAATTCGTGAATATGAATTGTGAACTGGTGAAAAGAACGTGTAGTCTCTACCTGAGGGGTTGCGAATTCGCCAAATGTCATATAAATCAAACTCCGCTACAACATTACGCAGCGCTAGTGAGGGGCCAGAGCGAGTTTTAGGTGTAGTTGAAGGGGGCTGGGACGATTTATCTAGTTTAGGATCTAGTACTAAGTTAAAGTCTCCTAGGAGAATTAGGGAGCCGACCCGGACCTTCTGGATAAGCAAGCATAGCTTCCGAATAAAGGCCACTTGGTTCGAGTTAGGTGCGTATAGAGAGACTATAGTGACGGACTTACCCTCCAAAATACCCGTGAGAATTAAGTACCGGCCTGCTTTATCTGCAATTTGGGAGTGGAGAGTAAAAGGGACACCATTTCTAAACAGCAGAGCTACTCCGTTTCTTTTAAAGGGTCCGTTAGCGAAATATCCAGTAGTGAACCTATGATCTTTCAATACAGGGGGATTGTGTGAGGAAAAGTGAGTTTCTTGTAGGGCTACTATATCGGCTTTATACTTATGGAAGGAGGATAGAGCTAATCTACGTTTGTTGGGGGAGTTTAAGACCTTAACGTTCAATGAGAGAATACCAACCATACCTATTCAATTAAAGTATCATGCAAGTGACGGCATCCCATCCGGATGGGGGGGGGGGGGCACAAAAATCACGGAAACGGGGCAATATGCGTAGACATAGTAAAACAAAAGGGAAAGAAAAGTAAACCGACCCAGTACATCGGGTCTGCATAGCTACTGCAGGGGAAAAAGGAATGCAGTAGATAAACGAGGGGCAGGCGGACTCTTCAATCCGCCCAGAGTCATTAAGAAAACAAATAGCTAATATGTAAGGGGAATAACTGCACATCTCCATCTAAACATAAGTGGAACGTGGGGTATAAACACACATTAGAAAAACACAAGTATAGCACAAAATGATATGGCATATCTTGCTAGCGGGAATACATCCGTCTGCTGTAATCAGCGAATACTAGAAAGATAGGCCAGTAAACAGATAAACAGGTAAACTGGGGCGAAAGCTGAACGACCACATTTAAGTAAAAGAGTAAGCGCTATAAGAATTAGTGGGAAGAAGGTGTATCTCACCTAGAGGGGTTCGAGAACCGTAAGAGCAACAATAAACAGAATATAATAAAGACGATAACTGTAACGAAATATAGAAAGGCATGTTAGAACAAACATTAATTACGTAATGCGTTCACTCAGTGGACCATTCCGAGCGAGGAGGAGGACGTCTCTCATGAGAGGATGGTAGTTTCACCGAGACGTCCCAGTCTTCGAGCAGCTTCACTCCGGCTTCCAGTTCTGATATAATAAACGTAGAGCCGTCATGAAATACAATCAGCTTCACTGGAAAGCCCCATCTATATCGGACATCTTGGGCCCGGAGGGCGGTGGTAATCGGGGCTAAGCTGCGTCTTTTAGAAAGGGTGATTGCGGAAAAGTCCGGAAACAGTTGCAAGCCTCCCAGGGTATCAGAGTTCTCTGCATCTCGAGTAGCTTGGAGAATACGTTCCTTAACGGTGAAGAAGTGTACCCGGAGTAACGTATCTCTAGGTAAGGAGCTGGAGAGAAACCGAGGTTTAGGAAGACGATGAATCCTGTCAATGAGCAGATCCGCATCGGGTGCTTCAGGTAGCAGTTTACGGAACAAGGCCATCGCATATCCCGTCAGATCGGAGTTATCGACCGAATCAGGTATTCCACGTATTTTAATATTGTTCCGTCTGGAACGGTCCTCCATATCTGCCATTTTGTTTTTAAACGTGTCCAACTCGTTTTGTTGTTGGTCGTGAGCTGTAATGAGATCATTATGTGACGTCACCAATTCTTCCAGTTTACGCTCTAGAGTGTTGGTTCTATCACCAATGGCTGTCAGCTCAACATAACTTCCCGTATAGCAGCTGTGAGGTCGCGAGTTAAGTCCGATTTGAAGGCTGTTAAGACCTGGCAAAGGGTCTTCACGGTAAGGGGAGCGTCAGAGCTCGGATCTACGCCCGACACTGAGAGCGAGCTGGTCAGATCAGATGCATGCGGGCTTTTCGTGGAGGGGGCCGACACTCCTCGAGGTGGCGGAGACGCCTGATATTGTTTCCGGATCGGGAGAGATACCTGAGGAGGTAGTGTGCCCTTTGCTTTTTTAGGCGCCATACTGAGATAGAGGAAAAAATGGAGAAAAATAAATGCTCTGAGGGTAGTGCAGCAGCCGGATCCCTCTAGGCTATATAAAAAGAAAGGAGTTTTACCAGCGCTGGCTGATCATGTAGATAATGAAAACAATCTAAAAACCAAAGGGCTTAAATGAATATCACATTTATTATACAATAACAATGAATAAAAATACTATCATAAAATGTAAATCATAAAAATAAAAAACTAATAATAAGTCCAAAATAAATGTGTGAATCAGTAAGTTTTCACTAAAAATGCCACAAGATGCCTGGGATTATTTAAAAAGTCCACGTTAGGCTAATATATGTCACTCAGAGGGACTTGATTTACTGGAAGTGTCCATCACTAGTCGGTTGTTTT
The DNA here is from genome assembly GCF_028390025.1 of Pseudophryne corroboree. Taxonomy (NCBI): domain Eukaryota; kingdom Metazoa; phylum Chordata; class Amphibia; order Anura; family Myobatrachidae; genus Pseudophryne; species Pseudophryne corroboree. The sequence goes on from NC_086444.1 coordinate 510,486,193, forward strand.
GCATAGACCGACAAATAGCAGATGTGTGGTAGTTACCAGTTATCCTTGGTGCAGAATGAATCCACCTGTATTGACTGGATGGTTGTCCTCTTTAGGCATGGAGGAATAGGTCCAGAATGGTGGGTGCTGCTGGATGATTGTCCCAATAATATATTCCAAGTGACAGGAAAGCCGGTGGTGCTAATAAAAATCAGGCTGGAGTAGGCGCTCCCTCTAGGCTGATGTGTTATAAAGTAGACAGGGTGCTGATTTTCAGACGTATTCCCATGTTAAACGGTAAGACTCTGGGCGGAGATGGCACATATTAGGGTCACATCTTGCCGGGCTGTATGGATATAGAGACGAGGGCTGCCTCAAGCTCGATAATGATGGTAGGAAAGCTCCAGGCAGGGCTGAGGGCAGTGACAGATTAGTATAGGAGGGCACGGTTAGATAGCAGAGCGTATTGCAGTGGCTGCAACCAGCAGCTTATTATATGTCTTCAGTAGGTAGAGGCTGCATACAAATGCACAGCATACAGGATGTGTGGGCTAAAAGATTACCACAGAGCAGCTATGTAGCAGCCCTGGGTTATGCTGCTTGTAATCTCAGGAGCTATAAGAAGTTTTCCAAGATGGCCGCCGCCAGAGTTAACAGGACAGAGACTCCTCTTCCACTGGCTATTGCAGGCACAGGAAGGGAGCTGTCGGCCCTCTGCAGGTACCTGAGGGTCTGGGAAGGGTCTCCGCCGGTCAGGGTATGTGTAGTGCGCCCACAGGAGATCCGCCGGGTCCCGCCGCGGCCGCGAGCGGGTCTCGGAGCTCGGCGCCGGGATGTCCCCAAACTCGAGGCCCCGGCTTCTGGAGGACACGTAGGCCCCGAGCTCGTATCTGCGGAAATCAACTCTCAGCGGTGCGGGAGGCCTCTCCGGGGAGCCCACAGCAGGCAGGAGGGGAGCTGGAGGGGATCAGGAGCCAGCAGAGGCCAATACAGGTAAATTGTGGCTATTTTAAAGCTCTTATAAGCAGGAGCTCCAGCTCAACGTGACAAAGCAGGACAGCATCCAAGCCATGCCCCCAAATGGGATCTTTTTTAAGAACTTTCCAGTGTTTTCTAAACACATGTTCAATTTAGGGACATGGCGCAATAAGGATGTGGATATCCTTTTAGCAAAATCAGAAATGCGCTGGATATATAAGTTGGGCACATTAGCACCTTTAGGTCTTAATAATGACTTCGAGCTTAAATGGTTTTTACAATATTGAATTTTTTTTAAAACACAAAAGGAGCCTATTCTACTTTCCTATTTTTAATGTTTATTCATGTATTAAAAATATGTATCTTGATATTATATTTCTATATTTCATGTTGTTCATACCTTCATCTGGATGCCTGATTGCCTTATATACAAATTGCTGAGTGAAAGATCTATGTGAAAACAAAAGGAACTATCTCAGAGCCATTTACGGACTGTGGAACGCAAACAGGAAGTCAGGAGACTTGCTTTGGAACGCACGCCGCGTCACTTCCGGTATCGGAGTTCCGCTTCCGGCGGCTGGATTGGCGCGGCTCTTCAGGTGTTCTGTGTGAACTAATATTGGTAGGTATATAAAGGCAAACAGGCACCCCAGATCCCCATGATTCTGAGGAAGGATAATCATCCGAAAACGTGTTTAAGCAGACAGAGGGACTCTGGACAGGAACGGACCTTGCAGCTGTGTGTTCTACATTGGGGACGATTTTACATCATTTAGTTACCCAAGGAATTTCCATCTAACCACATGAGACTGCCTGGGAGGGTCCACCAGAGGATTGGTGATATATGCTTATAAGCTTTTTACCCTGTGTGAGTGTGTTGATACATTAAAAATTCTTGTTTTTATAAATGGGATTGCACTATATTTGTCTCTTCTAAGCCCTAGCTACAGTATATGAAGAAACTACCCTATCTGACCCCGTGTGGGTGATATGCGCTGATTCATCTGTACCTTTGTGAGTGGGACCAATAAAAATAGTTTTTATCTTATGGTGCCATCTCCTATTTGCACTATTGTGTCTTCTTCTTTAAATTTTAGGAAATTGAAATCTTATATGGTCAAAAAGAATTGTGTATGAAATTAGCCAACGTTTCTATATATATGTGTAAGCATCTTTCTTTTTAACGATAGCGCCCCTTAGTACATCTGCCCCTAATTGTGCTATCTTCACTACTACAAGTCTGGAGAGTTCTGCTATATACAGTATGTTTGAATATGACTTCTATTGATAGTGGGCACTGCGGCAATTGTATGCTCATAAGATGAGCGCTATCCCATTCAGGCTTTCAATCACTTGTGTATATAAAGCAATGAAAATATAGGCATTTGATTAAATTCCCTCAATAACAGGGTTAATATAGTGAAAATAAGGCAATTTAAATATTTCTCTCTCCATGATATGGTTAAATGAAAACGTACAACAGTAAAGTTGATTCCATTCCCAAAAAAGGTAAAAAAAAAATATTTATTCAGATTTTGAGATATTTCGCGGGAGGGGGCATGGACGGATAGAGCACCATAGATGGATGCAGGGGCGGATTGGTATGCCGGGACTCCGGGCCACTTCCTGGTTGGCTGTCCCCGCACTGGCCGGCATTCACCCCTCCACTGGCTGGCTGCCGTGATCGGAGCTGAGCTCTGATCAGGCAGAGTTTAGAAACGGCACCCTCATCACCAGGGACGTGCAGTCAGGGGAGGCAGGGGAGGCAGTGCCTCCCCTGTCATTAAAGATTAAAATAATGCAAAGAAGATATTTATGACACATATTCTGTGTCATAAGTATCTGCGTTAGGTTGTGTATTATTTTAATCATTTTACGCTGTAAAAAACTGTTTTAAATGTGTTTTGGAGGCACCATTCTTGGTGCCTCCCGCCGTCAGTGAGAAAGGTACAAAAGCGGGGGGCGGGGCCAAGCATTGGGCAGTGAAAGCCCATTGAAAAAAGAAACATAAGCGGCACCTACTAGCAGTGCCGCATAGACAGGGGCGTGCTTTCAGCTCATATGATAGCACGCCCCTGTCACTGAAGAAGATAGGATTGGGCAGTGGGAGGGCCGACCCTATCTTTAACCCTGGACCTAGTATGAGGCTGAGTAAGGTGCAGGACTCGGAGCCACATTTAGGAAGGTGCCGCACCGCTGCACGACATACCCTGGCGCAGTGTCTACTGGTGTCCCCACTACTAGCACGACCACCGTACACAATCCCCTGTGTTCCACCCCTCCCCATGTGTCCGCACTCCCTCCCCCCCGTGTGTCCCCGTAGACGGTGCGCACAGACGTTTTTTTTTCAGAGACGGAGACAAGGTTGTCTCCGTCTCTGTACCAGCTGCGCACCCTCACCCCATTGCTGCTGCCCGGCGGTTCAGCTGTTAGCGCTTCCGTGACAGGTTGCCGTCATATCCACACCACCTAACACGGAGCGCAGGCAGCTGAAGCGCCAGTGGCCGGGCAGCACACCGCGAGCACTCGATGACAGCCCTGCAGTGAGGAGGAGGAGGAGGTTCTGCGCCGCCAAGCCCTGCCAGCAGTCACGGAGGACATCCTGACCTGTAACAGCCACCTGCATGTGAAGTATGGGGGAAGGAGAGGGGGGGGGGGGGGGGGAGGCTGTGTGTTTTGTGTGTTTTTATAACGTGTGTGTGTGTATATGCCCTGTTGATGTTTTTTCAAGCATGCTGCGTGTGTGCATGCTACATGTATGTGTGCTTCTGTGCATGTAGGCTGTGTGTTTGGTATGCTGTGTGTATGTACTGTATTTATGCTGTGTGCCACACATACTCTCTCTGACTTGACTTACTATATATATGTATATATATATAGTATGTGTGTGTGTGTATATATATATATATATATATATATATTTTATTTTTTTTGTATGTGTATATATAGAGTATATAGTACAAGAAAAAGGCCAGGACACCAATAATATAGGAAAACTTGCCATGGTGCCCTCCCAGGAAACAGATGCCCATATTATACAGGTTGCAAATGGCGGCAGTCAATGGTCTATATTAGTAAAGAATTACACAACTCACAAGAATTCTTGATAAAGGTGGAAACACCGAAAATTTGAGCTAAGAAGGACTTGGGGTCACGTGATTCTTTGCTAATATAGACCACTGAGTGTTGCCATTTGCATCTGATATATAAATATGTATATATACTGCAGATAAGATAGATATTTATATTTTGCCCCTGTGCCTGGCAGCGTGAGAAACCCTGTCTGTGAGGTGAGGGGGTGGCAGGACATGTCTGCAGCCACAGTGACCCATGTTGAGTCTGCCCGGCTGACAGGGGACCTTCAGGGGCGAATTTAAGGGTCAGGCCGCCCCTAGGCACAATATTATTGCCGACCCCGCCCCCCACCTCACACACACACACCTATTTTAACGTATTAATTATTGGATTATTAGTCATAACATGCAGGCCACACTGACACTTTGCTGTTGCTGCTCTCTCCTCCTCTGCAGGCGCTCTGCTGTTAATGCCCCCTCCCCGAGGCTGAGAGCTGTGCTGTAGGCACGGGGCGGGCGCTCGCTGCTCTCTCCTCCTCTCCTCTGATGTCATTGTCAATTATATTTGCCACAGTGGCGAATTGACAGCAGAGAAGGAGAGAGTGGCGAGCGCCTTCGTCACCGCCGCCACTGTGGCTCACAGCCTCAGGGGGACATTAACAGCAGAGGAGGGGAGAGCATAGCAGCGAGCACCGCTCACAGCCAGGCGGATTATCACTAATGTATCAGGTAACCAGGGCTGCTGTGTTCCTAACCAGGGCTGCACTGCCAGGAGCAGCTAGTGGCCAGTCGGACATCAGCTAGACTAATGGTGGGGGGGTGGTGGAGGAATTAGCATGCCGCCCCCAGCAGGTGCCTAGTGGAAAATCAGGCTCTGGGGACCCTTATGAGGCAGATACAGACTGCTGCTGCTGGGTCTGCCTAGTGGGATGAGAAGGCCTCTATGGTAGGAGGATTACTGCAGCAATGGACAGTCACAGAGCTGTGAAAACAGTGGGGAGTACGCGGGGAGGGATCTGAAAAGATCCCTCACCTGCACAAGCTGTCGCATCAGTGACGACGGCAGTAACTCGCAATGGCTTGGGGGTGTTAGCGGGCAATAGCACAGGGGTGGCAGCGGGCATCAGCACGGCAGCGGTATGGGTCATCGGCGGGACTCTGCAAACACAGTGCCTCACTAGCTACTGACTTCACCGCACGCCACTCCTCATCACTGATGCAGCAGCTCTGTGGCTGGCTGGGCTGTGTGCAGCACTAGCCCTGTCCTCTGCATGACATCACAGAGGGGGCGAGGCCAGCACTCTGCACTGCTGCTGCAGTGTGATGTGAGAGAGGCAGGAAGAGCCCAAGTAAGAGAGAGAAGAGAGATGCAGTAAACGTAAAGGAAGGTATGAGAGAGAGAGAGAGAGAGAGAGAGAATATGGAATGTGGTCAAAGAATGAGGGGAGGAAAAGAGTAAGGCACATTAGACAGTAAAGGGGTGATCAAAGTACTGTATGTTAGAGAGAAAAGAAATACTCATTCTGCGTGAGAGAATAGAAATGAAGGTGAGATACAGTAGAGAAAAGAAAGATGAAAGAAATGAGAATAAAGTATAAAAACTAATGGGAAAGGTGAGGCTTCAGAGAGCAAAGATAGTAAAGAAAAGGGGGGCACAGGGACCTGTGTGCGGTATTATAAAGAGGGATGTGGGACCCACGTGTGGTGTGATATAGAGGACGGGGACCTGCACACAGTGTGGTATATAGGGATGGTGATCTGCGTGCAATATGATATAGAGGGACGAGGACCTGTGACGGTGTGATATAGAGGGACAGGGACCTGCTTGTGATATGATATAGTGGGTATGTGCGGTATGATACAGAAGGACGGCTACCTTCTCATGATATGATGTAGAGGGATGGGGACCTGCACATGATGTGATATTGAGGGACGACGACCTGCGTGCAATGTGATATAGAGGGACGGGGACCCACGTGCAGTATGATATTGAGGGACAGGGACCCATGCACAGTGTGATATTGAGAGATTGGGACCTGCGTGTGGTGTGATATTGAGGGACAGGGACCCGCACAGGCTGTGATATGGAGGGACGGCTACCTGTGTGCGATATGATATAGAGGGATATGGACCAGTGCACGGTGTAAAATAGAATTACGGGAACCAGCAAACGGTGTAATAATAGGATTTGGTTACCTAACGGTAAATCCTTTTCTCGTAGTCCGTAGAGGATGCTGGGGTCCACATTAGTACCATGGGGTATAGACGGGTCCACCAGGAGCCATTGGCACTTTAAGAGTTTGAGAGTGTGGGCTCTCTCCTCCCTCTATGCCCCTCCTACCAGACTCAGTCTAAAAACTGTGCCCGAGGAGACGGACATCTTCGAGAGAAGGATTTAACACAGATAGTGGTGAGATTCATACCAGCTCACACATACAAGGCACATCAGGCTAACTTAGCCTGAAAACTCATCAACCACTGAAAACATTACCAAGTAACAATGCAGTACTTAACTAAAAACAAAGCTGCACTGAACCAGATAACAATTGCAGGAAAACGAAGCGCTGGGCGGGCGCCCAGCATCCTCTACGGACTACGAGAAAAGGATTTACTGGTAGGTAACTAAAATCCTATTTTCTCTTACATCCTAGAGGATGCTGGGGTCCACATAAGTACCATGGGGATGTACCAAAGCTCCCAGAATGAGAGGGAGAGCGCGGAGGCTCCTGCAAAACTGATTGACTGAACTTCAGATCATCAGAGGCCAAACTGTCAAACTTGTAGAACTTTGCAATCTGTTCAACCCAGACCAAGTTGCAGCTCTGCAAAGTTGTAACGCTGAGACACCCCGGGCAGCCGCCCAGGAAGACCCCACCTCACGAATAGAGTGGGCCTTGACAGATGTAGGACACGGCAAGCCTGCCGTAGAATACGCCTGCTGGATAGTAAACCTGATCCAGCGAGAGATCATCTGCTTAGAAGCAGATCACCCAATTTTCTTGGGATCATACAGGACAAACAGAGAGTCCGATTTCCTGTGACGAGCAGTCCTCTTCACATAGATTTTCAGAACCCTTACAACATCTAAGGACATCCAAGGTCAGTATTCACTGGCACCACAATAGGTTGGTTGATATGAAATGCCGACACAACCTTCGGAAGAAACTGCTGACGTGTCCGGAGCCCAGCTCTATCTTCGTGGAAGATCAAGTATGGGCTTTTACAGGACAAAGCCCCCATCTCCAACACACGTCTAGCAGAAGCTAAAGCCAACAATGTGACAGCTTTCCACGTAAGAAACTTGACCTCAACCTCCTGTAGAGGTTCGAACCAGTCCGATTGGAGGAACTGCAACACCACGTTAAGGTCACAAGGCGCCGTAGGCGGCACAAAGGGAGGTTGGATGTGCAGAACTCCCTTCAAAAAGGTCTGAACCTCAGGGAGGGCAGCCAATTGTCTTTGGAAGAAAATGGATAGGGCCGAAATCTGGACCTTCACAGATCCCAACCTCAGGCCCATATCCACACCAGCTTGTAGGAAGAGGAGAAACTGTCACAGTTGAAAGTCCACCGCAGGAAATTTCTTGGACTCGCACCAAGATACATATTTTTCCAATTTCGATGGTAATGTTTAGACGTTACTCCTTTCCTAGCCTGTATCAGGGTAGGAATAACCTTGTTCGGAATGCTCTTCCGAGCTAGTATCAGGCGTTCAACCTCCATGCCGTCAAACGTAGCCGCGGTAAGTCTTGATAGGCGAAAGGCCCCTGCTGCAGCAGGTCCTCCCAAAGAGAAAGAGGCCTCGGCTCTTGCAGTAGATCCAGAAGATCCGCGTACCAAGTCCTTCCTGGCCAGTCCGAAGCAATGAGGATCGCTTGAACCCTTGTTTCCTTTGGCGACAGACGTATTCTCTGGTGCATGTGTAGATGGGATGCCGACCACTTGTCCAGGAGATCCAGTTGGAAGGACCGAGCGTGAAACCTCCAGTACTGCAGAGCCTCGTGAGAGGCCACCATCTTCCCCAGAAGTGAATGCACTGATGAACTGACACCCGGGCTGGCTTCATGACATCCCGGACCATCGTTTGAATCACTCCTCTGGGAGAAATACCCTTTGCACCTCCGTGTCGAGGATCATTCCCAGGAAGGACAACCTCCTGGTTGGTTCCAATTGTGATTTTGGAAGATTCAGGATCCAACCATGTTCCCTGAGAAGCTGAATCGTGAGTGTTATGGACCATAACAGCTTCTCCTTGGATGATGCCTTCATCAGCAGATTGTCCAGATACGGAATTATGTTCACCCCCTGTCTGCGGAGGAGAATCATCATTTCCGCCATCACCTTGGTGTATACCCTCTGTGCTGTGGAGAGCCCGAATGGGAGGGCCTGAAACTGAAAGTGACAGTCCAACAATGCGAATCGAAGATAAGCTTGATGCGGCAGCCAAATCGGAATGTGGAGGTACGCATCCTCGATATCCAGGGATACTAGGAATTCCCCCTCCTCCAGACCTGATATAACTGCCCTTAGAGACTTAATTTTGAACTTGAACTCCCTCAGAAAGGGGTTCAGAATGGGCCTGACCGAACCATCCGGTTTCGGTACCACAAAAAGGTTCGAATAGTAACCTTTGTTTTGCATATGAGGAGGTACTGGCACAATAACCTGTGCCTCCACCAACTTCTGGACGGCTTCTTGCAGGACAGTCCTGTCTGCCAGCAGAGCTGGCAAGCCTGATCTGAAAAATCGGTGAGGAGGGAGATTTAGAAATTCCAGCCTGTACCCCTGGGACACAATCTCTTGCACCCAGGGGTCCAGGCCAGAGGACACCCAGACATGACTGAAATGTCTGAGTATCGCTCCCACCGGCGCCACCTCCGGGGCGTGCAGTCCACCGTCATGCGGAGGACTTTGGTGTACCTGAAGCAGGTTTCTGTTCCTGGGAACCTGAAGCTGCAGGTTTCTTGAACATGGGCAGACCTCCCCGAAAGAAGGTGTTGGACAGCTTGGTCTTTCTGGGCTTGTTAGACCGAAATGGCTGTGATGTAACTGAAGAAAAGGGTTTCTTCGGAGCAGGTGTAGCTGAGGGAAGAAAGGGTGACTTACCAGCCGTAGCCGTGGAGATCCACGCATCTAAAGCTTCCCCAAAGAGAGCCTGACCTGTGTAGGGTAGGGTCTCCACACTTCTCCTGGATTCCACGTCGGCAAACCACTGGCGCAACCACAGTCCTCGACAAGCTGATACCGACATGGAGGAAATCCCCGCAGCCATGGAACCCAGGTCTTTCATGGATTCTACCAGAAATCCTGCCGATGTCATACCGCCGCCGGGCTTGTCTCTCCGGGGGTGCTGGCTTTCCGGGCGGTCGTCCTCGCTGGCGGTCTCTGCCTCCCGGCGCTCCATCCGGCGCCCGTAGTGTGGACGTCGCGGGTGCGCCCGACGTTCACTGGGGACGGGTGACGTCATCAGCGCTCCTCCAATCAGGTGCTGGCGGGAAGTACAAATTCAGACGCCGGGCAGAGCTCCGGCGCCTGAGTATCATCGCTACTACTACTGTACCTATGATCTCCAGAGCTCCGTGCCTCCAGCACCTCCGTGCCTCAGCATTTCCGTGCTCCAGCATCTCCGTGCCTCAGCATCTCCGTGCCTCCAGCACCTCCGTGCCTCCAGCACCTCCGTGCCTCCAAACATCTCAGCGTCTCTAAATGCCTCAGCGCCTTCAAACACCTCAGTACCTCTAGCATTTCAGTGCCTCTAGCACCACAACATCGCTCACAGTGAGCTTTTGGTACTCTCCACCAATTCATCAGCACCTTTACAAGTCTTGTCTTTCAGGAGACCTTCAAGCGCCCACCCGTGCCTTCTGCCTACCGTCCTAATCCTGCATGAGGAAGACCTACATCCGGCCATCTCTGCTGCGACCCAGTAGCGGTTCCTCTTCCCGGTCACCGGAAGAAGCCCCGAGTCCACAGCACTTCCAGACCAGCTCAGTGATAGAATACTCAGGCCCCATGGACCAGGTCACGTCTTCAGCTTCCTACTCCTTCCCGCTATAATGGGAACCCAAAGAATTGCTGTGGTTTTCTAAATCAGTGCGAGGTGCACTTCGAGCTTCTCTCTCATAATTTCCCTACGGATCGCTCTAAGGTAGCGTATATCATTTCCCTGCTTGAAGGGTCAGCGTTGGATTGGGTGTCTCCGTTATGGGAACGATCTGATCCCGTGGTTTCCAACTACACCAACTTCATCACATCCTTTCGAAGAATCTTCGACAAGCCCGGCAGGATGACCACTGCTTCTTCCGACTTGCTCCGTGTTCGTCAGGGCTCCCGTTCCGTGGGTCAGTACGTGGTTAATTTCCAGACCATTGCCTCTGAACTTCGCTGGTATAATGACGCTCTGAGGGCTGCCTTCTGGAACGGTCTCTCCGACCGGCTGAAAGATGAGTTGGTCACTAGGGATCTGCCAGATCCATTAGAAGAGTTGATTTCCCTTTGCGTCAAGGTGGATCTTCGGATGCAGGAGCGTGGAGGAGAACGTAGCCGTTCAGATCGTTTCAGGTTCCGGCATCCTACTCCTAGACCGGCGGCTGGGCCCAGCTCGGACGAACCCATGCAAATTAACCGATCCTGACTGTCTCCGGAGAAACGACAGCGTCGTCGTGAGGGTGAACTTTGCCTTTACTGTGGAGCCGCAGATCATTTCCTTAAGTTTTGTAAATCCCGTCCGGGAAACGGGCAGGCCTAGCTTGTTCCGGAGGAGTCAAGTTGGGGGTCACGACTAAATCTTCTCCAATTTTGGATTGTTTGCTTCCTGTGTCTTTAATCACCAATTCAGTCTCCAAGTCTTGTGAAGCCCTGTTGGATTCGGGAGCTGCGGGGAACTTCGTTTCTTCCTCCTGTGTCCAAAGCATGGATTTAAAGGTACGGCCTATCGAGCGGCCTATTTCGTTGACGGCTATCAACGGTACTAGAATTTCCAAGGGTCTCATAACGTGGCGCACGGAGCCAGTTAAGCTGCAGGTCGGGCTCTACATCAAGAATGTCTGGAACTCTTGGTGATTCCAGAAATGCATCACGATCTGGTCCTTGGAATGCCTTGGCTCAAAATTCATAATCCCCACATTGACTGGAAGTCTTCTCAAATTCTGTCTTGGAGTTCTTTTTGTCATGCTAACTGTCTCACTCCCGTTTGTTCGCTCCGTGTCTCTTCTAAGTCGGATGAAGAGCATATTCCGGAGGCGTATCAAGGGTTCAAGGATGTGTTTTCGGAACAGGCGGCTGATCAGTTACCACCTCATAGGCCTTGGGACTGCCCTATTGACCTTGTCCCAGGGAAGATGCCACCCCGCGGCCGCACATATCCTCTGTCACTTCCCGAGACTCAAGCTATGTCGGACTATATTAAGTCCAATCTGCTCAAGGGATTCATTCGCCCCTCTTCCTCCCCTGCTGGAGCGGGCTTCTTTTTCGTGAAGAAGAAGGACGGGGGGTTGAGACCATGTATCGACTACCGCGGCTTAAACAATATCACCATCAAGAATAAATACCCCTTGCCACTAATCACAGAGTTATTTGATAGGGTTCGTAGCGCCCGCGTTTTCTCCAAACTCGACTTGAGGGGAGCTTATAATCTTATACGCATCCGAGAAGGGGATGAATGGAAGACCGCCTTCAATACCCGGGATGGGCATTACGAATACCTGGTGATGCCGTTCGGCCTTAGTAATGCTCCTGCTGTCTTCCAGGGATTCGTCAACGAAATCTTCCGAGACATGTTATATCAAAGTGTTGTGGTATATTTGGACGACATACTGATTTTTTCCAAATATCTTGTTGAACACAGGACTCAAGTCAAAGAAGTGCTCCACCGTTTACGAGAGAATCATCTCTATGCTAAGCTCTCCAAATGTACCTTCGAGTAACATCAATTCCGTTCCTCGGTTATATCATCTCGGGGACGGAGCTTCGCATGGATCCGGAGAAGCTCTCTGCCATTCGTGACTGGACTCAGCCTCTCTCTTTAAAAGTAATACAAAGATTCCTGGGCTTTGCGAATTACTACAGGAAATTTGTTAGGGGTTTCTCCACTATTGTTGCGCCCATTACTGCCTTGACGAGAAAGGGCTCTAAGCTTTCATGTCCGCTCCAGTTCTCCAACAACCAAATTTCGATGAACCTTTCTTCCTAGAAGTTGACGCATCTTCGGTCGGAGTTGGGGCCGTTCTCTCTCAGTACTCCTCAGATAAGAAATTACATCCGTGTGGCTTCCACTCTCGTAAATTCTCTCCGGCCGAACGAAATTACACTATTGGAGACCAGGAAATTTTGGCAATTAAATCTGCCTTGGAAGAGTGGAGATATCTCTTAGAAGGGGCCAAACATGTGATTACCATTTACACGGATCACAAAAATTTGTTGTATATCAAATCCGCACAATGCTTGAATCCTTGCCAAGCGAGATGGGCACTTTTCTTTACTCGATTTTCTTTTGTTATCAAGTACCGGGCCGGGACTCTCAATACTAAAGCAGATGCACTGTCCCGTTCACAAATTTCCACAGACGAGGATGATTCTTTCAAGCGGAGTTTAATTCTAAATCCAATTTCTGTCTCCGCTGCTTCAACTACTCCAGCTCCTCCTCCTGGAAGAATGTCCGTACCAGCTAGATTCCGGCCGAGAATACTACAGTGGGCCCATATCTTCAAGTTTTCCGGTCATCCCGGCGCCCAGAAGATGTACAAGTTTCTGCAAAGATCTTACTGGTCGGACACCATGAGGAAGGATGTACAGGATTACGTTAATTCTTGGCCACAGTGTACACAACATAAATCTCCTCGCCTGCCTCCTGCTGGGTTGCTTCGTCCTCTGCCCATTCCTGTGAAGCCCTGGACTCACATTTCCATGGACTTCATTACTGACTTGCCCTGTTCCAAAGGTTGCAACACCGTCTGGGTGATCGTCGACCGTTTCTCGAAGATGGCGCACTTCGTTCCATTGACTGGTCTGCCGACAGCTCCTAAACTAGCCCTACTATTCATCCGAGAACATTTTCGGTTGCATGGGTTGCCTCAGGAAATAGTCTCTGATCGAGGGGTACAGTTCACCGCAAGGTTTTGGAAAGCCCTCTGCTCGGCCTTACAGATTAAACTTAAGTTTTCATCCGCCTATCATCCCCAAACGAATGGTCAAACGGAACGAGTCAATCAAGATCTAGAGACGTTTCTTCGCCTTTATCTCTCCCCTTCACAGGACAACTGGGTGGAGTTGTTACCTTGGGTGGAGTTTGCCCATAACCATTCATTTCATTCTTCCACTGGTGAATCTCCGTTCTTCGTCAACTATGGGTTCCATCCACGAGTTCCGGAATTACCAAGTCTTCCGACAGAAGAGGTTCCAGCTGTAACGTCCACTCTACTGCACTTCAGACAAATTTGGTGTAGGATTCATGCTAGTCTTAAAAAGGTTTCTGTCCGATACAAGTTCTTCGCCGATAGGAAACGACGAGCCGCTCCTCAATACAAGGTTGGTGATAGGGTATGGCTGTCCACACGTAATCTCCGGTTGAAGGTGCCCACTATGAAGTTTGCTCCAAGATTCATCGGTCCTTACCCTGTGCTACAAGTCCTGAATCCTGTGGTCTGTAAGTTGGGTTTACCTTCTCACCTACGTATTCCAAATGCCTTCCATGTTTCTCTTCTTCGTCCTCTCGTCCTTAATCGTTTTCATTCAAAGTCCTCTAGCCCCACCTCAGTGGAAGCTGAAACGGGAACAGACTTCGAGATCAAAACAATTCTGGACTCTCGTTACCTTCACAAGAATCTGCAATATCTGGTGGAATGGAAAGGGTACGGTCCTGAGGAGAGAAGTTGGATAAAGGCTTCTGAGGTCTCGGCTCCTCGACTAATCCGGATTTTCCATTCTAGACATCCTACGAAGCCAGGAAAGCATCCAGGGGCCACTCCTAGAGGAGGGGGTACTGTCATACCGCCGCCGTGGCCGCCGGCCTTGTCTCTCCGGGGTTGCTGGCTGTCCGGGCGGTCGTCCTCGCTGGCGGTCTCTGCCTCCCGGTGCTCCATCCAGCGCCCGTAGTGTGGACGTCGCGGGTGCGCCCGACGTTCACTGGGGACGGGTGACGTCATCAGCGCTCCTCCAATCAGGTGCTGGCGGGAAGTACAAATTCAGACGCCGGGCAGAGCTCCGGCGCCTGAGTATCATCGCTACTACTACTGTACCTGTGATCTCCAGAGCTCCGTGCCTCCAGCACCTCCGTGCCTCAGCATTTCCGTGCTCCAGCATCTCCGTGCCTCAGTGTCTCCGTGCCTCCAGCACCTCCGTGCCTCAGCACCTCCGTGCCTCCAGCATCTCCGTGCCTCAGCACCTCCGTGCCTCAGCATCTTCGTGCCTCAGCACCTCCGTGCCTCAGCATCTCCGTGCCTCAGCATCTCTGTGCCTCAGCACCTCCGTGCCTCAGCACCTCCGTGCCTCCAGCACCTCCGTGCCTCCAAACACCTCAACGTCTCTAAATGCCTCAGCGCCTTCAAACACCTCAGTACCTCTAGCATTTCAGTGCCTCTAGCACCACAACATCGCTCACAGTGAGCTTTTGGTACTCTCCACCAATTCATCAGCACCTTTACAAGTCTTGTCTTTCAGGAGACCTTCAAGCGCCCACCCGTGCCTTCTGCCTACCGTCCTAATCCTGCATGAGGAAGACCTACATCCGGCCATCTCTGCTGCGACCCAGTAGCGGTTCCTCTTCCCGGTCACCGGAAGAAGCCCCGAGTCCACAGCACTTCCAGACCAGGTCAGTGGTAGCCGAATCCTGAATGTTACGTAAAAACGATTCAACATCACATTTCTCCATAGTATCCAAGTCCTCAAGTAACGTGCCTGACCACTTTGCTATAGCTTTGGCAATCCAAGCACTGGCAATAGTGGGACGTAGGATCGCCCCAGAAGCTGTGTACATGGATTTGAGCGTATTATCAATTTTACGATCAGCCGGCTCCTTCAAGGCGGTAGATCCTGGAACTGGTAAAACCACCTTTTTTGAGAGTCTGGATACTGACGTGTCAACAATAGGTGGGTTTTCCCTTTTTTTTCCTATCCTCTACCGGGAAAGGAAATGCTACCAGAATCCTTTTAGGTATCTGGAATTTTTTATCCAGGTTTTCCCAAGCCTTTTCAAATATAGCATTTAATTCCTTTGACGCAGGGAAGGTTATCGAGGCTTTCTTATTGTTAGTGAAGTAAGCCTCCTCAACCTGCTCGGGTGTTGTATCAGCAATATTCAACACATCCCTAATAGCCTCTATCATCAACTGCACCTCTTTTGCAAGAGATGCAGCCCTCCGCAACACATCCTCGTCACCGTCTGCAGTATCAGAATCGGTATCATCCTGCATGATCTAAGCAAGAGCACGTTTATGTGAATATACAGCGGGGAGTCCTGATGTACCAGAACTGGGCCAGACTGCCATAGAGTTCTGTAAAGCTTGAGTTGCAGATTCATTTTGTGCAACCCTATTTGAAATCTGAGAAATCATAGATTTGATAGAGGATAACCACCCAGGCTCCCTTGCTGGAATCTGTGCTAAACCAGTGCAATCCTGATTACATGGAATGGGATCATCCTGAGAGGACATATCCTCTACAGCATATGACACAGAGTCCCTGGACATTGCTTAATGGAGACCACAGACACTCCACACACACACAGGGGAGGGCGGACAGAGTTTCACCCCCAAGAATGGCAAGAGAGACACAGAGATTGGAGCCAACCCACACACAGCGCTTTTAATATAAAGGAAGACCCCCTATTAGCGCTGACTGTGCACCATAACAGGTTACACAGTCGTTTTGCAGCCTCCCCCCCCCCCCCTCCTTCTACAACCCCCTGGTACCGTGATAGATAGCTGGAGATGCTGTGGAGGGACTTGCTCTTCACTGACAGCACTGTGCAGGCAGGAAAATGGCGCTGAAACGCTGCTGGGTCCGCTCTGAGGAGAAGCTCCGCACCCAATATGGCGCTGTCTTCCCGCTCTTCACAGGATTATACTGGCCTGAGGATTGATGCTAGCTGAGATCCGGGGACCCTGACAGGCTTTGTGACCAGTGTAGGGGCTGGCACAGGGCACCCCTCATAGCGCCGCACTATGTATCGCTTAGCCTCCGGAGCGCAGTTAATACTGCGCTCCTACCCTGATGCCACCATCTTCACACCGCCCCCCCGCTTGCTAGGGGGTCAGTGACTCACTCACCACAATCTTCAGCTCCCCCCCTCAGTCCCTCGATGCAGGTAGGCTGTTGCCAGCAGCCTCCCTGTAAAATAATAAACTCTAAACTTTACTAAAGAAACTCTGGAGAGCTCCCCTAGCTGTGACCAGGTCCTCCGGGCACATTTTCTAAACTGAGTCTGATATGAGGGGCATAGAGGGAGGAGCCAGCCCACACTCTCAAACTCCTAAAGTGCCAATGGCTCCTGGTAGACCCGTCTATACCCCATGGTACTAATGTGGACCCCAGCATCCTCTAGGACGTAAGAGAAATACAGGGATATGGACCTGCTTGCGTGTAATATAGAGAGAGGGAGACCTGCGTGTGGTGTAATATAGAGGTATGGGGACCTGCAGGTGGTGTAATATAGAGGGATAGGGACCTGCGTGTGGTTAATATACTATGAATATACAGTATGAGAGAGTTGAAAGAAAAATATAGGACTTGAAGAAGCAACAAATATAAAGAGAAGTGGAGACAGTAAAGGATGAAGAGTTAAGCGGGATGTGCTGCTGTCAGTGAGGTGAGGATGTGCTGCTGTCAGTGAGGCAGGGATGTGCTGCTTTCAGTGAGGCGGGGATGTGCTGCTGTCAGTGAGGTAGGTATGTGCCGCTGTCAGTGAGGCGGGGATGTGCTGCTGTCAGTGAGGTGGTTATGTGCTGCTGTCAGTGAGGCGGGGATGTGCTGCTGTCAGTGAGGTGGTTATGTGCTGCTGTCAGCGAGGAGTGGATGTGCTGCTGTCAGTGAGGTGGGGATGTGCTGCTGTCAGTGAGACGGGAATGTGCTGCTGTCAGTGAGGCGGGGATGTGCCGCTGTAAGTGAGGTGGGTATGTGCCGCTGTCAGTAAGGCGGGGATGTGCTGCTGTCGGTGAGGCAGGTATGTGCTGCTGTGAGTGAGGCGGGGATGTGCTGCTGTCAGTGAGGTGGTTATGTGCTGCTGTCAGTGAGGCGGGGATGTGCTGCTGTCGGTGAGGCAGGTATGTGCTGCTATCAGTGAGGCGGGGATGTGCTACTGTCAGTGAGGTGGTTATGTGCTGCTGTCAGTGAGGCGGGGATGTGCTGCTGTCAGTGAGATGGTTATGTGCTGCTGTCAGCGAGGCGGGGATGTGCTGCTGTCAGCGAGGTGGGGATGTGCTGCTGTCAGTGAGGCGGGAATGTGCTGCTGTCAGCGAGGTGGGGATGTGCTGCTGTCAGTGAGGCGGGAATGTGCTGCTGTCAGTGAGGCGGGGATGTGCCGCTGTAAGTGAGGCGGGTATGTGCCGCTGTCAGTAAGGCGGGGATGTTCTGCTGTCAGTGAGGCGGGGATGTGCTACTGTCAGTGAGGTGGTTATGTGCTGCTGTCAGTGAGGCGGGGATGTGCTGCTGTCAGTGAGATGGTTATGTGCTGCTGTCAGCGAGGCGGGGATGTGCTGCTGTCAGCGAGGTGGGGATGTGCTGCTGTCAGTGAGGCGGGAATGTGCTGCTGTCAGCGAGGTGGGGATGTGCTGCTGTCAGTGAGGCGGGAATGTGCTGCTGTCAGTGAGGCGGGGATGTGCCGCTGTAAGTGAGGCGGGTATGTGCCGCTGTCAGTAAGGCGGGGATGTTCTGCTGTCAGTGAGGCGGGGATGTGCTGGCGGGGATGCGCCGCTGTCAGTGAGACGGGGATGTGCAGCTGTCAGTGAGGCAGGGATGTGCCGCTGTCAGTGAGGTGGGGATGTGCCGCTGTCAGTGAGGTGGGGATGTGCTGCTGTCAGTGAGGCGGGTATGTACCGCTGTCAGTAAGGCAGGGATGTGCCGCTGTCAGTAAGGCAGGGATGTACTGCTGTCAGTGAGGCGGGGATGTGCCGCTGTCAGTGAGGCGGGGATGTGCTGCTGTCAGTGAGGCGGGGATGTGCTGCTGTCAGTGAGGAGGTAATGTCTCTGTGAATCATATTATAATAATTATTATTATAATTATACTATACACTTTGGATTTTGTGTCTCCATAGGTGGTATTACATAATTATAATTGTGTTAAATACTATTATGAGATTGTTCACCAAATGATGTGCCTGCTACAATGCCAGTTCAGGCTTTTTTATACTTTAAAAAAAGCTTTTTTGCACTTTAATATATGTTTTTGTACTTGTTGTTATGTATTCAGTGGGTCCCATGGCGTCACTTCCAGGATGGCAGAACAAGCATTCTGTTCCCCCATGGGGATAGGTTTGTTGGTTCTGCCACCTGGAAGTGGAATCGCAACAATCCAGCGTGTTTATGAGGTTGTTCAGGTGCAAGTGAGCACACTTCTTTTAATTTTAGGGCTATTTAAGCTATGTTTTGAAAGGGCATAGTATGGCAGACCATTGAAGAAGGTGGTAGCACACCGAAACAGCTGTTGGGAGAGGATCTGGCTGTGTGTGTGTCTGCCATAGCCTATGCCTTGATATTGATTCTCAATTTATATTGCTGATAAGAATACATTGAAAATGACTTGATTTGATGTCTTTGCATACCCACAAGTAAATGTTGTGAATACACTTGGATGCAGAATCTGGAGTGCTGGTCTCTGCTTGCTCATTGGCCATTCTTGGAGCTGAGGAAGTACCTGTTTGTTCACTCATGACCCTGCACACAATTATTTATAAGAAACTGTATGCGATTTATTCTCTATATCTATGGGTTGGGTATGATATAACAGCGGCCGGGATGCCGGCCATCTGTATACCGTCGGCGGGATCTCATGCGCCAGTATGTCAGCAGCGTGGCGAGTGCAGAGTCCCTTGTGGGTTCGGTGGCTCACTGCGCTCGCCACAGGTTCTATGCCCACTCTATGGGTGTCGTGGACACCCACAAGTGGGATGGAATAGCCCCTTTTAGCCGGCATTGTCAGCAATCGGGATTTCGGCGTCAGTATCATGACTGCCGGGATCCCGACCACCAGCAAAGTAACTACATCCCATATATGTATATATTTGTACATACACAGTATATAAATATTCATGTCCCTGTTGTAGTATTTATATAGCAAGCACCACTATGGTATAGTATACAGCATTATGGGACTGATTCTGTGTCTGACCAGTGGCGATGTTGCATGCAGTAGAGAGATGTTTTCTGTCCGAGTTGCACCACAGATAAATCCTGATGGTGTTCGTACAGAGGTGTAGTACAGATTAACACACAAAGAAGTGCATAGAAAATGTGTTGGTCATTCCTGTTGTGCTACAGGGTGTTGGCTAATCAGATGCAGGTGTAGCGCAGTATGGGAATTTTGCGGGCTTGTTGCTGAAAGTGGCTTGGTGCAGAGACGCTGAATCGCTAACACTGGAGGCCATACTCAGATGGATGATCTGCACCTAGCAGAAGGTGCAACCGATGGTGACAGCTTTGTAGTTGCAGACCCAACTGAACAGACCCCACCCCCTTGAAAGACCCCACCTCCATAAAGGCTGCTTCCAGAATTTTCCCGGGCTGCTTTTCCATCCCAATCCGCCCCTGGATGGATGGATGGGATGGAGCATAGACAGACAAACGGTAGAATAAAGCACCATATGGGGGTATAGACGGACAGCCAGAAGAGGGCATAGACAGATGGACAGGGACATGGGCAGACAGACGGAGCACCATATGGAGGCATAGGCAGACAGTCGGACGGACAGGAAGGGGCATAGACAGACGGACGGGAGGGCGCATAGACAGATGGATGAGAGGGGGCATAGACAGACAGACATGGCTGGCCCCTCTAACTATACAGGGTGTACAGGATGTAGCTTTTATAGGACTTGGTGGCTTGTGGGGGCCCCAAAGGGGCACACTCTATAATTTTTTTTTCCTTCATTTTTTTTATTTTAAATCACTGCTGCCGCACCGGGTTTGGAGCCCAGCAGTGTACTTACAGGGAGTTAGAAGGGAGACAAGAGGCAAAGACGCTTGTTCTACAGTATCCTGAAGTGTGGCTGCACCTGCAGAAGCTGACGGGCACACACTGATTGTGCTTATACAGTGCCACATCCGTCAGCTGCACACTGCCGCATCCGCTTCTGCAGGCATAGCCATGCTTCTGGATTCTGCATAACAAGCGGCTCCACGTCCCTCCTCTCTCCCTGTAAGTACACTGCCAGGCTCCAAACCTGGCACGGGAGCAGGTGATTACAAATAATAAAATGAAGAAAACATTATTTTTAGAGGGTGCAGTGGGATTGCCTTTGGGGCTCCCCATAGCAGCTGCTTCCTCTGCACCCTCTACAGTTACACCACTGGTTCTGGGTGCACCCTGGACATTTCAGCATAGTTTGGAAAAAGGATCCCACTGGTTCCATAAAGACTTCCATTGATGAGCATTGTAAACACCAAATTGCAGTACGCATATTACGTACAGTATTTCCTCATGGTGAATACCAAATTATTACTCTAGAGAGCATTGTTTTCTCACTCTTTCTAGTACATATCCATGGGACACTACAACAACAGTCTTTCAGGAGACTAAGCGGCTGCCACCTGTTACACAGGGAGTGTTAAAGAGGACTAGTTGATTAAGACAATATATGAACCTACCGATTGAAGCACAGACAGAGTGAATACCCGCCCCAGGCAAGTCTGCGTATGCTGTGCGAAAAGCTATGCAAATGTCGGTCAGCTGCAAATCCGTTCGCAACTCACTCACCATCGAATGTTTTTTTCAGTCTGTGCGTAGCCCAAGATCTATGCCTACAGTGCGATAGAAACAGGCTGTTCGGGGCTGGAGTGAACGTCACACACCCTCCTGAAAACGCTTGGGAACACCTGCATTTTTACTGATACTCCCAGGAAATGTCCAGTTACCACCCCCAAATGTCCGCTTCCTGTCAATCAACTTGCGTACGCCACAGTTTGGCTTTGCGAGTGCACAATGTGAGGATACTGGGTCCAAAATCACTCAGTCATGGTGGTAGTTGAAAAACCAACAGTGGTTTATTGAACAGAATGGGTTATAAACAGCTCAGCACACTTCTGTGATCCAATTCTACACGACAATTCCCTCCTGGAACTCCTGGCAGAACATTACTTCTTAGCCAGTCTCCTGTCACTCTCTCTCTCTCTCTGTGTCAGATCTCTCCCTCCCCCCCCCCCCCAGCAGAGCTCACTCCTCTTGTTATACCCTCCCCTGTCTATTCATCACACAAGCTGGTCAGTCAGGAGTGGAGACGAGGTGTCTGGACTCTTGTACACAATGGAGTGCACAGGATCAGATTACCTGCATCTCCATACAGAACCTGTTTACTACATAACCTACTCATCCTAATCACATCTGAGTGTACAGCTAGGGGACTTACATTACAATGAACTGATTTAACTATGTTACTAACACTCTGGCCTAGACTTATTCAGTTAACAATTACATTGAATATATAATAACCAAATAAACTACATATACCAAATATAACAGATAAAATATAACTGTACAATATAATAACCACACAATACAATACAATATTGCCTAACATATAACTAATAACATATTGGCAATTGGTGAAGTCCATGTGTAGGACCAGGGCTAGGAAAGTAACCACGTGTCTTTTACCACACCACTGTGCGACACGACACGCCGGCTGTTTCATCACATGTCGTCACACACACTATGATCCGTATGCATGCGCAGTCGATCGATAATCGGCCACCTTGCGAATTCGCACGACAGTGATCAGGTCTGAATTACCCCCTTAGGCAGGTGTGGAAAAAATGCTGCAAAGTAAGAATGCTTTCAAAAATAGAAGTGTTAATAGTTTATTTTTATCAATTAACACAATGCAAAGTGTATGAACAGAAGAGAAAGCTAAATCACCCTTAGATTGACCACCCTTGCACACGGTTTTTGAAGGAACTTGGCAGGGAGGTTCTTCCACACATCTTGGAGAACTAACCAGAGATCTTCTGTGGATGTAGGCTTGCTCAAATCCTTCTATCTCTTCATGTAAGCCCAGACAGACTTGATGATGATCAGAGCAGGGCTCTGTGGGGGCCATATCATTACTTCCAGGACTCCTTGTTCTTCTTTATGCTGAAGATAGTTCCTAATGACATTGGCTCTATGTTTGGGGTTGTTATCCTGCTGGAGCCACGCAATTTCCATCATGCAATACCATCAGGGAGGCTTCTGATTGGCTCCAAATGTATTCTGCAACAGGACTACAGAAAATAGAAAAATACAGTTGCCCATATTCTATAGTATTCAATGTAAAAAAACTTCTACTCACATATAAAGCTATTAACCAAGTTATACAAACATATATCTCTTTGCCTATCTCAAAATATCTACCAACGTGACCTCTCCGCTCTGCACAAGATCTGTGTCTCTCATCGGCAAGGATTACTTGCCCCCATTCACAATTGCAGGACTTTCTTCAGGCAACACTCACCCTATGGAATGCCCTCCCACACACAGGACTCTCCTCTAGCCTCCAAACTTTTATGCGTTCCCTGAAAACTCACCTCTTCAGGCAAGTCTTTTAAATTCCAGAACCGCCCACATAACCTTCAGAAGCATTCATATCTAATATACATAATATCAGTTACTATTTGTAGATACAGCAATTTTTTGCAGAAATTTTTGCAGAAAGGACCATGAATGTACAAATAGAGTAGAATATGAGGAGAGACAAAAGCATGAAGATAAATCACCTGCAAAAATGTGTAATGCGTGAGCAAGTGGTGCTAATTTAAGTAATGCTTAATGTTTTAATGTGCATCACATGGTTCCATATGGTCTCATCAAGTTGCTTATTCCTTGGTGATAGCTTCAACTTACAAGTGGTATGACAATAAAGGTAATTACAGAACAGATTCAAGTTCTGTGCTCAAACTAGTCCAGATAATAGCATTTGAGCTACAGTTTCAAGCATGGCATTCAATACACGATGTTACATAGAAATAGAATGTGACGGCTGATAAGAACCTTTTGGCCCATCTAGTCTGCCCTTTTAGGGTGAGGATTTATGAGAGTTAGGGGTTAGAGCTGGATTCAGGGTTTTGGTTAGGGGTTTGGTTAAGGTCAGAGTTCAGATTAAGGGTATTAGTGTTAGGGGTTAGGATTAAGGCATTAGGATTAAGCGTGAGGGTATTAATGTTAGGAGTAAGGGTTAAGGCATTAGAGTGAGGGTTAGGGTATATAGACAGATACAGCCAGGCCACTGAGGTCCAGCTGGGGAGACTGTCCAGGGTGGAGAGCAGGATCCTAAGGGAAAGACTTAAAACAATCACAGGAGTAGCAAGCAAGTGTTATCTCAATATTCAAACAGGGTGTCCAGCAAGTAATGTCCAGGACATGGAGGAAGCAGGTGTTTGAATTGTAGCGTGGCCAAAGCAGTTCTTTCAAAGCAATAGTAGAGATTTCAGGTTGACTATTATACAGGGCCGGACTGGCCAACAGAGGAAACCCCGGTGGGCCCACCTCCTCCTCTAGAAATCCGTTTTAAAAGACTGCAGAAATTATACATAATTTATGTTTAGAGATGAGTGGGTTTGGTTCTCAGAGAACCGAACCCTACCGAACTTCACGTCCCGAGCCCGGATCTGAGCCCGGCTCGGGACTTCCCCGCCAGACTTTTGGATTCCATATAAGGAGCCGCGCGTCGCCGCCATTTTCACTCCGGAATCGGAGAGTGTAGCGAGAGGACGTGTCTCTGTCCTCAGTGTCTGTGCGGGAAAGTGGGGTGGCGATTCCAGTGCTGTCTTGTGCTGCTCAGTCCAGTGTAGTGTCTTATGCTGCATCAGTCCAGTCACAGTGGTGGTGTCCTCTGCTGCCATATGTTCAGTGTAGCTGTATAAGTCCAGTGCAGTGGTGCTGTGTTGTCCTGCATCAGTACAGTGGTAGTGTCTTGTGCTGCATCAGTCCAGTCACAGTGGTCGTGTCCTCTGCTGCCATATGTCCAGTGCTGCTGTATAAATCCAGTCCAGTGGTGCTGTGTTGTGCTGTATCAGTCCAGTGCTGGTGTCTTGTGCTGCATCAGTCCAGTCACAGTGGTGGTGTCATCTGCTACCACATGTCCAGTGCTGCTGTATAAGTCCAGTCCAGTGGTGCTGT
Organism: Pseudophryne corroboree; assembly: GCF_028390025.1. NCBI lineage: Eukaryota > Metazoa > Chordata > Amphibia > Anura > Myobatrachidae > Pseudophryne > Pseudophryne corroboree. Next base: position 510,510,522 of record NC_086444.1, read on the forward strand.
GTGGTGCTGCATCAGTCCAGTGGTGGTGTCTTGTGCTGCATCAGTCCAGTCAACGTGGTGGTGTCCTCTGCTGCCATATGTCCAGTGCTGCTGTATAAGTCCAGTCCAGTGGTGCTGTGTTGTGCTGCATCAGTCCAGTGGTGGTGTCTTGTGCTGCATCAGTCCAGTCAACGTGGTGGTGTCCTCTGCTGCCATATGTCCAGTGCTGCTGTATAAGTCCAGTCCATTGCAGTTGTGCTGTGTTGTCCTGCAGCAGTCCAGTGGTGGTGTCCCTGTGCTGCTGTACAAGTCCAGTGGTACTGCTGTATATGGCCAGTGATACTGCCGTATATGTCCAGTGATATTGCCGTATAATTCCAGTGAAACTGCCGTATAAATCCAATCCAGTGGTACTGCCGTAAATGTCCAGTGGTACTACTGATTCAATCCAGTGATACTGCCATATATGTCCAGTGGTACTGCCATATAATTCCAGTAATACCGCCGTATATGTCCAGAGGTACTGCCATATAAATCCAGTGGTACTGCCATATAAATCCAGTCCAGGGATACTGCCGTAAAAGCCCAGTGATACTGCCGTATATGTCCAGTGGTACTGCCGTATAAATCCAGTGATACTGCCGTATATGTCCAGTGGTACTGCCGTATAAATCCAGTCCAGTGATACTGGCATATATGTCCAGTGGTACTGCCATATAAGTCCAGTCGTGCTGCCGTATAAACCCAGTCCAATGTTACTGCCATATAAATCCAGTCCAGTGGTACTGCCGTATAAGTCCAGTGGTACTGACATATAATTCCAGTGATACTGCCATATAAATCCAGTGGTACTGCCGTATAAATCCAGTCCAATGGTACTGCCGTATAAGTCCAGTGGTACTGCGGTATAAGTCCGGTGATACCGCTGTATATGTCCAGTGGTACTACCGTATAAAACCAGTGGTACTGCCGTATAAGTCCAGTGGCACTACCATATAATTCCAGTGATACTGCCATATATATCCAGTGGTACTGTCATATAAATCCAGTGGTACTGCCTTATAAATCCAGTCCAGTGGTACTGCCGTATAAGTCCAGTGATACTGTCGTATATGTCCTGTGGTACTGCCGTATAAATCCAGTGGTACTGCCATATAAATAAAGTCCAGTGGCACTGCCGTATAAATCCAGTGGTACTGCCATATAAATAAAGTCCAGTGGTACTGCTGTATAATTCCAGTGATACTGCCTTATATGTCCAGTGGTACTCCCGTATAAATTCAGATGTACTGCCATATAAATCCAGTCCAGTGGTACTGCAGTATAAGTCCAGTGGTACTACCATATAATTCCAGTGATACTGCCGTATATGTCCAGTGGTACTGCTGTATAAATCCAGTAGTATTGCTGTATAAATCCAGTCCAGTGGTACTGCCATATAAGTCCAGTGGTACTGCCATATAATTCCAGTGATACTGCCTTATATGTCCGGTGGTACTGTCCTATAAATCCAGTTGTACTGCCGTATAAATCCAGTCCAGTGGTACTGCCATATAAGTCCAGTGGTACTGGACATCGGCCATCCAGTGGTTCGGCCATCGGGCATGCGACGGCGCATGCGCAGTTCTGACCCGATCGTGCCGCTGTGATAAACTGCAGCGTGCGATCGGGTCAGAATGACCCCCATTGTTATATAACTCCAGAAAGATAATGGAGAACAAAAATTTGGAGGATAAAATAGGGAAAGATCAAGAACCACTTCCTCCTAGTGCTGAAGCTGCTGCCACTAGTCATGACATAGACGATGAAATGCCATCAACGTTATCTGCCAAGGCCAATGCCCAATGTCATAGTAGAGGACATGTTAAATCCAAAAAGCCAAAGTTCAGTAAAAGGACCCAAAAAAATTAATTCAAATGGTCTGAGGAGAAACGTAATCTTGCCAATATGCCATTTACGACACAGAGTGGCAAGGAACGGCTAAGGACCAGGCCTATGTTCATGACTAGTGGTTCAGCTTCACCTGACGATGGAAGCCCTCATCCTCCCGCTAGAAAAATTATAACAGTTAAGCTGGCAAAAGCACAGCAAAGAACTGTGCGTTCTAAGGTGGTATCACAAATCCCCAAGTGTGTCGGCGGTTGCGATGTCTGACCTTCCCAACACTGGACGGGAAGAGGTGGCTCCCCCCACCATCTGCATGCCCTCTGCAAGTGCTGGAAGGAGCACCCACAGTCCAGTTTCTGATATTAAAATTGAAGATGTCACTGTTGCAGTGCACCAGGATGAGGATATGGGTGTTGATGGCACTGAGGAGGAAGTTGACGAGGAGGGTCCTGATGGTGATGGGTTTGTTTAATTCAGGCACCGGGGGAGACAGTTGTTGTCCGTGGGATGAATAAGCCCATTGTCATGTCTGGGCAAAATACCAAAAAAGACACCTCTTCAGTGTGGAATTATTCTCCACAAATCCGGACAACAGGTGTCAAGCCATGTGTTACCTTTGTCAATCCGTAATAAGTAGGGGTAAGGACGTTAACCACCTAGGAACATCCTTCCTTATACGTCACCTGCAGCGCATTCATCAGAAGTCATTGTCAAGTTCAGAAACTTTGGGTAAGAGCGTAAGCAGTCCACTGACACCTAAATCCCTTCTTCCTCTTGTACTCAAGCTCCTGCAAGCCACACCACCAACTCCCTCAACGTCAATTTCCTCCTCAGTCAGGAACATCAGTAGTCCTGCAGGCCATGTCACTGGCATGACTGACGAGTCCTCTCCTAACCGGGATTCCTCCGGAGGATCCTTGAGTGGTACGCCTACTGCTGCTGCTGCCGCTGTTGTTGTTGCTGCTGGGCATCGATCGCAATCCCAGAGGGGATGTCGGAAGACGACTTGTACTACTTCAACTATGCAATTGACTGTCCAAAAGTCCTTTACGAGGAAGATGAAATATGACAGCAGTCATCCTGTTGCAAGCGGATAACTGAGACCTTGACAGCTATGTTGGTGTAAGACGTGCATCCGGTATCCGCCATTGGTGCAGTGCGATTTAGACAATTGATGGAGGTAGTGTGCCCCCGGTACCAAATCCCATCTAGATTCTACTTCACTAGGAAAGCGATTCCCAGACTGTACAAGGACATTAAGAAAAGTGTCCTAAGTGTCCTGAAAAATGCGGTTGTACCCAGTGTCCACTTAACCACAGGCATGTGGTCAAGTGGAGCAGGGCAAACTAAGGACTACATGACTGTGACAGCCCACTGGGTAGATGTATTGCCTCCTGCAGAAACAACAGCAGCGGCACCAGTAGCAGCATCTCACAAGCGCAAGCTCGTTCCTAGGCAGGCTACACTGTGTATCACCGCTTTCTGTAAGAGGCACACTGCTGACAACCTCTTACGAAAACTGAGGTACATCATCGCACACTGGCTTACCCCACTTAGACTCTCCTAGGGATTTGTGATATTGGACAACGCCACCAATACTGTGCGTGCATTACATCTGGGCTAATTCCAGCACGTCCCATGTTTTGCACATACAATTACTTTGGTGGTGCAGAATTTTTTTTAAAATGACAGGGGTGTGCAGGAAATGCTGTCGGTGGCCCAAAAAATTGCGGGCCACTTTTGGCATTCAGCCACCGTATGCCGAAGACTGGAGTGCCATCAAACACTCATGAACCTGCCCTGCCATCACCTGAAGCAAGAGGTGGTAACGAGGTAGAATTCAACACTCTGTATGCTTCAGGGGATGGAGGAGCAGCAAATGGCCATTCAAACCTATACATCCACCTACGATATAGGCAAAAGAGGGGGAATGCACCTGACTCAAGCGCAGTGGAGAAAGATTTCCGTCTTGTGCAAGGTTCTCCAACACTTCGAACTTGCCACATGTGAAGTCAGTTCAGACACTGCCAGCTTGAGTCAGGTCATTACCCTCATCAGGCTTTTGCAGAAGCAGCTGGAGAAATTGAAGGAGGAGCTAAGAAGGAGCGATTCCGCTAAGTATGTGAGACTTGTGGATGGAGCCCTTCATTTGCTTTGCCAGGATTCAAGGGTGGTCAATCTGTTGAAATCAGAGCACTACATTTTGGCCACCATGCTCGATCCTAGGTTTAAAGCCTACATTGTATCTCTCTTTCCGGCAGACACAAGTCTGCAGAGGTTCAAAGACCTGCTGGTGAGACAGCTGTCAACTCAAGCGGAATGTGACCCGTCAACAGCTCCTCCTTCATTTTCTTCCGCAATTGGGGCTGCGAGGAAAAGGATAAAATTTCCGAGCCCACCCGCTGGCGGTGATGCAGGGCAGTCAGGAGCAAGTGCTGACATCTGGTACGGACTGAAGGAGCTGCCAACGATTACTCACATGTCTACTGTCACTGCATATGATGCTGTCACCATTGAAAGAATGGTGGAGGATTATATGGGTGACAGCATCCAAGTAGGCATGTCAGACAGTCCGTATGTATACTGGCAGGAAAAAGAGGCAATTTGGATGCCCTTGCACAAACCGGCTTTATTTTACCTAAGTTGCGCCCCCTCCAGTGTGTAGTCCGAAAGAGTGTTTAGTGCAGCCAGTCACCTTGTCAGCGATCGGCGTAGGAGGTTACTACCAGAAAATGTGGAGAAGATGATGTTCCTCAAAATAAATTATAAATTCCTCCAGGAATACATTTACCAGCAATTGCCTCTAGAAAGTACACAGGGACCTGTGATGGTGGATTTCAGTGGGGACGAATTAATAATCTGTGAGGAGGAGGAGGATGTACACGCTGAAAGGGGTGAGGAATCGGAGGATGGGGATGAGGTCGACATCTTGCCTCTGTAGAGCCAGTTTGTGCAGGGAGAGATGAATTGCTTCTTTTTTGTTGGGGGGATTAATTGCTTTTTTTTTGTGGGGTCCAAACAAACCAATCATTTCAGCCACAATCGTGTGGCAGACCCTGTCACTGAAATGACTGGTTTGTTAAAATGTGCATGTCCTGTTTACACAACATAAGGGTTGGTGGGAGGGCCCAAGGACAATTCCATCTTGCACCTCTTATTTTTTTCTTTGCATCATGTGCTGTTTGGGGCATAGTTTTTAAAAGTTCCATCCTGTCTGACACTGCAATGCCACACCTAGAAGGGCCATGGGTGTTTGTGGCACACACTTGTGTAGCATTGCTTAGTCACCCAGAGACCTCGGTGCACCTCTTTTTTTTTCTTTGCATTGTGTGCTCTTTGGGGCCTAGTTTTTAAAAGTGCCATCCTGTCTGACACTGCAGCGCCACTCCTAGATGGGCCAGGTGTTTGTGCCGCCCACTTGTGTTGCTTAGCTAAGTCACCAATCAACCTCGGTGCACCTCCTTTTTTTCTTTGCATTATGTGCTGTTTGTGGCCTAGTTTTTAAAACTGCCATCCTGTCCTCCACTGCAGTGCCACTCCTAGAAGGGTCAGGTGTTTGTGCCGCCGACTTGGGTCGCTTAGCCTAAAATGTGAAACTTAGTGATGTGCTATAATTAAGTGATACGGTGTGATACGAGTGTGATATGAAAGGGTGAGAGTGGGGTTTTCTGACTGACTTCCATTTTGTGCCGCAGTAACTATGCCATATAATGACAAGAGAATAGCAAGGGTGTTTGTCTCATCAAGAGAATAGCAAGGGTGTTTGTCTCATGAAGCAAGATGTTCTAGAAGAAGGATTCTTAGAATAGACAAGGACTCATGTTGTTATTTTCAGTTTGTTATAGACAAGGACTCATATTGTTATTTTCAGTTTAGACAAGGACTCATGTTGTCATTTTCAGTTAGATAAGATGTTTCAGAACCCCCGGAATGTACCCATATATGGATAGATTGTGTTTTTAGTTTTGTATAAAGGACGGGGAATGTTAGGGGAATTTCGGAATCCACCTGAGACGCTAGCAGACGTGCTGCGTGTGAATACCGAATTTCCCCTTGAGACGATCGTCCTGAGATTCCCCGATCCAGAGTGCTCAAGTGATGCTACAATATTCGGTAAGATATTGATGTAGTTTCTTGATATTATACCTATATTTATGATTATGTATTAATACCTGACGAAAATACTATAAGAACTAATAAATTATTTACTATTGAGATATAAAAGTGTTGTTTGTTTTGCTGCATTAAAGTGTAAGCCTGTTCTGGGCAACAGTGAGCGCAGAATGTATTGAGCAATCTCACACACCCTAGTTCTATACAGCAAGACATTTTTGGCGTAGTCGGCAGGATCTATGTTTTCTTATATCTCGGTGTAGGATACTTATAGTGTAAAACGCTTTTGTACAGTGGTGGGTCCTGGCCAGACTTACCTCTGTTCAAAGTTTTGTCAATTGGCAGGTTGCCAAGTTTTCGCCGATATATAACAACATAGCACGGTAAGGATGTTTCGTAAGGAAAAAAAGGCTGGAGCGGAGCAAATCACCGTCCCAGGGTGGACTGAAAGTCCCTACAATATTATAGCACAGGAGTTATTAACGTCAGGTTTAGCAGAATCATGGGATGGTAAACTCAAGAATGCAGAACCCCTCGATGTTGTATATGTACTTGAGGAGGTCCCTGCCAAGGCAGGTGATGTAATGGCGCTGGGAAGACGGTGCTGGATACTAGTATCAGCATACCGTGCCGAACCCCTCGATGTTGTATATGTACTTGAGGAGGTCCCTGCCAAGGCAGGTGATGTAATGGCGCTGGGAAGACGGTGCTGGATACTAGTATCAGCATACCGTGCCGAACCCCTCGATGTTGTATATGTACTTGAGGAGGTCCCTGCCAAGGCAGGTGATGTAATGGCGCTGGGAAGACGGTGCTGGATACTAGTATCAGCATACCGTAAAATGCACCAAAGATATGAGCAGTTACAACGTTATTTATATATAGAACAAACAGTAATTGAACAACAAGGAAAGATAGGATTGTTACAGTGCAGCAATCAGATGTTATCAGAAAAAGCACAGAAATATCAGATTGTTGCCGAGAAGGCTGCTGTCAAAGTAGCCCAGAACAAATATTTAAAAAAAAGGGGAAGGGTAAACACCCGAAAAGTACGAGCAATTATTGCTTCTGCCGATCTTCAATGGGATCCCGATACATGGGATGGTGATGTATGGGATAGTAGTAATGGGGAGGAGGGAGAGGACAAGGGGGGATGGGATCCTCCCAATCCTGTCATTGACCCTCCTGGGGCAAATGCTTGTCCTGTCTCGCGCAGGCAATTAACTAAGGTTGCAGAAGGTGGAGGGCAGGCAGTCCTCAAAGAGAAAATGATACTGCAAGATTTCACTCAAAATGAAGTTCTGGAACTATTGACCAAATTTTAACAACGCCCCGGGGAAGGCGTCCTTACCTGGCTGGTCCGTTTGGTAGACGATGGCGCTAGAGGGGTTGATGTAGATAGACAAGATGTTGCAAAATTTGAAGCCTACTGCTTCTCCCGAGGAACAGGAAGATTCAGAGGGTGATGCATAGGCAGCCAGCCAAGCCCCTGTATGGATTCGTCATGATGAGAGACCTTATGTCAAATTAGGAATCCATTGGTCACGGGGCAATGTACAAGAGGTCCCCGCGTTAATTGACACAGGAGCGGAGGCTACCCTAATATATGGAAATCCCAATAGATTTAAAGGACCCCGAATTAAAATTGCAGGGTTGGGGGGTCGAGTAACTGAAGGGGTACAGGTGGAAATACCTCTAAAAATAGGAAATTTACCTATTAAGAAATGCCGAGTACTAATAGTACCCATTAGAGAATATATTATAGGCATTGATGTTTTAAAAGGACTGACCCTTTATTTAGATACAGGAAAATTTAGTTTTGGAGTCAGAAGTAATTGTATTCAGGCCAGACCTATTGTGGTGGAAAAAGTAAAAATGCCCCCAATACATGTCCCACCTGCAACTAAATTAATTGCAATGAAACAATATCGTATACCGGGGGGCCATCAAGAAATAAGCGAAACCATTAAAGAATTAATGGATACAGGAGTGGTACGATATACCACTACTGCTTGGAATAATCCGATATGGCCAGTGAAAAAGAGCGATGGCTCCTGGCGCATGACTGTGGATTAGAGAGAACTGAATAAATATACAAATCTCAATGTCACACATGGTTTACAGATGGATCTGCACGTTATGTTGCGGGAAGAAGGAAGTGGAGATCAGTTGCGTTTAATCCCCGCATGTCTAAGACATTAGAAATAGAAGGGGAAGGAAAGAGTAGCCAATATGCCAAATTATTTGCAGTATATTTGGCCCTTAGACAGGAAATTGGAGGTGAATGTAATCCACATGGATAATGAGCTGGAAGAAACATGATTGGAAAATTCATGGGAAAGAGTTATGGGGAAAGGAAGTCTGGGAGGACATTGAAGTTATCACTAAACAAACAAAAGTAACTGTATTCCATGTTGATGCACATGTACCATTAGACTCACTTGAACGTTTGTTTAATTCACAAGCAGATGCACAAGCCGCCATTGCTAAGTCATCTCATGAGCCAGTGGCAGGAGAGACGAAGGAATTGGAATCATGGTTGCAGGGTACAGCCCTTTGGGCACACCAAAAGAGTGGACATCTGGGAGAAAAGGCAATTTACAGGTGGGCGCAAGAAAGGGGTATTCCCCTCACATTGGACATTGTGAAATCTGTGATTTTACGGTGTCCCTTGTGTCAACACTCCCAAAAGAGGGAAGTGCCCCATACTGTAATGGGCCATATTGGAAGAGGTAAGTTACCTGGACAAATCTGGCAGATGGACTTTATTGGACCCCTGCCAGAAAGTCGAGGGTGTAAATTTGCATTTACAGCAGTAGATACATACTCAGGATTATTGGTAGCTTTCCCCCGTAAAACTGCTACACAATGGAGCACTATTAGGACACTTGAGATTATATAGAAAGAATGAATGGATTATTAAAATCCACTCTGAAAAAGGTTAATGGATCTGATAAGTTTGGGCAATGGAGAGATAATATCTCAGAATCTTTACAGATAATAAATAACCGACCATTGACAGAATCCACAACTCCTCTGATGAGGATGCTGACCCCCAATTTATCAATCAAGGCAGCACATAAAGTAGAAAGCCTTATTTATTGGAAAATTCATGAAAAGGCGATAGAACCGTACAGAGCTACGCCCATGTCGGCAGGGTTGGACATGTATGCTATAAACCCTGATGTTATTGTTCCTTATGGGATTAAGGTTATATCTACTGGGATAGGTTGCAAAATGCCTTCTAATCATTATGGACAGTTGTCAACCCGTTCTAGTATGGCAAAGAACGGAATAATAGTGATAGGAGGAGTAATTGACCCCGATTATCAAGGAGAAATTAAAATAGTTGTGATGAATTTGAGCCCAGACCCCTGCGTAATCTGTGAAGGGGACCGAGTGGCACAATTGTTAATAATACCCATTTTGATAGAGCCTATCCAATTGGGAGAAGCTCCAACCGAACTTACTGTTCGAGGAGACAAAGGTTTTGGTTCATCTAACACTGTGAATGTAGGAGCAAAAATCTGGGTACAGAAGCCTCAAGGGCCGCCTGAAGCGGCTGAAGTTATAGCTGTGGGAAAAGACAGAGTACTCTTAATAATGAAACCAGGGCAAGAGAAATGGGAATATGTACCTCAAGAAAAATGTTATTTGCGAGAGTAACTTACACTGATTTTGTACCTATAGATTGTCGTGAGGCTCAGTCTTGGAATCCTTGGAATTGTATTATTGGTCGTCCCCTCTAGTACATGGACACCTGGATTGAAGATAGAGAAACGAGAGTTGCATACTGTACGGTGGGGATGGAACAATGCTACCATACCAAGAACCCAAGATAATTTCACTTGTCAGGCCAATCAGCGCTGTACTAATATAGTAAATATAACAATTCCAGGAACGATGTGGGCTGGATCGCCTGATCCACAAAGAAACAGATATCGACCTACATTTGCCTTACATCAGTCAGAAGGCAATATCACAATTAATGCTGCAGTAAATATAAGTTGCTGCTCCAAACCTTATATGTTCCGATTTCTCCCTAAAGAAGAGAAGAATAAAGAATATAAGAATTGTTCTAAACAAGGAGCAACCACATTTCGGTTAGCTGTAAAAGACGTTTTAATTTTGGTATGTCATAATGCTACTGAAATAAAAAATCGAACGTGGTGGGCACAAGATTTAATGTTTATTGATATCAATGCATCACGAATCGATATTGGACATGTTAAAAGATTACCATCTACATGTGAAAATGTAGGTACACAAGCTCAAAAGACTGTGTTAGGCACACAAGTTGTTTTCCCTCCCAATAATAGACAATGTATATCCCGGCAACGACGTGCCTGGTATGATACATTGTTGGGAGGATATGGGACTCTAACAGGAGTATTAAATGGAATAGATATTGAAACATTAGCCAATAGGATGCATAGCGCCGGTAGTAAATTAAATGACGGACTTACATTACAAGCAAAATGGATGCCTACTATTTTTGAGCCAGCCAAAATATCGGCTGGAATAGATACTTTAATGAACCAGCTAATTAATGCTAGTAATGATTTTGCTGTTGGATTTGATACCAACATGACTAAATTTATAAATTGGACCGTCTGTACACTACAGACTATGTATGAGCAACAACAAAAAGGCGTTATGCAAACAATGCTAATGACCGGAAATGAACAAGTATGGAGAACAATTTTTAATACAAGTGTGTCCAGGGACGCTTGGAAACACTTGGAAGCTGCTAAAATGATTTGTAATGACACCGTATGCCAAGGTATTTTAACTATGTATAATGTAACCAAAGTTATTCAAATGTGTAAATATATTGTAATGCCTTTGTTATTAGGACCATCTGGTGGAGAATGGTACTGGTTCCCCACTATGAAAGGAGAATATATAGATGAGAATAATAGAACTCATGATTTCAGTATTTGTACACCCACTTTACAAGGCAAGATATGTAGAGTACAATCTGCAGTTTATGAACCTTGCTTATTAGAGAATGGAGTAAATTTATGTAAATGTATAGTTTTACCTTTGTCATATACAATGATGATGGAGTTAGCCCCACAGGAAGTATGTTTGGTAACTGATACACCAGCCATACCTGGAATGGTAGTTCCATTTTCCGGATGTATTAGTAATGTTAGTTTCTTAACCTGGGAAAATGAGACATTTATATTGTATGCTGACCGTGAAGAACATGTTACAAAATATTGGAGTCCACAAAATTTAAGTATTCCCCAATGGGATTTGAAGTTAGATAAACTGCATACAATTATGAAACAATCCAAAGTTTTTGAAGATCATATCAAATATCTAAATCAGTCTATTGTAACTCATCAAGTGACAACAACAATAATTGCTGATCAATTACAGAAAATTGGTTCTGATGTCCAGGATGCAACTTCTCATCATTGGTGGGACTTGTTTACTGGATATTCTCCGTCTGCATCCAATATGCTAAATTTTCTGATACATCCTGTTCTCATACTGTGTATAATAATAATAATAATTTTATCTATTTGGAACTGTGTGGTATTTTACAGCATATGTTGTAAACGACAAAAGGTTGTAATGGCAAGTTATGCGTTATAATTGGAATCAGTCAAGGGCCGTTTGTGATACGAGTGTGATATGAAAGGGTGAGAGTGGGGTTTTCTGACTGACTTCCATTTTGTGCCGCAGTAACTATGCCATATAATGACAAGAGAATAGCAAGGGTGTTTGTCTCATCAAGAGAATAGCAAGGGTGTTTGTCTCATGAAGCAAGATGTTCTAGAAGAAGGATTCTTAGAATAGACAAGGACTCATGTTGTTATTTTCAGTTTGTTATAGACAAGGACTCATGTTGTTATTTTCAGTTTAGACAAGGACTCATGTTGTCATTTTCAGTTAGATAAGATGTTTCAGAACCCCCGGAATGTACCCATATATGGATAGATTGTGTTTTTAGTTTTGTATAAAGGACGGGGAATGTTAGGGGAATTTCGGAATCCACCTGAGACGCTAGCAGACGTGCTGCGTGTGAATACCGAATTTCCCCTTGAGACGATCGTCCTGAGATTCCCCGATCCAGAGTGCTCAAGTGATGCTACAATATTCGGTAAGATATTGATGTAGTTTCTTGATATTATACCTATATTTATGATTATGTATTAATACCTGACGAAAATACTATAAGAACTAATAAATTATTTACTATTGAGATATAAAAATAAGATTTTACTCACCGGTAAATCTATTTCTCGTAGTCCGTAGTGGATGCTGGGCCTCCGTAAGGACCATGGGGATTAGCGGCTCCGCAGGAGACTGGGCACAACTAAAGAAAGCTTTAGGACTACCTGGTGTGCACTGGCTCCTCCCACTAAGACCCTCCTCCAGACCTCAGTTAGGATACTGTGCCCGGAAGAGCTGACACAATAAGGAAGGATTTTGAATCCCGGGTAAGACTCATACCAGCCACACCGTATAACTCGTGATACTATACCCAGTTAACAGTATGAAATATAACGGAGCCTCTCAACAGATGGCTCAACAATAACCCTTTAGTTAGGCAATAACTATAAACAAGTATTGCAGACAATCCGCACTTGGGATGGGCGCCCAGCATCCACTACGGACTACGAGAAATAGATTTACCGGTGAGTAAAATCTTATTTTCTCTGACGTCCTAAATGGATGCTGGGACTCCGTAAAGACCATGGGGATTATACCAAAGCTCCCAAACGGGCGGGAGAGTGCGGATGACTCTGCAGCACCGAATGAGCAAACTCTAGGTCCTCCTCAGCCAGGGTATCAAATTTGTAGACTCTTACAAAAATGTTTTAACCCGACCAAGTAACAGCTCGGCAAAGTTGTAAAGCCGAGACCCCTCGGGCAGCCGCCCAAGAAGAGCCCACTTTCCTCATGGAATGGGCTTTTACAGATTTAGGGTGCGGCAGTCGAGCCGCAGAATGTGCAAGTTGAATCGTGCTACAGATCCAGCGAGCAATCGTCTGCTTAGAAGCAGGAGCACCCAGCTTGTTGGGTGCATACAGGAGAAATAGCGAGTCAGTCTTCCTGACTCCAGCTGTCCTGGAAACATATACTTTTCAGGGCCCTGACTACGTCCAGTAACTTGGAATCCTCCAAGTCCCAAGTAGCCGCAGGCACCACAATAGGTTGGTTCACATGAAAAACTGATACCACCTTAGGAAGGAATTGGGAACGAGTCCTCAATTCCACCTTATCCATAGAAAATACAGATAAGGGCTTTGTATGACAAAGCCGCCAATTCTGACACACGCCTGGCCGACGCCAAGGCCCACAGAATGACCACTTTCCACGTGAGGTATTATAGCTCCACGGATTTAAGTGGCTCAACCCAATGCGACTTCAGGAAATCCAACACCACGTTGAGATCCCACGGTGCCACTGGAGGCACAAACGGGGGCTGACTATGCAGCACTCCCTTAACAAAAGTCTGAACTTCAGGCAGTGAAGCCAGTTCAATTTTGGAAGAAAATCGATAGAGCCGAAATCTGGACCTTAATGGAACCCAATTTTAGGCCCATAGTCACCTCTGACTGTAGGAAGTGCAGAAATCGACTTAGCTGAAATTTCTCCTTTGGGGCCTTCCTGGCCTCACAGTACGCAACATATTTCCGCCATATGCGGTGATAATGGTTTGCGTTCACTTCTTTCCTAGCTTTAAATAGCGTAGGGATAACTTCCTCCGGAATTCCCTTTTCCTTCAGGATCCGGCGTTCAACCGCCATGCCGTCCAACGCAGCCGCGGTACGTCTTGTAACAGACAGGCCCCCTGCTGCAGCAGGTCCGGTCTGAGCAGCAGAGGCCATGGGTCCTCTGAGATCATTTCTTGGAGTTCTGGTTACCAAGCTCTTCTTGGCCAACCCGGAACAATGAGTATAGTTCTTACTCCTCTCCTTCTTATTATTCTCATTACCCTGGGTAAGAGAGGCAGAGAAGGGAACACATACACCCACGGTGTTACCAGAGCGTCCACAGCTATCGCCTGAGGGTCCTTGACCTGGCGCAATATCTTTGTAACTTTTAGTTGAGGCGGGACGCCATCATATCCACCTGTGGCCTTTCCCAACGGTGTACAATCATTTGGAAGACTTCTGGATGAAGTCCCCACTCTCCCGGGTGGAGGTCGTGTCTTCTGAGAAAGTCTGCTTCTCAGTTGTCCACTCCGGGAATGAACACTGCTGACAGTGCTAACACATGATTTTCCGCCCATCGGAGAATCCTTGTGGCTTCTGCCATCGCCATCCTGCTTCTTGTGCCGCCCTGTCGGTTTACATGAGCGACCGCCATGATGTTGTCTGACTGGATCAGCACCGGCCGGTGTTGAAGCAGGGTCTAGCCTGACTTAGGGCATTGTAAATGGCCCTTAGTTCCAGAATATTTATGTGTAGGGAAGTCTTCTGACTTTTCCATAGCCTTGGAAGTTTCTTCCCTGTGTGACTGCCCCCCAGCCTCGAAGGCTGGCATCCATGGTCACCAGGACCCAGTCCTGTATGCCGAATCTGCGGCCCCCTGGAAGATGAGCACTCTGCAGCCATCACAACAGCGACACCCTGGCCCTTGGAGACAGGGTTATCCGCCGATGCATCTGAAGATGCGACCCGGACCACATGTCCAACAGATCCCACTGGAAAATCCTTGCATGGGACCTGGCGAATGGAATTTCTTCGTAAGAAGCTACCATCTTTCCCAGGGCTCGTGTGCATTGATGCACCGACACCTGTATACGTATTAGGAGGTCTCTGTCTAGAGACGACAACTCCTTGGACTTCTCCTCCGGGAGAAACCCTTTTTATCCTGTTCTGTGTCCAGAACCATACCCAGGAACAGTAGACGCGTCGTAGGAACCAGCTGCGACTTTGGAATATTCAGAATCCAGCCGTGCTGTTGTAGCACTTCCCGAGATAGTGCTACTCCGCCGAACAACTGCTCCCTGGACCTCGCCTTTATAAGGAGATCGTCCAAGTACGGGATAATTATTTCGGCCATTACCTTGGTAAATACCTCGGTGCCGGGGACAGACCAACGGCAACATCTGGAATTGGTAATGACAATCCTGTACCACAATTTTGAGGTACTCCTGGTGAAGAGGGTAAATAGGGACATGCAGGTAAGCATCCTTGATGTCCAGTGATACCATGAAATTCTCCAGGCTTGCAATAATCGCCCTGAGCGATTCCATTTTGAACTTGAACCTTCGTATATAAGTGTTCAAGGCTTTCAATTTTAGAATGGGTCTCACCGAACCGTCTGGTTTCGGTACCACAACATTTTGGAATAGTAACCCCGGCCTTGTTGAAGGAGGGGTACCTTGATTTCACCTGCTGGAAGTACAGCTTGTGAATTGCCGCCAGTACTACCTTTCTCCGAGGGCAGCAGGCAAGGCTGATGTGAGGTAACGGCGAGGGGGAGTTGCCTCGAACTCCAGCCTGTATCCGTGTGATACTATTTGCAGGACCTAGGGATCCACCTGTGGGCAAGCCCACTGGTCCCTGAAGTTCCCGAGACGCGCACCTGTCTCCACCTGTGGAGCCCCAGCGTCATGCGGTGGACTCAGAGGAAGCGGGGGAAGATTTTTGATCCTGGGAACTGGCTGCTGGTGCAGCTTTTTCCTTCTTCCCTTGTCTCTGTGCAGAAAGGAAGCGCCTTTGACCCGCTTGCTTTTCTGAAGCCGAAAGGACTGTACCTGAAAATACGGTGCTTTCTTAGGCTGTGAGGAAACCTGAGGTAAAAAATTTTCTTCCCAGCTGTTGATGTGGATACGATGCCCCAGAGACCATCCCCAAATAATTCCTCACCCTTATAAGGCAGAATCTCCATGTGCCTTTTACAGGCAGCATCACCTGTCCACTGCCGGGTTTCTAATACCCTCCTGGCAGAATGGACATTGCATTAATTCTGGATGCCAGCCGGCAAATATCCCTCTGTGCATCCTTTATATATAAGACAACATCTTTAATATGCTCTATGTTAGCAAACTATTATCCCTGTCTTAGAGTATTAATATTATCTGACAGGGTATCAGACCACGCTGCAGCAGCACTATTTATGCTGAGGCAATTGCAGGTCTCAGTATATAACCTGAGTGTGTATATACAGACTTCAGGATAGCCTCCTGCTTTTTATCAGCAGGCTCCTTCAAGGTGGCCGTATCCTAAGACAGCAGTGTCACCTTTTTTGACAAACGTGTGAGCGCCTTATCCACCCTAAGGGATATCTCCCAACGTGACCTATCCTCTGGCGGGAAAGGGTACGCCATCAGTAACTTTTAGAAATTACCAGTTTCTTATCGGGGGAACCCACGCTACTTTAAACACTTCATTCATTCATCTGATGGGGGAACAAAACACTGGCTGCTTTTTCTCCCCAAAAATAAAACCCCTTTTATGTGGTACTTGGGTTCATGTCAGAAATGCGTAACACATTTTTCATTGCCGAGATCATGTAACGGATGTTCCTAGTGGATTGTGTATATGTCTCAACCTCGTCGACACTGGAGTCAGACTCCGTGTCGACATCTGTGTCTGCCATCTAAGGTAACGGGCGTTTTTTGAGCCCCTGATGGCCTTTGAGACGCCTGGGCAGGTGCGGGCTGAGAAGCCGGCTGTCCCACAGCTGTTACGTCATCCAGCCTTTTATGTAAGGAGTTGACATTGTCGGTTAATACCTTCCACTAATCCATCCACTCTGGTGTCGGCCCCACAGGGGGCGACATCCCATTTATCGGCCTCTGCTCCACCTCCACGTAACCTTCCTCATCCAACATGTCGACACAGCCGTACCGACACACCGCACACACACAGGGAATGCTCTGACTGAGGACAGGACCCCACAAAGTCCTTTGGGGAGACAGAGAGAGAGTATGCCAGCACACACCAGAGCGCTATATAATGCAGGGATTAACACTATACTGAGTGATTTTTCCCCCAATAGCTGCTTGTATACATATATTGCGCCTAAATTTAGTGCCCCCCCTCTCTTTTTAACCCTTTGAGCCTGAAAACTACAGGGGAGAGCCTGGGGAGCTGTCTTCCAGCTGCACTGTGAAGAAAAAATGGCGCCAGTGTGCTGAGGGAGAAGCCCCGCCCCTTTTTCGGCTGACTTTTCTCCCGCTTTTTTATGGATTCTGGCAGGGGTAATTTATCACATATATAGCCCTGGGACTATATATTGTGATGATTTGCCAGCCAAGGTGTCTTATATTGCCCTCAGGGCACCCCCCCCCCCCAGCGCCCTGCACCCATCAGTGACCGGAGTGTGAGGTGTACATGAGGAGCAATGGCGCACAGCTGCAGTGCTGTGCGCTACCTTGGTGAAGACCGAAGTCTTCTGCCGCCGATTTTCTGGACTCTTCATGCTTCTGGCTCTGTAAGGGGGACGGCGGCGTGGCTCCGGGAACGAACACCAAGGTCGGGTCCTGCGGTCGATCCCTCTGGAGCTAATGGTGTCCAGTAGCCTAAGAAGCCCAAACTACCACCTGTTAGGTAGGTTCGCTTCTTCTCCCCTTAGTCCCTCGCTGCAGTGAGTCTGTTGCCAGCAGATCTCACTGTAAAATAAAAAACCTAAATATACTTTCTTTCTAGGAGCTCAGGAGAGCCCCTAGTGTGCATCCAGCTCAGCCGGGCACAAGAATCTAACTGAGGTCTGGAGGAGGGTCTTAGTGGGAGGAGCCAGTGCACACCAGGTAGTCCTAAAGCTTTCTTTAGTTGTGCCCAGTCTCCTGCGGAGCCGCTAATCCCCATGGTCCTTACGGAGGCCCAGCATCCACTTAGGACGTCAGAGAAAGTGTTGTTTGTTTTGCTGCATTAAAGTGTAAGCCTGTTCTGGGCAACAGTGAGCGCAGAATGTATTGAGCAATCTCACACACCCTAGTTCTATACAGCAAGACATACGGTGAGAATACAACTCACAAATATATTGATAATAAACAATCATGGTGTAAAACGTTCGTATTTTCTTTAAAAAATAAAAAATTATCAATGATAGGTTTCTCGTGAATTTTGTAAAATTTCTAATGTATAGACATTGTAAATACTTATGTTGTTTATTATATGGCAATATAACTTTTATGAGTTGTTTTTTAAGGTGTAAAATGGGGATTAGATGGTAGAGACTGCTGATACACAGTTAAACATTTAATTGAATGAGCTAATTTCCCCTCAGATTTTGATTGGCTGTTCAACATTTAAATATCTGGCTTTGCACACTTAGCCCATTGTCTTCATAAAGGTCACAGTTGTGACCGAAACACGTCGACAGGAACAAGTGTGGACAGACGATTTTTTTTACTTATTACCTTCGGAAGAGGTATGCTGTACCTGATTCTTCATTGTTAGTGCCTTTGAAGGAACTGTAAAATTTTCTGGTCAACCTGTCCTCTTCCAACCAGTGCATTTTTATTGTATTTTTTCATTGTGCTTTAATTTGTGTGTCCATTGTATGGAAAAACTTTTTTTGGTATTGGGAATAAAAAAATTCTGGATTTATGTGACCTCATGGATATCTTCATTACTTGCTGATTGGGAATGGGACATTCCCTGAATCCATGGCAGAGGTCAAAGGAAAAGATACCTTTACATGCTTTGAAATCTTCCCATTGAATCGTGAGTGTGTTACGCTTACCTTCAGAAATGATTATATACCAAAGATACCTTGATACGTCTGTTATCACCTCTATAGAGAGTGAGTGGGGTACGCCCATATACTTACCATTTATCACTTAGTAATCCTTGGTGGTTAAAGTGTGTATTCGGGTGTTACTAGCATTTATATGACAGCTGTCTCCGTATAAAAAGGTTAGATTGTTCTACACATTGGTGTGTTATTTTATTTTCTATACACGTGACATCAACGACTGGGAGTGGAAATAGAGGACGGGTTGAGAATGGAATTTGTTGACTGGTCGAATTAAAAGATACCGTGATGTGTTTGACACCGTCTATTTCACCGTGAGTAGGGTATGCTTATCCTTCTATGAAGTTTCTTGGAAGTTAAAGATACCTTTATGTGCTTTTTCCTTTCTACATACCATAGTGAGTGGGGTACGTCTTCACGAGAAACCTATCCTTGATAAAAACATTTTTTTTAAAGAAAATACAAAGTTTTAGACCACTAATTGTTTATTATCAATATATTTGTGAGTTGTATTCTCACCATATCACTTAATTATAGCACATCACTAAGTGTCACATTTTTAGATTAATCTACACATTATTTGTATGTTTTGTATTTTTTATGTTCATCACATCACGTGGCTTCAAAACCCCACTCCCTGGTGACGTTTGAGAGAGAAAAGCAAGGAGAAAAACATTCGTTCTACATCATTCTGAAAGGAACGTTGTGTGTATATTTGCATTACAATTGTCAATATTGTATAACATTCTGTACTGCGCCCGGGATAGGGTTCCTCCCAAAATGTTGTGATTGGTTGATCTAGCTTGTGGTGAAATATTTATTCTTAACCATGGATGGAAGGAAGGTGGTGGACATGGATCCTGGCTCACACCATTCTATTCTCTTGGACGACACCATTAGGAGACATATTGTTGATTTATTCTTATTATATAATGGATTATTGCCCATGGTATGTGTTATACTGTATTCACATTGGATGTACTTCTTTGAAATGTTCTGTGTATTTGTTATGCTTCAGTAAACAAAAATTTGTTTAAAAGAAAATTATTGAATTGATGGGATTCTAAAACCATCTTACAGAAAAACAAGCTGTTATAAAGCAGAGTAGCATAACACAGTCCAGACAATGGGTGCAAAGACCAATTAAAATATGATACACAGAAAAAAGGGAATAAATGCATATGACGCAAACATGGTGTTACCATTGTATAAGTCACAAGATGGACCACATTTCTAAATATATGATAGTTTTGGCCATCTGACTACATGATGAAGAACACAGGAGAGTTTGAGAGGGTATTATAGTGAGCAACCTCATTAATAAAGAAATAATGGAAAGGTAAAATAAGATTTTACTTACCGGTAAATCTATTTCTCGTAGTCCGTAGAGGATGCTGGGACTCCGTAAGGACCATGGGGAATAGACGGGCTCCGCAGGAGATAGGGCACTTTAAGAAAGCTTTGGATTCTGGGTGTGCACTGGCTCCTCCCTCTATGACCCTCCTCCAGACCTCAGTTAGGGAAACTGTGCCCAGAGGAGATGTACAGTACGAGGAAGGATTTTTGTAAATCTAAGGGCGAGATTCATACCAGCCACACCAATCACACCGTATAACCTGTGATAACTTACCCAGTTAACAGTATGAACAACAACATAGCCACGGTATCACCGAAAACTATAACATAACCCTTATGTAAGCAATAACTATATACAAGTCTTGCAGAAGAAGTCCGCACTTGGGACAGGCGCCCAGCATCCTCTACGGACTACGAGAAATAGATTTACCGGTAAGTAAAATCTTATTTTCTCTAACGTCCTTGAGGATGCTGGCACTCCGTAAGGACCATGGGGATTATACCAAAGCTCCCAAACGGGCGGGAGAGTGCGGATGACTCTGCAGCACCGATTGAGCAAACAGGAGGTCCTCCTCAGCCAGGGTATCAAACTTATAGAACTTTGCAAAGGTGTTTGTCCCCGACCAAGTAGCTGCTCGGCACAACT
Organism: Pseudophryne corroboree; assembly: GCF_028390025.1. NCBI lineage: Eukaryota > Metazoa > Chordata > Amphibia > Anura > Myobatrachidae > Pseudophryne > Pseudophryne corroboree. The sequence continues at coordinate 510,531,178 of NC_086444.1, forward strand.
GTAATGCCGAGACCCCTCGGGCAGCCGCCCAAGAAGAGCCCACTTTCCTAGTGGAGTGGGCCTTAACCGATTTTGGTAACGGCAATCCTGCCGCAGAATGCGCCTGCTGAATCGTGTTACAGATCCAGCGAGCAATAGTCTGCTTTGAAGCAGGGGCGCCAACCTTGTTGGCCGCATACAGAACAAATAAAGCTTCAGTCTTCCTGATCCGAGCCGTTCTGGTTACATAAATCTTCAAAGCCCTGACTACATCCAGGGACTCAGAATCCTCCAAGTCCCTTGTAGCCACAGGCACGACAATAGGTTGGTTCACATGAAAAGATGAGACCACTTTTGGCAGAAAGTGAGGATGAGTCCTCAACTCTGCCCTATCCACGTGAAAAACCAAGTATGGGCTTTTATGCGATAAAGCCGCCAATTCTGAAACACGTCTCGCCGAAGCTAACGCCAACAACATGACCACTTTCCATGTGAGGTATTTCAACTCCACAGTTTTAAGTGGTTCGACCCAACGTGACTTGAGGAAACGTAACACCACGTTAAGATCCCAAGGCGCCACCGGAGGCACAAAGGGAGGCTGAATATGCAGCACCCCCTTCACAAAAGTCTGTACCTCAGGAAGAGAGGCTAATTCTCTTTGAAAGAAAATGGATAAGGCCGAAATCTGGACCTTTATGGACCCTAATTTTAGGCCCAAGGTCACTCCTGTTTGAAGGAAGTGAAGTAGTCGGCCCAAATGGAACTCCTCCATAGGAGCAGCTCTGGCCTTACACCAAGAAACATATTTCCGCCATATACGGGTAGGAATGACTTCCTCCGGAATTCCTTTTTCCGCTAGGATCCGGCGTTCAACCTCCATGCCGTCAAACGCAGCCGCGGTAAGTCTTGGAACAGACAGGGCTCCTGCTGCAGCAGGTCCTGCCTTAGAGGAAGAGGCCACGGATCTTCTGTGAGCAACTCTTGTAGTTCCGGATACCAAGTCCTCCGTGGCCAATCTGGAACAATGAGGATTGTTCTGACCCTGCTTATTCTTACAATTCTCAACACCTTGGGTATGAGAGGAAGAGGAGGAAACACATAGACCGATCTGAACACCCAAGGTGTCACCAGAGCGTCTACCGCTACCGCCTGAGGGTCCCTTGACCTGGCGCAATACCTCTTTAGCTTTTTGTTGAGACGGGACGCCATCATGTCTATGTGAGGCAGGCCCCACCGATCCGCGATCTGTGCAAAGACTTCTTGATGGAGTCCCCACTCACCCAGATGCAGGTCGTGCCTGCTGAGGAAGGCCGCCTACCAGCTGTCCACCCCCGGGATGAACACCGCGGACAGCGCGCTTACATGGACTTCCGCCCAGCGTAGAATCCTGGTCGCTTCTGCCATGGCCACTCTGCTCCTTGTTCCGCCTTGGCGGTTTATATGAGCCACTGCCGTGACATTGTCTGACTGAATCAGAACCGGTCTTCTCTGAAGTAAGTTCTCCGCTTGGCCCTCAACTCCAGGATGTTGATGTGGAGACAAGTCTCCAGGCTTGACCAGAGACCTTGGAAATTTCTTCCCAGTGCCACTGCTCCCCAGCCACGGAGGCTTGCGTCCGTGGTTACCAGGACCCAGTCCTGAATGCCGAACCTGCGACCCTCTAGAAGGTGAGCACTGTTCAGCCACCATAGGAGAGATACCCTGGTCCTGGGAGACAGGGTGATCCTTTGATGCATTTTGTAAATGGGACCCGGACCACTTGTCCAAGAGGTCCCATTGAAAAGTCCTTGCATGGAATCTGCAGAAAGGGATGGCCTCGTATGAAGCCACCATCTTCCCCAGGACCCGCGTGCACTGATGCACTGAAACCTTCTTTGGTTTCAATAGGTTCCTGACCATGGTCAGGAGTTCCTGAACTTTTTCGATCGGAAAAAAAAAACCTTTTTCTGGTCTGTGCCTAGGATCAGGCCTAGAAAGGTCAGACGCGTTGTAGGAACTAGCTGGGACTTCGGTATATTGAGAATCCAGCCGTGTAGCTGCAACGTCTTCATGGACAGAGACACGCTGTCCAGCAACTTCTCCCGAGATCTCGCCTTTATTAGGAGATCGTCCAAGTATGGGATAATTGTGACCCCCTGCCTGCGCAGGAGCACCATCATTTCCGCCATTACTTTGGGCTTTCCACGGCCCCGAGAATTTTCACCAAACGGCAACGTCTGAAATTGGTAGTGACAGTCCTGCACTGCAAATCTCAGGAATGCCTGATGAGGGGGGAATATTGGAACATGAAGGTATGCATCCTTTATGTCCAGGGACACCATCCAACCCCCCCCCTCCAGGCTGGCGATGACCGCCCGGAGTGATTCCATTTTGAACTTGAACCTTTTCAAGTACAAGTTCAGAGATTTCAGGTTTAAAATGGGCCTGACCGAACCGTCTGGTTTCGGGACCACAAACAGGGTTGAATAATATCCCTCTCCCTGCTGGGGATGAGGAACTGTGACAATCACCTGTTGAACATACAATTTTTGGATTGCTGTCAACACTGACTCCCTCTCTGATGGGGAAGTCGGCAGAGCCAATTTGAAAAACCGGAGGAGGCAAGTCTTCAAATTCCAGTCTGTATCCCTGAGCAACAATCTCTATTGCCCATGGATCCACCTGCGATTGAACCCAGACGTGGCTGAAAAACCGAAGACGAGCCCCCACCAGATCTGCCTCCCCCCGGGAAGCCCCAGCGTCATGCGGTGGACTTTGCAGACGCAGGGGAGGACTTCTGCTCTTGGGAACTAGCTGTGTGCAGCTTCTTTCCCCTGCCTTTTCCTCTGGTAACAAAGGACGATCCCCGCACCTTCTTGTTTTTATTGGAACGAAAGGACTGCATTTGATAATGAGGTGCCTTCTTAGTATGCTGCGGGGGGACATAAGGTAAGAAATTCGACTTACCGGCCATAGCCGTAGAGACTAGGTCCGAGAGGCCGTCTCCAAACAACTCCTCCCCTTTGTACGGCAAGGACTCCATGTGCCGCTTAGAATCGGCATCTCCCGTCCACTGCCGGGTCCACAGGAATCGCCTAGCAGAAATAGACATAGCATTTATTCTGGAGCTTAATAAACAAATGTCTCTCTGAGCATCTCTCATATACAAGGCAGCATCTCTGATATGCTCTATGGTCATTTGAATGGCATCCCTATCTAAGGTGTCAATCTCCGCAGATAAGGAATCTGCCCATGCCACAACTGCACTACAAACCCAGGCCGACGCCATAGCCGGTCTAGCAATAGTACCGGAGTGAGTGTAAATGTGCTTCAAGGTAATTTCCTGCCTGCGATCAGCAGGTTCCTTGAGGGAAGCCGTATCCTGAGAAGGCAGTGCCACCTTTTTGGACAAGCGTGTCAGCGCCTTGTCCACTTTTGGTGAATATTCCCAGCGTATCCTATCAGTTTGTGGAAAAGGATACGCCGTAAGAATCCTTTTGGGAACTTGTGGTCTCCTATCTGGAGAGTCCCAAGCCTTTTCGCACAATTCACTTAACTCAAATGATGATGGAAAAGTGATTTCAGGGCTTTTCTCTTTATACATGTGTACCCTCGTGTCAGGGACAGGGGGTTCCTCAGTAATATGCAAAACCTCTTTAATGGCCATAATCATGTACCGTATACCCTTAGCCACCTTCGGCTGTAATTTTGCATCTTCATAGTCGACACTAGAGTCAGAATCTGTGTCGGTATCTGTGTCATCGGTCTGGGATATGGTGCGCTTCTGAGACCCCGACGGGCCTGGCGCTTCAGGGACAGGCATGGACTGGGTACCTGACTGATCCCTAGTTTCTGCCTTGTCTAACCTTTTATGCAATAGATTTACATTTGCATTCAAGACATTCAGCATATCCACCCATTCCGGTGTCGGCGTTGCCGACGGCGACCTGACATTCAAACACTCCCCCTCCACCGTAAGCGAGCCTTCCTCGTCAAACATGTCGACACACGCGTACCGACACACTTCACACACACAGGAAACCCCTTTTCTGAAAACAGTATCCCTGTTAAGGCCCTTTGGAGAGACAGAGAGAGAGTATGCCAGCACACACCCCAGCGCAATAACCCTGGAGACCAACACAATTTTTTTTCCCCCAGCAGCGCTGTGTAATATGTAAACCGCCAATTATGTGGCCCCCCCCCCTCTCTTTTAAGCACCCTTTCACCGTGTGTAAGCAGGGGAGAGTCCGGGGAGCTTCCTCTCAGCAGTGCTGTGGAGAGAAAATGGCGCTGGTGAGTGCTGAGGGAGAAGCCCCGCCCCCTCGGCGGCGGGCTTCTGTCCCGCTCAAACTTAGTAAAATATGGCGGGGGCTCTTTTATATACATGTACAGAGCCCACCTGTACATGTATATAGTCTTTTTGCCATGCAAAGGTTTATATTGCAGCCCAGGGCGCCCCCCCTGTGCCCTTACAGTGACCGGAGTGTGTGAGGTGTATGGGAGCTATGACGCACAGCTGCAGTGCTGTGCGTTACCTCAGTGAAGCTGAAGGCTTCTGCCGCCTGAGACGTCTTCTGACTTCTTGCTCTGTGAGGAGAACGGCGGCGCGGCTCCGGGGGTGGACGCCCAGTAAGAACCTGCGATCACCCCCTCTGGAGCTAATGGTGTCCAGTAGCCGAGGAAGCAAAGCCTATCTTTGACAAGAAGGTCTGCTCCTCTCTCCCCAGTCCCTCGATGCAGGGAGCCTGTTGCCAGCAGTGCTCCCTGTGAAAAAGTAGTAAAAAGTAGAAGAAAAATCCAAACAAAAATGCTTTCAAGCAGAGAACTCTAGAGAGCTCTCTACAGTGCACCCATCTTGCTCTGGGCAGTGTTAAACTAAGGTCTGGGGGAGGGTCATAGAGGGAGGAACCAGTGCACACCCAGAATCCAAAGCTTTCTTAAAGTGCCCTATCTCCTGCGGAGCCCGTCTATTCCCCATGGTCCTTACGGAGTCCCAGCATCCTCAAGGACGTTAGAGAAAAGTATAAATAGAGCTTAGAAAAAGTAGGATTCTTTCTTTGGAGTAAAAGTGTCTTAGAGAGGACTTATTTACTTATGTTTACTAAAATTTGAGTCCTAAATGTAAAGGAGAGTTCTGGGCAGATCGTTTAACTATGTAAGTGATTTTATTCATATTATTTTGAGAACAACTGTGGTTCCACATATGTTATGCATAAAATGGAAGGTGGGTAAGTGTACAGTAGATGATACAGCATCAGAAATTCATTGTAATATGACCTACTTGTTAGTGGACTAAATAATAAGAACATTTCTAAATCAAAGGGGGATTTGCAGGACATTGTGTTACTACTATAATACATTAGTAGGAATTATGGACTAGTAGGAGCTCTGTCATAAACAACTCTGGAAAAGTTCTGTTTACATAGCACCGCATCAACAATAGGCATTAAATGATCAAATTTCTCTCAGCAAAGGAATAAGAAAATTCTGCTTATTAAATAACAGAGAGAGAAAAGAAAACATACTTTTCTAATTGTGAAACTCAATTCCTTGGAATAAACCAGTTATACCAGGAGAAACTCTATTCACTATACATAAAACTAAAAGTGAAAAAAGGTTTCTTCCATTGTCACCTCCTCTAGGGATCAGGATCCAGACTGTGTAATTGAATTATACATTATACATATGTTACCATATACTGCACAGGACTGTGGTGTATTTTCTACAGTACATTGCAACATTGCTGTTATTAATCTGGTACATTAGCATGAATGCACTAGCAGTATTTACTATATACTGTATCTTTATCAAGATGCCTAGACCATACGCTCTTTAATGGCTAACCAAACCTCTGTGGTGGCTGGCCATACCCCTAAACATGGGCCCCTACCACTGCATTCCCCCGGTGGGCCCTTCATGTCCCGGTCCAACACTGCATATACATTATAATCATGAAAGCTTACTAGCTGAGCAATAAAGGAGTTAGGAGACACTCGGTATTATAATAAGAAATAAAGAAACTAGTGACACAATGGTCTGGATTCATGTTTGCAAACAAAGCAAAAAAAAAAAAAAGCAACTGTGCAAAACCATGCTGCACTGCATAACTTACAGCTAGATCATACTTGCCTACTTTTGAAAAAGCATTGCGGGGAGATGTGAGAGTGACACCTATCATGCGAACATGTACTGCTACATCTAAGAGGCGTGTCATGAAAATTACTTACATCCAAATGTAAATGAGCCCCAAAGTTAGTAAGATCTACTTGTTGAAGAAAAGACACTGATATTTTCAGGATTTGTTTGTGTATTGTGTTGTACAAGAAGTTCCATATACTGTAAGTGGCCATGAGAAACCTTATTAAATATGCATGTCGCTATAGGGATCATTGTGCCATATGCAGGGAAATGGTTCTGATGATCCCATTTGAATGCATATATCTCCAGTTTCTTTTTCTCCCAAGCATGTAACTGCTACATAATTGGGGGTAAGGTGCAATCAGGGAGATTGCTGGTCTATTCAGGGAGTCAGGGAGATTGTTACTATTTTAGGGAGTCTCCTGCAGAATGCAGGAGGGTAGGTAACTATGAGCTAGATTCAGATGTGGGTGTGGTAGTTCAAACTGAAATCTAAATTGCAGTGCATAAAAGAAGCTAACGTGTGGACTACATGCAAAGCAGCCAGTAATTACCCTGCACAGAAAAAATATAAATGTAATTGCTCCCCTTGTATGGCAGCATGGTCTGTTCCAGAAACAAAGTTACTTGCTTTTTTTGCATTACTTACAAACATGAATAAGGCCCACAGTGGACACTACTCACCCGTATTGTGACTCCAGTATTTGATAATTAGTTGCATGGTGCAACAGTATAATACTCTATTTGGTTTATTTTCTCTGTATAGTTCATAGGCATTAGAGTTGTAGCACAACCACAATACATACAACGAGGGTCGGATTGCACGTTACGCCCACTACACTGGCACATAGAGCTCCAGCCAGTGGGGGGAGGCTGTTCCACAGACCGCAGATGCTGTCGTCGAGTGAGCGCATGTGCCTCCCATGATGCTGCCGCCTCAGGTCACGGAAAGCTCACCGCCCAGGTTTGGTGTCAGGACTCCGGTCTGCGATCGGCACATTATCCCTCCTAGCTGGGATCACAGCTTCCCCTGACAGTAGCGGATCTTGCCACGGGCAAGCAGGACTTTTGTCCGGGGTGCCGCCTTCCGGAGGGCGCCGCACCATGGCAAGATCCGCTACTGCTGTGCCCCCCGCTGTGAAGGGAACTAGACGCTACGCTGTGCGCAATGACGTCATTGCGCACCGCACAGCATTGTGGGACTGACATAGACGCTAGGGGTCATAATTGACCTCTAGTGTCTGTCTATGCAAGATCCGTTGAGAGGAGCGGCGCCGGCGGAGGTCTGCAGCGGTCGGGAATCAGGAGTGGGGATAGTAAGTATTCATTTTTTTTTTCTCTCTTTCAGAGGCGCTACTCTACTGTACAGGGGGCAGAACAAGATATATATGGGCACCAATGCGCTAATCACAAATGTTCATATAAAAGTCCAAATATCTTACATCAAAGATGTATCAGAAGTATTTAGTCTCTGTTCCAAAACTTCCTCCCAGAATAGCCGGTGCACCGTGTGGAAAAGGACCATAAATAGGGATATATCCTCTTGTCCTCACATATGTAGCCTCACCACAGAGATAGATGTCACCTTTAAATTGTCCAGAGATAAACGAAAGATAGTGCAAGGACAGCCGAATGCAAAGTTAAAAATGATATTTTAATAAAAATGCACTCACAATAAACAGAATAACAAAAGCATGTAACCACTATTGTGGGTTAGGACATTTGCCAGGCATTCGTGCAGTTACCCTCCCAGATCTCAGATAGGATGATGCGGATCAGCGGTCCGGATACACTGAACCCCACTCTCAGGAAACTGTCACCGCCAGGAATTGTCCTCAGAACACCAGTCACCACGCCTGAAGCTTTTCGGACCTCAGTCCTTCATCAGAGGCCTGACCACGCCCCCTGTATGAAGCCACGCCCTTATTTCCTGCCCGGTGCACCAAAAGGGCTAGAACCGGCCCTGTCCCCTGACTATTGGAGTGTCCTGCGGCTGTATCCCATCAAGGGGCTAGAGGTGAGATCCGACTTCGTGCTGCATCAGGGGTAAGGGATCTACGGAGAGGGCTCCAGATGATCCTTCTCTAAAAGAAAAGAGTGACTACTGGAGTGTCCTGCGGCTGTACTCTGCTGCATGTGTGTGATAAAAGGCTGCTCACACTTCCTGTGTTATATTAGCACTGTACTCATTGCCCTCTCTCCCCCATTACACTCATTACTGGCAGCCACTGTGTTAGCATCGTCCCCTGTGTTATACTGTAGTATCATTGTTTGCCTAACATAAGGGGGCTACACTGGTGTAGATCACTCCTCATAAAGTTTTACGTGCACACACATACACACACTAAATATATATATATAGGGGTATATTTACTAAAATTCTTATTTTTCAGAATGAGGTTAAAGATCTAACACGAATGACATCGAAAGTGTAAATTTGCAACTTTTTGAATGTATTATGACTAATTTACTAACTTGTCGTATTTTTCTATTTCGTGTTTTCCCATGTCGATGTCATTCGTAGTTTTGTAAGGAAGAATGCGGCCGATTTAGTGGTTTTGCGGCCGTGTTCTGAGGTTTTTTTACGACTGCGTCACATTTTAGTCACTGCAGTGTTTGTCCGTTCACGGCCGCGTTTTTTTTCTAAGTTTCGTTTTTGTCACTCGTCCGTGATTGGTTTGATTTGTGATGGAGGAGTGTCTGTGCACATTACTATAAAAACGCCCCAAACAGTCAGCACCTCGTGGGTTTAGCTAGTGGAGAGGTGAGAGGAAGGTGTGTTAGGAGTTGGAGAGTTTTTTGGAGTTAGAGGAGGATTTGAGGAGGTTATTTGCGATTGTTGTGTGCTGTACTGTGTGTGTAAGTAGTCTTGTCATACTTGTTGTGTAGTTATTTAAAAGTTTGTCTACTTTTTTGTCATTGTTTTTTATTTCACGTCTATTGTCATTGTTTGTGAGTGAATGAGTGAGTGTGTGTGTGTGTGTGTGTATGTTTGGTGTGTAGTGGAGGAGTGTGTTTTATGTTTTTTTTTTCTCAGTGTTATTTGTTGTTTGTCCTGATTATGTCCCAGTCAGAGGTGAGTGTGGTGGAGGAGGCGAGTGAGAGGGAGGAGGTGAGTGAGGTGGAGGAGGTGAGTGAGAGGGAGGAGGTGAGTGAGGTGGAGGAGGTGAGTGAGAGGGAGGAGGTGAGTGAGGTGGAGGAGGTTAGTGAGGAGGAGGGGGTGGCTGCTGCTGCGGCCTCCAGTGATAGTGATGGTGTTGTGGCTCCGCAGCCACGCACCACTACAAAGACTGGCCGCAATGTCAAATTCAGCTACGCTGAAAATATGGCTTTGGTGCGAGAGCTGATGAGGCATCATCGGCAGTTGTTTGGCCATGATGCTGCCAAGGTGACGTCACGCAGGAAGTCTGTTCTGTGGGGGAAGGTCATTGCGGCTGTAAATAGTGAGGGTGTGGTGAGGCGGACCGAGGACACGTGTCGTAAGCGTTTTTACGACATAAAGCGCCGTGTCAAGGCGAAGATGGCCAAGGAGGCTAAATCAGCCCGCCAAACCGGGGGTGGACACCCCTTCCGTGCATCTTATCGTGATTGGGAGGAGCCTGTGCGTGCACTCATTCCGCCAGAAGTGGTTGGTGCGACTCATGTCCGGGATTCTGACCGGCCAAGGCAGGATGGTGAGTTGTTTTTTATTTTTAAAAAATGTAAACATCTGTGTTTTGTCCTTTGTTGTCTGAAATTTCTTCAAGCTAATTGTGATTGTCAGTTTGTTAATTCTTCTAATGTGTTGGTGATGTAGTGCAGGCCTGGGCAACCTGTGGCTCTCCAGGTGTTGCCAAACTACAAGTCCCATCATGCATTGCCTCAGTTTTGCTATTAGTGAATGCTAAATCTGTTGCTGGGCATGCTGGTATGTGTAGTTTTACTACATGAGCCACAGGTTGGCCAGGACTGATGTAGTGTTAATATCAATTATGTATATTTTCTTCCTTTGTTTTTTTTTTTTTTTTCTTTGGTTGCCTTGGCCTTTTCCTTCCGTTTGATATCAGTAGTAAATCTTTCTAGGTGTATTTTAAAGAAGTGTGAAGAATATGTTATATGCAAAGTGTTTTTTTATTAAGATTTCATTGGATTTATGTTTATTGTGTGTTGTTGTGGGTTGTCCTTTGTGTGTTTGATGTGTTTTTCATGCATATTTGTTTTTGCATTTTAAATTTTTGTGCAGATATTTGGGCCTAGTGTTTTTTGGAGTTTATTTAAATTGGTACCTTAGCGTGCAATATTGTGGTTGTGTCAAGCTATGTGATTTGGTTTTTAACCATTATAATATTGTGCATTATTTGGCTTTGTGTATGGATTATTTGGTAAAATTGTATCTTATTTAAAGTATACACACCCAATGAAGTCAGGCAGAAAAGCATAAGCATCGTTTAGTTTACTTATCATCTGGATCCACATATGTTTACATCACAATAATGATTTTCAGAAAACAATGTTATAAAAAAGTATGTTCATAACGTAATTCTTCATATTTCTACAGTACGCCAGAGAAGCAGCACAGCCAGGCCACATCCAACACTGCCAAGTGATGCAGATGGTGGGAATGCAGGTAAGAATTCACTGAAAACACATATTCAGCAAACACATAGAAACACAAAATGTTAATGTTTATCTTATCACATAGGTTCTTCTTCTGCAAACCCCCCTCCACTAAGGCGCCCGTCACAGGGCTCGGTGACTGTGCTTAGGAGGCCAACCAAGAGACGCCGTCTTGAGGCTGAATCTGCAGCACCATCATCACCACCCCAACGGCGCATCTCCGCAGTGTTGTCCCTGCCACCACAAGCAATTTTGGCGAGTCCACAAAGCGAGGAACCACAATCACCTCAGCTGTCTGGTGAGTAAACATAAAAGTTATTTGTAACAAAATTAAAAAACAGTGTGGTCTATGAATTAACCTGGATAAGGCATAATGAAGTGATAAACCACTGATATGTGCAAGGTGATCAAGGCAGAAGCAAAACAGATCCTAACAGTTAAATTACAGATTGGAGCTGTTTGGCTTGTGCCTTTATCACCTTGCACATATCACTGGTTTATCACTTCCTTATGCCTTCTCCAGGTTACTTTATCTGCACCACTGTTTGTGTACAGCCAAAAATAATGTATTTGTTTTAATTAGGAATCCAGGTAATAATCACAAACAACAAGCACATGGGCTTTACGTTATATTTGTGTTTACATTTTCAGATGTGATGTTGCCCATAGCAACCAATTTAGAATTATATTTAATTTGCCAGAAACAGCAACATAAATGTAATCTATAATCCAATTGTTTGCCATGGCCAACATCACCATTTCTAAACATAGGCCACCTTAAGACATTTACATGCATTTATAATGAATAATTTGTGTTTTACTTTATTTGTTAAATTTTTGCACACAACACTGACTGCCTTGAACAATGTATGAGTGTTTTCCAAAACACATTTAATGTATTGTGTGTGTTTAACAAAAGGAAGGTTCATACACAATCTGTGAATGCATTCATTTTAAATTGAGACAGTTCTTCGTGTTTGCACATTAATTATGGCTCAGAGTCCGACAATTACCTAAATCATTTTTCAACTGAGTATGGAAAGTTAGAAGCCACATATGTCTACAAAAAGGTGAGCTACCTAGTTAATTTTAGGCCACAATCTCTGTATCATTTACAACATGAATATTATTAAGTAAGGCATGTTGACATAAAGCAAAGAAATTATATAAAAACTAAATAGTGGCTGTTATCAACCCCATACAGAACCACCCATCATGGACGAGGACGCCCAGCAGGAAAGTGACCAGCAGCCTACCTACACACTACACCTGCAGCCCATCGATCCTACCCAGCCAACCACGCCGCAGGACATAACACAATCACCCCAAACATCCCATAGCCCTCAATTGAGGCCAACACCACCCCAGCAACAAATGGCCCCAGAGTTTTGGAGCAGTTGGGCCACACAACAGGCGCAACACTATGCCTGTCTGAACACCCACACCCAATACCTTGCCAGTCTGCCCCATCATCTGCCTCACCTCAGTCGGAACTCAGGCAGACTGATAGTTCAGGTTGGCAGAATTGCCAATTCAATGGAGCAGATGAGGGCAGACAACAGTCAAATGCAAGCCAATTTACTCCGAATCATGGATGAACAACAGCGGCAGCAACAAGCCCTCATACAAATTATCCAACACAACCAACTGATAAACGAAAGCCTCTCCCGAATTATTGCCAACAACACTGCCGGAAATACACAACTGACTGCAAGCATACACAACCTGAGCCAAAGCATTAATGTGTTGGCATCCAAACAAATCAGCTCAAGCTCGGGAACTACCACACCAAGCCAGACCCCAGTTACCTCCCCTGTTAGACGCTCCAGCAGAACACGGACCAACGAACCAGGCCAATCCTCTGCACCCGGCACACCCAAAAAATAAAAATGAAGGATGCAGCAAATCGTTGTTTAACAATAAAGCTTTGGGAATTGTTACACCAAAAATACCTGTGTTCAAGCAAATCATTTTTAAACACGCAATATGTGTATGGTTTAATGTGCTAATGAGTGACAGTGTAAATTAATCAAATTACAGTATAACTGTAAAGAACAGGATAAATACCAAACACTAACGCAACACAAACAACATTCACACCTACAATACATTTTAGAAAAGTGGTTAGGCAAGGTTATTTAAAACTAAATAATACCGTTAAAATAACGCAGAATCACTTCTTGCCTTACCTGCCTCCCTACATCTGTACTCACACTGTCACCAGATGTATCTAACTCACCTACTTGCTGGCTGTTTTCTTCATCACCAACATGTGGCAGATGTTGCCGCAAACACGTTATGAAGAAAATAGCAGCAGAACACAATCCTAGTCACCTTTGAGGGACTATACAACAAAAGCCCAGCAGACTTATCCAGACACCGAAACCTAGATTTCAGCACCCCAAAACATCTTTCTATCACATTCCGCGTAGACTTATGTGCATTATTATAATTGTGTTCAGCAGGAGAATCAGGTTGGGACAATGGAGTAAGGAGCCAAGAGTAGCAGCCATAACCACCATCACCTGAAAGACAGATATAGGCAACATTAGGACATGTGGATTATGGTAAATCAGATACAAAAAACAGGAGGTTGAAGTTACCACACATACACACAACACACTTGGAACATACCCAGCAGCCAGCCATCAGGCATTTGTCCGTCCTCAAACTTATCGAAGAGTGATGACTGACTGAGGATGAAGGAGTCATGGCAGCCGACAGGGTAACCTGCAACCACACTCATAATTTTGAGATTTGCATCACAAACCACCTGGACATTAGTGGATTGGCCCATATGTCTATTTGTATAAATATATTGCCTGCCCCTAGGTGATCTCAGCTCAACGTGTGTGCAACCTATGGCACCCAGCACATTGGGCATGCCAGCAAGCTCATAGAAAGCTACCCTGACTGCATGCCACTGCGACTCCTGGGTAGGGAAGCAGATAATAGAGGCATCTATGTGGGGTTCCAAGACATCCAAAACCTGAGTGGACATTACAAAATATAAGGTGAGTGTCATGATCTGTAAGCAATACAATACCGTGTTATATTACATAACAGAAGCAACACTTAGACATAGACGTGTATGTATGTTTAAACTCACCTGATTTAAATATTTTGAAAAGGTGGGCTGGGAGATACCAATTACATCGCCAGTCACAGCCTGGAAGCTCCCAGTAGCCATAAAGTGCAACACAGCCAGGAGTTTGTGCAGGCCTGAGACAGAGCGAGAGCGTGCTGTCTCAGGGTCTAGGTCCAGATTGACAAGGTCATACAGACGGAAAATGTTGTTTCTATTTAGCCGAAACATCTGTATGACCCTATCATCGGACAATGCGTTCAAGTTTAAACGACCCCTAAAAAAACGAGGCCTGCGCAGCCTCCGCGGCACCTGTACAACCTGCTGACCATGTTCACTTGCCTGGGCCTGGTTTATTGTAGCCTCATGGAGCAGTCTCAGGTATCCCCCAGCAAACAAGAAATCTGTACTACACACGGCAGCAGCCATTTCAGAGTGAGAGTTGCTGAAAATGTGCTTGGGTCCCTTTTAAAGGGCCAAAAATTCAGGCGTGACTAATGTATAATTGAAAACACATGTAAACACGCTTATCAAAAGCAGGTCTACTTTTTTTTAGGACTTTTTTACGATTTGTATTTTTTCACGTTAGAGATTTCAAATACGATTGGTTAGTAAATGACCGTGATCCATACCTAAACAGCCGCGTTTGACCGATGGTGTAATCATTCGTATTTTTATTCGAGGACTTCCAAAAAAATACGAATGCCCTCATCACTGCCGTGATTAGAGTTTAGTAAATTCTCGAGATGACACTTTGAAGAAAAAACACCATCTCGGTCAAAATCGGGAGCTTAGTAAATATACCCCATAGTGAGAGGGGATCCGGTCTGAAGATCGACAGTGTCTAGGTCGACAATGTTTAGGTCGACCACTATAGGTCGACAGTCACTAGGTCGACATGGATGGAAGGTCGACAGGGTTTCTAGGTCGACATGTGCTAGGTCGACAGGTCTAAAGGTCGACATGAGTTTTTCAATTTTTTTTTTCTTTTTTTGAATTTTTTCATACTTAACGATCCACGTGGACTATGATTGGAACAGTAAAGTGTGCCGAGCGAAGCGGTAGTGGAGCGAAGGCACCATGCCCGAAGCATGGCGAGGGGACGCGGTGCACTAATTTGGGATCCCGGTCACTCTACGAAGAAAACGACACCAAAAAAAAATAAATCCTCATGTCGACCTTGTTAATAAATGTGCCCCTTTATTTTCTGTTGTTAAGTTATGCTGTGGGAGGTAGTCCATGATCCGCTGGGGTAGGGAGGTGTCCTCCTGTGGCAACCCCCTGTGCCATTGCCGGCACCTGCACATGTTATTAGCGGAGTTACCAGATTTTCACATCTCTGCGGCGCACCAGATATACCTCCCTGGTTAGGGCCCTGGTAGTGCCCACACAGTGGGCATGTGTGCAGCATGTATGTGTGCAGCGGGCATGTGTGTATCCTGTATATGTGAAGTGGGCATGTGTGCAGCATGTTTTTGTGAAGTGGGCATGTGTGTAGCATGTATGTGTGAACTTAGACTAGAGCCTCGGTACGTTCTGGCGTGAGGGGGATAATACTGCAGCACACAACACTGGCACTGATAGGGAGTCACAGGGGAAGAGATAGCAGGCTTTTGTAGAATCGAGAAGGAGAGGTTATCTGCACAGGGTCACAGTCTTCCACACGGAGCTGCCTTATTGGATCAGAGCACAACTTCACAGTATATGGAGTTGAACACAGTCACTACAGGACACAAGCTCACTGCTTCAGCTCACCATTGTGTGAATCTGAAGTCCCTCACTAACACTCCCCACGAGGACTCCGGAACCTATCAGCAGCATTCCGCTCCCCATGAGGACTCCGGGACATGACAGTCATTTACATAACCCCGCCCACCTAATGACGATGTGAACGTTCGACCTATCCTCCTGTGATCGAGGTCAGGCAATGTGTTTCACCAGGCCACTTACACCGCCGCACCACGGCTCCCTGAGTATACCTCCCTCCTCCTCCCTTCTGCCACAGCTGCAGCACAGATTCTGCTCCACTCCTCCGGCCATTTACAAACAGCCCGCAGCACAGCGGCATGTGGTTACTCATCATACAGCTTGGCTGACTGTGGGCCCTTGGTTGCGGCGGGCCTCGGTGCAATGCACCGGCTGCACTGTCACTAGTTCCGCCACTGCCCAAGCGTCAGTGTAACTTTATACTTTATCTATGTTTGATAAATTAAACAGTGGCATGACATGGTCAGGTGTGCTCAATATAATAACCTCTACTGTGCCAAGCTCTGCTTGTCCTTTACCAATGTTCAGAGGTAACCTTAGCCCTGAAAAGGTAAAGGGACAGGGGACTGTATTTCAAGCTAGCATTTGGTGCTAGATCATTCAGTAAATAATACTGATTCATGACAATAATTTGAAGATAAATGACTAATTCACTGTTTTTAAGAAAATAAAATAAATTGTAGGTCCCACCGAGATTTGAACTCGGATTGCTGGATTCAAAGTCCAGAGTGTTGCCTTATAGGTAATTGTCTGCACTTAGTATAATATTAGGGCAATGGATATTGTCTGAATCAAAATATAATTCATTATAAATAGGCGATGTTACCATAGTGGACAGTATACTGGATATATATAGTAAGGAATAGATATGAAATAAGTTTGAATGTATGAGGTAATGTTTAGCTGATTTAAGAGATTAGGTTTGTGTATGTGTTTATATAGATATACTGTATATTTGTGTTTTACAGCAAGATGGTAAAAAATAGTGTAGGGAACAGGTTTATTCTGCTCTAGTCATAAATAAGGCCAGAGAGGTTACAGTAAGATCAAGAGTCATTGTAGAGAAAAGGTATTAGGCCATAAATGATAATAGGTATGTGACAGAGCTCTGTTGGTCATTGGAATTCACAGGTGTGCTTACAGTAGATCAGAATCTACTGGTTTGTCTATTGTCCAGTGAAGGTTAAAAGCTAGGGAGTATAAATTAACTACTATGAAAAGAGATCACATCCATTGATAAAACATTGTGTAACCGACCCCAGGAAAACTTGTCAATACAACAGAACTTTGGATGAAAAGACATTCCAGATTTTACAATACTATACTTGCTTAAGGCAGTGTGGACACCACACTTTTATGACACCATGCCTCCGTGAACAGGACACGACAGCCCAGTTCAATGTTTGTTTTATTACACCTTGGAATCTGACAAACCTATAATTACCTATTCCATTGGAAACTATGAGAATATGATAGTTTGAATTGGTAAAATATGAGATAAAAGGACCAGACTTGTAGTTAGGAGTTAGAAGGAAGAGGGAGAGGGAGAAGAAGAAGGAGAAGGAAGGAAGTCAGTCAGGAGGAGAAGTCATGGAGAACATGCAGAAGGAATGATTCTTGGGATGGCAATCTTTAACTTGCAAGTATACATTTTATGTTAGCAATTGAAACTGTTTGTGAAACTTATGTCATGTTGTTTTATGTTATGTAACGAAGGAAGCATATATAATTATAATTAGTATATATATCACTACTGTGTATATCTTATTCTGTACGATTTGATCTGCCTGTAAATAAAGAATCATATAAAAAGAGCGGTAATATTCAAGCTTGAACTCTCTTTAAGGAATCTTAACTTAATAACTTCATAAGTCATATGTATAAGGACTGCATATATGTATCAGCCAATTAGTTTGTAAGCCTGACATAATATATTTGCAGATATATATGATAAATGCATATTAATTGAAATATATCCATATATTAAATACCATATATGATATATTAAATATTAATATTCATAAATATGATTCCATAAATCAATATTGGCGACCACGAATTGGACTTGTTATTACTGAATCTGATTATCTGATTTATAATATTTATGAGGAGTAGCAAATGCTATAAGCTGGCTACCAAATCTGCAGAATCACGGTGGGGATGTATCTATGAAAATTTATTACCATTGTGTAATGTCAATTTTGTATTCTGTATAACCTAGGATAAATGTGTTAGTGCAATATACGTTATTTTAACTAACATAATATCTATTAGGAAGCAGCACCAAAGGCTATAAGCCTGCTGGCAAAATACAAGATCACAGTGGAATAGGTTACAAATGAGAATAAAGAATTTAAAGGCCTAGAATAGAAAATGTGCACAGTGGAAAAGAGTATTTCCAAATAAATGTATAAATGTACCAGGTATTAGAGTTTAACCTTAAGACACCGGTCAATCTTAAGGAGAGGATACCTTCAGTACTAAAAACAAAGAATATATAAATTTAGCATTGAAATGTTAAAAATGCAAAAGTTTTCTGTAGCATTTAGAAAAATGCGCAGAACTGCGGCTCTAGAAGCCAAACAGAAATGTAAAGAAGAATCAGGTTCACGTCTTCGTAAGGCGTGCCTGACCATTAATGCAAAAATGCATTCGTTATTTAAGTCCCTTAAACAGAAAAATAAACAGAAAAAGTTTGGGGCAGAAGCGAAAAGCCTGACAGTTTGTAATCAAATTGTCAAGATCTCTGATGAAGAGATAACATCCAGCAAGCAAGCTGAGATAGAAACACCAAACAGGAATAGTGTTGAGGTATGTGAAACTCTGTACACAGAGTCTACAGGAGTCAGAAATGACTTAATCAGTCAAGATCCTAAAATTAAGGAAAGTTACATGTTGCAGGACTGCATCAATGTGCAGCGCATGGAGTCTGCTATGGTCACACAGACCACCAGCAGAACAGCCTCTGTGGTAAAGGAAGAAAGTAGCAATGTGCCGGATGTGTCTATCATCAGACAGCACATTAATGTAAAGGAGGTAGCAGCAATAGGAGATGTCCCCTATACTGTGTCTAGTAAGGGGGAAGATCATTGTAACTCAGATTATGAGTATTCTGCTGAATACACTCTCAGAGTTCCCAATGTAAATGAAGAATTTGTTATGCCCTTAGGCAAAGGTGAATTGTCAGCAGATTTAAACACTGATAGCAGCAGTACAGTGCACACAGGGGTGGGGAAGTTCCCCATGGTGAAAACTCCCATGGCAACCAGAGTTGCAAACCTTGAAATGTATTCACCTGGAAACATGTTTAAAGGGAAAATCCATGAAATTAATTCAGGAATGCATGTTTACAAACAAAGTTCCCAAACTTATGTAACCCCCACAGAGCACTCAGAGACTTCTAGTGATGGTGCAAATGTTTGCATGCTCTCAGAGAGACCACATGCAGAGTGTCATTCTGCAAACCACACACCAATTAACAATGACAAAAAGGATCACCAGGATGAAAATGTTTTTATGCCCTGGTGCCATAACCATTTTATTACAGGTGTGGAAAGACAGAAAGCCCTGGGACCTGCAATACATATTTGGCAAAGTTTAACAAGTTTCTCTCCCCACAAAAGTAGGTTTTTTCAGAAGCTCCAAGATTCTTCCAAACTAAGGAGCCACACCAAGCAGCAAACGCTATGGTTAAAGACAGTCTGGGACCAGGCTGCATCACAAGGGAGTATGGTCACAAGTGAATACGGTAGTATCATTCCTTTACTTGTTAGATCCAATGAAGCCATTGTTTGCTTTGATGTTCAAACAGCCACAGTTTCCAAATTAAACCTGCATCATATCTGCAGCGACAATTGTGCTGTCATTGACACACAATGTGACAGGAAAGATTGGCACAGGCCAGAAACAATTGTTTGTTTGTTATTCAATCGTTAAAAGACACATTTGTAAATTCTGTACCTGATAACATGCAGCAGATAGGACAGAATGCATAGCAAGCTATGTTAAATCACTGTATAAATATCTGTGATAGTCATTGTATGTATTTTTGTTTGATTCATAGTAATCCTGGCAACCTGTATACAGAATGGTGCAAGACTCCAAAAAGACTCCAATTTACAAGGGAAAAGGTCTTCATTAACCCTTTCATCGCTGCTATCCAGCAAAATCTACATAGCATCCCTAAAGACTGATATATGGACAAATCCTCAAGGAGTTTTCCAGTTTCACAAGAAAGGGGAAGGTTTTCATTAACCCTTTCATCACAAGTAATCATTACTTGTCTTTCAAACTACATGTACACTCCCACAACAGTGTACAGCACATCTCATCACTGTGATTATACAGAACTGTCTCATCCCTTCATATACCTTAATCACATATATGTAAACATTTGTCTGAGATATATTTTATATCATTGCATATATACCTTGTAAATATTTTATGTTTTTTTTTATATATTACACAATAGATACTACCTATGCTTCCTTCGTAAAAGCTTCAAAAGTAATTAAATATCTAATACAGGATGGTATACCACGTTATAACAAATTGGGCCGAGATTATTAAGTGGGATGAATAATTCTCTTAATAAAGACTGTCACAAGTCTAAGATAATTATTTGTAGCATAACAGGGTCACTGTATATGCACATGGCTGCATATAAAATAATATTGGATGGAATTAGATATATTTAAAGCCATTCCTAAATGATATTTAATATCTGTTTGAAGCAAAATTATATTCATTTATTGTATTGATAGGATGTTACTATATACACATCAAAAGCATTTTAAATAATTATTAGTCAAAATATAGGTAGGATAGAAAACGCCTTTATATGGGTTAAACTGGTATAAGTTTATGTAAGATTGAGATGTATAAATAGGTACAAGGTAGAATAAGGAGATTTAAGACTGCATGGTAATTTATTCAGTGAGGAAATACAGAACAGAGTAGGTGTACTACTCACAGCCATTTGTGGTACTATTGCCCGAAGACAATTAAGACCTACTATTAACAAGCAAGGAAAGAAAGAAAGAAAGAAAAAAAAAAAAAGACTGTTTCATATATGCCTGTTCTATTCAAAATCACAACCTGTTTGTGCAAAAGCAATATGGACACTGGTCACAACTGCGGCATTGGATAAACGCAAAGGAAACAGAACTGCTAAAGACTGTATAAAGACTATTACTATTACTGAGGGTCGTCACAAGTACTGAATGTTCAAGACACAGCACTCGACGTACACAGCCCTCTGCCTCAAACAGCGAAATGGCAAGCAAAGGAGCAGCTGCTACGAAGAATTCTACTTCTAGTAATGGTGCAAATGTTGCAAACGCAAGGCCATAATGCAAACGCAAGGCATCTCCAATTGCAAGCAAACCACGCAGATGACAGTCTTATCCCAGTAAATTGCTACATACAAGAACAGCAAAAATGTCCAAACGTACTGATCCAGATACAGAAAAAAGGTCTACAATTGGGCTATGGTATTCCAAATGTCTGTAGAAATTAGTTTTCCTCATGAATACTGAATAAAAACCTCAGTTTTGTCTGCTTTAGTTAAAAGTAGAATAAGGTTAGGTAAGCTAAGAATTTTTAGAGATTTTTAAAATCATAATGGTTATTATTATTACACTTATGGTATATATTATGGTTACAACGAAAGTTATGTTTGAAGGAATATTTTGAAATGTATTTGGAAGCAATTACGCTAGTTTAATGTGTGGCCAATCAAAAGAATTTCTCATGGCCACAAGGGGGCGACTGTTGCCTTATAGGTAATTGTCTGCACTTAGTATAATATTAGGGCAATGGATATTGTCTGAATCAAAATATAATTCATTATAAATAGGCGATGTTACCATAGTGGACAGTATACTGGATATATATAGTAAGGAATAGATATGAAATAAGTTTGAATGTATGAGGTAATGTTTAGCTGATTTAAGAGATTAGGTTTGTGTATGTGTTTATATAGATATACTGTATATTTGTGTTTTACAGCAAGATGGTAAAAAATAGTGTAGGGAACAGGTTTATTCTGCTCTAGTCATAAATAAGGCCAGAGAGGTTACAGTAAGATCAAGAGTCATTGTAGAGAAAAGGTATTAGGCCATAAATGATAATAGGTATGTGACAGAGCTCTGTTGGTCATTGGAATTCACAGGTGTGCTTACAGTAGATCAGAATCTACTGGTTTGTCTATTGTCCAGTGAAGGTTAAAAGCTAGGGAGTATAAATTAACTACTATGAAAAGAGATCACATCCATTGATAAAACATTGTGTAACCGACCCCAGGAAAACTTGTCAATACAACAGAACTTTGGATGAAAAGACATTCCAGATTTTACAATACTATACTTGCTTAAGGCAGTGTGGACACCACACTTTTATGACACCATGCCTCCGTGAACAGGACACGACAGCCCAGTTCAATGTTTGTTTTATTACACCTTGGAATCTGACAAACCTATAATTACCTATTCCATTGGAAACTATGAGAATATGATAGTTTGAATTGGTAAAATATGAGATAAAAGGACCAGACTTGTAGTTAGGAGTTAGAAGGAAGAGGGAGAGGGAGAAGAAGAAGGAGAAGGAAGGAAGTCAGTCAGGAGGAGAAGTCATGGAGAACATGCAGAAGGAATGATTCTTGGGATGGCAATCTTTAACTTGCAAGTATACATTTTATGTTAGCAATTGAAACTGTTTGTGAAACTTATGTCATGTTGTTTTATGTTATGTAACGAAGGAAGCATATATAATTATAATTAGTATATATATCACTACTGTGTATATCTTATTCTGTACGATTTGATCTGCCTGTAAATAAAGAATCATATAAAAAGAGCGGTAATATTCAAGCTTGAACTCTCTTTAAGGAATCTTAACTTAATAACTTCATAAGTCATATGTATAAGGACTGCATATATGTATCAGCCAATTAGTTTGTAAGCCTGACATAATATATTTGCAGATATATATGATAAATGCATATTAATTGAAATATATCCATATATTAAATACCATATATGATATATTAAATATTAATATTCATAAATATGATTCCATAAATCAATATTAAGAGTGCTAACCATTACACCATGGAACCACTTACACTTAAAAACAAATGTCATTAACAACATGTACTACTCTCATCTAATTACATATTTGTATACATGACTCATTAATGGGTGGCATATGAGAAAGTCAAATGTGTAACCATTAGACATGTACATTGTTTAACAAACTGTAATTTTAACTCTTTTCTTGCTGTCAAAGGGTCAGATTTATTAAGCCTGGTGAAGTGATAAAGTGGAAGACGATAAAGCACCAGCCAGTCAGGTCCTAACTGTCATTTTTAAAACCCAGCCTGTGACATGGACATTAGGAGCTGATTGGCTGCTACTTTATCACCTTCCACTTTATCACTTCACCAGGCTTAATAAATCTGCCCCAATATTTGGTCCTACCACAAAATCCCCCTAGATATCTCTATTTAATTGTTTATTAAGATGGATAGTGTAATGGTGGGTACACAGTATAGTGTTTCTCCTCCCAGGCCGCCGACATAGTGCATACACACTATGCGATATCACACTATGCGGGAGCGCGCATCGGGCATCGCTGGTAGCATACACACTTGGCTATATTGTAAACAATATCGCTCAGGAGGGTAAAAATGACAAAATCGCCTAGTGTGAAAATCGCCTATGAAAAATAATATATATATTTTGATTTAAATTAATATTTTGTGCTGTCATCCCACTATACATCCAGGGACTGCAGCTGCTCCGTCCATCTAGGGGTGTTCTGTCAGTCCACCCAAAATAAAAGACATTTTTTTTTATATATTTTGTGCTGTATCCTCCCAGAATACACCCAGGCGTGCTCCGTCCATTTCAGGGTGTGGTGTCTGTAGCTCATATTCTTATTATAACTTATTGTCCTATTTTCATAACACTTCTTATCACCACATTGTAATTAATTCAAATGAATTCAAATTAATATTATTAATAATAAGTATAAATTAGATACATTTAAATTAAATGAATATAAACTCTTCACACTCATAGGGCGGGCTTCAATTCTTTTCACCCCTTTCCACACTCGTTCTGTTTCTGCCCTCAGGGACGTTGTATCATTATTTCAGCTCGCTACCCCCGAAGTAGAGAGGCACCCAACCCTTTACACAGTAAACCTGATTACTATGGGCGCAATATGCACGATAACGGAGATCATTTTAGAAAGGAAATTGGGCGTGATATATCATTTGAATCTCACCCATATAGTGAACTTTCTGCATATTGAAGAGGAAATTAAGAATTTGATTTTAAATAAATTAAATTAAATAAATGACATTAAAATAAATTGAAATTAAAATAAATTAAATAAATTATTTGTTTTTTTTATTATTCTTTGCCTTAATCATCTTTTTGTGAACTGAAATCTTGAGCCTTGCCTAATGCATCTTTTTTTTATTATATTCTTTTTTTAAATATTTTGTCCTCCCAGTATATACATCCAAGGGCTGCTGCTGCTCCGTCCAGCTACCTTGGTGCAACCTTCTGGCCTAAACTGGATAAAAACAATATTGTGAGCTGTGAGGTGTTCAGAATAGTCTGGACATTAGTGTAAATGAATGTTATTGAGGTTAATAATACTGTAGGAACAAAAAAAATCCAGATCCAAAACCAAAACCCGCAAGGGTGGTTTTAGCAAAATCAACCCAAATCCAAAACACGAATGATATCCAGATCCAAAACCAAAACACAAACTCCGAAAAATGGCCTGGTGCACACCCCTACTTATAGTTTGATGTTATCAGCTGGCAGCAGAGATTCTCACAGAGACCTTCCACTAAGCAGCAGCTTGTATTGCCTATTAATCACCACAGTCACACAGAAAGAGGCTCCTGCACTGACAGCTTTGTGCACCCTCAGCATCACAGTACGGACCCCTTTAGGAGATCTTCTACGGAGCGGCAGCTGTCAGCGGGCCTTTGGCACATACAGTGACTTTTGCCTGTACTTTATTCCTCATAGCTGTTCACACACATTTATCGGACTGCAGCCATATATGCTAGAACCTATGTGTGTGACGGCAGGAGCATGATAAAGTCAGAGCAGCTGCAGCAGTGATATATCTGTGAGTGACCTTTTATCTGACACTATACATTGCAGCCAGCTCCAATGGCCGGCAGAACATAAGTATAGACTTTTAACGTGGCCGTTTCATCTTCCAGCTGCATAACTATATCTACTGGCTACACTGTGCCACATATTACACCCTGTAACGCATGTATTTTTACAACACCCCTGTATTTTTACAGCATACAGGACAGGACCAGCACCCCTGTATTTTTACACATCCTTATATTTTTTACAGCATACAAGACAGGGCCAGTGTTTCTTTATTTTTACAACACCCCTGTATTTTTACAGGATTCAGGACAGGGCCAGTGTTCCTTTATTTTAATAGCACCCCTGTATTTTTACAACACCCCTGTATTTTTACAGCATACAGGATAGGACCAGCACACCTGAATTTTTACTGCATACAGTACAGGGCCAGTGTTCCTACATTTTTACAACACCCCTGTATTTTTACAGCATACAGGACAGGGCCAGTGTTCCTTTATTTTAACAGCACCCCTGTATTTTTACAATGCCCCTGTATTTTTACAGCATACAGGATAGGGCCAGCACTTCTGTATTTTTACAACACCCATGTATTTTTATAGCACAAAGGATAGGGCCAGCACCCCTGTATTTTTACAACACCCCTGTATGTTTACACCATACAGAACAAGGCCAGTGTTACTTTATTTTAACAGCACCCCTGTATTTTTACAGCATACAGGACAGGGCCAGCACCCCTGTATTTTTACAACACAGCTGTATTTTTACAGCATACAGGACAGGGCCAGTGTTCCTTTATTTTTACAACACCCCTGTATTTTTAAAGCATACAGGACAGGTCCCCAGCACCCCTGTATTTTTCAGCACCCCTGCATTTTTACAGCATACAGGACAGGGCCAGTGTTCCTTTATTTGTACAACACCCCTGTATTTTTAAAGCATACAGGACAGGGCCACAGCACCCCTGAATTTTTATAGCACACAGAACAGAACAGTGTCCCTGTACAGCACAGGAATGCATCACCCCAAACAGCACAGGACATCCCAGAACAGCAACCCTGTGCAGCACAGGACAGCAGCACCCCTAACAGCACAGGACACCACCACAGTACAGCAGCACCCATAACAGAACAGTACAGTACACTACCCCAGAACGGCACAGGACAGCAGCACCCCTAACAGCACAGTACACCAGCACAGGACACTACCCCTGAAGAGCACAGGACAGCAGCACCCCTGTACGCCACTACCCACAGACAGACAGAAGTCTGTCTCCCTCACTCTCTAAGTCTGGAGTTAAAATGGTGGCGACACACGGCTCCTTATATAGAATCCTAAACCCGGGACAATCCGACAGCGGGATGATGACGTTTTGCCTCGTTCTGAGATCCAAGTCTGGCAGGAAGTCCCGGGCTAGTCTCGGTTTCCAGCTCGGATTGTGAAGTTCGGGGGGGGGTTCGGATCTCTGAGATCCGAACCCGCTCATCCCTATAATTGTGACAGCTTACTATCTAAATAACAATATAAAATGGTAGCTGCTCAATCAATTTAGTAATACTTCTCAGGTGCATGAAAGGGAGTGGTTAATCTAAACAAGAAAAAAATAAGAATTTACTTACCGATAATTCTATTTCTCATAGTCCGTAGTGGATGCTGGGAACTCCGTAAGGACCATGGGGAATAGCGGCTCCGCAGGAGACTGGGCACAAAAGTAAAGCTTTAGGACTACCTGGTGTGCACTGGCTCCTCCCCCTATGACCCTCCTCCAAGCCTCAGTTAGGACACTGTGCCCGGACGAGCGTACACAATAAGGAAGGATTTTGAATCCCGGGTAAGACTCATACCAGCCACACCAATCACACCGTACAACCTGTGATCTGAACCCAGTTAACAGCATGATAACAGCAGAGCCTCTGAAAAGATGGCTCACAACAACAAAAACCCGATTTTTGTAACAGCAACTATGTACAAGTATTGCAGACAATCCGCACTTGGGATGGGCGCCCAGCATCCACTACGGACTACGAGAAATAGAATTATCGGTAAGTAAATTCTTATTTTCTCTGACGTCCTAGTGGATGCTGGGAACTCCGTAAGGACCATGGGGATTATACCAAAGCTCCCAAACGGGCGGGAGAGTGCGGATGACTCTGCAGCACCGACTGAGAGAACTCCAGGTCCTCCTCAGCCAGGGTATCAAATTTGTAGAATTTGGCAAACGTGTTTGCCCCTGACCAAGTAGCTGCTCGGCAAAGTTGTAAAGCCGAGACCCCTCGGGCAGCCGCCCAAGATGAGCCCACCTTCCTTGTGGAATGGGCTTTTACAGATTTAGGCTGTGGCAGGCCTGCCACAGAATGTGCAAGCTGAATTGTACTACAAATCCAACGAGCAATAGTCTGCTTAGAAGCAGGAGCACCCAGCTTGTTGGGTGCATACAGGATAAACAGCGAGTCAGATTTTCTGACTCCAGCCGTCCTGGAAACATATATTTTCAGGGCCCTGACTACGTCCAGCAACTTGGGAGTCCTCCAAGTCCCTAGTAGCCGCAGGTACCACAATAGGCTGGTTCAGGTGAAACGCTGAAACAACCTTAGGGAGAAATTGAGGACGAGTCCTCAATTCTGCCCTGTCCGTATGAAAAATTAGGTAAGGGCTTTTATAGGATAAAGCCGCCAATTCTGACACACGCCTGGCCGAAGCCAGGGCCAACAGCATTACCACTTTCCATGTGAGATATTTTAAGTCCACAGTGGTGAGTGGTTCAAACCAATGTGATTTTAGGAACCCCAAAACTACATTGAGATCCCAAGGTGCCACTGGAGGCACAAAAGGAGGCTGTATATGCAGTACCCCCTTGACAAACGTCTGAACTTCAGGAACTGAAGCCAGTTCTTTCTGGAAGAAAATCGACAGGGCCGAAATTTGAACCTTAATGGACCCTAATTTTAGGCCCATAGACAGTCCTGTTTGCAGGAAATGCAGGAAACGACCCAGTTGAAATTCCTCTGTAGGGGCCTTCCTGGCCTCGCACCACGCAACATATTTACGCCAAATACGGTGATAATGTTGTGCGGTTACATCCTTCCTGGCTTTCATCAGGGTAGGGATGACTTCATCCGGAATGCCTTTTTCCTTCAGGATCCGGCGTTCAACCGCCATGCCGTCAAACGCAGTCGCGGTAAGTCTTGGAACAGACAGGGTCCCTGCTGGAGCAGGTCCCTTCTTAGAGGTAGAGGCCACGGGTCCTCTGTGAGCATCTCTTGAAGTTCCGGGTACCAAGTCCTTCTTGGCCAATCCGGAGCCACGAGTATAGTTCTTACTCCTCTCCGTCTTATAATTCTCAGTAGCTTGGGTATGAGAGGCAGAGGAGGGAACACATACACTGACTGGTACACCCATGGTGTTACCAGAGCGTCCACAGCTATTGCCTGAGGGTCCCTTGACCTGGCGCAATACCTGTCTAGTTTTTTGTTGAGGCGGGACGCCATCATGTCCACCTTTGGTTTTTCCCAACGGTTCACAATCATGTGGAAGACTTCTGGATGAAGTCCCCACTCTCCCGGGTGGAGGTCATGCCTGCTGAGGAAGTCTGCTTCCCAGTTGTCCACTCCCGGAATGAACACTGCTGACAGTGCTTTCACATGATTTTCCGCCCAGCGAAGAATCCTTGCAGCTTCTGCCATTGCCCTCCTGCTTCTTGTGCCGCCCTGTCTGTTTACGTGGGCGACTGCCGTGATGTTGTCTGACTGGATCAGCACCGGCCGACCTTGAAGCAGAGGTCTTGCTAGGCTTAGAGCATTGTAGATGGCCCTTAGCTCCAGGATATTTATGTGAAGTGATGTCTCCAGGCTTGACCACAAGCCCTGGAAATTTCTTCCCTGTGTGACTGCTCCCCAGCCTCTCAGGCTGGCATCCGTGGTCACCAGGACCCAGTCCTGAATGCCGAATCTGCGGCCCTCTAGAAGATGAGCACTCTGCAACCACCACAGGAGAGACACCCTTGTCTTTGGTGACAAGATTATCCGCTGATGCATCTGAAGATGCGACCCGGACCATTTGTCTAGCAGATCCCACTGGAAGGTTCTTGCGTGGAATCTGCCGAATGGGATTGCTTCGTAGGAAGCCACCATTTTTCCCAGGACCCTTGTGCATTGATGCACTGAGACTTGGCCTGGTTTTAGGAGATTTCTGACTAGCTCGGATAACTCCCTGGCTTTCTCCTCCGGGAGAAAACCCTTTTTCTGGACTGTGTCCAAGATCATCCCTAGGAATAGAAGGCGTGTCGTCGGGATCAGCTGCAATTTTGGAATATTGAGAATCCAACCGTGCTGCCGCAACACTATCTGAGATAGTGCTACCCCGACTTCCAACTGTTCCCTGGATCTTGCCCTTATCAGGAGATTGTCCAAGTAAGGGATAACTAAAACTCCCTTCCTTCGAAGGAGTATCATCATTTCGGCCATTACCTTGGTAAAGACCCGGGGTGCCGTGGACAAGCCAAACGGCAGCGTCTGAAACTGATAGTGACAATTCTGTACCACAAACCTGAGGTACCCTTGGTGAGAAGGGTAAATTGGGACATGTAGGTAAGCATCTTTGATGTCCAGAGACACCATATAATCCCCTTCTTCCAGGTTTGCAATCACTGCTCTGAGTGACTCCATCTTGAATTTGAACCTCTGTATGTAAGTGTTCAAGGATTTTAGATTTAAAATTGGTCTCACCGAGCCGTCCGCTTCGGTACCACAAACAGTGTGGAATAATACCCCTTTCCCTGTTGCAGGAGGGGATTATCACCTGCTGGGAATACAGCTTGTGAATGGCTTGCAATACTGCCTCCCTGTCTGAGGGAGACGTCGGTAAAGCAGACTTTAGGAAACGGCGAGGGGGAGACGTCTCGAATTCCAATTTGTACCCCTGAGATACCACCTGAAGGATCCAGGGGTCCACTTGCGAGTGGGCCCACTGCGCGCTGAACTTCTTGAGACAGGCCCCCACCGTGCCTGAGTCCGCTTGTAAAGCCCCAGCGTCATGCTGAGGACTTTGCGGAGGCGGGAGAGGGCTTCTGTTCCTGGGAACTGGCTGTGTGCTGCAGCCTTTTTCCTCTCCCTCTGCCACGGGGCAGAAATTAGGAGCCTTTTGCCCGCTTGCCCTTATGGGGCCGAAAGGACTGCGCCTGATAATACGGCGTCTTCTTATGTTGAGAGGCTACCTGGGGTAAAAATTTGGATTTTCCAGCAGTTGCCGTGGCTACCAGGTCTGACAGACCTACCCCAAATAACTCCTCCCCCTTATAAGGCTTATACTTCCATGTGCCTTTTGGAATCCGCATCACCTGACCACTGCTGCGTCCATAACCCTCTTCTTGCAGAAATGGACAGCGCGCTAACTCTTGATGCCAGTCGGCAAATATCCCTCTGCGCATCACGCATATATAAAAATGCATCTTTTAAATGCTCTATAGTCAGTAATATACTGTCCCTATCTAGGGTATCAATATTTTCAGTCAGGGAATCCGACCACGCCACCCCAGCACTGCACATCCAGGCTGAGGCGATTGCCGGTCGCAGTATAACACCCGTGTGAGTGTATATACATTTTAGGATATTCTCCTGCTTTCTGTCGGCAGGTTCCTTTAGGGCGGCCGTATCAGGAGAGGGTAGTGCCACCTGTTTAGACAAGCGTGTGAGCGCTTTTTAGTGGTACTTGTATTATCAGAAATATGCAAAACATTTTTAATTGCCTCAATCATGTAACGTGCGGCCCTACTGGAAGTTACATTTGTCTCATCATCGTCGACACTGGAGTCAGTATCCGTGTCTGTGTCTGCCATCTGAGGTAACGGGCGTTTTAGAGCCCCTGATGGCGTTTGAGACCCCTGGACAGGCACAAGCTGAGTAGCCGGCTGTCTCATATCGTCAACTGTCTTTCGTAAAGAGCTGACATTGTCACGCAATTCCTTCCATAAGCTCATCCACTCAGGTGTCGACTCCCTAGGGGGTGACAACTCTATTATAGGCAATTGCTCCGCCTCCATCTCATTTTCCTCCTCAAACATGTCGACACAATCGTACCGACACACCGCACACACACAGGGAA
Source organism: Pseudophryne corroboree (assembly GCF_028390025.1). Classification (NCBI taxonomy): domain Eukaryota; kingdom Metazoa; phylum Chordata; class Amphibia; order Anura; family Myobatrachidae; genus Pseudophryne; species Pseudophryne corroboree. The sequence continues at coordinate 510,561,967 of NC_086444.1, forward strand.
TGCTCTGATAGAGGACAGGACCCCACTAGCCCTTTGGGGAGACAGAGGGAGAGTATGCCAGCACACACCAGAGCACTATATATAGACAGGAATACCACTATATAACGTGCTTTTCCCTTTATAGCTGCTGTTATTATCAAAACTGCGCCAAATTAGTGCCCCCCCTCTCTTTTTTACCCTTTTCTGTAGTGCAGGACTGCAGGGGAGAGTCAGGGAGACGTCCTTCCAGCGGAGCTGTGATGGAAAATGGCGCCCATGTGCTGAGGAGATAGGCTCCGCCCCCTTCTCGGCGGCCTTTTCTCCCGCTTTTTGGTGAATTCTGGCAGGGGTTAAAATACATCCATATAGCCCTGGAAGTTATATGTGGTGTATTTTCGCCAGCCAAGGTGTTTTACATTGCTGCTCAGGGCGCCCCCCCCTAGCGCCCTGCACCCTCAGTGACCGGAGTGTGAAGTGTGCCTGAGGAGCAATGGCGCACAGCTGCAGTGCTGTGCGCTACCTTGTTGAAGACTGATGTCTTCTGCCGCCGATTTTTCCGGACCTCTTCTTGCTACTGGCTCTGTAAGGGGGCCGGCGGCGCGGCTCTGGGACCGGACTCCGAGGCTGGGCCTGTGTTCGGTCCCTCTGGAGCTAATGGTGTCCAGTAGCCTAAGAAGCCCAAGCTGGCTGCAAGCAGGCAGGTTCGCTTCTTCTCCCCTTAGTCCCTCGAAGCAGTGATCCTGTTGCCAGCAGGTCTCACTGAAAATAAAAAACCTAAAACTAAACTTTCACTAAGAAGCTCAGGAGAGCCCCTAGTGTGCACCCTTCTCGGCCGGGCACAAAAATCTAACTGAGGCTTGGAGGAGGGTCATAGGGGGAGGAGCCAGTGCACACCAGGTAGTCCTAAAGCTTTACTTTTGTGCCCAGTCTCCTGCGGAGCCGCTATTCCCCATGGTCCTTACGGAGTTCCCAGCATCCACTAGGACGTCAGAGAAATAATATTTTCCACCAACATAATAATATAAATTTAGAGCTTTTGGTTGCATATATTTGCACAGATACTATTAAGCTGCCAGGCACAGTCCAGGCTTCTCTGATACTGGCAGTCCCTAACACTACACTACATCATAATATTACGCACTCTGGGTCATATAATTGCATATTGTTATGCTACAGTACATCATAATAGCACATACAAGAATATATTTAAATTGTATAATTTACCCCTAGATCCTTCAAGTGGCTGGCCCTTGTAGTGCCCATTTGGGGTGACTAAGGGCATTTCAAGCTAGCATTTGGTGCTAAATCATTATGCAAATAATACCGACTCATGACAATAAGATAGATGAGTCTTTTTAAGATAAGTAAAAAAAAAATTTGAGGTCCCACTGAGAAATTTTCACTGGACCTTTAAGTCATAGCTACTACATTACCCAAGCTTCAGTGTAACTTTATACTTTAGCTATGTTTGCTAAATTAAACAGTGGCATGACATGGTCAGGTGTGCTCAATATAATACCAAGCTCTGCTTGTCCTTTACCAATGTTCAGAGGTAACCTTAGCCCTGAAAAGGTAATGGGACAGGGGACTGCATTTTAAGCTAGCATTTGGTGCTAGATCATTCAGTAAATAATACTGATTCAAGACAATAATTTGAGGATAGATGACTAATTCACTCTATTTTAAGATAAATTAATCAAAACTGTAGGTCCCACCGAGATTTGAACTCGGATTGCTGGATTCAAAGTCCAGAGTGCTAACCATTACACCATGGAACCACTTATACTTAAAAACAAATGTCATTAACAGCATGTACTACTCTCATCTAATTACATATTTGTATACATGACTCATTAATGGGTGGATTATGACAAAGTCAAATGTGAAACCATTAGGCATGTACATTGTTTAACAAACTGTCATTTAACTCTTTTCTTGCTGTCAGTATGGGACGTAGGTATGTGACTGGCGGTCGGGAGACTGACGGTCACTATACCGACACCAGGATTCTAAACGATTGACATGCCTACTGACAGGGACTATTCCCACTGGTGGGTGTCCACGACAGCCATAGAGTGGGAATATAACCTGGGGCAAGTGCAGTGAGCCACCGAGCCCCGCCGGCAATCTATAGCTTGGGATCCCGGCGTTGGTATGGTGACCGGCAGGATCCCAAACACCGGTCAACCGAACCCAACCCGTCAATGGGGGTAATTCCAAGTTGATTGCAGCAGGAAATTTTTTAGCAGTTGGGCAAAACCATGTGCACTGCAGGGGGGGGGCAGATATAACATTTGTAGAGAGAGTTAGATTTGGGTGGGTTATTTTGTTTCTGTGCAGGGTAAATACTGGCTGCTTTATTTTTACACTGCAATTTAGATTGCAGATTGAACTCACCCCACCCAAATCTAACTCTCTCTGCACATGTTATATCTGCCTCCCCTGCAGTGCACATGGTTTTGCCCAACTGCTAAAAAATTTCCTGCAGCGATCAACTTGGAATTACCCCCAATATGTGGTTTTACCAAAAAATCCCCCTAGATATCTCTATTTAGTTGTTTATTAAGATGCATAGTATAACACAGGTGGTAGGGTAAATTCTTATTAGTAGAGTAAGACTTGGGGGCTACATAGAGTAATCAGAAGTATTACAAGCTGCAAGATTCTTTGAAAAACTATAGCAGCTTTAAAGCATGCTTGAAAACCACTGATAAATTGCCGACTGATAAAAGCCTAGACTAGATAATAACATTTAAGCTGTGTTCTTTTCGGTTTGACCAAAAAACAGGAACTGACTAAATGTAACTGAAAGTTAGAAGCCAAGGCTAAATGTAAGAATTTACAAGTGAGGCTAATGTTTTGCACAGTTGAGGTACCTGTATCCCTTAAATGAGTGGCCAGCACCTATCTGTCCTCTATTACTGCACTCTACCAAGTTTTGCTATCTAATTTTACTGTACACCTTTTCCCCAACACATGGGGCATATATACAGTAGCTTTCAGAGCGGCACTCACTCCTACAGTGAAACTTCTGTCCTGGTGTCATGGGGGATTACAACATTAATTGCACAGTGACCAGCGCTGTTATTGCCAATAATAATTCTCTGCAGTGGCAAGGATTTACAATCCACCTTTCAAAGGTTGTAGTATTATATGACAAGTATTACAAATCCAACACAAGCAAGTAAATGGTGTACACTCACGTTTTTCACATGTTGACCATGTGTGCTGGCAGGGAGCTACTCGTTGCTGTCCGGATCGCCGCGGCTGCGTGTGACGTCACGCAGCCGTCATTGCCTGCCTCCCTCAATGGTCCGGGCACGCCTGCGTTGCCCGGACTATGCCCCCTAAACGGCGGTCAAACGCCGCCGGACCGCGCCGTCCCACCCAGCGACCACCTCTACCTGTCAATAAACAAAATAAACTATTAAACTGGAAGCACTGTGCCTTGCCGATCACAGTAGTGGCACAGGTAGCAGTTATAATAGGATTGAGCTGTCCATGAGCACTTGCCCAATGCAATGAACAATTCCCTAGTGCAGTGACAGCTGAGTAGACGTACATAATGCCAGGTAGTGGCTGCAAATGAAATTCAAATCCTGAAATATAACAAAAAGGAGAATAAATGCATAAACAGTTACCATTGTCTAAGCTACTTCACATCAAGAAAAAGGATTACAATATGTATGAAAGACATAGGAGTACTCAAGGGGGTACTAATAGTTTATAGAGTACACTAGTTACCAGCCCGTCAAAATGACAGAACAACATAACAGTACTGTGCGTGCCTGAACGGAGCAACATTTGAATTGCTCCATCGGGCGCCATCTAGTGGCCGTTTGCACGCAAATTTGAATTCCTCATAGAGGTGAGGAGCAGCGCTAGCTTTTTATTAAATAGTATATTATACATTGCTTTACCAAAAACATTTAGCAAATCTATACACACTAGGGTTAACTTTTTTTGTCAGACACCATTTAACTCATCAGTATATTTTGAGAAGGAAACTGGGGTAATTGTAAAAAAGCCATGCAAACAAAGGGAGAACAGACCAATTCCACACAGATAAGGTTCTGGTTGTATTGAACCCATGCCCACATCGGGTGTTATTCAGTAAGGACTGCAGATTCTGCTAGAAAGCAGAACCTGAAATCCTTTCTGTAGCATAGTGTGGGCCACCCATTGCAGGGCATTTACATTGCGTTCGCATCAATTGTGGACGACCCCCTGCAGCCGCAGCTAGGCACGCAGGCCGATGCTGTGGCTGCAGGGACCAATATAAATGTGTCCCCTAGCTGCAGCATTACCTCCCTGACTAGTGGAGTCTGATGCTGGTTGTTAAAATATGGGGGACCCCTAGCAATTTTTCCCCCCTGTATTTTAGCAACCAGGACCATCTCAAAGGGCCTGAGGCTGGTTATGCTTTTTTTTTTTTGGTGTGGGGGGAGGACCGGCATATATTTTTGTTTACAGACAGAAGCATGCACAGATCTCACTGACCCAAAATTGACTCATGGACCCAAAATGTCAATGCTTTGTCCCACCAAACCACTTGGTTATCAGTTTTGCCTTATGGCAAGGTGCTCCATCATGCTGGAAAAGGCATTGTGCATCATCAAACTGTTCTTGGATGGTTGGGAGATGTTCTTGAAGGATGTTTTGGTACCATTCTTTATTCATGGTTGTGGGGAAAGGAGGCATTGGGTAAAACTGTATTTTTGGTGTTTCATTCTTGGTAGCAATTAATGTACTTTTGATCCTTTCTGTTCCCTTGTCTCTCTGGCTTGTGTCCCTGTCCCCCATGTGCGTGTTCATTCACAGGACTAAAACTATTAGCCTGTATATTATGTACTGTAATCTTATTCAGCTAAATACAGGTGTCTTGTCACCTGGCACATAGTACTGTCATGCTGTGGTGTTGTTAGTAGGAGGCCATTCTGTGTATGAGGTTACAAGTTATCATTGATATGCCTGCCTAAACCACCTGTTATCCTTATATAGATACACAGGAAGTACCTATAAGGGAAAGGTAAGATCTCACTCAAAAAGTACCTCATGGGTTAAATTCCCCCTCCACAGGGACACTCAGGACTTAAAGCAATTTCCCTATTATTATTCCTTCTATTGGCTTCCCATTGTTCATCTCTTGGTTCTTACAGACATCTTGGAGCTTGACCCAGCATGTGTTCAGCAGGAAAGGACAGCTGGGGGAGGGAGGAGGGAGAGACCTGATAAGGGATCCCAAAAATCAGGAAATTGTGCAACTTCCCCAGGTGACCACAGCATCATGGGAATTTGGAAGGTTTAAAAGAGGTTGCTCAGATCAGGTCCTGATGTTTGTAGCTGGACTTTGGTTAAGGGTTTATTCTCTGCCAAGGTACCTTGTGGAACGCATCGCCAGTGCTGTGTGGACTTATACAAATATCCTCCTGTGGACTAATCTGTTATCACTGCTAGGCAGACTCAGTGATAGTTCGGCTGTGTGGAGCTGTTTGTAACTTCTGTGTGGAATTGCTGTGGAACTAAATCCTCTTCTGGTAATGACTTTTACTTGGTTTCATCTGCTCTGTGTCTGAGTATTAAATGAACCCTGGAGTAAATTTACTAAGATGCGAGTTCTATTTAAGATGGGATGTTGCCCATAGCAACCAATCAGATTCTACTTCTCATTTATCTAGCACCTTCTAGAACATAATACCTGTATCCTCACAATGGCCCTCATTCCGAGTTGATCGGTCGCAAGGCGAATTTAGCAGAGTTACACACGCTAAGCCGCCGCCTACTGGGAGTGAATCTTAGCTTCTTAAAATTGCGACCGATGTATTCGCAATATTGCGATTACTAACTACTTAGCAGTTTCAGAGTAGCTTCAGACTTACTCTGCCTGTGCGATCAGTTCAGTGCTTGTCGTTCCTGGTTGACGTCACAAACACACCCAGCGTTCGCCCAGGCACTTCCACCGTTTCTCCGGCCACTCCTGCGTTTTTTCCGGAAACGGTAGCGTTTTCAGCCACACGCCCCTGAAACGCCGTGTTTCCGCCCAGTAACACCCATTTCCTGTCAATCACATTACGTTCGCCGGAGCGATGAAAAAGCCGTGAGTAAAATTACTTTCTACATAGCAAAGTTACTTGGCGCAGTCGCAGTGCGAACATTGCGCATGCGTACTAAGCGGATTTTCATTGCGATGCGATGAAAAATACCGAGCGAACAACTCGGAATGAGGGCCAATGTTCTTAGGCAAAATTGTAAGTGAGCCCACTCCCTTGCCTGAGAAGCAACCCCACACATGGTCTCAGGATGCTTTACTGTTGGCATGACACAGGACTGATGGTAGCGCTCACCTTTCCTTCTGCGGATAAGCGTTATTCCAGATGCCCCAAACAATCCGAAGGGGATTAATCAGAGAAAATGGCTTTACCCCAGTCCTCAGTCAATCCCTGTACTTTTTGCAGAATACCAGTCTGTCCCTAATGTTTTTCCTGGAGAGAAGTGGCTTCTTTTCTGCCCTTCTTGACACTAGACTGGACACTGGAAATTCTTGGGCACCCTGAAGCCTTCTTTACAACTATTGAACCTCTCTCCTTGAAGTTCTTGATGATCTGATAAATGGTTGATTTAGGTGCAATCCTACTAGCAGCAATATCCTTGCCTAGGAAGCCCTTCTTGTGCAAAGCAATGATGTCACGTTTCCTTGCAGGTAACCATGATTAACAGAGGAAGAACAATGATTTCAAGCACCACCACACCTTTTAAAGCAGAGGTTCTCAAACTGTGCACCTGCTGGGTTACCTGCAAAACATGCACTGGGTGGGCCCCCGAGGACCGAGTTTGAGAACCTCTGTTTTAAAGCTTTCAGTCTGTTATTCTAGCTCAATTAGAATAACAGAGTGATCTCCAGCCTCCAACACTCTCACCTGTGTTAACGAGATAATCACTGACATGATGTCAGCTGGTCATTTTGTGTCAGGGCTGAAATTAAGTGGAAATGTTTATGTGCTTTAGGGGGTCATTCCGAGTTGATCGCTCGTTAGTTTTAGCAGCCGTGCAAACGCTATGCTGCCGCCCACTGGGGAGTGTATTTTAGCTTAGCAGAAGTGCGAACGCTTGTGCAGCCGAGCTCTGCAAAAAAGTGCGAACGCTTGTGCAGCCGAGCTCTGCAAAAATAGTTTGTGCAGTTTCAGAGTAGCTCTGAACCTACTCAGCGCTTGTGATCACTTCAGCCTATTCGTGTCCGTATTTGATGTCATACACCTGCCCAGCGAACGCCCTGCCACGCCAGCGTTTTTTCAGACTCACCTGCGTTTTTGCAAACATAAAAGTCCCATCTGTCGCGTGTATTTTGTTTAAGCCGAGTGGCATACCATTGGGACTATTATTGCTATATATACATACAATATTTGCAGTTTTCCTTCAGGGATTAACACAAAAAAATGCTCAGTGCTACTAACCCTTGAGCGAGCCACATAAAGCTGCCCATAGGAGAAACAGCTGGTCCTGAGATCTATGCCAGCATCCCTGAGCGTTTGCCCTTACAACTTGTTTATCGTCATAGCGAAGCAGGCGATTACAGGAAACTGCAGGCACTTAAACTGAAAAGGAGTATATTTGGGGATGAGGGGTATATGTTGTATAAACACAGTCTCACTTGCGCCATATCCCGTTAGGATCTCTGCCTCAATTAAGTCAAGTTACACAGAAGCATGATCGGAACATCGAGTATCTGTTTTTTCCTTTATTGCTCTTATGTCACATCATACATACAGTACCTCAGTTTCATTCTAGGTCACTAAGCTATACAATAGTGAAAACGCAATTCAAATGCATCCAAAAGTTTTTGTGTGATGCTGGAATGAACAAACACAAATTCAGATTTTTTTTTTAGAAGTATATTTCTCAAAAAAAAAAAAAAGCTATATACCAATTATAGCTGTTTAGCGGCTCCCACTGCTAGGGAGATGCGATAGACCTTAACTAAAAAATAATAGTTATTGTAAAACTTACCTTTGTTAACTCTTTTTCTTCTAGGTCCATAGGATCCACAGGGTTAACCTTGGAGTATGCTCGGAGACCAGGATTCAAGCACCGATCAGCAAAGCTTTTGAGCCTCCCAGGTTGCACTGGGTTCCTCTCCACTCATACCCCGCCCACCGCTCAGGCTCTTCAGTTTTAGTTAACAAGCACAAAGCAGGAGCTGCAGAGGAGAGAAGAATGGTACACACAGGAAACACACTCTCACTTGTAGAAGGGAACTGGTGACCGAGAAGAGTAACCCATTGAAGCTAGGTGCGTCAGGGTGGGTGCCCTATGGGTTTGAACCTTGAAGAAGAAAAAGCGTTAATAAAGGTATGTTTTACCATAACTCTTATTTTCTTCTTCAGGGTCCATAGTCTCCACAGAGTTAATCTTGGGGATGTCCCAAAACAGTTGTAATAGGGAGGGAACGCTCCTAAGATGAAAGGAGGAAACTGCGGACAAAGGTTGCATCCTGAGAGGCAAACGTATCAAAGGAAAATAACCTTGCATAGTTGTTCAACAGACGCGCCAGGGCAGGCTGCGCATGAAGGACCCACAGAGTGAGTAGCATGAGCAGAGACTGTACTTGGTACTGGTAGATCAGCCTGCGTGTAAACCTGTGAGATGGTCATGCAGAGCCAACGAGCAAAGGTCTATTTATTGGTTGGCCAGCCACGCTTCTGGAATCCAGAGAAAGAACAAGAAATCCGTTTTCTTAATGAAACTGGTACGGTCCACGTAGATCTTCAGAGCATGGACTACGTCCAACAAAGCATCCTCCGGTGAAAGCCCAGGTTCATGGAAGGTTGCTGGTACCACAACTGCTTTGTTGATATGGAACTTGGATACTGCCTTAGGTAGGTATTCCTGCTTAGTCCGAAGGACAGCACTGTCGTGATGAAAAATAAATAAATTGGTGACTGCAGGAGAGTGCCCCCAAGTCAGATACTCTGCGGCTGAGGTGATGGCCAAGAGGAAGAGAGTCTTCATAGTCAACCATTTGAGGTCAACAGTATCCAATGGGTCAAAGTGAGGCAGTTGCAAGGCCGAAGAACCAAGGACAATTATCAAGGAGCCACTGGAGGAACAAAGGAATCTGGAGCTCACCCTGAAGGAAGGTATGGACATCTGGCAAGGGAGCAAGTATTTTCTGAGACCAGACAAACAGAGCAGAGACTTGAAGTTTGAGAGATGCAAGGTGGAGACCCATGATAAGACCCATCTGTAGAAATGCCAGAAGGCTAAGAATCCGAAATACCAGAGGATCATAGTGAGCACAACACTGAAAGTAAGAGTGCCAGATACGGTAATATATGCGGGCTGATGCCGGTTTCCGAGCATGAAGCATTGTTTGAATAACCGCACTGGAAAACCCTTTATTCCTTAGGATGGATGACTCAAGAGCCACGCTGTCAAAGACAAGCGAGCTAGGTCAGAGTGTAGACAGGGACCTTGTGAAACAGTAAATGGTGGCAAACTGCTCTAATCAAGCTGGTAACAATCCTCAGGTGCTGCGGGACAAGAACAAGGTTACTCTAGACAAGAAAAACAAAAGGGATTTTTCCCACGCACTCTGCTGGCTGCTAGTAAGAAGAACTATGGCCCTCATTCCGAGTTGTTCGCTCGCAAGCTGCTTTTAGCAGCATTGCACACGCTAAGCCGCCGCCTACTGGGAGTGAATCTTAGCTTAGCAAAATTGCGAACGAAAGATTCTCAAAATTGCGAATAGAAATTTCTTTGCAGTTTCTGAGTAGCTCGAGACTTACTCTTCCAGTGCGATCAGTTCAGTGCTTGTCGTTCCTGGTTTGACGTCACAAACACACCCAGCGTTCGCCCAGACACTCCTCCGTTTCTCCAGCCACTCCCGCGTTTTTCCCAGAAACTGTAGCGTTTTTTCACACACTCCCATAAAACGGCCAGTTTCCGCCCAGAAACACTCACTTCCTGTCAATCACACTCCGATCTCCAGAACAAAGAAAAAACCTCGTAATGCCGTGAGTAAAATACCAAACTTCATAGCAAATTTACTTGGCGCAGTCGCAGTGCGAACATTGCGCATGCGCAATTAGCGGAAAATCGTTGCGATGCGAAGAAAATTACAGAGCGAACAACTCGGAATGACCACCTATATACTATGTAATAATAGAAAATGTAGAGCTCTTCGTTACATATGTTTTGCAAAAGATATGATAAGCCTCCAGGCCACTTCACGGCTGCTCTATTACTGGAGGTCCCTAACTAAGCATAAGTCCAGGGCTTGTCAGTAAGCCCCAGTGGCCTAATGGATAAGGCACTGGCCTCCTAAGCCAGGGATTGTGGGTTCAAGTCCCATCTGGGGTGGAAGTCATTAAAGCAGCTGTCTCATCACTAGAGTTGATATTCCCTGGATTTATGCTTAGTTAGGGACCTCCAGTAATAGAGCAGCCGTGAAGTGGCCTGGAGGCTTATCATATCTTTTGCAAAACATATGTAACGAAGAGCTCTACATTTTCTATTATTACATAGTATATAGTTCTTCTTACTAACAGCCAGCAGAGCGCGTGGGAAAAATCCTTTTTGTTTTTCTTGTCTAGAGTAACCCCCTCCCGCAGCACCTGAGGATTGTTACCAGCTTGATTAGAGCAGTTTGCCACCATTTATTGCAGTTCAGTGAGGCACAGATGGAGCCAGCATTAGGAGGGCATGCTGGGTCCTGTGGTGCCATTTGGAGGATACAGGGGTGCCTCCAGGTAAGCTAGCTCTCAATCTGGATATGTTTTGTATGTGCCATTATCATGTGGCCGTACATTAAGCAATTGTATGACCCATAGTGATTATTATTATTATGCTGTGTGTGAGTTTGGGGAGTGGTACCCCTCAGGTCTGGTGTGACTGGGCTACCTTGGGGCAGCACGCCATATTATTTATTTAGCACTTATGTAACACTCCTATTTTTTCACTAATATTACTCTTTTGAGTATTTTATTAACACCCTTATTTCTGTAGCACTTTCTAACCCATAGCTTCTGCTTCTTTCTTAACACATATTAACACCTTCGTATTTAAATGGTGTGCTGCCCTAGGGTGGTCGGGCCTGAGCCGACTTTGTTGGGTCCAAGCCCTGGACTTATGCTTAGTTAGGGACCTCCAGTAATAGAGCAGCCGTGAAGTGGCCTGGAGGCTTATCATATCTTTTGCAAAACATATGTAACGAAGAGCTCTACATTTTCTATTATTACATAGTATATAGTTCTTCTTACTAACAGCCAGCAGAGTGCGTGGGAAAATCCCTTTTGTTTTTCTTACCTTGTGAAACAGGTCTGGTCGAAGAGGTAGTGGGAAGGGCACATCTATGGAGAGACAATGAAGATCCGTGAACCAATGACGCCTGGGCCATGCCAGAGCCACCAGGATGATCGTGCCGCCCTCCTCTTTGAATTTGCGTAGCACTCTGGGAAGGAGAGATACTGGAGGAAAGAGATAAGTCAGAATAAAGGGCCACTGTTAAGAGCATCCACGAAGGTTGCGTCCTGATCCCTTGTCCTGGACCAGTACACGGGCACCTTGTGGATGTGTCTGGATGCCATGTGGTCCACGTTCGGAAGTCCCCATTTGTTTACCAGAAGCTGAAAGGCATCTGGGTGTAGAGACCACTCTCCAGCGTGCATATTCTGTCAACTGAGGAAGTCTCCGTCCCAGTTGAGGACCCCCGGGATGAAGATCGCGATGATGGCTGGAAGATGGGAGTTCTACCCAGGCAAGGATCTGTACTACTTCCTGCATGTCGGCGGCACTGTGAGTGCCCCCCTGCCAATTGATATAATATGATATTGTCTGACTGTACTTGTACAAGAGAGGCGTGAAGAAGATCCTGAGCCATCTGAAGGACCTGGTAATCTGCCCAAATTTCCAGGACACTGATCAGAAGAAGATCCCTCTGTTGGGGACCAGTGGCCCTAAAAGGAGTGACTGCCCATAACAGCTCCCAACCCAGGGAGGCTGGCATCCGTGGTGAGAAGAACCCAGTGTGGAATCCAGATCGGACGACCCTTGTCTAGGTTGGAAGTTTGTAGCCACCAAGCGAAGGACGTCTGGACATCTGGAGGCAGTACGACTGATTTGATCTGTTTGGGATGTTTATTCCACATGTCGAGTATCAGATGTTGGATAGGCCTGGAGTGGAATTGGGCTCATTCCATCATGTTGAAGGCAAATAATATGGAGCCCAGGGTCTGCATTGCCAAGTGAATAGAGGCTCTGTGACTGTGGAGTAGGTTGTGAAAGCACAAATGTAGTGCTGCAATCGTTTTCCAGAGGAAGAAAGATGCATTGCACATGAGCATCCAGCAGAGCTCCGAGATAGAGCATCCTCTGAGACAGGATGTGAGAGGACTTGGCCCCATTGATCAGCCATCTGTGACTCAGAAAGAATGACATAGTCACCTGGAGATGATGGTGGAGTACCTCTGGAGAATGTGCAAGATGGAGGTTGTCCAGGTAAGGGAGTATCCTGATTCCCTGCCGTCAAAGATGAGCAGCCATTACAGATGGGTCCACCGTTATCTTGAGTAGTTTTCTGTGCCTAGTCACAACATGACTTATTAGCATAAACCCTTCATCTATTGTTCTCAACTGCAATACAATACACAGAACAATACAGCAGGGGATTAAGTCATTACAGAAGGGGATTAAGTCTGACTGGCCAGTCACAGTTAATCCTATTAACAGTCAAGATAAATGTGGACCCATCTGTACCACCATGAGTTTGGTGAACACCCTGAGGGCTGTGGAAAGGCCAAAGGGTAGGGTCCGGAAGTGGAAATGCTGATGGAGGACAGCAAATCGGAGGTTTTGTTGATGACAGGGTGCTCTAGGCACATGGAGGTAAGCATTCTGTATATCCAGGGATACCAAAAAATCCCCAGGATGCATAGCCAGGACAATGGAACAAAGAGTTTTCAATCAAAACCTGGTGTTAGGAACTCCCTTTATGCAAAACAGAACTCCAAGTCACAGATCGTAGTAGAAAACAGGTAGGTTTATTTTACGGTGGTGAAGCATACAGGAAAACAAAAATGATGTCAAGCACAGCAGACTGAAATAAATATTTCCGGAGTATCACAGAAACATGAAAAACTTAACTTGGTGGTGCAAGTAAACTGGAATCCCAACATAAACTCAGGAATACTGGAGAACACGGTTTGCAGGCTAGACTTGGACAGTAACAGAGGGCTTGAACACAAGAAACCAAGACTGGCAGGCTAGTCTGGAAAACTGACGTTTAAACAGGAACACAGGATACCAAGACTGGCAGGTTTGACAGGCAAACAACATTAATGATCCAGCAATGCACGCTGGATCTTTAGCCAATTATATAGCACAGGCAACAGGTGAATCAAGCTGGAATAGAAGCCTAATTAATACACCTGACCACAAAACAGAACAAACCCAAGGTCTGGTGACCCCTAGTGGTAAAGAACATATCACTAGAAAATACACAGCACACATAATATAACATAATCCCCCCTTTACAAGGCGGATTCCAGACGCCTTAAAGAGTCATCTTCTTTTTCTTTTCTTTTTTTAGAAAAAGACAGTGGGGAGCTTATACCCTCTTGCAATTCAGAGTCCTCCCGGAGAATAAATCCTGCAAAACTGGTTCTTGAGCGTCCATCAATGAACATGCCCACATCAAGGCCTCCCCTTTGCACCTCATCAACATGTTGGCAATATCAGAATGGGCACAGTCAATTGACTCAAGGTTCTGCTTAAGAAAGGACTCAATTTGGGAGAACTCTCAGTCAAAATATATAGGCTGGTCTTTACAAACTGATGGACTCTTTGGCAAAGTGGGCATCTCTCGGTCCTCTGGCACGGCAGGAACACTTCTGGCCTCTGGCAAAGCGAACCCCCTGGAAACTCTGGTGAGGCGAACCCCTCTCGACCCTCCGGCAAGGCAGGCACATCTCCGTCCTCTGGCATGGCGGACCCCTCTCGGTCCTCCAGCAAGGCAGGCACATCTCTGGTCTCTGGCAAGGTGGACCCCTCTCGGACCTCTGGCAAGGGGGACCTCTCTTGGACCTCTGGCAAGATGGACCCCTCTCGGAACTCTGGCATGGCGAGCACCTCTCGGACATCTGGCATGGCGGGCACTTCTCAGACCTCTGGAACCTCTCGGACCTTTGGCAAGGCAGGCACCTCTCGGACCTCTGGCAAGGTGGGCACCTCTCAGAACTCTGGCAAGGTGGGCACCCTGTGTGACCCTGAACGATAAAAAGTCATACGAGCTGGTGGCCGATATTTTGACATTCTCCTCATACCTAAAGGCAAGGGCAGACGGGACCTCATGCCCGAGGGCCAGGGCAGATGGGACCTCATGCCCGAGGGCCAGGGCAGATGGGACCTCATGCCCAAGGGCAAGGGCAGAAGGGACCTCATGCCTGAAGGAAAGGGTAGTTCCGTGGCCGGCACACAATCCTTCCTCTGGACTGACTGGCAGGACATGGAGTTCCCCAATGGGACTGGCACCACACAATCTCTTCTAGGTAATGGTAAGACACCCTTCCGGGGTTACTCAACTGGACTCCCTTCCCGGGGTTACTCAACTGGACTCCCTTCCCGGGGTTACTTGACTGGTCTCCCCTCCTGGGGTTACTCGACTGGTCTCCCCTCCCGGGGTTACTCGACTGGTCTCCCCTCGTTACTCACTTGATCTCCCCTCCCAGGGTTGCTCGACTGGACTCCCCTCCCGGGGTTGCTCGACTGGACTCCCCTCCCGGGGTTGCTCGACTGGACTCCCCTCCCGGGGTTACTCGACTGGACTCCCCTCCCGGGGTTACTCGACTGGACTCCCCTCCCGGGGTTACTTGACTGGACTACCATCCTGGGGTGCTAGAAACTAAAATCTTGGACACTCTCACTGAGTTCTGGATATTGGGCAGAACATTGGCTTGACCATCGGAAACCTTTACAGGGGTCTGGACATAGGATAAGACATTGGCTTGGATATCATATACACCTGCTGGGGTCTGAACCTTGACTGAAATCTTGGATTCCCCTGCTAAGAACTGGACATTGGACAGAACATTGGTTTGATCATCGGATACTCTTGCTGGGATCTGGAAATTTGACAAGATATTAGCTTGATCGTCAGATACCCCCGTTGGGATCTGGACAGTGTCTGGAGCAGGTTGCCTTTCTGGAGACTGAACATCGGTTGAAACATCGGAAACCTTTGTTGGAGTTTGGACAGAGGATAAGACATTGGCTTGAATATCCTATACCCCTGCTGGGGTTTGGACTTCGGCTGAAAACTTGGACTCCCCTGCTAAGATCTGGACATCGGACAGAACATTGGTAGAAACATCAGACTCTTTTGTGGAACTGGCAAATAAATACTTCCTTCCCAAAGTAAAACACTTTCCATTGGTCCCAGTCTTAGGCCTACGAAGAGGGCAGGAATAAAGGAAATGTTTGGGACTGGCACAGTACAGGCACAATTGATTAGAAATGCAAAAGGCTCTTTTAGTTTCTGTAAGGGGGGCACAAGGACCACTTGAATACTTTTTAATCACAGCAATTGGTTGCACAATACTTGCAGGCATTTGTGAGACTGACGTCTTCAATGAATTATAGTCACCAGACACACTTTTCTCAGGAGCAGGAGTGAATTCCTTTGCTGGCTGTACTGAAGAATGGATAGGAGAATCCATAATGGCAGACACTTTCAACAAAATCATGAGGATTTGTGCAATCTGGGCACAAAACAAAATGATGTCAGTTTGTATGTATGGAGAGCAGAGAAACATTTTCACAGGGGAGTGTAACATGGCTCATTATTCCAGGGAGTTCTGCAGACAGGATTTTAGCAAAAGAGTCCAAAAACTTTTTGGCATCTTCTTGTTTGTTAGGCTGGATCATTCTGCTAGGAACTTCCTTTATGCAAAACAGAACTCCAAGTCACAGATCGTAGCAGAAAACAGGTAGGTTTATTTTACGGTGGTGAAGCATACAGGAAAACAAAAATGATGTCAGTCACAGCAGACTGAAATAAATATTTCCAGGGTATCACAGAAACATGAAAAACTTAACTTGGTGGTGCAAGTAAACTGGAATCCCAACATAAACTCAGGAACACTGGAGAACACGGTTTGCAGGCTAGACTTGGATGGTAACAGAGGGCTGGAACACAAGAAACCAAGACTGGCAGGCTTGTCTGGAAAACTGATGTTTAAACAGGAACACAGGATACCAAGACTGGCAGGTTTGACAGGCAAACAACAGTAATGATCCAGCAATGCACGCTGGATCTTTGGCCAATTATATAGAACAGGCAACAGGTGAATCAAGCTGGAATAGAAGCCTAAGTAATACACTGACCACAAAACAGAACAAACCCAAGGTCTGGCGACCCCCATTGGTATAGAACATATTCCCAGAAATCAGGATTTTGGTACTTACCGATAAATCCCTTTCTCCGATTCCACAGGGGCCACTGGAGTGCAGATACAATGGGGATATAGTAGGCAGTAACTGGGAGCTGGCACTTTAAATTTATAACCATGTGACTAGCTCCTCCCCTACTATGTCCCCCCTCCAAGCCAGTCTTAGTTAAAACTGTGCCCGAGGAGAGCTGAAAAAGACCAACGTTAAAGTAGAGGAGGTTCTCTAAGCCAACTAAACAGGATAACACCCAGTAAACCTGGAAATATAGTGAGATGGTAACCTGAACAATACGCGCAGTCACACAGTAACATGCAACTCGATAAGTGAAGTAGGAGGAAACAGCGCTGGGTGGGCGTCCAGTGGCCCCTGTGGAATCGGAGAAAGGGATTTATCGGTAAGTACAAAAAATCCTGATTTCTCCTTAATCCACTAGGGGCCACTGGAGTGCAAATACAATGGGGACATCCCAGAGCTCCCAAGACGGGAGGGAGAGCGCTGAGAGTCCTGCAAAACCGCTTGGCCAACTGCGATCCAGAGGTCGCAAAAATGTCAACGAGACAAAAGTATGATGGCCCGACCAAGCGGCATTGCGACATAAAGTAGACACGGAAAACCCCGTGGGCGGCCGCCCCCGAAGGTCCCCCAGAACGCAAGGAGTACGCCAAAAGGAAAGGTGGAAGCTCACGAGCAACCGCCAAATAAGCCTGTCTGATGGTCAGACATATCCAATGGGCCAACGTCTGCTGAGACCCCGGCCATCCAGGACGGGAGCATCTACAGAACAAAGAAGAAATCAGACTGGCGAACAGTCGAAGTCCACTGTACATAGAGTTGGAGCGCCCTGACAACATCCAAAGGTCATGAACCGGTGAATCCGCCTAGAGGGGCGAAAAACACAAGTGGCGCCGCAATGTGAAAAAGCGGACAACACCCCTGGAAGAAACGACAGCTGAGTATAAAGCTCAGCCGTATCCTCATGTAATATTAGGCAAGAATGCCGACAAGAGGGAAAGAGATAGAAAGCGAGACACCCAAGCTTCGACACTCATCTGGCCGAAGTCAGAGCCAGGAAAAGGACCACTTTCCAGGCGAGAGAAAACATCTCCACCGACTCAGTAAATTCCCAAAAAAATAAGATTTTACTTACCGGTAAATCTATTTCTCGCAGTCCGTAGTGGATGCTGGGGACTCCGTAAGGACCATGGGGATAGACGGGACCTGCAGGAGACATGGGCACTTTAAGAAAGAATTTAGGTTCTGGTGTGCACTGGCTCCTCCCTCTATGCCCCTCCTCCAGACCTCAGTTAGAGAAACTGTGCCCAGAAGAGCTGACAGTACAAGGAAAGGATTTTGGTAATCCAGGGCAAGATTCATACCAGCCACACCAATCACACCGTATAATATGTGAAAACAACCAGTTAACAGCATGACAAACGACAGAGCATCAGGTCAAACCCTGATGCAACCATAACATAACCCTTTTTGAAGCAATAACTATGGCCCTCATTCCGAGTTGATCGGTCGCATTGCGAATTTAGCAGAGTTACACACGCTAAGCCGCCGCCTACTGGGAGTGAATCTTAGCTTCTTAAAATTGCGACCGATGTATTCGCAATATTGCGATTACTAACTACTTAGCAGTTTCTGAGTAGCTCCAGACTTACTCTGCCTGTGCGATCATTTCAGTGCTTGTCGTTCCTGGTTGACGTCACAAACACACCCAGCGTTCGCCCAGGCACTCCCACCGTTTCCCCGGCCACTCCTGCGTTTTTTCCGGAAACTGTAGCGTTTTCAGCCACACGCCCCTGAAACGCCGTGTTTCCGCCCAGTAACACCCATTTCCTGTCAATCACATTACGATCGCCGGAGCGAAGAAAAAGCCGTGAGTAAAATTACTTTCTTCATAGTAAAGTTACTTGGCGCAGTCGCAGTGCGAACATTGCGCATGCGTACTAAGCGGATTTTCACTGCGATGCGATGAAAAATACCGAGCGAACAACTCGGAATGAGGGCCAATATACAAGCATTGCAGAAGAAGTCCGCACTTAGGACGGGCGCCCAGCATCCACTACGGACTACGAGAAATAGATTTACCGGTAAGTAAAATCTTATTTTCTCTAACGTCCTAGTGGATGCTGGGGACTCCGTAAGGACCATGGGGATTATACCAAAGCTCCCAAACGGGCGGGAGAGTGCGGATGATTCTGCAGCACCGATTGAGCAAACAAGAGGTCCTCCTCAGCCAGGGTATCAAACTTGTAGAACTTTGCAAAAGTGTTTGAACCTGACCAAGTAGCCGCTCGGCAAAGTTGTAATGCCGAGACCCCTCTGGCAGCCGCCCAAGAAGAGCCCACCTTCCTAGTGGAATGGGCCTTAACTGATTTTGGCAGCGGCAATCCAGCCGCAGAATGAGCCTGCTGAATCGTGTTACAGATCCAGCGAGCAATAGTCTGCTTAGAAGCAGGAGCGCCAACCTTGTTGGCTGCATACAGGACAAACAGAGCCTCTGTTTTCCTAACCCTAGCCATCCTGGCTACATAAATCTTTAAGGCCCTGACTACATCCAGAGACTTGGAGTCCTCCCAGTCCCTCGTAGCCACAGGCACCACAATAAGTTGGTTCATATGAAATGAAGAAACCACCTTAGGCAAAAATTGAGGACGCGTCCTCAACTCTGCTCTATCCACATGGAAAATCAAATAGGGGCTCTTGTGGGACAAGGCCGCCAATTCGGACACCCGCCTTGCAGATGCAGATGCCAAGGCCAATAACATGACCACCTTCCACGTGAGAAATTTTAATTCAACTGTTTGAAGAGGTTCAAACCAGTGAGATTTCAGGAAACTTAACACCACGTTAAGGTCCCACGGTGCCACTGGGGGCACAAAGGGGGGCTGGATGTGCAGCACTCCCTTCACAAACGCCTGGACTTCTGGGAGAGAAGCCAATTCCCCCTGAAAGAATATAGATAGTGCTGAAATCTGTACCTTAATGGAGCCTAACTTTAGGCCCATATCCACTCCTGTCTATATCCACTCCTGTCTGTAGAAAGTGGAGAAACCGGCCCAGATGGAAATCTTCCGTAGGAGCATTCTTGGCTTCACACCAAGATACATACTTCCCCCAGATACGGTGATAATGCTTTGCCGTCACCTCCTTCCTAGCTTTTATCAGAGTAGGGATGACTTCCTCCAGAATACCTTTCCCAGCTAGGATTCGGTGTTCAACCGCCATGCCGTCAAACGTAACCGCGGTAAGTCTTGGAACACACATGGCCCCTGCTGTAATAGGTCCTCCCTGAGAGGAAGAGGCCACGGATCTTCTGTGAGCATTTCCTGAAGATCTGAGTACCAGGCCCTTCGAGGCCAATCTGGAACAATGAGTATTGTCTGCACTCTTCTTTGTCTTATGATTCTCAATATTTTTGAGGTGAGAGGAAGAGGAGGAAATACGTAGACCGACTGAAACACCCATGGTGTCACTAGGGCGTCTACTACTACTGCCTGAGTGTCCCGTGACCTGGCACAATACCTCCGAAGCTTCTTGTTGAGGCGTGACGCCATCATGTCTATTTGAAGAATTCCCCAAAGACTTGTTATCTCTGCAAAAACTTCTTGATGAAGTTCCCACTCTCCTGGATGGAGATCGTGTCTGCTGAGGAAGTCTGCTTCCCAGTTGTCCACTCCCGGAATGAAGACGGCTGACAGAGCACTTACGTGATTTTCCGCCCAGCGAAGAATCCTGGTGGCTTCCGCCATCGCCACTCTGCTCCTTGTCCCGCCTTGGCGGTTTACATGAGCCACGGCTGTGACGTTGTCTGATTGAATTAGAACCGGTAGGTCACGAAGAGGAGTCTCCGCTTGTCGTAGGCCGTTGTATATGGCCCTCAATTCCAGTATGTTGATGTGTAGACAAGCCTCCTGGCTTGACCATAGTCCCTAAAAATTTCTTCCTTGTGTGACTGCACCCCATCCTCGGAGGCTCGCGTCCGTGGTCACCAGAACCCAGTCTTGAATGCCGAACCTGCGACCCTCTAGAAGGTGAGCACTCTGCAGCCACCACAGGAGAGACACCCTGGCCCTGGGGGACATGGTTATTTTCTGATGTATAAGTAGATGG
Organism: Pseudophryne corroboree; assembly: GCF_028390025.1. Classification (NCBI taxonomy): domain Eukaryota; kingdom Metazoa; phylum Chordata; class Amphibia; order Anura; family Myobatrachidae; genus Pseudophryne; species Pseudophryne corroboree. The sequence continues at coordinate 510,582,505 of NC_086444.1, forward strand.
GACCCGGACCACTTGTCCAGAAGGTCCCACTGAAAAGTCCTCGCATGAAACCTGCCGAATGGGATGGCCTTGTAGGCTGCCACCATTTTTCACAGAAATCGAGTGCATTGATGAACAGACACACTTTTTGGTTTTAGCAGGTCTCTGACGATGTTCTGGAGATCCTGGGCTTCTTCCAATGGAAGAAAAACCCTCTTTTGTTCCGTGTCCAGAATCATGCCCAGGAATGATAGCCGATTCGTTGGAACCAATTGTGACTTTGGCAGATTGAGAATCCAACCGTGCTGTTGCAGCACTTCCAGGGAGAGCGACACGCTCTTCAGTATTTGGTCTCTCGATCTCGCTTTTATCAGGAGATCGTCCAGGTATGGGATAATTGTGACTCCCTGCTTGCGCAGGAGCACCATCATCTCCGCCAATACCTTGGTGAAAATCCTCGGGCCGTGGAAAGCCCAAACGGCAACATCTGAAACTGGTAATGACAGTCCTGCACAGCGAATCTCAGGTACTCCTGATGGGGGCGGAGCGTTTCCATCTTGAATTTGAACTTTTTCAAGTACAGGTTTAGGGATTTTAGATTTAAAATGGGTCTGACCGAACTATCCGGCTTCGGGACCACGAACAGGGTCGAATAATACCCTTTTCCCTGTTGGACCAGGGGAACCTTGGCCACCACTTGCTGTTGATACAGCTTTTGAATTGCAGCTAACACCACTTCCCTCTCCGGGGGTGAAGCTGGCAAGGCCGACTTGAAAAACCGGCGAGGGGGCACCTCTTCGAATTCCAGCTTGTAGCCTTGGGAAACAATTTCCATCGCCCAAGGATCCACGTCTGAAAGAATCCAGATCTGGCTGAAAAGTCGAAGGCGTGCCCCCACCGGTGCGGACTCCCTTAGGGGAGCCCCAGCGTCATGCTGTGAATTTTGTAGAAGCCGGGGAGGACTTCTGCTCCTGGGAACTAGCCGAAGCAGGTGTTCTCTTTCCTCTACCCTTACCTCTGGCAAGGAAGGAGTAGCCCCGACCTCTTCTGGACTTATGCGACCGAAAGGACTGCATCTGATACTGTGGAGTTTTCTTTTGCTGTTGGGGAACAAAAGGTAAAAAGGTAGATTTACCCGCGGTAGCTGTGGCAACCAGGTCCGCGAGCCCCTCCCCAAACAACACTTCACCCTTGTAAGGTAAAACCTCCATATGCTTCTTTGAGTCTGCATCACCCGTCCATTGGCAGGTCCATAGAGCTCGTCTCGCAGAAATAGCCATGGCATTGGCTCTGGATCCCAGCAGCCCAACGTCTCTTTGAGCGTCCCTCATATATAAGACTGCGTCTTTAATGTGGGCTAAGGTTAATAATAAGATTTTAAACCTACCAGTAAATCTATTTCTCCTAGTCCGTAGAGGATGCTGGGAACTCCGTAAGTACCATGGGGGTATAGACGGGCTCCGCAGGAGAAAGGGCACCTAAAAAGAACTTTGACTATGGGTGTGCACTGGCTCCTCCCTCTATGCCCCTCCTCCAGACCTCAGTTAGACTGTGCCCAGAGGAGATGGACAATACAAGGCAGGATTTAGCAATCCGAGGGCAAGATTCATACCAGCCCACACCAATCATACCATGTAACCTGAAACATACATAACCAGTTAACAGTATGAACAAAAACAACAGTAACGGTCCTAGACCGATGTCAACTGTAACATAACCCTTATGTAAGCAACAACTATATACAAGTCTTGCAGAGTTTCCGCACTGGGATGGGCACCCAGCATCCTCTACGGACTAGGAGAAATAGATTTACCGGTAGGTTTAAAATCTTATTTTATCTTACATCCTAGAGGATGCAGGGGACTCCGTAAGGACCATGGGGTTTATACCAAAGCATCCAATCGGGTGGGAGAGTGCGTATGACTCTGCAGCACCGACTGAGCAAACGCTAGGTCCTCATCAGCCAGGGTATCAAACTTGTAGAATTTAGCAAAAGTGTTTGACCCCGACCAAGTCGCCGCTCGGCAAAGTTGTAAAGCCAAGACGCCTCGGGCAGCCGCCCAAGAAGAACCCACCTTCCTAGTGGAATGGGCCTTAACCGAATTTGGTACCGGCAATCCAGCCGTAGAGTGAGCCTGCTGCATCGTATTACAGATCCAGCGAGCAATAGTCTGCTTTGAAGCAGGAGCGCCAATCTTATTGGCCGCATACAGGACAAACAGAGCCTCTGTTTTCATAATTCTAGCCGTCCTGGCTAAATAAATCTTTAAGGCCCTGACTACGTCTAGGGATCTGGAATCCTCCAGGTCACCGGTAGCCACAGGCACCACAATAGGTTGATTCATATGGAACGACGAAACCACTTTAGGCAAAAATTGCGGACGTGTCCTCAATTCAGCTCGATCCACATGAAAAATCAAGTAGGGGCTCTTGTGTGAGAGAGCCGCCAATTCTGACACTCGCCTTGCTGATGCTAAGGCCAACAACAAGACCACCTTCCAGGTAAGAAATTTAAACTCAACCTTGTTAAGCGGTTCAAACCAGTGTGATTTTAGGAACTGCAACACCACGTTCAGGTCCCATGGTGCCACTGGAGGCACAAAAGTGGGCTGGATGTGCAGCACTCCCTTTACAAACATCTGGACTTCTGGAAGAGAAGCCAATTCCTTCTGAAAGAAAATCGAGAGGGCCGAAATCTGTACCTTAACCGAGCCTAATTTCAGGCCCATATCCACTACTGTCTGTAGGAAGTGGAGAAAACGACCCAGATGAAAATCTTCCGTAGGTGCATTCTTGGTCTCACACCAAGACACATACTTTCGCCAGATACGGTGATAATGTTTTATCGTCACCTCCTTCCTAGCCTTTATTAAAGTAGGGATGACCTCTACCGGAATCCCCTTTTTTGCTAGGATTCGACGTTCAACCGCCATGCCGTCAAACGTAACCGCGGTAAGTCTTGAAATACACAGGGCCCCTGCTGCAACAGGTCTTCCCTCAGAGGAAGAGGCCAGGGGTCTCCTGTGAGCATCTCTTGTAGATCCGAGTACCAGGCCCTTCGAGGCCAGTCTGGGACAACGAGTATCGTCTGTACTCTTCTTCGTCTTATGATCCTCAACACTTGAGAGGAAGAGGAGGAAACACGTAGACCGATTCGAACACCCATGGTGTTACCAGTGCGTCTACTGCTACTGCCTGAGGGTCCCGAGACCTTGCGCATTACCTCCGAAGTTTTTTGTTGAGGCGTGACGCCATAATGTCTATTTGAGGAGTTCCCCAAAGACGTGTTACGTCTGCAAAGACTTCTTGATGAAGTCCCCACTCTCCTGGATGGAGATCGTGTCTGCTGAGGAAGTCTGCTGCCCAGTTGTCCATTCCCGGAATGAAGACAGCCGACAGAGCGCTTACATGATTTTCCGCCCAGCGAAGTATCCTTGTGGCTTCCGCCATTGCGACTCTGCTTCTTGTCCCGCCTTGGCGGTTCACATGAGCTACTGCTGTGACATTGTCTGATTGAATCAGAACCGGTAGGTTTCGAAGAAGACTCTCCGCTTGTCGAAGGCCGTTGTAAATGGCCCTGAGTTCCAACACATTGATGTGTAGACAGGACTCCTGGTCTGACCAAAGACCCTGAAAAGTCTTTCCCTGTGTGACCGCTCCCCATCCTCAGAGGCTCGCGTCCGTGGTAACCAGGATCCAGTCCTGAATCCCGAACCGGCGACCCTCCAGCAGGGGAGCACTTTGCAACCACCACAGGAGGGACACTCTGGTTCCTGGGGACAGTTATTTTCCGATGTAAGTGCAGATGGGACCCTGACCACTTGTCCAGAAGGTCCCATTGAAAAGTCCTTGCATGGAACCTTCCGAAGGGAATGGCCTCGTAGGCCGCCACCATTTTCCCCAGAACTCGAGTGCATTGGTAAACTGACACCCTTTTCGGTTTTAGCAGGTCTCTGACCATGTTCTGGATGTCTTGGGCTTTCTCTATTGGGAGAAAGACCTTCATTTGTTCCGTATCCAGTATCATACCTAGGAACGGTAGTCGAGATGTCGGAATCAACTGTGACTTTGGTAGATTTAGAATCCTACCGTGTTGCTGGAGCACTCTCAGAGAGAGCGCCACACTGCTCAGCAATTTCTCCCTTGATCTCGCTTTTATCAGGAGATCGTCCAAGTATGGGATAATTGTGACTCCATGCTTGCGCAGGACCACCCTCATTTCCGCCATTATTTTGGTGAAAATCCTCGGGGCCGTGGAAAGTCCAAACGGCAACGTCTGAAATTGGTAATGACAATCCTGTACAGCGAATCTCAGGTATTCCTGATAGGGGGCATATATGAAAACATGAAGGTACGCATCCTTTTGTCCAGAGACACCATAAACTCCCCCTCCTCCATGTTGGCTATTATCGCTCTGAGAGATTCCATTTTGAATTTGAATCTTTTTATGTACAGGTTTAGGGATTTCAGATTTAAAATCGGTCTGACCGTACCGTCCGGTTTCGGGACCACAAATAGGGTTGAATAGTAACCTTGATTATCACTTGCTGTATACACAGCGTTTGAATTGCAGCTAACACTACATTCCTTTCCGATGTGGAAGCTGGTAGGGCCGATTTGAAAAATCGGCTCGGGGGCACATCCTCGAATTCCAATTTGTAACCCTGGGAAACTATTTCCAACACCCAGGGATTCAGGTCCGAACTGACCCAGGCCTGACTGAAAAGTCGAAGATGTGCCCCCACCGGTGCGGACTCCCTCAGGGGAGTCCCAGCGTCTTGCTGTGGTTTTTGGAGCAGCCGGGGAGGACTTTTGTTCCTGGGCACCTTCCGAAGCAGGTGCTCTCTTGCCTCTGCCCTTACCTCTGGCGAGGAAAGAGGATCCCCGACCTCTTTTGGACTTGTGCGACCGAAAAGACTGCATCTGATAGGGTGTTGCTTTCTTTTGCTGTTGGGGAATATATGGTAAAAAATTTGATTTACCTGCTGTAGCTGTGGAAACCAGGTCCGTCAGCCCATCCCCAAACAATACATCACCCTTATAGGGTAGTACTTCCATATGTTTTTTGGAATCCGCATCACCCGTCCATTGGCGAGTCCATAAGGATCTTCTCACTGAGATAGACATGGCATTGGCCCTGGAAGCTAGCAATCCAATGTCCCTTTGAGCATCCCTCATGCGTCTTTTATATGGGCTAGAGTTAGGAATATAGTATCCTTATCCATAGTATCAAATTGATCTGTCAGCTCATCTGTCCAAGCTGCAATTGCGCTACACACCCATGCCGACGCAATCGTCGGTCTTAACACAGCACCCGTATGAGAATAAATACCCTTTAATGTAGTTTCTTGCCTGCAATCTGCAGGGTCCTTAAGGGCCGCTGTGTCAGGAGACGGTAGCGCCACTTTCTTGGACAAGCGCGTCAGGGCCTTGTCCACAGTGGGGGGTGATTCCCAAATCTCCCTGTCCTGCTTAGGGAAAGGGTATGCCATAAAAATTCTTTTGGGGATCTGAGGTCTCTTATCCGGAGTCTCCCAAGCTTTTCCAAAGAACTCATTTAATTCATGAGATGTGGGAAAATTAATAAAATGTTTCTTTTCCTTAAACATGTGTACCCTTGTGTCGGGGACCGAGGGTTCATCCACAATATGCAACACATCCCTTATTGCCATTATCATGCACTGAATGGTTTTAGTCACCCTAGGGTGCAATTTTACTTCGTCATAGTAGACACTGGAATCAGAATCCGTGTCGGTAGTAGTGTCTTGTGTTAAGGGACGCTTTTGAGACCCCGCCGGGCCCTGTGAGTCGGTCCAATCTGAGGATTGACCGCCTGATGTCCCCCCTAAACCAGCCTTATCAAGCCTTTTATGTAAAGATGCCACACTTGCATGCAACGTATGCCACATGTCCATCAAATCTGGAGTCGGCACAACCGACGGGGTCACACCACTCATTTGCTCCACCTCCTCCTTGGAGAAGCCTTCCGCCTCAGACATGTCGACACACACGTACCGACACCCCACACACACAGGGATTAACCTATAAGGGGACAAAACCCCAACCAGGTCCTAAGGAGAGACAGAGAAAGAGTATGCCAGCACACACCAGCGCTTAACAACACTGGAAGAAAATATATATATCCAGATAGCGCTTTTTTATATATATATTATGTCAATTCCCACTCACTGCGTCGCCACAGTGCCCCCCTCCTCTTTTTTCCAGCCTGTGTTCAGCAGGGGAGAGACCAGGGAGCCAGCGTTTTCTTTCTCATGCAGCCTCTGTGGAGAAAATGGCGCTGGTTAGTGCTGAGGATCATGCCCCGCCCACCCGACGGCGGGCTTCGGTCCCAGTGATTTTTCAATAAAATGGCGGGGGATCAGCGATTTACTGCCTTCGCAGTCTAATGCCACTGTATTTGTGCCAAAATGTGAGGTTTATTGCTGCCCAGGGCGCCCCCCCCTGCGCCCTGCACCCTTCAGTGCTGCTCTGTGTGTGTGTGACTGGGAGCAATGGCGCGCAGATTACCGTTGCGCGCCTTATCTCATGAAGATCTGATGTCTTCTGTCTTCTCTATCCGCTTCTACCTTCAGCATCTGTGAGGAGGACGGCGGCGCGGCTCCGGGACGAACCCCTGGTGAGAGCTGTGTTCCGACTCCTTCTGGAGCTAATGGTGTCCAGTAGCCTTAGAAGCAGTGCCTAACTTGACAAGCCAGCTCTGCTTCTCTCTCCTCGGTCCCACGATGCAGGGAGCCTGTTGCCAACAGGACTCCCTGAAAATAAAAAACCTAACAAAATTCTTTTTCCACAGAAAACTCTGGAGAGCTCTCTGCAGTGCACCCATTCTCCTCTGGGCACAAGATCTAACTGGGGTCTGGAGGAGGGGCATAGAGGGAGGAGCCAGTGCACACCCATAGTCAAAGTTCTTTTTAAGTGCCCTATCTCCTGCGGAGCCCGTCTATACCCCCATGGTCCTTACGGAGTCCCCAGCATCCTCTGGGACGTAAGAGAAAAAATGGTATCCCTGTCTAGGGTATCAAGGTCAGCTGACAAGGTATCTGTCCATACTGCAACTGCGCTACATACCCATGCCGATGCTATTGCCGGTCTGAGCAAAGCACCTGTATGCGCACAGACAGACTTTAAAGTAGTCTCCTGTCTGCGATCAGCAGGATCCTTGAGGGCTGCCGTGTCCGGAGACGGTAGCGCCACCTTCTTGGACAGGCGTGTTAAAGCCTTGTCCACCCTGGGAGAGGATTCCCAACGTACCCTGTCCTGTGCAGGGAAAGGATACGCCATAAGAACCCTTTTGGGAATTTGCAGTTTCTTGTCTGGAGTTTCCCAAGCTTTTTCAAATAACTCGTTAAGCTCATGAGATGGGGGAAAGGTTACCTCAGGTTTCTTTTCCTTATACATGTGCACCCTCGTGTCAGCAGAGGGGTCATCTGTGATATGCAAAACATCTTTTATTGCAATAATCATACACTGAATACTTTTTGCCACCCTTGGGTGCAATCTTGCATCATCGTAGTCGACACTAGAATCAGAATCCGTGTCGGTATCAGTGTCTACTATTTGGGATAGGGGACGTTTTTGAGACCCAGAAGGGCCCTGTGACCCAGTCCAATCCGTGGATTGACTTCCTGCTTTCTCCTTGGACTCTGCTTTGTCCAGTCTCTTATGTAATGAGGCCACACTTGCATTCAACATATGTCACATGTCCATCCAATCATGAGTCGGCGTTGCCGACGGAGACACGCCACTCATCTGCTCCACATCCTCCTTGGACGGGCCTTCCGCTTCAGACATGCCAACACGCACGTACCGACACCCCCACACACACAGGGATATATCTATAAGGGGACAATTTCCCAACAAGGCCCTTTGGAGAGACAGAGAGAGAGTATGCCAGCACACACCCAGCGCCAACTGATACTGGAAACACACCCAGATAGCGCTTTTTATATATAATCAATGTGTATACACACTCACTGCGCTTAAAAAATGCCCCCCCCCCCCCCCCCCCCCCCCTCTTTTCAGCCATCTGTCACCGAGTTCAGCAGGGGAGAGTACGGGGAGCCAGCTTCTCTGCAGCTTCTGTGGAGAAAATGGCGCTGTTAGTGCTGAGGGATCAAGCTCCGCCCCCTCCAGCGGCGGGCTTCGGTCCCGCTTCAATATTCAAAAAATTGCGGGGGATGTCTTCATTTACTGCCTCCGCAGCCTAATGTGCCCTTATATGCCAGTCCAGAGGTTTATTGCTGCCCAGGGCGCCCCCCCTGCGCCCTGCACCCATCAGTGCCTGTTCCGTGTGTGTAGTGTGTGGGAGCAATGGCGCGCAGCGTTACTGCTGCGCGCTTACCTCAGTGAAGATCTGAAGTCTTCTGCCGCCTTGAAGTCTTCTTTTCTTCCTATACTCACCCGGCTTCTATCTTCCGGCTCTGCGAGGAGGACGGCGGCGCGGCTCTGGGACGAACGTCGGGGTGAGACCTGCATTCCGACTCCCTCTGGAGCTAATGGTGTCCAGTAGCCTAAGAAGCAGAGCCTATCAGTTAAGTAGGTCTGATTCTCTCTCCTCAGTCCCACGATGCAGGGAGCCTGTTGCCAGCAGTGCTCCCTGAAAATAAAAAACCTAACAAAATTATTTTTCAGAGAAGCACTGGAGAACTCCCCTGTAATGCACCCTATCTCCTCTGGGCACAAAATCTAACAGAGGTCTGGAGGAGGAGCATAGAGGGAGGAGCCAATGCACACCCATATTCGGAGCCCGTCTATACCCCATGGTCCTTACGAAGTCCCCAGCATCCTCTAGGGACGTAACAGAAACTAAGAAATCACATGTACATAAGTATTCACGGCCTTTGCTCAATACTTTGGGCCTAATACAGACCTGATCGTAGATGTGATAAATTTAGCACATTTACGATCAGCTTCCCTGACATGCGGGGGGACGCCCAGCACAGGGCTAGTCCGCCCCTGCCCCGTCACAAAAGTAAAAAAGCATTGCATGGCGGTGATGCTTTAATAGAGTAGCTCCCCAGTAGCGCAGCTCCTGCAAGCTGGCAGGGAGCTACCCATCGCTGTGAGGGTCGCAGCAGCTGCGTGTGACGTCACGCAGCTGCGGCCTGTCCCCGGCATGGTATGGCCACACCTGTGTTGCCCAGACTGCGCCCTCTAAAATGGCAGCCAAACGCCGCCGGCCTGCCACCCTCCCACCAAGCAAACGCCTCTGCCTGTCATTCAGGCTGCGGCGATCGAAAGGTTGAGACAGCCGTTGGCTGTCTGGCATTCTACAAGCTTGGCACACCTATCTTTGGGCAGTTTCACCCATTCCTCTTTGCAGCACCTCCATCAGGATGGATGGGAAGTGTCAGTGCACAGCCATTTTCAGATCTTTCCAGAGATGTTCAATCGGATTCAAGTCTGGGCTCTGGCTGATCCACTCAAGAACATTCACAGAGTTGTCCTGAAGCCACTCCTTTGATATCTTGGCTGTGTGCTTAGGGTCGTTGTCCTGCTGAAAGATGAACCGTCGCCCCAGTCTGAGGTCAAGAGCGCTCTGGAGCAAGTTTTCATCCAGGATGTCTCTGTACAGTGCTGCATTCATTTTTCCCTCTATCCTGACTAATCTCCCAGTTCCTGCCATTGAAAAACATTCTCACAGCATGATGCTGCTACCACCATGCTTTACTATAGGGATGGTATTGGCCTGTTGATGAGTGGTGCCTGGTTTCCTCCAAACCTTGCGCCTGGCGTTCACGCCAAAGATTTCAATCTTTGTCTCATCAGACCAGGTCTGAGAGTCCTTCAGGTGCATTTTGGCAAACTCCAGGCGGGCTGCCATGTGCTTTTTACTAAGGAGTGGCTTCCGTCTGGCCACTCTACCATACAGGCCTGATTAGTGGATTGCTACAGAGATGTTCGTCCTTCTGGAAGATTCTCCTCTCTCCACAGAGGAATGCTGTAGGTCTGACAGAGTGACTATCTGGTTTTTGGTCACTTACCTGACTAGGGCTTCTCCCCCGATCAGTTTAGACAGCCGGCCAGCTCTAGGAAGAGTCCTGGTAGTTCTGAACTTCTTCCATTTACGGATGATGGAGCCCACTGTGCTCATTGTGACCTTCAAAGCAGTAGATATTTTTCTGTACCCTTCCCCAGATTTGTGCCTCGAGACAATCCTGTCTCAGAGGTCTACAGACAATTCCTTTGACTTCATGCTTGGTTTGTGCTCAGACATGCACTGTCAAGTGTGGGACCTAATACAGACAGGTGTGTGCCTTTCCAAATCATGTCTGATCAACTGAATTTACCACAGGTGGACTCCAATTAAGCTGCATGAACATCTCAAGGATGATCAGTGGAAACAGGATGCACCTGACCTCAATTTTGAGCTTCATGGCAAAGGCTGTGAATACTTATGTACATGTGATTCCTTAGTTTTTTATTTTTAATAAATTTGCAAAAATCTCAAAAAAACTTTTTTCACATTGTCATTATGGTGTATTATGCGTAGAATTTTGAGGAAAAAAAATTATTTATTCCATTTTGGAATAAGGCTGTAACATAACAAAAATAAGATTTTACTTACCGATAAATCTATTTCTCGTAGTCCGTAGTGGATGCTGGGACTCCGTAAGGACCATGGGGATATAGCGGCTCCGCAGGAGACAGGGCACAAAATAAAAGCTTAAGGATCAGGTGGTGTGCACTGGCTCCTCCCCCTATGACCCTCCTCCAAGCCTCAGTTAGGATACTGTGCCCGGACGAGCGTACATAATAAGGAAGGATATTGAATCCCGGGTAAGACTCATACCAGCCACACCAATCACACCGTACAACTTGTGATCTGAACCCAGTTAACAGTATGATAAACGCAAAGGAGCCTCTGAAAAGATGGCTCACAACAATAATAACCCGAATTTTTGTAACAATAACTATATACAAGTATTGCAGACAATCCGCACTAGGGATGGGCGCCCAGCATCCACTACGGACTACGAGAAATAGATTTATCGGTAAGTAAAATCTTATTTTCTCTGACGTCCTAGTGGATGCTGGGACTCCGTAAGGACCATGGGGATTATACCAAAGCTCCCAAACGGGCGGGAGAGTGCGGATGACTCTGCAGCACCGAATGAGAGAACTCCAGGTCCTCCTCAGCCAGGGTATCAAATTTGTAGAATTTAGCAAACGTGTTTGCCCCTGACCAAGTAGCTGCTCGGCAAAGTTGTAAAGCCGAGACCCCTCGGGCAGCCGCCCAAGATGAGCCCACCTTCCTTGTGGAATGGGCTTTTACTGATTTTGGCTGTGGCAATCCTGCCACAGAATGTGCAAGCTGAATTGTACTACAAATCCAACGAGCAATCGTCTGCTTAGAAGCAGGAGCACCCAGCTTGTTGGGTGCATACAGGATAAACAGCGAGTCAGATTTTCTGACTCCAGCCGTCCTGGAAACATATATTTTCAAGGCCCTGACAACGTCAAGCAACTTAGAGTCCTCTAAGTCCCTGGTAGCCGCAGGTACCACAATAGGTTGGTTCATGTGAAATGCAGAAACCACCTTAGGTAGAAATTGAGGACGAGTCCTCAATTCCGCCCTGTCAGAATGAAATATCAAGTAAGGGCTTTTATATGATAAAGCCGCCAATTCTGACACACGCCTGGCTGAAGCCAAGGCTAACAGCATCGACACCTTCCATGTGAGATATTTTAAGTCCACAGTGGAAAGTGGTTCAAACCAATGTGACTTTAGAAAACTCAACACCACATTGAGATCCCAAGGTGCCACTGGAGGCACAAAAGGAGGCTGTATGTGCAGCACCCCTTTTACAAATGTCTGAACTTCAGGTACTGAAGCCAGTTCTTTCTGGAAGAAAATCGACAGGGCCGAAATTTGAACCTTAATGGACCCTAATTTTAGGCCCATAGACAGTCCTGTTTGCAGGAAATGAAGGAAACGACCCAGTTGAAATTCCTCTGTAGGGGCCTTCTTGGCCTCACACCACGCAACATATTTACGCCAAATGCGGTGATAATGTTTTGCGGTTACGTCCTTCCTGGCTTTGACCAGAGTAGGGATGACTTCTTCTGGAATGCCTTTTTCCCTCAGGATCCGGCGTTCAACCGCCATGCCGTCAAACACAGCCGCGGTAAGTCTTGGAACAGACAAGGCCCCTGCAGTAGTAGGTCCTTTCTTAGAGGTAGAGGCCACGGTTCGTCCGTGAGCATCTCTTGAAGTTCCGGGTACCAAGTCCGTCTTGGCCAATCCGGAACCACGAGTATAGTTCTTACTCCTCTCCTTCTTATGATTCTCAGTACTTTTGGTATGAGAGGCAGAGGAGGGAACACATACACTGACTGGTACACCCACGGCGTTACCAGAGCGTCCACTGCTATTGCCTGAGGGTCCCTTGACCTGGCGCAATATCTGTCCAGTTTTTTGTTTAGACGTGACGCCATCATGTCCACCTTTGGTTTTTCCCAACGGTTTACAATCAGGTGGAAGACTTCTGGGTGAAGTCCCCACTCTCCCGGGTGAAGGTCGTGTCTGCTGAGGAAGTCTGCTTCCCAGTTGTCCACTCCCGGAATGAATACTGCTGACAGTGCTATCACATGATTTTCCGCCCAGCGAAGAATCCTTGCAGCTTCTGCCATTGCCCTCCTGCTTCTCGTGCCGCCCTGTCTGTTTACGTGGGCGACTGACGTGATGTTGTCCGATTGGATCAACACCGCCTGACCCTGAAGCAGAGGTTTTGCTTGACTTAGGGCATTGTAAATGGCCCTTAGTTCCAGAATGTTTATATGAAGAGACGTTTCCAAGCTTGACCACAGGCCCTGGAAATTCCTTCCCTGTGTGACTGCTCCCCAGCCTCTCAGGCTGGCATCCGTGGTTACCAGGATCCAATCCTGAATGCCAAATCTGCGGCCCTCTAGTAGATGAGCACTCTGCAGCCACCACAGAAGAGACACCCTTGTCCTTGGCGACAGGGTTATCCGCTGATGCATCTGCAGATGCGATCCGGACCATTTGTCCAGTAGATCCCACTGAAATGTTCTTGCATGGAATCTTCCGAATGGAATCGCTTCGTAAGAAGCCACCATTTTCCCCAGGACCCTCGTGCACTGATGCACTGAGACCTGTCCTGGTTTTAGGAGGTTCCTGACTAGCTCGGATAACTCCCTGGCCTTCTCCTCCGGGAGAAACACCTTCTTCTGGACTGTGTCCAGAATCATTCCTAGGAACAGTAGACGTGTCGTTGGAATCAGCTGCGATTTTGGAATATTTTGAATCCACCCGTGCTGACGTAACACTACCTGAGATAGTGCTACTCCGACTTCTAACTGTTCCCTGGATCTTGCCCTTATCAGGAGATCGTCCAAGTAAGGGATAATTGAAATGCCTTTTCTTCGTAGAAGAATCATCATTTCGGCCATTACCTTGGTAAAGACCCGAGGTGCCGTGGACAATCCAAACGGCAGCGTCTGAAACTGATAATGACAGTTTTGTACTACAAACCTGAGGTACCCTTGGTGAGAAGGGTATATCGGGACGTGGAGATAAGCATCTTTGATGCCCAGAGACACCATATAGTCCCCTTCTTCCAGGTTCGCTATCACTGCTCTGAGTGACTCCATCTTGAATTTGAACCTTTTTATGTAAGTGTTCAAGGATTTCAGATTTAAAATTGGTCTCACCGAGCCGTCCGGCTTCGGTACCACAAACAGCGTGGAATAATACCCCTTTCCTTGTTGCAGGAGGGGTACCTTGATTATCACCTGCTGGGAATACAGCTTGTGAATGGCTTCTAGAACTGCCTCCCTGTCGGAGGGAGACTTTGGTAAAGCAGACTTCAGGAAACGATGAGGGGGAAACGCCTCGAATTCCAGTTTGTACCCCTGCGATACTACCTGTAGAATCCAGGGATCCACTTGCGAGTGAGCCCACTGCGCGTTGAAATTTTTGAGACGGGCCCCCACCATATCTGAGTCTGCTTGTAAAGCCCCAGCGTCATGCTGAAGACTTGGCAGAAGCAGGGGAGGGCTTCTGCTCTTGGGAAGCGGCTGCATGGTGCAGTCTTTTTCCTCTTCCTCTGCCCCGGGGCAGAAAGGAGTGGCCTTTTGCTCGCTTGTACTTATGGGAACGAAAGGACTGAGATTGAAAAGACGGTGTCTTTTTCTGCTGATGTGGAGTGACCTGGGGTAAAAAGGTGGATTTTCCAGCCGTTGCCGTGGCCACCAGGTCCGATAGACCAGCCCCAAATAACTCCTCCCCTTTATACGGCAATACTTCCATGTGCCGTTTGGAATCCGCATCCCCTGACCACTGTCGCGTCCACAACGCTCTTCTGGCAGAGATGGACATAGCACTTACTCTTGATGCCAGGGTGCAAATATCCCTCTGTGCATCACGCATATATAATAATGCATCCTTTAAATGTTCTATAGTTAACAAAATATTGTCCCTATCCAGGGTATCAATATTCTCAGTCAGGGAATCCGACCATGCGACTCCAGCACTGCACATCCAGGCTGAGGCGATTGCTGGTCGCAGTATAACACCAGTATGTGTGTATATACTTTTTAGGATATTTTCCAGCCTTCTATCAGCTGGTTCTTTGAGGGTAGCCGTATCAGGAGACGGTAACGCTACTTGTTTAGATAAACGTGTGAGCGCCTTATCTACCCTAGGGGGTGTTTCCCAACGCGCCCTAACCTCTGGCGGGAAAGGATATAATGCTAATAATTTTTTCGAAATTAGCTGTTTTTTATCGGGAGAAACCCACGCTTTTTCACACACCTCATTTATTTCCTCTGACTCAGGAAAAAATATTGGTAGTTTTTTCTCACCCCACATAATACCCTTCTTTGTGGTACTTGTAGTGTCAGAAAGGTTCAATGCCTCTTTCATTGCCGTGATCATGTAACGTGTGGCCCTACTGGACATTACGTTTGTCTCGTCACCGTCGACACTAGACTCAGTATCTGTGTCAGGGTCTGTGTCGACCCACTGAGGTAACGGGCGTTTTAGCGCCCCTGACGGTGTCTGAGACGCCTGGACAGGCACTAACTGATTTGCCGGCTGTCTCATGTCGTCAACAGTTTTTTGCAAATTGCTGACATTATCACTTAATTGTTTAAATACAATCATCCAGTCAAGTGTCGACTCCCTAGGGGGTGACATCACCAACGCAGGCAACTGCTCCGCCTCCACATAATTTTCCTCCTCATACATGTCGACACACGCGTACCGACACACAGCACACACACACCGGGAATGCTCTGATAGAGGACAGGACCCCACTTAGCCCTTTAGAGAGACAGAGGGAGAGTCTGCCAGCACACACCCAGCGCTATATATATATACAGGGATAACCTTATATAAGTGTTATTCCCTTATAGCTGCTGTTAATTATTGTTATTTGCTGCCAACAATGCCCCCCCTTCTCTTTTTTACCCTGATTCTGAAGCAGGACTGCAGGGGAGAGTCAGGGAGCCGTCCTTCCAGCGGAGCTGTGAGGGAAAATGGCGCTTGTGTGCTGAGGAGATAGGCTCCGCCCCTTCACGACGTCCTTATCTCCCGCTTTTTTGTGTAAAATGGCAGGGGATTAAAATACATCCATATAGCCCAGGAGCTATATGTGATGTATTCTGTTTTGCCACCTAAGGTATTCTGTTATATTGCGTCTCAGGGCGCTCCCCCCCCAGCGCCCTGCACCCTCAGTGACCGGAGTGTGAAGTGTGCTGAGAGCAATGGCGCACAGCTGCGGTGCTGTGCGCTACCTTAGTCTGAAGACAGGATGTCTTCTGCCGCCGATTTCACCGGACCTCTTCGTCTCTTCTGGCTCTGTAAGGGGGACGGCGGCGCGGCTCCGGTGACCCATCCAGGCTGAACCTGTGATCGTCCCTCTGGAGCTAGTGTCCAGTAGCCTAAGAAACCCGATCCACTCTGCACTCAGGTGAGTCCGTTTCTTCTCCCCTTAGTCCCACGATGCAGTGAGCCTGTTGCCAGCAGGACTCACTGAAAATAAAAAAAACCTAACTAAACTTTTATTCTAAGCAGCTCAGGAGAGCCACCTAGATTGCACCCTTCTCGGCCGGGCACAAAAATCTAACTGAGGCTTGGAGGAGGGTCATAGGGGGAGGAGCCAGTGCACACCACCTGATCCTTAAGCTTTTATTTTGTGCCCTGTCTCCTGCGGAGCCGCTATATCCCCATGGTCCTTACGGAGTCCCAGCATCCACTAGGACGTCAGAGAAAATAAGATTTTAAACCTACCGGTAGGACTTCCGGTTCCGGGTTGATGGCGTGAGGCAGCACTCCCTGGAGCTCCGCCACGACCCACCAACAAACACCTTCTAAAGGCTCGTAGTAGCCTCTATTTGCCCAGCCTGGCACTCACCCTCACACCCGCAGTCCCCATGGATCGTTTTGTGACCCCGGTGACCACATCGGGCGCGCAGTCACAGCGCCTGGAAAAACGGCGCGCTGCGGGGACAATGACTCCGGAGGTCGGCCCTGATCCTGTTTCCCCAGCACCAAAGAAGGTGGCAGCAGTGGTGGTGCCTTTGTCGGAACGTGATGCAGACGCGCCGGTATCGTATGCCGACGTGGTCGACGCTATCCGGTCCACCATGACTCCTCTCCTCACTCAGGCAGTAGCTGATATCACCCAGCAGCTGCAGCAGCTGCAAAGCAGAGTGACTCACACTGAAAATCAATTAGGAGCTGCCATGCATAATGTTGATGAAATACAGCAGGCTGTGAAATCTTTAACTTCTGACAACTATCACATTTGGAATAAGCTCGATGATATCGAGAACAGATCGAGGAGAAATAACATCAGGCTTGTGGGCCTACCTGAATCTGTAAAAGGCCCGGCACTTGCACACTTTGTCCGAACCACGCTTCCCACCCTCCTAGGAATTGAACAGGAATGTCGGGACCTGGTGATTGAGAGAGCGCATCGAGTGGGCCCGGCTCCCACCCCAAATAAGCCTCGCCCGAGGGTCACGTTATTCCGATGCCTTAATTTCCTACACAAGTCAGCCTTTTGGTCGGCATCGCGACGCATCAAAGATCTGCAATGGGAGGGTCATAAACTTTTTATTTTCCAGGACTATTCTGTGGAGCTGACGAGGGCCCGGAAAGCCTTTTCGCCCATTTGCTCTCAACTCGTAGCGGAGGGCCGCAAATTTGGCTTGCTCTATCCAGCCCGTTTACGCATATATGATGGATCCTCCTATAAGGACTTCCTTTCCCCAGCAGATGCTCATGCCTTCCTAGGCGAACTTTCTCGTCCCAAGGAAACAGACATCAGCGATCTCCCAGCCGCTGCGTCAAATTGAAGGTTATATTCCTCTATCACACGTGTGAGCCACTGTAGCTTGACTCTGAATGGCCCCACACACCATGGTTATCCCAAGTTCTGTTGCGTTATGCCTCCGCCACAAGTTCATGCCGTACCGGCATGTTTTCTATTACATATTTTACTGCTCGAGTGATAGTACTACTATACTTACCACTGTTGATTTAATGTGTTGAAATATGCTGCCTTCAGGTTGGATTTATTAATATGCCTGTCACATTGGTTTGCAGCTACGATATAGTTTAGTAATTCTCTGCACTTCCCTAATTCTGCAGAGCAGCACCGCATTTATAGCTTGTTTATCGTATTTTGTTCTAGTGTAACTTAAAGCCACCTTCATCCCTTATTTATAATAGTATTCGGATATGACCTCTGTATATGCAGGGCAAAAACACAGTTTCCCCAATTTTGATTAGAGTTGGTGAGGTAGACGGAGCTCCTACCTTATGTTCCACTACCGGTTGCTAGGTTAATGTGGTTTATCTCTCTCTTTCTACACATTTCTTTAATGGGAAGTCTCGAGTCTTATTGCTGTGTAGAACACTTAACACCCATACCATTGTCTCTTAAGACTCGCTATTCAGGACTACTCTGTTGTTTCTTATGTTTGTCTCCCATCTCCCTTCCCTCCCCCTCCTTCCTCATAACTCTCCCCTCCCCCTCCACAATGTCAGATCATATTTCTCTAACGTCCTAAGTGGATGCTGGGACTCCGTAAGGACCATGGGGAATAGCGGCTCCGCAGGAGACAGGGCACAAAATAAAAGCTTGAGATATCAGGTGGTGTGCACTGGCTCCTCCCCCTATGACCCTCCTCCAAGCCAGTTAGATTTTTGTGCCCGGCCGAGAAGGGTGCAAACTAGGTAGCTCTCCAGAGCTGCTTAGAATAAAAGTTTAGTTAGGTTTTTTTATTTTCAGTGAGTCCTGCTGGCAACAGGCTCACTGCATCGTGGGACTAAGGGGAGAAGAAGCGAACTCACCTGAGTGCAGAGTGGATTGGGCTTCTTAGGCTACTGGACGTTAGCTCCAGAGGGACGATCACAGGTTCAGCCTGGATGGGTCACCGGAGCCGCGCCGCCGTCCCCCTTACAGAGCCAGAAGAGACGAAGGTCCGGTGAAAGCGGCGGCAGAAGACATCCTGTCTTCAAGACTAAGGTAGCGCACAGCACCGCAGCTGTGCGCCATTGCTCTCAGCACACTTCACACTCCGGTCACTGAGGGTGCAGGGCGCTGGGGGGGAGCGCCCTGAGACGCAATATAACACACATATACCTTAGCTGGCAAAAGGAATACATCACATATAGCTCCAGGGCTATATGGATGTATTTTTTCCCCTGCCATTTTACACAAAAAAGCGGGAGTTAAGGACGTCGTGAAGGGGCGGGGCCTATCTCCTCAGCACACTGGCGCCATTATTCCCTCACAGCTCCGCTGGAAGGACGGCTCCCTGATTCTCCCCTGCAGTACTGCATCTGATTCAGGGTAAAAAAGAGAAGGGGGGGCATTTTGGCAGCAAATAACTAGATTAACAGCAGCTATAAGGGATTAACACTTATATAAGGTTATCCCTGTATATATATAGCGCTGGGTGTGTGCTGGCAGACTCTCCCTCTGTCTCTCCAAAGGGCTAAGTGGGGTCCTGTCCTCTATCAGAGCATTCCCGGTGTGTGTGCTGTGTGTCGGTACGCGTGTGTCGACATGTATGAGGAGGAAAATGAGGTGGAGGCGGAGCAGTTGCCTGTGTTAGTGATGTCACCCCCTAGGGAGTCGACACCTGACTGGATGATTGTGTTTAAGCAATTAAGTGATAATGTCAGCAATTTACAAAAAACTGTTGACGACATGAGAAAGCCGGCAAATCAATTAGTGCCTGTTCAGGCGTCTCAGACACCCTCAGGGGCCCTAAAACGGCCGCTACCTCAGTGGGTCGACACGGATCCAGATCCAGATACTGAATCTAGTGTCGACGGTGACGAGACAAACGTAATGTCCAGTAGGGCCACACGTTACATGATCACGGCAATGAAAGAGGCATTGAACCTTTCTGACACTACAAATACCTCAAAGGCGGGTATTATGTGGGGTGTGAAAAAACTGCCAATAGTTTTTCCTGAGTCTGAGGAAATAAATGAGGTGTGTGATAAAGCGTGGGTTTCCCCCGATAAAAAACAGCTAATTTCTAATAAGTTATTAGCACTATACCCTTTCCCGCCAGAGGTTAGGGCACGGTGGGAAACACCCCCTAGGGTAGATAAGGCGCTCACACGTTTATCTAAACAAGTAGCGTTACCGTCTCCTGATACGGCCACCCTCAAAGAACCAGCTGATAGGAGGCTGGAAAATATCCTGAAAAGTATATACACACATACTGGTGTTATACTGCGACCAGCAATCGCATCAGCCTGGATGTGCAGTGCTGGAGTCGCATGGGCGGATTCCCTGACTGAGAATATTGATACCCTGGATAGGGACAATATTCTGTTAACTATAGAACATTTAAAGGATGCATTGCTATATATGCGTGATGCGCAGAGGGATATTTGTACCCTGGCATCAAGAGTAAGCGCAATGTCCATCTCTGCCAGAAGAGCATTATGGACCAGACAGTGGTCAGGGGACGCAGATTCCAAACGGCACATGGAAGTATTGCCGTATAAGGGGGAGGAGTTATTTGGGGCTGGTCTAACAGACCTGGTGGCCACGGCAACGGCTGGAAAATCCACCTTTTTACCCCAGGTTACTTCACATCAACAGAAAAAGACACAGTCTTTTCAAACTCAGTCCTTTCGTTCCCATAAGTACAAGCGAGCAAAAGGTCACTCTTTTCTGCCCAAGGGCAGAGGAAGAGGAAAAAGGCAGCACCATGCAGCCGCTTCCCAGGAGCAGAAGCCCTCCCCTGCTTCTGCCAAGTCTTCAGCATGACGCTGGGGCTTTACAAGCAGACTCAGACACGGTGGGGGCCCGTCTCAAGAATTTCAACGCGCAGTGGGCTCACTCGCAAGTGGATCCCTGGATTCTACAGGTAGTATCACAGGGGTACAAACTGGAATTCGAGGCGTTTCCTCCTCATCGGTTCCTGAAGTCTGCTTTACCAAAGTCTCCCTCCGACAGGGAGGCAGTTCTGGAAGCCATTCACAAGCTGTACTCCCAGCAGGTGATAATCAAGGTACCCCTCTTACAACAGGGGAAGGGGTATTATTCCACACTATTTGTGGTACCGAAGCCGGACGGCTCGGTGAGACCAATATTAAATCTAAAATCTTTGAACACTTACATAAAAAGGTTCAAATTCAAGATGGAGTCACTCAGAGCGGTGATAGCGAACCTGGAAGAGGGGGACTATATGGTGTCGCTGGACATCAAGGATGCTTATCTCCACGTCCCAATATATCCTTCTCACCAAGGGTACCTCAGGTTTGTAGTACAAAACTGTCATTATCAGTTTCAGACGCTGCCGTTTGGATTGTCCACGGCGCCTCGGGTCTTTACCAAGGTAATGGCCGAAATGATGATTCTTCTACGAAGAAAAGGCATCTTAATTATCCCTTACTTGGACGATCTCCTGATAAGGGCAAGAACCAAGGAACAGTTAGAAGTCGGAGTGGCACTATCTCAGGTAGTGCTAAGTCAGCACGGATGGATTCTAAATATTCCAAAATCGCAGCTGATTCCAACGACACGTCTACTGTTCTTAGGAATGATTCTGGACACAGTCCAGAAGAAGGTGTTTCTCCCGGAGGAGAAGGCCAGGGAGTTATCCGAGCTAGTCAGGAACCTCCTAAAACCAGGACAGGTCTCAGTGCATCAGTGCACAAGGGTCCTGGGAAAAATGGTGGCTTCTTACGAAGCGATTCCATTCGGAAGATTCCATGCAAGAACTTTTCAGTGGGATCTACTGGGAAAATGGTCCGGATCGCATCTTCAGATGCATCAACGGATAACCCTGTCGCCAAGGACAAGGGTGTCTCTCCTGTGGTGGCTTCAGAGAGCTCATCTACTAGAGGGCCGCAGATTTGGCATTCAGGATTGGATCCTGGTAACCACGGATGCCAGCCTGAGAGGCTGGGGAGCAGTCACACAGGGAAGGAATTTCCAGGGCTTGTGGTCAAGCATGGAAACATCTCTTCATATAAACATTCTAGAACTAAGGGCCATTTACAATGCCTTAATTCAAGCAAAACCTCTGCTTCAGGGTCAGGCGGTGTTGATCCAGTCGGACAACATCACGTCAGTCGCCCACATAAACAGACAGGGCGGCACGAGAAGCAGGAGGGCAATGGCAGAAACTGCAAGGATTCTTCGCTGGGCGGAAAATCATGTGATAGCACTGTCAGCAGTGGACGCTCTGGTAACGCCGTGGGTGTACCAGTCAGTGTATGTATTCCCTCCTCTGCCCCTCATACCGAAAGTATTGAGAATCATAAGAAGGAGAGGAGTAAGAACTATACTCGTGGTTCCGGATTGGCCAAGAAGGTCTTGGTACCCGGAACTTCAAGAGATGCTCACGGACGAACCGTGGCCTCTACCTCTAAGACAGGACCTGCTACTGCAGGGGCCTTGTCTGTTCCAAGACTTACCGCGGCTGCGTTTGACGGCATGGCGGTTGAACGCCGGATCCTGAAGGACAAGGGCATTCCAGAAGAAGTCATCCCTACTCTGGTAAAAGCCAGAAAGGAAGTAACCGCAAAACATTATCACCGCATTTGGCGTAAATATGTTGCGTGGTGTGAGGCCAAGAAGGCCCCTACACAGGAATTTCAACTGGGTCGTTTCTTGCATTTCCTGCAAACAGGACTGTCTATGGGCCTAAAATTAGGGTCCATTAAGGTTCAAATTTCGGCCCTGTCGATATTCTTCCAGAAAGAACTGGCTTCAGTACCTGAAGTTCAGACATTTGTGAAAGGGGTGCTGCACATACAGCCTCCTTTTGTGCCTCCAGTGGCACCTTGGGATCTCAATGTTGTGTTGAGATTTCTAAAATCACACTGGTTTGAACCATTGTCTACGGTAGATTTAAAATATCTCACGTGGAAGGTGTCGATGCTGTTGGCCTTGGCTTCAGCTAGGCGTGTGTCAGAATGGGCGGCTTTATCATGTAAAAGCCCTTACCTAAATTTTCATTCTGACAGGGCGGAATTGAGGACTCGTCCTCAATTTCTACCTAACGTGGTTTCTGCATTTCACATGAACCAACCTATTGTGGTACCTGCGGCTACTAGGGACTTAGAGGACTCTAAGTTGCTGGACGTTGTCAGGGCCTTGAAAATATATGTTTCCAGGACGGCTGGAGTCAGGAAAACTGACTCGCTGTTTATCCTGTATGCACCCAACAAGCTGGGTGCTCCTGCTTCAAAGCAGACGATTGCTCGTTGGATTTGTAGTACAATTCAGCTTGCACATTCCGTGGCAGGATTGCCACAGCCAAAATCAGTAAAAGCCCATTCCACAAGGAAAGTGGGCTCATCTTGGGCGGCTGCCCGAGGGGTCTCGGCTTTACAACTTTGCCGAGCAGCTACTTGGTCAGGGGCAAACACGTTTGCTAAATTCTACAAATTTGATACCCTGGCTAAGGAGGACCTGGAGTTCTCTCATTCGGTGCTGCAGAGTCATCCGCACTCTCCCGCCCGTTTGGGAGCTTTGGTATAATCCCCATGGTCCTTACGGAGTCCCAGCATCCACTTAGGACGTTAGAGAAAATAAGATTTTACTTACCGATAAATCTATTTCTCGTAGTCCGTAGTGGATGCTGGGCGCCCATCCCTAGTGCGGATTGTCTGCAATACTTGTATATAGTTATTGTTACAAAAAATTCGGGTTATTATTGTTGAGCCATCCTTTCAGAGGCTCCTTTAAATTTATCATACTGTTAACTGGGTTCAGATCACGAGTTGTACGGTGTGATTGGTGTGGCTGGTATGAGTCTTACCCGGGATTCAATATCCTTCCTTATTATGTACGCTCGTCCGGGCACAGTATCCTAACTGGCTTGGAGGAGGGTCATAGGGGGAGGAGCCAGTGCACACCACCTGATATCTCAAGCTTTTATTTTGTGCCCTGTCTCCTGCGGAGCCGCTATTCCCCATGGTCCTTACGGAGTCCCAGCATCCACTACGGACTACGAGAAATAGATTTATCGGTAAGTAAAATCTTATTTTACCCGACTTACTTAGATGAGGACAGTGGTGACAGTATATTGACCCTCCTCCTCAAACCATGCCTACCTTGACTATTGGCTCATGGAATGTGGGTGGGTTCAATTCACCAGCAAAGCGGAGAAAGATTCTTATTTATCTGAGCAAACAAAATGTTGATTTAGCATTCCTACAAGAATCACACTTAGTTCCCGAGGAAGTCGCAAAACTAAACACCTTAGGCTGGTCTGTTCTAGGTTTCAGCTCCTACAATTCAAAAGCTAGAGGAGTAATCATTCTGATCAAAAAACATATTCCCTATGAAGAATTAACAATCAGCTCTGACGAATCTGGTAGGACAGTACGGCTGACCCTCAAGATCCACGGTCATCCCTTGACACTATGTAATGTATATGCACCATCTACCTACACCAAAAAATTCCTCCAATCTCTGATTGCCTTGCTGACCCCACACCTTTCCTCCTCCATCATATTATGCGGAGACTTTAACCTGGTGACATCTCTTCTGCTAGATAGATCCTCCCCACCTCCTAAAGGCCTGTCCCTCCCGAAACTAGGCATGCTTTCACTTGCTGAGAAACTCTCCTTAGTGGACGTTTGGAGGGCTCTCCATCCCACTGACAGAGAGTATACCTGCCTATCCTCTGCCCATCAAACCCTATCCCGAATTGACTATATATTCACATCTCACACCCTTTTTCCCTCCATAGTGGACGCATTGATAGCCCCGATATCCCTCTCTGATCACGCCCTTGTAACGGCTTCAATACAAATCTCGGAGATGCAGGATTCCCCCAGACTTTGGAAATTCCCTTCCTATCTGTCCAAGTCAATAAAATTTAGGAATAGACTCGAAGCGGCCTGGGAAACATATGCCTCTGACAATGCACTACATGCAGATTCAGATCCCATGCTATTTTGGTTGACAGCCAAATCTGTACTAAGGGGAGAAATAATGTCTTATGTAGCTGGCATACGCAAACAACACACGGAACACTATTTGAAGTTTCAATCAGCCCTGACCTCAGCCTTTCAGCAGTTCAAATCCACGCCAAACGACTCCACCAAACATAATTACCTCTTGACAAAAACACATTTTGAGGAATTCATGACGACGCTTGGGGACAAATACATGTTCAATGTCAGCTTTAGTTTCCACAAATTTGGAAACAAAACGGGTAAACTACTTTCCAACCTCCTACGTGGTTCTCACCCCCCCCCCTGACCACACGTCCCCTGATGACAAAGATGGGTACATTGACTACCACCAACGCGGAAATCTCAGCAGTCATGCGTTCTTTCTACACTGATCTCTACTCCCCCACAGTTCCCCGCCCATCCCCTCCAGACCTGACTACGGACTCTATGCCTCCCAATAACTGGGAATCCCTGCCGGTGCCAGAATTGCCTTCGGAATTAAGCCAATCTCTAACATCCCCGATTACACTGGAGGAAATCCGCCAGACTATAGGTCAATTTAAACGTGACAAAGCCCCGGGTCCGGACGGCTTCTCAGCTGACTTTTACAAATTACTTTTGCCGAAGCTAGAGTCCCCGTTACTACATGCGCTTAACAGTATGCTCTCATCTCAAACGCTCCCGCCACACTTCAATTCAGCCATCCTTAAAGTCTTGCCCAAGCCGGGCAGAGATCTCACCCTCCCGGGATCCTACCGCCCCATTTCCTTATTAAACCTTGATTATAAATTGCTAACCAAAATTCTGGCTGAACGTTTAAAAATACTCCTTCCTCACATCATTCATCCAGATCAAACGGGCTTCATATGGGGCAGACACTCGGAAATTAATGTCAGACGTGTGTTAGCAGCGATACAGGCATCCCATACCCTACAACCTATAACCCCTGTTCCTGCTTATATCCTCTCCCTCGACGCGGAGAAGGCGTTTGATCTGGTTGAATGGCCCCACTTATATCACTCCCTAACAAGATTTGGCTTCCCGATGGCATTCATAGACTGGATTAAACTCCTTTATAACAAGCCTCAGACTCAGGTTTCTTGCAATGGAGTCTTATCAGCACCTTTCCCAATAGGTAGGGGCACGCGGCAGGGATGCCCATTGTCCCCCTTATTGTTTGACATAGCTCTGGAACCTCTGGCAATAGCCTTGCGAGCTTCTAGGAAATTCCAGGGGATTCAGATCCGAGATGTGGAATTGAAGGTGGCACTGTTTGCAGACGACATGTTGCTTTTCATTTCAAGACCTGAAGTCTCCATTCCTGAGATTCTCCACCTTATTTCCTCCTTTGGGAAAATCTCAGGTTATCGTATTAATGTATCAAAATCGGAATTAATGCCCTTGGGGACCCCTCACACACCCGACACACAATCTGCCCCTAACACGACATTACCGTTTAAAATGGTCCTAGACAAAATCACATACTTGGGGATTCAAATTCCATCTGACATAACCACCTTATATAACGTCAACTTTACACCTATGCTACATAAGCTCACCACCACCCTCGACGCTTGGAAACTTTTGCCCCTCTCACTCTTGGGCCGAGTGGCCGTCTTACAAAGTGTATTCTTCCCACGTCTATATTATCTGATGCAGATGTTACCCATACAACTTTCAATGAAGGATTTGGCCCACATTCGCAAAACCCTCACTAAATTCCTCTGGAAGGGCAAGAGACCCCTCATAGCCTTCAAAAAACTGACCGCCCCCCGCAAAGCGGGAGGGGTAGGCTTACCTGACTTTCTTTCATACTCCCTATCTGCCCTTTTTCGTTGGGCTGCTGATTGGCTGATAGAAGGACATGCTTATACAGACCCAGCCTTGGATGAGGCCATGTTTTTCCCCTTTTCTCCCAGTGCACTCCTACACTCTACTCCGAAGTCAATTCCTCCTCATATCCTTAGCTCTCCGCTATTTCATGATATATATTATGCCTGGATTAAAATAAATAAGTTATTCCACAGGAATCATATGTCTACGCGACAAATCCCTCTCTGGGGTAATCCTGCATTTCCTCCATCTCTCACAAACTCAATCTTTAATCACTGGAACATCAAGGGACTATCAAATTCCTCCAAAGTGTATGACCCAGGAGGGCATTTTATTACATTCTCTTCCCTCCAAGAGAAATACAACATCCCACTCACAATTTTACATGTATTTACAGGCTCGCCACTACCTCACCTCCACGCCACACTCCAATCAACTCCCCTCATCCCTCGCCAGCCCCCCAGACCCACTGCAATCAATAATCACCTTGTGTGAACGGATACCCTTTCGCACAAAGATGCTATACACTCTTCTCACTGACATAGAAACACCTCACAGATGGTCTCGGTTACTATCACAGTGGCAGAAAGACATTCCCTCCCTATCCGACACTGCATCTCTAAGCACTTATTATTGCTCAACCATGAAAATCCTCTCCTCCGCTTACTTACAAGAAGTCCACCTCCGAACCCTACAGAGGGCGTATGTCCCTCAAACTCACCATGCCAGATTTAACCCCCTGATTTCGGGAAAATGCCCCAAATGTGGATATCACTCAGCAACTTTCTATCATAATTTTTGGGAATGTGGACACATTAGAACATTTTGGGGCAAGGTACTCAACTGCATTAACTCTCTGCTACATACCCGAATCTCTCCTGATCCCTTAGCTTGCTTATGTGCTAACTTTACTCAGTGGGATCTGGGCACTCAGGGAAAAAAACACATACCGTTACTGACCATCCTAATCACGGTGTCAAAAAAAGTAATTCTCACCCACTGGATTTCTAGATCTAAACCTACACTAGCAGAAGTGCACAGGAAGATGCTGCAGATATTATATTTCGATCGCAGATCCGCTTTGGCTCATATAGAAACAGATGTTGTTAAATTCTATGCTAGGTGGGGAACATACATTGCCTCACTTCCTTGTCCCACGCAAACCCACATATCCATGGTCTTTGAATCAACTGAATGGTTCTTACTCCGACAAATTTCAATACAGTCTCCACCGCCATGACTGACCACAGGACATTATATCTCCTCCCCCCTCATTTCCCTTTTTTCTTCTCTACCCTATATGTGTGTCACCCCCCCCCCCCCCCCCCCACAAGACGTGTTTAGCTACATTTGTCTGAAATACCAGGTATACTGTCAACTGGAATAACTCTGGCAGACCCAATGTCGACAACCAGAGGTGGCCACATTCCAGGTTCAAATTATTTTGATAAGCCAAATATCTGATTTGATGGTCTCCACACTGTATAAAATATTACAAGAACATGGTTTGTTGTTATCACCCCTATTACGCCTCCAGAATGTATGACATCTGCCCTTCACTTCTGATATATCACTTGTACCTGATGATTCTTCATTTTGTTGTATTGCAAAACCTCAATAAAACAGATTTATAAAAAAAAAAAACCTACCGGTAAATCTATTTCTCCTAGTCCGTAGAGGATGCTGGGGACTCCGTAAGGACCATGGGGTATAGACGGGCTCCGCAGGAGATAGGGCACCTAAAAGAACTTTGACTATGGGTGTGCACTGGCTCCTCCCTCTATGCCCCTCCTCCAGACCTCAGTTAGAGAACTGTGCCCAGAGGAGATGGACACTACAAGGCAGGATTTGGAAATCCAAGGGCAAGATTCATACCAGCCCACACCAATCATACCATGTAACCTGGATCATACATAACCAGTTAACCGTATGAATAAAAAACAGCAACAGTCCAAGACCGATTCCAACTGTAACATAACCCTTATGTAATCAACAACTATATACAAGTCTTGCAGAGTTTCCGCAATGGGACGGGCGCCCAGCATCCTCTACGGACTAGGAGAAATAGATTTACCGGTAGGTTTAAAATCTTATTTTCACTTACGTCCTAGAGGATGCTGGGGACTCCGTAAGGACCATGGGGTTTATACCAAAGCATCCAATCAGGCAGGAGAGTGCGTATGACTCTGCAGCACCGACTGAGCAAACGCTAGGTCCTCATCAGCCAGGGTATCAAACTTGTAGAATTTAGCAAAAGTGTTTGACCCCGACCAAGTCACCGCTCGGCAAAGTTGTAATGCCGAGACGCCTCGGGCAGCCGCCCAAGAAGAGCCCACCTTCCTAGTGGAATGGGCCTTAACCGAATTTGGTACCGGCAATCCAGCCGTAGAGTGAGCCTGCTGAATCGTATTACGTACGACAAAACCGCCAATTCTGATACCCGCCTTGCTGATGCCAAGGCCAACAACATGACCACCTTCCTGTTATGCACACCAGTGCCTGCAGGAATGTACTGGTGTCAGAACTGTTATGCACTCCAGTGCCTGCAGGAATGTACTGGTGTTTGAACTGTTATGCACACCAGTGCCTGCAGGAATGTACTGGTGTCTGAACGGATAGGTATGCAAAACAAATGAACTCACAGACAGACTGGGGAATATGACATTACGTACACAGAAGGTGATAGGGTAACAAAATACACACAAAGTGAACAGAGAAGCCCAGAGGCTAAGGAACTGGGTGTCTCCCTAGTATTAGTAATGCTCAGATGGGAAAAGCAAGATGTTGTGTTTTAATACGTAGAGAACCCGAAATGCTGTTGCTAAGGGCAACAGCAAAACCCTAAAGGGTTACCAACGGGTGTGGCAGTAAACTCCTTGGTCAGAGATGGAATGATAGACACAAGGAGAGTCTCCACAATCCTAATTCTCACTTGCAGTGCACAGGTTCAGCTTACTGCCACTAAACTGACACCTGACACCTTGCACAGTGAGACAGGATTTTGGCAGGCAAGTCTTAGAATACAGCCGCAAACTTGCTAAGTTCACAGAGTAGTAAAAGAACCCCAGCAAGTTAAACGACTGACTCCAGTCTTACTGCTAGGTCTGGATTGGCAGAGTGTAGTACCAAATCCCCAGGCCTATTTGCAGTAAGCAACAACAAATACAAAGCTACACAGTACTGGCTAACTTTCAGGAACTGACTAACCAACAAAGATTCAGCAGCATCTGCTTAACCTGAGAAGAAGCCTTATAAAGCAGGTGCTGTCCACGCCCCACTCAGACCTCACAGACTGTGAGCACAAAAACCAGCACCGGATCCCCTGCCGTGCACAGAGCCTGTAACCACTGCACAGCAAAAGACCCGAACCGGAGTATCAGCTGCGCTCAGGTTACTCCGCTAGCACTTGTCTCCCGGTTGCCATGACGACGTGGCAGCACAGGGCAGGAGACCCTAACAGTACCCCCCCTCTGACGAGGGGTCAAAGAA
Organism: Pseudophryne corroboree; assembly: GCF_028390025.1. Taxonomy (NCBI): domain Eukaryota; kingdom Metazoa; phylum Chordata; class Amphibia; order Anura; family Myobatrachidae; genus Pseudophryne; species Pseudophryne corroboree. The sequence goes on from NC_086444.1 coordinate 510,612,239, forward strand.
CCCCTACCACCGGGTTTATCGGGGAACTGCGAGAAGAAAGAGCGTATCAGTCTGGGGGCATGAAGATCACAACTGCGCACCCATGACCGCTCCTCCGGGTCATACCCCTTCCAGTGCACCAAAAATGACAGCCGACCCCGAACCATCTTGGAGTCAAGAATCCTTTCAACAACAAACTCCCTCTGGCCACGTATCAGAAGAGGGGAAGGTCTTCCACTGGAAGAAGGATTACTAATCGCCAGTTTTAAAAGGGAACAATGAAATGTTTTATTGATACCCAAAGAACGGGGCAGATCTAACTGAAATGCCACCGGATTGATAACCCTGGTGATCTTATAAGGGCCGATGAACCGGGGGCCTAACTTATGAGATGGCTGTCTCAACTTCAAATTCTTGGTAGACAACCAGACGAAGTCTCCTAATTTGAAGCTGCAGGGTCTTTTCCGCTTATCAAAAACCCTTTTGGTCACTAATGACACAGACACAAGGGCTTTCTTCACTTTCCGCCAAATACCTCTAAGGACCGAAACCACAGAGGAACCACCAGGCGTGGAGTCCAGGGAGTCAAAAGAATTGGCCTTAGGATGATGCCCATACACACAAAGGAAGGGAGAGATCCCTGTAGCAGAGTGAGCCGCGTTGTTATAGGCAAACTCCGCCATGGACAGATGAGCAACCCAGTCAGTCTGACACTTGGAGACATAACACCTGAGGAACTGCTCCAAGGACTGGTTCACCCTTTCAGTCTGCCCATTAGACTGCGGATGGTAGCCTGACGACAAGCTGACAGAAATCTGGAGATCGGAACAAAATGCCCTCCAGAATTTGGCCACAAACTGGGATCCGCGGTCAGAGACCACATCAAGTGGCAACCCGTGGAGACGCACAACATGCAGCATAAATAATTCAGACAGGCGTCTGGCCGATGGCAGCCCAACCAGTGGAACGAAGTGCGCCATCTTCGAAAACCTGTCAACGACAACCCAGATGGCTGTCATCCCCGAGGATTTGGGCAAGTCCACCACAAAATCCGTTGAAATGTGGGTCCATGGCTTAGATGGGATAGAGAGTGGATGTAATGGGCCAACAGGAACCCCTCTAGGAGTCTTATTTCGGGCACAGATGTCACATGCCCGAACCCACTGATCCACATCCTTAGCCACCGAGGGCCACCACACCGCCCTAGATAGCAACTCCCGAGTTCTGGCAATACCCGGGTGACCTGCCGACTTCTTGGCATGGAATTCCAGGAACACTCGCTGTCTTAACCTAGGAGGCACAAACAAAAGACCTACCGGAAGGTCTGGAGGAGCCTGCTCCTGTGCTCTAAGGACTAATGATAAGAGGTCCTGGGTAATGCCCACTTTAATACATGATGGGGACACAATGGGCAACGGCTCCTCGGTGGTCTCCTGGATTGGAGCAAAACTCCGCGAGAGCGCATCAGCCTTGATGTTTTTTGACCCAGGGCGATATGTTATCAAAAAATTAAAGCGAGCAAAAAACAAAGCCCATCGTGCCTGCCTGGCATTGAGACGCTTTGCTGACTCTAAATATGCCAGATTCTTATGGTCGGTGAGAATTGAGACCACAAACTTAGCCCCCTCAAGCCAGTGTCTCCACTCCTCGAGTGCATCCTTAATAGCCAACAATTCCCGGTTACCCACATCATAATTCATCTCGGCAGGCGAAAATTTACGGGAAAAGTAAGCACAGGGATGAAGGCGATTATCAGACACTCCCATCTGAGAAAGCACTGCTCCAATACCCATCTCAGAGGCATCCACCTCCACCACAAAAGGACGCTCTGGATCTGGGTGTCGCAGCACCTTGGCCGATACAAATGCCCTTTTGAGACGGTCAAAAGCCGCTTTAGCCTCACAAGACCAGTGAGCAACATCCGCCCCTTTCTTAGTGAGTGCCACCAAGGGCGCCACTATAGACGAAAATCCAGCGATAAATCGTCTATAAAAATTCGCAAAGCCCAGGAAACGCTGAAGCGCCTTCAAACTAGTGGGCTGCACCCAATCCAGGACTGCCTGTACCTTGGAACCCTCCATTTGGAAACCTTCTGGGGAGATAATATATCCTAGAAATGCGATTTGCTGAACTTCAAATTCGCACTTCTCCAGCTTCGCCCCAAGCCGGTGGTCTCTGAGTTTCTGGAGGACTAAGCGTACATGCTTCCGATGTTCCTCCAGGGAATGGGAGAAGATTAGGATGTCATCTAAGTATACAACTAAGAATCTATCCAAATATTCCCTGAGCACATCATTCATGAAATCCTGGAAGACTGCCGGGGCATTACAGAGCCCAAAAGGCATCACCAAATATTCATAATGCCCTGAGTGGGTATTAAAGGCAGTCTTCCATTCATCCCCCTCTCTTATTCGGATTAGATTGTACGCACCGCGTAGGTCAATCTTAGAAAAAATGGTGGCAGTACGAAGCTGGTCAAACAAGACCGAAATGAGGGGCAGTGGGTATGAGTTTTTAATCGTGATACGGTTCAATTCCCTGAAGTCGATGCAGGGTCGCAACGAACCGTCCTTTTTACCCACGAAGAAGAACCCCGACCCAACTGGAGACTGTGAAGGTCTGATAAATCCCTTAGCCAAGTTCTCCTGAATGTACTCTGCCATAGCCTGAGTCTTAGGACGTGACAGGGAGTACAACCTGCTCTTGGGAAGCTTAGCATTTGGCAACAAATCAATGGCACAGTCATAGGGGCGATGGGGAGGTAGTACCTCTGCAACTTTTTTGGAGAACACGTCCGCAAAATCTGCATAACACCCTGGCAATCCTGGCAAACTTAGCTGCGAGAGCCTGACTGGAAGGCTCAAGCAACTCCTGAAACAATCAGTACCCCAACTAAGAATCTCCCCAGAGACCCAGTCAAATTGAGGATTGTGGGCCCTTAACCAGGGTAACCCCAACACCAATGGGGCAAAAGTACAGACAGTCACATAAAAGGACAATTTTTCAGAGTGTGTGGCTCCAATAAACAAAGAAAACTGGCTAGTGCAAGAGGTAATTTTACCTTGGGATAATGGTTCCCCGTTTAACCCACAAATCTCAATTTCCGATGCCAAGGGTACTAAGGGAACAGAGTGTTTCAGGGCGAATTGGCGGTCCATAAAAACCCAGTCGGCCCCACTGTCCACAAAGGCCTCAGTCTTGACAGTTTGACCGAGGATCTTCAAGGTCACCGGAATGATAAAAGTCTTCTTGGGAAATTCTGACTTCTGGCCTGACAGGATATTTCCCATCACCCTCAGGCCCTGAAGTTTTCCGGCTTTTCTGGGCATGATACTACCACATGACCTTTATTCCCACAGTACAAACACAACCCCTGCTGTCTTCTCCGCGTCTTCTCACGCGAGGAGAGGCGGGTAGCCCCAATCTGCATAGGCTCCTCGGAAAAATCCTCAGAGTCTGAGGTTCCCTTGGGAAAGAAGGAAACCTCAGTCTCCCTTTCAAGCCTACGCTCTCTCAGCCGTCTATCCACCCGGATGGATAACTGCATGAGCTGATCCAAGCTATCAGGCAAGGGATATTGTACCAGTTGGTCCTTTATCTGGTTAGAAAGACCTCTTCGGTACTGGTGTCTCAGGGCAGGGTCATTCCACTGGGTATCATGGGCCAACCTCCGAAACTCCGTACAGTAAACCTCAACTGGCCTTCGCCCTTGCTTAAGGATCGAAATCTGAGCCTCGGCTGAGGCCGTCTTGTCAGGGTCATCATACAACATGCCCAGTGCCGTAAAAAAAAGCATCAACACTTTTAAGCGACGGACAGTCAGGCTGCAATCCATATGCCCAGACCTGTGGGTCTCCTTGTAGCAAGGAAATCACCATGCCCACCCGCTGAATCTCCGACCCAGAAGACTGAGGCCTAAGCCGGAAGTATAGCTTGCAGCTCTCCTTGAAACAAAAGAACTGCGAGCGATATCCAGAAAAACGATCCGGGAGATTTACTTTCGGCTCCTTAACCCCTGAAGGTGCTGCTGCTGCGGGAGCTCCGCCAGCGGCCTGGGAGGTGTGCATTTTAATGGACAAATCATTAAATTGTCGAGTCAGGACCTGCACCTGATCGACCACCTGTTGCAACGTATTTTGAGGGGTATGCTCCATATTCCCACAAAATTTCAACAGGAGTATTAGGCTGCTGAATATGTTATGCACACCAGTGCCTGCAGGAATGTACTGGTGTCAGAACTGTTATGCACTCCAGTGCCTGCAGGAATGTACTGGTGTTTGAACTGTTATGCACACCAGTGCCTGCAGGAATGTACTGGTGTCTGAACGGATAGGTATGCAAAACAAATGAACTCACAGACAGACTGGGGAATATGACATTACGTACACAGAAGGTGATAGGGTAACAAAATACACACAAAGTGAACAGAGAAGCCCAGAGGCTAAGGAACTGGGTGTCTCCCTAGTATTAGTAATGCTCAGATGGGAAAAGCAAGATGTTGTGTTTTAATACGTAGAGAACCCGAAATGCTGTTGCTAAGGGCAACAGCAAAACCCTAAAGGGTTACCAACGGGTGTGGCAGTAAACTCCTTGGTCAGAGATGGAATGATAGACACAAGGAGAGTCTCCACAATCCTAATTCTCACTTGCAGTGCACAGGTTCAGCTTACTGCCACTAAACTGACACCTGACACCTTGCACAGTGAGACAGGATTTTGGCAGGCAAGTCTTAGAATACAGCCGCAAACTTGCTAAGTTCACAGAGTAGTAAAAGAACCCCAGCAAGTTAAACGACTGACTCCAGTCTTACTGCTAGGTCTGGATTGGCAGAGTGTACTACCAAATCCCCAGGCCTATTTGCAGTAAGCAACAACAAATACAAAGCTACACAGTACTGGCTAACTTTCAGGAACTGACTAACCAACAAAGATTCAGCAGCATCTGCTTAACCTGAGAAGAAGCCTTATAAAGCAGGTGCTGTCCACGCCCCACTCAGACCTCACAGACTGTGAGCACAAAAACCAGCACCGGATCCACTGCCGTGCACAGAGCCTGTAACCACTGCACAGCAAAAGACCCGAACCGGAGTATCAGCTGCGCTCAGGTTACTCCGCTAGCACTTGTCTCCCGGTTGCCATGACGACGTGGCAGCACAGGGCAGGAGACCCTAACACTTCCAAGTAAGAAATTTCAACTCAACCTTGTTAAGCAGTTCAAACCAGTGTGATTTTAAGAACTGCAACACCACGTTGAGGTCCCATGGTGCCACTGGAGGCACAAAAGGGGGCTGGATGTGCAGCACTCCCTTTACAAACGTCTGGACTTCTGGAAGAGAAGCCAATTCCTTCTGAAAGAAAATCGAGAGGGCCGAAATCTGCACCTTCACAGAGCCTAATTTCAGACCCATATCCACTCCTGTTTGTAGGAAGTGGAGAAAACGACCCAGATGAAAATCTTCCGTAGGTCTTCCGCATTCTTGGTCTCACACCAAGACACATACTTTCGCCAGATACGGTGATAATGCTTAACCGTCACCTCCTTCCTAGCCTTTATTAAAGTAGGGATGACGTCTTCCGGAATTCCCTTTTTTGCTAGGATTCAGCGTTCAACCGCCATGCCGTCAAACGTAACCGCGGTAAGTCTTGAAATACACAGGGCCCCTGTTGCAACAGGTCTTCCCTCAGCGGAAGAGGCCAGGGATCTCCTGTGAGCATCTCTTGTAGATCTGAGTACCAGGCCCTTCGAGGCCAGTCTGGGACAACGAGTATTGTCTGTACTCTTCTTCGTCTTATGATCCTCAACACTTTTGTGATGAGAGGAAGAGGAGGAAACACGTAGACCAATTTGAACATCCACGGTGTTATCAGAGCGTCTACTTCTACTGCCTGAGGGTCCCGAGACCTGGCACAATACCTCCGAAGTTTTTTGTTGAGGCGTGACGCCATCATGTCTATTTGAGGAGTTCCCCAAAGACGTATTATGTCTGCAAAGACTTCTTGATGAAGTCCCCACTCTCCTGGATGGAGATCGTGTCTGCTGAGGAAGTCTGCTTCCCAGTTGTCCACTCCTGGAATGAAGACAGCTGACAGAGCGCTCACGTGATTTTCCGCCCAGCGAAGAATCCTGGTGGCTTCCACCATCGCGACTCTGCTTCTTGTCCCGCCTTGGCGGTTCACATGAGCCACTGCTGTGATATTGTCTGACTGAATCAGAACCGGTAGGTTTCGAAGAAGACTCTCCGCTTGTCGAAGGCCGTTGTATATGGCCCTGAGTTCCAACACATTGATGTGTAGACATGACTCCTGGTCTGACCAAAGTCCCTGAAAACTTCTTCCCTGTGTGACTGCTCCCCATCCTCGGAGGCTCGCGTCCGTGGTAACCAGGATCCAATCCTGAATTCTGAATCTGCGACCCTCAAGTAGGTGAGCACTTTGTAACCACCACAGGAGAGACACCCTGGCCCCTGGGGACAGAGTAATTTTTCTGATGTAAGTGTAGATGGAACCCGGACCACTTGTCCAGAAGGTCCCATTGAAAAGTCCTTGCATGGAACCTTCCAAATGGAATGGCCTCGTAGGCCGCCACCATCTTTCCCAGAACTCGAGTGCACTGGTGAACAGACACCCTTTTCGGTTTCAGCAGGTCTCTGACCATGTTCTGGATGTCCTGGGCTTTCTCCATTGGAAGGAAGACCTTCATTTGTTCCGTATCCAGTATCATACCTAGGAACGGTAGTCGAGTTGTCGGAATCAACTGTGACTTCGGTAGATTTAGAATCCAACCGTGTTGCTGGAGCACTTTCAGAGAGAGCGCCACACTGCTCAGCAATTTCTCCCTTGATCTCGCTTTTATCAGGAGATCGTCCAAGTATGGGATAATTGTGACTCCATGCTTGCGCAGGACCACCATCATTTCCGCCATTATCTTGGTGAAAATCCTCGGGGCCGTGGAAAGTCCAAACGGCAACGTCTGAAATTGGTAATGACAATCCTGTAGAGCGAATCTCAGGAATTCTTGATGGGGGGGATATATGGGGACATGAAGGTACGCATCCTTTATGTCCAGAGACACCATAAACTCCCCCTCCTCCATATTGGCTATTATCGCTCTGAGCGATTCCATTTTGAATTTGAATCTTTTTATGTACAGGTTTAGGGATTTCAGATGCAAGATAGGTCTGACCGAACCGTCCGGTTTCGGGACCACAAAGAGGGTTGAGCAGTAACCTCTTCCCTGCTGGTTCATGGGAACCCTGATTATCACTGCTGTATACACAGCGTTTGAATTGCAGCTAACACTACATCCCGTTCCGACGTGGAAACTGGTAGGGCCGACTTGAAAAATCGGCGCGGGGGCACCTCTACGAATTCCAGTTTGTAACCCAGGGAAACTATTTCTAACACCCAGGGATTCAGGTCTGAGCTGACCCAGACCTGACTGAAAAGTCGAAGACGTGCGCCCACCGGTGCAGACTCCCTCAGGGGAGTCCCAGCGTCATGCTGTGGGTTTTGGAGTAGCCGGGGAGGACTTTTGTTCCTGGGCGCCTGCCGAAGCAGGTGCTCTTTTGCCTCTGCCCTTACCTCTGGCAAGGAAGGAGGATCCCCGACCTCTTCTGGACTTGTGCGACCGAAAGGACTGCATCTGATAGGGTGGCATTTTCTTTTGCTGTTGGGGAATATATGGTAAAAAATTTGATTTACCTGCTGTAGCTGTGGAAACCAGGTCCGTCAGCCCATCCCCAAACAATACATCACCCTTATAGGGTAGTACTTCCATATGCTTTTTGGAATCCGCATCACCCGTCCATTGGCGAGTCCATAAGGATCGTCTCGCTGAGATCGACATGGCATTGGCCCTAGAAGCCAGCAATCCAATGTCTCTGAGCATCCCTCATAAATAAGACTGCGTCTTTTATATGGCCTAGAGTTTAGAATATAGTATCCTTATCCATATTTTCAAAATTATGTCGGCTCATCTGCCCAAGCTGCAACTGCGCTACACACCCATGCCGACGCAATCGTCGGTCGTAGTACAGCACCCGTATGAGAATAAATACACTTTAAGGTAGTTTCTTGCCTGCGATCTGCAGGGTCCTTAAGGGCAGCTGTGTCAGGAGACGGTAGCGCCACCTTCTTGGACAAGCGCGTCAGTGCCTTGTCCACAGTGGGAGGTGATTCCCAAATCTCCCTGTCCTGTTTAGGGAAGGGGTATGCCATATAAATTCTTTTGGGGATCTGCGGCCTCTTCTCCGGAGTCTCCCAAGCTTTTATAAAGAATTCATTTAATTCATGAGATGTGGGAAAATTAATAATCTGTTTCTTTTCCTTAAACATGTGTACCCTTGTGTCGGGGACCGAGGGTTCATCCTCAATATGCAAGACATCCCTAATAGCCACAATCATACACTGAATGGTTTTAGTCACCCTAGGGTGCAATTTTACTTCGTCATAGTCGACACTGGAATCAGAGTCTGTGTCGGTAGTAGTGTCTTGTGTTAATGGACGTTTTTGAGACCCCGACGGGCCCTGTGAATCGGTCCAATCCGAGGATTGACCCCCTGATGTTCCCCTTAATTCAGCCTTATCAAGCCTTTCATGTAAAGATGTCACACTTGCATTTAACCTATGCCACATGCTCATCCAATCCTGAGTCAGCACCAGCGACGGGGACACACCACTCATTTGCTCCACCTCCTCCTTGGAGAAGCCTTCCGCTTCAGACATGTCGACACACACTTACCGACACCCCACACACACAGGGGGTTACCTATAAGGGGACAAAACCCCAACCAGGCCCTTAGGGGAGAGAGAGAGAGAGAGAATGCCAGCACACACCCAGCGCCCAAACACTGGAATATATGACCAGATAGCGCTTTTATATATTTAGAATGTTAATCTCCACTCACTGCGTCGCCAATGGTTCCGGTATGAATGGTCGACCATGTTATGGTCGACAGTCATTAGGTCGACCACTATTGGTCGACATTGACATGGACACATGGTCGACACGTGAAAGGTCGACATATGAAAAGGTCGACATGAGTTTTTTAACGTTTTTTGGCGTCGTTTTTTGTGTAAAGTGACTGGGAACCCCAATTAGTGCACCGCGTCCCCTCGCATGGCTCGCCATGCTTCGGGCATGGTGCCTTCGCTTCGCTCGGCACACTTTACCGTTCCAATCGTAGTCCATGTGGATCGTAAAGTATGGAAAAGTTCCCCAAAAGAAAAAAAAGTTAAAAAACTCATGTCGACCTTTTCATATGTCGACCTTTCATGTGTCGACCATTTTCATGTGTCGACCATGTCAATGTCGACCAATAGTGGTCGACCTAATGACTGTCGACCATAACATGGTCGACCATGTGAACGGATACCGTCGCCAATGTGCCCCCCTCCTCTTTTTTTCCAGCCTGTGAAGCTCAGCAGAGGAGAGAACAGGGAGCCAGCGTTTTCTCATTGCAGCCTCTGTGGAGAAAATGGCGCTGGTTAGTGCCGAGGATCAAGCCCCGCCCACCCGACGGCGGGCTTCGGTCCCCTCATGATATTGTAAGAAAATGGCGGAGGTCCGTGGATTTACTGTCCCACAGCCTAATCCAACATATTTATGCCCAAATAGAGGTTTATTGCTGCCCAGGGCGCCCCCCCCTGCGCCCTGCACCCTACAGTGCCTCTTGTGTGTGTGTGTGTGTCTGGGAGCAATGGCGCGCAGCTTACCGCTGCACGCTTACCTCATGAAGATCTGATGTCTTCTGCCGCCTGAAGTCTTTTCCTCAATACTCACCCGGCTTCTATCTTCGGCATCTGTGAGGAGGACGGCGGAGCGGCTCCGGGACGAACCCCAGGTGAGACCTGTGTTCCAACTCCCTCTGGAGCTAATGGTGTCCAGTAGCCTAGAAGCAGTGCCCAACCTTACAAGCCAGCTCTGCTTCTCTCTCCTCAGTCCCACGATGCAGGGAGCCTGTTGCCAACAGGACTCCCCGAAAATAAAAAACCTAACAAAATTCTTTAAAACAGCAAACTCTTAAGAGCTCACTGCTTTGTACCCTTTCTCCTCTGGGCACAGAATCTAACTGAGGTCTGGAGGAGGGGCATAGAGGGAGGAGCCAGTGCACACCCATAATCAAAGTTCTTTTAGGTGCCCTATCTCCTGCGGAGCCCGTCTATACCCCATGGTCCTTACAGAGTCCCCAGCATCCTCTAGGACGTAAGAGAAATGTGGAAAAAGTGAAGCGCTGTGAATACTTTCCGGATGCATTGTAGCGGTTACTAAAGGGTCTATTTACTAAGCCTTGGATAGAGATAAAGTTGTCGGAGACAGACAGGGTGAAGCCACGTAAAATGGCTAAACCAACCAATGTGCTAGGCGCGTGACTGCTGCTCTCCAGCTCGGGGGGCTATGATCAGGAATACTCTGGAAGCTATTAGTGGCTGAATGGAGTAACAACTGAATTGCTCCATCAGGCGTCCAGCACTGACAACCATTGGCGTAACAACAGAATTTCCACTAAGGCTGGGTATACACTATGGTGATGGATCCGCCTACTGCCAGATCTGCCAACAGAACGCCTGATTTGGTAAGCAGACATACTAATTGACTGTTTGATGTCAGGCCAGGTATCACAATTGTGAGACGTCATTGTCGGCACCCAGTTACGACGTCACTGTCGGCTGTTCCTGCAGCCGGCATATGGGATGGTCAGCGGCTTCGATGTACTCACAGCCAGACATGCCGATATAGATGCAAGATATATTGGCATCGGCTGTGCTGCAAGGCCAACCTGACATATCTGTGTACAACTGCCTTCATACCAACTGACTCAAATGCGAGCAATCTGATCACACATTAAAATTCACGCAATTGAGATTATATATAGTGAGACAGCTTTAACAGCCACTCATCAACCCTCCCCACTAAGTTAACCAACAATGTGTCTGAACACCCCTATTTAAACATTTTAGTCTTTACATCTGGGATTGCAAATGCAGAAAGGTGTTGTTTAACACTTCCTACTGCATTTGTAATTTTAGTGATCGTATTTTTGCAAATGTGATCACTGCTGAATGATTGGCTTAGTACATCTCCCAGACCTCCCAGTACCCAAATCCAACAATGACGGGAGTCACAGGCGAAACTACCGGTGGAGCATGCGCAGCCGTGCACTTGGGCCCACAGCACTTAAGGGGCATGCTGCCGGCATTACCTTTACTAATAATAAGTCCTTGACTAGTACGCAAGTCACTGGGGGCTGTATCAAAGTTGGAAGCAGTCTGTCCGCCGGATAAGTGTCAGCGCATCCAATCACTGGTACGCCCACCTCCTCTGCATATGATCGTAGTGGCCGGTCCCTCCTCCTAGCTGAGAGATCTTTCTTATGGTAAATTCCCTCAGATGTTCTGATGTTATTGTGGGGAATGTAGTGCAGCGTATAGGGGGGATGTAGAGTAGTGTATAGGGGTTGTAGCGCAGTATATAGAGGGATTAGTGCAGCGTATAGGGGGATGTAGTGTAGTGATGTGCACAGTACAGGGGACTATAGTGTAATGATGTAATACAGGTTGAGTATCCCTTATCCAAAATGCTTGGGACCAGAAGTATTTTGGATATCGGATTTTTCCGTATTTTGGAATAACTGCATACCATAATGAGTTATCATGGTGATGGGACCCAAGTCTAAGCACAGAATGCATTTATATTTCATACACTCCTTATACACACAGCCTGAAGGTCATTTTAGCCAATATTTTGAAAAACTTTGTGCATTAAACAAAGTGTGTGTACATTCACACAATTCATTTATGTTCCATATACACCTTACACACACAGGCTGAAGGTAATTTAATACAATATTTTTAATAACTTTGTGTATTAAACAATGTTTGTGTACATTGAGCCACCAGAAAACAAAGGTTTCACTATCTCAGTCTCACTCAAAAAATAAGATTTTACTTACCGGTAAATCTATTTCTCGTAGTCCGTAGTGGATGCTGGGGACTCCGTAAGGACCATGGGGAATAGACGGGCTCCGCAGGAGACAGGGCACTCCAAGAAAGAATTTGGATACTGGTGTGCTCTGGCTCCTCCCTCTATGTCCCTCCTCCAGACCTCAGTTAAAGAAACTGTGCCCGGAAGAGCTGACAGTACAAGGAAAGGATTTTGGAATCCAGGGCAAGACTCATACCAGCCACACCAATCACACCGTATAACTTGTGATAAACTTACCCAGTTAACAGTATGAACAACAATAGAGCATCAGATCAACCCCGATGCAACTATAACATAACCCTTATGTAAGCAATAACTATATACAAGCATTGCAGAAGAAGTCCGCACTTGGGACGGGCGCCCAGCATCCACTACGGACTACGAGAAATAGATTTACCGGTAAGTAAAATCTTATTTTCTCTAACATCCTAGTGGATGCTGGGGACTCCGTAAGGACCATGGGGATTATACCAAAGCTCCCAAACGGGCGGGAGAGTGCGGATGACTCTGCAGCACCGAATGAGCAAACACAAGATCCTCCTCAGCCAGGGTATCAAACTTGTAGAACTTTGCAAAAGTGTTTGAACCCGACCAAGTAGCTGCTCGGCAAAACTGTAATGCCGAGACCCCTCGGGCAGCCGCCCAAGAAGAGCCCACCTTCCTTGTGGAATGGGCTTTTACTGATTTTGGCAGCGGCAATCCAGCCGCAGAATGAGCCTGCTGAATCGTGTTACAGATCCAGCGATCAATAGTTTGCTTTGAAGCAGGAGCACCCAGCTTGTTGGGTGCATACAGGATAAACAGTGACTCCGTTTTCCTGACTCTAGCCGTTCTGGCTACATAAACCTTCAAAGCCCTGACCACATCTAGTAACTCTGAATCCTCCAAGTCATGAGTAGCCACAGGCACCACTATAGGTTGGTTCATATGAAAAGATGACACCACTTTTGGCAGAAATTGCGGACGGGTCCGCAATTCCGCCCTGTCCATATGGAAAACCAGATAGGGGCTTTTATGTGACAAGGCCGCTAATTCTGACACACGCCTAGCTGAAGCCAGGGCTAACAGCATGACCACCTTCCACGTTAGAAATTTTAACTCCACGGTTTTAAGTGGCTCAAACCAGTGTAACCTCAGGAAACTCAACACCACGTTAAGATCCCAAGGTGCCACTGGGGGCACAAAAGGGGGCTGAATATGCAGCACTCCCTTTACAAACGTCTGAACTTCAGGAAGAGAAGCCAGTTCTTTTTGAAAGAAAATGGATAGAGCCGAAATCTGGACCTTAATGGAACCCAATTTTAGGCCCAAAGTCACTCCCGACTGTAGGAAGTGAAGGAAACGGCCCAGCTGGAATTCCTCCGTAGGGGCATTCCTGGCCTCACACCAAGCAACATATTTTCGCCATATACAGTGATAATGTTTAGCCGTCATGTCCTTCCTAGCCTTTATCAGCGTAGGAATAACCTCATCCGGAATGCCTTTTTCTGCTAGGATCCGGCGTTCAACCGCCATGCCGTCAAACGTAGCCGCGGTAAGTCTTGGAACAGACAGGGCCCCTGTTGCAACAAGTCCTGTCTTAGAGGTAGAGGCCATGGGTCCTCTGTGAGCATTTCTTGCAGCTCTGGATACCAAGTCCTTCTTGGCCAATCCGGAACAATGAGTATTGTTCTCACTCCTCTTCTTCTTATGATTCTCAGCACCTTGGGTATGAGAGGAAGAGGAGGAAATACATAGACCGACTGGAACACCCACGGTGTCACTAGTGCGTCTACAGCTATCGCCTGAGGGTCTCTTGACCTGGCGCAATACCTCTGTAGCTTTTTGTTGAGGCGGGATGCCATCATGTCTACTTGTGGCAGTTCCCACCGACTTGCAATCTGCGTGAAGACTTCTTGATGAAGTCCCCACTCTCCCGGGTGGAGGTCGTGCCTGCTGAGGAAGTCTGCTTCCCAGTTGTTCACACCCGGAATGAACACTGCTGACAGTGCACTTACGTGATTCTCCTCCCAGCGAAGAATTCTGGTGGCTTCCGCCATCGCCACCCTGCTCCTTGTGCCGCCTTGGCGGTTTACATGAGCCACTGCGGTGATGTTGTCTGACTGAATCAGCACCGGTCGGTCGCGAAGCAGGGTCTCCGCTTGTCGTAGGGCGTTGTATATTGCCCTTAGTTCCAGGATGTTGATGTGAAGACAAGTCTCCTGACTTGACCACAGACCTTGGAAATTTCTTCCCTGTGTGACTGCTCCCCACCCTCGGAGGCTTGCGTCCGTGGTCACCAGGACCCAGTCCTGAATGCCGAATCTGCGGCCCTCTAGAAGGTGAGCACTCTGCAGCCACCACAGGAGAGACACCCTGGCCCTGGGGGACAGGGTGATCAGCCGATGCATCAGTAGATGTGATCCGGACCACTTGTCCAACAGATCCCACTGAAAACTCCTCGCATGGAACCTGCCGAAGGGAATGGCCTCGTATGATGTCACCATCTTTCCCAGGACTCGCGTGCAGTGATGCACCGACACCAGTTTTGGTTTTAATAGGTCTCTGACCAGCGTCATGAGCTCCTGAGCCTTCTCCATCGGGAGATAAACCCTCTTCTGGTCTGTGTCCAGAATCATGCCCAGGAAGGGCAGACGAGTCGTAGGAATCGACTGCGACTTTGGAATATTCAGAATCCAGCCGTGCTGTTGTAACACTTCCCGAGAGCGTGCCACGCTGATCAGCAACTGCTCTCTGGACCTCGCCTTTATGAGATCGTCCAAGTATGGGATAATTGTGACTCCTTGCCATCGCAGGAGCACCATCATTTCCGCCATTACCTTGGTAAATATTCTCGGTGCCGTGGAGAGACCAAACGGCAGCGTCTGGAATTGGTAATGACAATCCTGTACCACAAATCTGAGGTACTCCTGATGAGGTGGATAAATGGGGACATGAAGGTAAGCATCCTTTATGTCCAGAGACACCATAAAATCCCCCTCCTCCAGGCTTGCGATGACCGCTCTGAGCGATTCCATCTTGAACTTGAACCTTTGCAGGTATATGTTCAGGGATTTTAAATTCAATATGGGTCTGACCGAACCGTCCGGTTTCGGTACCACAAACATGGTCGAATAGTAACTCCTTCCCTGTTGAAGGAGGGGAACCTTTACCACCACTTGCTGAAGATACAATTTGTGAATTGCAGCTAACACTATTTCCCTCTCTAAGGGGGAAGCTGGCAGGGCCGATTTGAGGTAACGGTGAGGGGGCATCTCTTCGAATTCCAGCTTGTATCCCTGAGACACAATCTCTATAGCCCAGGGATCCACCTGGGAGTGAACCCACTTGTTGCTGAAATTTCGGAGACGCGCCCCCACCGGGCCTAGCTCCGCCTGTGGAGCCCCAGCGTCATGCGGTGGATTTAGTGGAAGCCGGGGAGGACTTCTGTTCCTGGGAACTAGCTGTATTGTGCAGCTTTTTTCCTCTACCACTGCCTCTGGCAAGAAAGGACGCACCTCGTACTTTCTTGCCTCTTTGTGATCGAAAGGACTGCATTTGGTAATACGGTGCTTTCTTAGGTTGTGAGGGAACATATGGCAAAAAATTTGACTTTCCAGCCGTAGCTGTGGAGACCAGGTCCGAGAGACAGTCCCCAAACAATTCCTCACCCTTATAAGGTAAAACCTCCATGTGCCTTTTTGAGTCGGCATCGCCTGTCCATTGCCGAGTCCACAGGACCCTTCTGGCAGAAATCGACATTGCATTTATTCTAGAGCCCAGTAGGCTAATGTCTCTATGGGCATCTCTCATATATAGGACAGCGTCTTTTATATGCCCCAGGGTCAGTACTATAGTATCCTTGTCCAAGGTATCAAGTTCCTCAGATAAGGTATCTGTCCATGCTGCTACAGCACTACACATCCAGGCCGACCCAATTGCCGGCCTTAGTAGGGTACCTGAATGTGTATAAATGGACTTCAGGATACCCTCCTGCTTTCTATCCGCAGCATCTTTTAGGGTGGCCGTATCCTGTGACGGCAGGGCTACCCTCTTGGATAAGCGTGTTAAAGCTTTGTCTACCCTAGGGGAGGATTCCCAGCGTAACCTGTCCGTTGGCGGGAAAGGATACGCCATAAGCATCCGTTTGGAATTCTGCAGTTTCCGATCTGGAGATTCCCAAGCCTTTTCACATAACTCATTTAACTCATGTGAAGGGGGAAAGGTCACCTCTTGCCTTTTTTCCCCATACATATAAACCCTCTTGTCAGGGACTGGGGTTTCCTCTGTGATGTGCAACACATCCTTCATTGCTATAATCATGTAACAGATGGCTTTAGCCATTTTAGGCTGTAACTTTGCATCATCAACATCGACACTGGAGTCAGAATCCGTGTCGACATCTGTGTCAACAATTTGGGATAGTAGGCGCTTCTGAGACCCTGACGGCCTCTGCGACATAGGATCAGGCATGGGCTGAGACCCCGGCTGTCCTAAGGCTTCAGCTTTATCCAACCTTTTATGCGGCGACCCCACATTCATTTGCTCCCGCTCTTCTTCCACACAGCCTTCCTCGTCAAACATGCCGACACAAGCGTACCAACACACCACACACACAGGGGATGCTCTTTTTGAAGACAGTTCCCCCACAAGGCCCTTTGGAGAGACAGAGAGAGAGTATGCCAGCACACACCCCAGCGCTATATGTCCCAGGAATCACACAGTAACTTAGTGTTAACCCAGTAGCAGCTGTATATATTGTTTTTGCGCCAAATTTATGTGCCCCCCCCCCCCCCCTCTTTTTACCCTCTTCTACCGTGATTCTGCAGGGGAGAGCCTGGGGAGCTTCCTCTCAGCGGAGCTGTGGAGAGAAAATGGCGCTGGTGAGTGCTGAGGAAGAAGCCCCGCCCCCTCAGCGGCGGGTTTCTGTCCCGCGTTTCTGTGTAAAAATATGGCGGGGGCTCATGCATATATGCAGTGCCCAACTGTATATATGCCCACTTTTGCCAAGAGGTCTCTAATTGCTGCCCAGGGCGCCCCCCCCTGCACCCTACAGTGACTGGAGTGTGTGGGTTTAGTGTGGGAGCAATGGCGCACAGCTGCAGTGCTGTGCGCTACCTCATCTGAAGACTGGAGTCTTCTGCCGCCGATTTTGAAGTCTTCTTGCTTCTGACACCGGCTTCTGTCTTCTGGCTCTGCGAGGGGGACGGCGGCACGGCTCCGGGATCGTACGACCAAGGGTGCGATCCTGTGTACGATCCCTCTGGAGCTAATGGTGTCCAGTAGCCTAAGAAGCAGGACCTATCTTCAGTGAGTAGGGCTGCTTCTCTCCCCTCAGTCCCACGTAGCAGAGTGTCTGTTGCCAGCAGATCTCTCTGAAAATAAAAAAACCTAACAAAATACTTTCTTTTTAGCAAGCTCAGGAGAGCTCACTAAGTAGCACCCAGCTCGTCCGGGCACAGATTCAAACTGAGGTCTGTAGGAGGGACATAGAGGGAGGAGCCCGAGCACACCAGTATCCAAATTCTTTCTTGGAGTGCCCTGTCTCCTGCGGAGCCCGTCTATTCCCCATGGTCCTTACGGAGTCCCCAGCATCCACTAGGACGTTAGAGAAATAAACGTTATGGTAAGAACTTACCGTTGGGGGGGCGTGGCCTGGAGGCTGTATGAGCAGGCTGTGTTTTTGGTGAGCTCCCAGGGACCTGGGAATTCCCATATAAAGTCACAGCCTTCCCACTATATTTTTCTGCCTAAAACACCTGGAATACACCCCTATAGTGCTGGTGCAGGTGGCGAGTTTGAGCTGCGGAATCGGGGAGCCGGTTTCCTGGCTCCCGCGGATTGCGGCCTACTTGTCGCCCAGAAGCCGGGGCCTAAATTTGTACACCGTCCCCAAGCAGAGAGACAGGCCTGCCAAGGACGCTGAACGGACCTGCCTACACCCTGTTCATCGCAGGGACGTTGATCCAGACTCCCCGGGGGTCCCTGGTGGCTAGCGGAAGGAGGCCTGGACGGGATAGAAGCCGGGAAGTGAGCTCCGGAGCGCGAGCGGCGGCCATCTTAGAAGACGGAGCACAGGAGGTGAAGCGGCGGAGGCACGGGGGAGACGCCTGACGGCCCTCGGAGGTGAGCGGTTCGCAGCGCCCACCCTACTGTAGTGGCTGCTAGTCCCCCCACCCGAGTCCCGGGTGCCTGTGCCATCCACCGGCAGCGCACTGCCGCGAGGGAGTGCGGGCCCGGCCGGGGCTCCCCCCCTCCCCCCCTGCTTGTAGGTTAAAAGTGTGCAGCCAGAATACAGAGGTCCGTAGTCAGCAGGGAAATACTCTGGGGTGCAGACCCCCATCAAGCGGAGGGCGGGATCTTCCCCTCACCCACGCACTCCACGCGCACGGGCATACCGGTGGATACCGGAGGAGCCTGTGTGTCCCGGCACCTCAGCAGGTTTACCAGCGGCTGTGGGAGGCTTGCTGGACGGAGCGGAGGAGAGACACATAGCCCCGCGACTCGCTGGCGTCCCGCATTAGACCCAGGAACGGTAAAAAAGGAATCCGGGAAATACGGCAGGCAACGCTCCTGGTCCTGCAACTGGAGCCACCAAGAACCTCTCCTCTACACGACATACTATCCCTTTGGGAGCCCTTGGGCTAGATTCCGACCTTCCACAACCTGCGGCCTGACCTTAAGAATACCTGGGTGACCGGGGGGTGCGGGACAGAAGTTCCCCCCAATACTATACAGGCTCATAGAAGATGAAGGCTAGTCTCACAGCCTTGCCAACCCTGCTCATGCCAATGTAAAACGAGCAGTCTCCCCCTACCCTTGCCAATATCTACGTGACATCTTGGTGACCCCGAGGATAACGAAGCCTTCAACTCTCCCTATCATACGTGATTGGAACCGTCAAGCTGTCTTTTCCTGGTCTTAGCATGCCTTCCAGACGTAGCAAGCCATCTAAGCCCGCACAGCAGCTGTCTTTTTTCAAGGCATCCCCGAAGATGTCAGGCCCTAAATCCACCGGGTCCACCACAACAGATAAAGTCCCGCAAACACCCCCCCCTCTGGAGGTGCCCCCTCCCGCTTCCATTACTGCTACAAGCCTGGATAAAGTCGGAGATGGAGATGCTTTGACCGTGGGCACTATGAAACTACTTCTGTCTCGCTTCAAGGAAGATGTGGCAGCGGAGTTTCGTACCACATTAACGGCGTGTCAACAATCCATAGATGACCTAGGTGGACGCACTGACCATCTGGAAAACAAAATGGAAGAGGTTGTGGGGTCACATAATTGCCTGCTCGACTCCCACGACGCCTTGGAGGCGGAGGTAAAGCTTCTGCGGGACAAAGTTACAGAGCTGGAGGACAGATCACGTCGCAGCAACCTAAAATTGCGTGGTGTCCCTGAATCTGTGTCACACAGTAGTTTACACGATTTTGCTGTAGCCCTATTTAAAGCTCTATTACCCCAGTCCCCCTCGGCTGACTTCATAATTGACCGAATACACCGACTGCCAAAGGCTAGAGCGGCCCCAGGAGACGCGCCTAGAGACGTCCTAATGAAAATGCACTATTTTCACGTTAAAGAGGCTCTACTGAAGGCATCAAGACCGACGTCGGACAACTCCTCTGCCCTTAAAGGACTTCAGCTTTTCGGAGATTTGTCCGCAGCTACTCTTTACAAACGACGTTCCTTCCACCCCATCACGACAGCTCTTAGAAAGGCGGATATCCCTTATCGCTGGGGTTTCCCCACCAAGCTACTGATTCATCGGGATGGCTCCACTGTTTCTATATCTACCGTAGATGAAGGGGCAAAGTTGCTCAAATCCTGGAACATTACGGAACCCTCAGTGGACGCCTCACCCCGTCGACTTCAGCAGGACTGGTCCGCGGTGAAGTGAGGTGCCCTGCTCGAGAGTGGATATCTTTCACAGATGCTATTTCGTTATCATATTGACTCCGGTGACTCATCAGTTCTGGTTATTCGGAGTTTGATAGTTAAGATGAGTTGCTGGAGAGACCCTAGCGATTCTTCTGATTTAAGGGTCTGTTTCTATGCTTTGTGTCCAGGTTGGACAGTTTTTGATATGTAATGTTCACCCTGCATGTCATGTTATATTTACATATATAGGTCACTATATGCCTTAATATCACCAAGATGTTTATGTGTTTAATATAAAGTATAGTATGAAGTATGGCAATGGGTAGGTGTTATGCCACCAACCCCCCCTTTAGACTACACAGCTGCCTTACTATGGCGACTGGTTATGATCTCAAGGGAGATCAATTTAGTTTTGTTTTTTTAGTTTTTTTTTTTTTCTGTCTATCATCCTGTCCCCGGAAAGGTTCCCCCCCCATATCAGGTATATCAGTTGAAGCACGGAATTTGGTCACTGGAAGTATTAGCTTCTTTTCCAAAAGAATATGGTTAACATAGTCTCTATCAATGCCAAAGGGCTCAATTCCCCTCATAAACGGAGAGTTGCCCTAAATTATTTTTATAAACTTAAGGCGCATGTGGTAGCTGTGCAGGAGACACACTTCCAGAGCCAAAATCCCCCCTCATTCACTAACACACGTTTCCCCCTCTGCTACATGGCAAATGGGCCCACCAAGAAAGCTGGCGTGGCTCTCCTTATAGCACAACATTGTTCGTTTGTTCTGTCCGATAAATATGAGGACCCAGACGGGAGATATCTAATATTAGTGGGTAAATTAGATAATATAGAGACTACTTTGGTCTCCTGCTATGCGCCCAACGCCAAACAAATCCCATTTCTTAGAACCTTCTGTAGAAACCTCAACGAACGTATTAAGGGAGCCCTTTTGATCGTAGGGGACTTCAATATGGTACTGGACCCCGTTGTTGACCGCTCCCGTCCGACCCGGGCCCTCCGTAGCAGCCCGCCTCAGGAACCCTCAGCCAAATTTAGCCAGTTGCTGGCTGAGTATGCGCTGTATGATGTCTGGAGGGCTAAACACCCGGGAGAACGAGATTACACATTTTATTCCCATGTTCATAGCTCGTACTCTCGAATAGACTTAGCATTAGCGGATAGATGGACATTAGCGACTATTAGCAAGATAAATATATTACCAATGTCTTGGTCTGACCATTCACCGCTTATGGTTGTTTGGGATATCAGTAAGAGGGTGGTTCCCCACGGTCCCTGGAGAATGGGCCAACACTTATTGACTCACCCTGAGGCCCATCAGGCCATTCAGCACTCTCTGGATTTATACTTGTCCACTAATTGCCCCGGAGACACATCTGTTTTCACCCATTGGTGTTCCCTGAAGGCCGTGATTAGAGGCTCCGCAATTCAAATCGCAGCTAGACTTAAACGCGAATACAGGAAGAGACAAGAATCAGCTGACAGAGAGGCTGCGCGGTTGGAAGCGGCACATAAAATAAGCCCCGACAATAAATCTCTTTTTAAGCAACTCCTTACTGCCAGAGACAAAGTGAACGCCTTTGCCTTAACTGAAGTACATCGCAACATGCAGCGGTTAAATCAAAATTACTACAGGCTTGGTAATAGAGCAGGAAGGTTATTGGCGCGCAAATTAAGAGGACGTAGAGCCAAGGAACGCATTCATGCTATCCATACATCTTCTGGAGTCAAGGTAACTGACCCGGTCGAGATAGCGAATGCGTTTGCGGAATATTACGCACAGCTATATAACCTCAAGGAGGACCCTGGCACCCCTCAGCCTACTTTGGCAGACATTAATGGTTTTTTAGACGGGTTATCACTCCCCACTATAGATGCCCAGACCCGTGAATCCCTTAGTGCCCCCTGGTTACTGGACGAAGTCATAGCAGCCATAGATTCCTGTCCAATAAATAAGGCGCCCGGCCCGGATGGATATCCCTCCAACTTCTACAAAACATTTAAATCATCCCTTGCTCCACTCTTAACGTCAGTATATAATGAAGCCTCTGACTCTACATGCTTCCCGAGAGAGATGCTGGAGGCCAGAATAGTTACCATCCCTAAACCAGGGAAATCCCCTACAGTGGTTCAGAACTACCGCCCTATAGCATTGCTGAACACTGACCTTAAGTTGTTCGCCAAGATGGTTGCAAATAGGATCGCCCCTCTCCTGCCAAGTTTGATTAACCCAGACCAGGTGGGTTTTGTCCTGGGCAGGCAAGCATCAGATAACACACGTAGAGTTATTAACTTAATTGACCGATGCCAGGCCCGGAACGAGCCTCTCTTGCTCCTTTCCCTGGATGCAGAGAAGGCATTCGATAGGCTCCATTGGGATTACCTTAAGGTTACCCTGGGCCATTTTGGATTTGCAGGTAGGATTCTCGATTCTATATTGGCTTTGTACTCCTCACCCTCGGCTTTCACCAATGGGTGCAACTCCTCCATATTTAATATTACTAATGGAACCCGGCAGGGTTGCCCATTATCACCCCTTATCTTTGTACTAGCAGTGGAACCTCTGGCGGAACGAATTAGGCTGTCAGATTCAATTATAGGCCCAGAGGTAGGGGGGATGCCGCATAAAATCTGTCTTTTTGCGGATGATATTCTGGTGTGTCTTAGAGAGCCTGAAACTTCCTTACCCCATTTACATTCACTATTAGATTCATACGCAGCAGTTTCGTATTATAAACTGAACGCTACCAAGACCGAGGCCCTTCCTTTGAATATCTCCGACAGCGCTGTTAGTCGCCTAAAGAACGACTATAAGTATGCGTGGCAACTTAGATCGCTCAAATACCTGGGTGTTCATTTATCTAGGGGGCGGGACTTAATAGGGTGCAACTATGACCCTCTCTATCGTACATTTGAACTGATAATTAAAGATTGGATGATGCAGGAGGTCTCCTGGGTCGGACGGGTGGCGGCAGCAAAGATGGTTCTCTTGCCAAAGTTGATGTACCTGTTCCGTACCATCCCAAGGGCTTTCCCCAAAGATGTTTGTAACAGATTCAATCGGCTTTTGACTAAGTATATATGGGGGGGCTCGAAACCAAGAATAGCGAAATCCACGCTGACTGCGCCTAAATGGGGCGGGGGTGTCGCGTATCCAGATCTAGAGAGATATCATATTGCTTGTTTACTTACACAGGCCAGAGACTGGTTCACTAAGAGTAATTTTAAACCATGGGTATCCCTGGAGCGGGACGCGATATCCCCCTTCACATTATCGGAGTTATTGTGGTTGCCCACCAATTCCGTTCCAACCGGGATTGCTGAATGCCCCGCAGTACACACAACCCTGATGGCATGGAAGGAAGTAATTAGGTCTCTCCCTCCCGGTGCTATCCCCTCCCCCCAGATGTCCCTCCACACTATAGCCCTATTGATACCAGACATGCAACTATATCACTGGCAGGCCTTAGGTCTCACTACTCTAAAGGATGTCCTTCGGGACGGCGCCTTAGTTCCCTTCTCCCTGCTCCGAGAACAGTTCCAGATTCCCAAGCAGGACTTTTATAAATATCTACAATTGTGACACTGGCTTCAAAGCTGCTCCCCAAATCGAGTCACACATACTGATTTCCCTAAATTACTGATGTCACTCCTTATTCCCAGCGGCAATAGGGGAGGCATATCCCGATGGTACCAGCATCTTGTGACTAAGGCTCATCGTGGGGTTTTCCCTGCACAGACCAAATGGGAAAAAGACCTCCCTACAGTTTTCACTGAAGATGTTTGGAGAGATATCTTTAAATCCTGTTTTAGGATTTCTAAATGCGTAAACCATTGTGAAATGTATTACAAACTGGTCCATAGGGTATACCTAACGCCAGATCGTCTGCACAAAATTTGGCCTGATGTCTCCGCTAGCTGTTGGAGAAATTGTGGGATGGTGGGAGATATCCTACATATATTCTGGCAGTGTCCAGTAATTAGGGCGCTATGGAGGGAAGTGTTTCTACTTATTTCCCACATTCTGGGTGTGGTCCTTTGGCCTGAACCTCTCTTGGCACTTTTCCATTACTATGGTAAGGAAATGTCTAGCAGTGATAGATATCTTTTAGGCCATATCCTTATAGCCACCAAAGCCGCCATCGCCTCCAAATGGAAATCAGCGGTTATCCCCACTATTTCTATGATAGAAAATAAAGTCCATCAACATTATGTTTTTGAAACCGCACAGGTCAATTATCCCTCAGGAAATACCTCTATTAACAAGAAATTGATTAAATGGTCCCTATATAGGAAGAGCTCGAGCCAGACAGGTGCTTCCAGAACTTCAGTTACTATTCCAGACCTCTCCGTGCTTCGATCCCCCGGTTCATCCCGGGCATTAACAGGTTAAGTGAAGTAGAACTTTTGCTTTACACAATACTATGTTTTGCATTGTTATATTACAAAATCCCTGATATGTACCTTTCCCCCCATCCTATGTCTTTACTAGTTATGTTTTTTTTTATGTATGTCTCTTTACCCCCATCCAGATTTTGAATACCAACTTACATATACACGTACATGTAATCTGTGTGAAAATTCAATAAAAATGTAATATTAAAAAAAGAACTTACCGTTGATAACGTGATTTCTCTTATGTCCACAGGTATCCACAGGATAACATTGGGATATTGTCGAGCGACAGCGAAAATGGCACCAACACGGTCACGAGCTTTCTGGCCTCCCAGGATGCATTGGGGCCTCCACTATATAGTCCCGCCCACTGACTCAGTCAGATCAGTTCTTTCCACAGCGATTATAGGCAGGAACATTAGGTAGAGACCTGTACAGGCGATAAGAACACACATGCACACCCTTCCATACAAGAAGGAAGAGGTTTTTAGTGTTTGTCTAGATCCTCAAATCAGATGCGTCCGGGTGGGGATCCCTGTGGATACCTGTGGACATAAGAGAAATCACGTTATCAACGGTAAGTTCTTACCATAACGTTTATTTCTCTGGCTGGGTCCACAGGATTATCCACAGGATAACATTGGGATTCCCAAAGCCATTTTAGTGGTGGGGACGCTCCTGATTGCACAGGAGGACCTTTCGCCCGAAGTCTGCGTCATGAGAGGCAAAAGTATCCAAGGCATAATGTCTGATGAATGTGTTTATGGAAGACCATGTGGCTGCCTTACATATCTGTTCTGCTGATGCACCCTGTTGTGCTGCCCAAGAAGGACCTACCTTACGTGTAGAGTGTGCAGAGACATTAGCCGGAATAGGGAGATCTGCATGAGAATAAGCTTCAGATATTACCACTCGGAGCCATCTCGCCAGCGTCTGTTTACTAGCAGGCCAACCTCTCCTATGGAATCCGTAGAGGATGAAGAGGGAATCTGTTTTCCTGATGGCACTAGTACGATCTATATAGATTTTTAAAGACCGGACCACGTCCAGTGACGCTTCTCCCGCAGATAGTCCCGATACCTGAGAAGCTGGGACTACAATCTCTTCATTCAGGTGAAACTTTGACACCACCTTTGGAAGATAACTAGATCTCGTTCTGAGAACTGCTCTGTCTGGAAAAAAACTTAGGAAAGGAGACTTACATGATAATGCTCCTAAATCTGACACTCTTCTGGCTGACGCCATTGCCAGTAAAAAAAGAACTTTAATCGTTAACCACTTAAGATCCGCTCTCTCAAGTGGTTCAAACAAAGGACCCTGGAGAAATTTAAGAACTAAATTCAAATCCCAGGGAGCTGCAGGAGGAACAAATGGAGGTTGAATATGTACTACTCCTTGGAAAAACGTACGTACATCCTGTAGGTCAGCAATCTTCTGCTGAAACCATACAGTCAACGCTGAGACTTGCACCCTCAAGGAAGAAACCTTCAACCCCTTATCCAATCCTGCCTGCAGAAAATCCAAAATTCTAGCTACTTTAAAGGCTCTTGGATTGTAATTTTTTCCAGAACACCAATGAATATAGGCTTGCCATATTCTATGATATACACGGGCCGAAGAAGGCTTTCTTGCTCTAAGCATGGTTTGGATTACTTGCTTTGAAAATCCTTTAGCCTCTAAGATAGAGGTTTCAACAGCCACGCCGTCAAAGACAGGCGATCCAGATGACTGTGACAACAAGGACCCTGCATTAACAGATCTGGACGTTGAGGGAGCAATATCGGTGCTTCCACGGACATTCTCCACAGATCTGTGTACCAATGCCTTCTTGGCCAAGCTGGAGCTATTAGAATGATTGCTCCTTTTGCCTTTTTTATCTTTCTCACTACTCTGGGTAACAGAGATATTGGAAGGAACAGATATGCCAGCTGCAACCTCCATTCTACTGACAGTGCGTCTACCACGACTGCTCCTGGGTCCCTTGTTCTTGATCCGTACCTCGGAACTTTGTTGTTTAGACGAGACGCCATAAGGTCTATCTCCGGTAGACCCCATCTGTTCACCAGTGTCTGAAACACTTCTGGGTGTAGTGCCCATTCGGTTTCCTGAATGGTGTGCCGACTGAGAAAATCCGCTTCCCAATTTAGTACACCCGGGACAAATACTGCTGACAATGCTGGGAGATGGAGTTCTGCCCACTTTAGAATGGGAGTTACTTCCTCCATCAGACTCTTGCTGTGAGTCCCTCCTTGATGATTTAGGTATGCTCCTGCCGTCGCATTGTCTGAGCGGATCTGGACTGGTCTTCCTTGTAGATTGTCCTTTGCCTGAACTAGGGCCAAGTAAATGACTCTTATTTCTAACAGATTTATCGGCAGGCGACTTTCCCTTGCGGTCCATTTTCCCTGGAACCATAGGCTTCCGAGTACCGCCCCCCAACCTTGCAGGCTGGCATCTGTCGTCAGGACTTGCCACTCTTTTATCCAAAAGGGTCTCCCCTTGTTTAAATGGTCTGTCTGTAGCCACCATGCTAGAGACCTTTTTACATTTACTGGAATCTTTATCATCTGCTTCTTTATTGTTTGATGATTTCCGTTCCATTTTGTCAAAATGAGATGCTGCAATGGTCTGGAGTGGAATTGCGCATATTCCACCATGTCGAACGTTGATACCATCAGACCCAACAGTCGCATTGCTGCATGGACTGACATTGTCTGGGCTTGCAACGCTTCCTGAGCCATGACCTGCACCTTGACTATTTTCTTCTCTGGTAAGAGAACTCTCTGTAGGTCTGAATCCAATATGGCTCCCAAATGAACCATCCGCTGTGATGGATTCAGGGACGACTTCTCCCAATTTATGAGCCACCCGTGTCTCTGTAAACAAACATCTGTTGGAGATGGCTCAACAGTAAATCTTGCGACTGTGCTAAGATTAATAGGTCGTCTAGGTATGGGAATATCCTTATCCCTTGTTTGCGCAGACAAGCTGCCATAACCACCATGATCTTGGTAAACACCCTGGGTGCTGTAGCTAGCCCGAAGGGCAGAGCTTGGAACTGGAAGTGTTCCTTGAGGATGGCAAACCTGAGGTAACACTGATGTGATAGTGCTTATAGGCACATGTAGGTAAGCATCCCGCACATCCAGAGATACCATATAGTCTCCCGGTTCCATAGCCAACATTATGGAGCGTAACGTCTCCATGTGGAACTTCGGGATCCATATGTAATTGTTCAACATCTTCAGATTTAGAATTGGTCGATATGACCCATTTGGTTTCTGGATTAGAAACAGATTGGAGTAATACCCCTGTCCCTTTTGTGATGGAGGTACTGGGACAATCACACCTGACTGCAGTAATTTTTGGACTGCTTCTTGCAGGGCATTGGCCTTCGACTCTATACGAGACGGGCTGGTGCAAAAAAAATCTTTGAGGAGGCTGCCTCCTGAATGGGAACCCATACCCCTGAGATACTACCTTCTGCACCCAGGTATCTGTTGTTGACTGTTGCCATGTGGGTGCAAATTGCAGGAGTCGGCCCCCAACCCTGGAATCCTCCAGGCGGAGGCCCGTCTCTTCAGGCTGAGGGCTTTTGTTCAGGTTTGGAAGCTGGCTTTTTGCTAGCCCACTGCTTCCTACCCCTGGATTTAAACTGGGGTTGTTTAGGCTCCTCTTTACCTTTTGCTTTGCTTTGCCAGCGAAATGAGTGAAATTTTAAACCCTTGGACTTAGGGTTGTAGGTAGACGGAAATCTGACCTTCTTCGATTCAGCCTCTGACTCTAGGATATCCGATAAAGGTTTTCCAAATAATATATTACCCACGAAAGGCAATGCTTCCAATTCCTTCTTGGACTCTGCATCTGCCTTCCAGGTCCGTAGCCAGACTGCTCTGCGAGCGACTACTGCCAGGGCTGAAGCTTTAGATGCAACAGTGCCTACATCAATGGCTGCTTCTTCTAAATACTGGGCAGATTGTCTTAAACGGCAAAGACGATCCTCTTGCTCCCTAGTAGGAGAGGGGATGTCATTCTCTAGTTCCTCTATCCATTCGCCCATTGCCTTTGCTACCCAGGCCGAAGCCATAGCAGGTCTTACCACTGCACCCACAAGAGAAAAAATATTTTTCAATAGGCTCTCTACCCTCCTGTCTGTGACATCATTCAAAGAGGTAGATGACAGTGGCAAAGCAGATTTGTGCACTAGTCGCAGAACATGTGCATCTACTTTTGGAGGAACTTCTCTCTTCGAACAATCTCCAGCAGGAAATGGATAATAAGAATCCCATCTCCTAGGAATCTTATACTTTTTACCGGGCGCTGCCCAAGACTCATCCATCATTTCCGTCAACTCCTCTGACGCTGGAAATTCAGCTTTCACTGACTTTGTTCGTTTGAATACAGGTGCTTTTGCTTTTAACGCTGTCTTGGCTGGTTCTTCCAGAGAAAGCACAGCCTTTACTGCATTAATGAGTTCAGCTACATCATCTGAACTAAAGCTCTGCGACTGATCATCATACGGAGTTGAATCTATTGTTTCCGCATCATCATCCGATGTATCCTCTTGTGTAGTCTGCCATACAGACGTATCTGTCTTAGTCTTACCTACCCCTTGGTTGCTTGTAGAGGCTACTGGAACCAAACCATAGGAAGGGAGCTGCATGTATGGGTTCATAGTGTAACCTAACCCTTGAGGTGGTGCTACTGGAGCTAACCTGTCCGCTATTGAAGACAGAGTCTTTGCGAACATATTCCATGGTGGCTCTACTGGAGGTTGAACTAACTCCTGTTTTTTACTTCGCTGAAAAGCGAAACAGTTTGCACACAAACCCTCATAAGTGACCAATTGAATCATATCAATTACCCCTGACTTACAAGATAAGCATGTTAGGGCTGTAGGAGTGCTTGACAAATTCTCCTCATCACTTTTGCCGCTCACAGACATTTTTTCTGATATTGACTACACAATTTTGTGACTGAACCACACCCTATAATCAGTATATAGAGGTGAAATCAATCTGACCACAGTGCACCTGATTTGAGGGTCAGAACAGGACTGACATTACACAGAAAAGTCAGCACACATACTAGCAGTCAGTCACATGTTAAAGCATTAGACATTGTCATATGAGAATACAACCTCCATAATAACTTGTACATAAGTAGGAAAATTGTACTTCTGTTTAACTGGTTCTTTTTCAACATAACATGCAGAAAAATAAGATTTTACTTACCGATAAATCTATTTCTCGTAGTCCGTAGTGGATGCTGGGACTCCGTAAGGACCATGGGGAATAGCGGCTACGCAGGAGACAGGGCACAAAATAAAAGCTTGAGATATCAGGTGGTGTGCACTGGCTCCTCCCCCTATGACCCTCCTCCAAGCCAGTTAGGATACTGTGCCCGGACGAGCGTACATAATAAGGAAGGATATTGAATCCCGGGTAAGACTCATACCAGCCACACCAATCACACCGTACAACTCGTGATCTGAACCCAGTTAACAGTATGATAAATTTAAAGGAGCCTCTGAAAAGATGGCTCAACAATAATAACCCGAATTTTTTGTAACAATAACTATATACAAGTATTGCAGACAATCCGCACTAGGGATGGGCGCCCAGCATCCACTACGGACTACGAGAAATAGATTTATCGGTAAGTAAAATCTTATTTTCTCTAACGTCCTAAGTGGATGCTGGGACTCCGTAAGGACCATGGGGATTATACCAAAGCTCCCAAACGGGCGGGAGAGTGCGGATGACTCTGCAGCACCGAATGAGAGAACTCCAGGTCCTCCTCAGCCAGGGTATCAAATTTGTAGAATTTAGCAAACGTGTTTGCTCCTGACCAAGTAGCTGCTCGGCAAAGTTGTAAAGCCGAGACCCCTCGGGCAGCCGCCCAAGATGAGCCCACTTTCCTTGTGGAATGGGCTTTTACTGATTTTGGCTGTGGCAATCCTGCCACGGAATGTGCAAGCTGAATTGTACTACAAATCCAACGAGCAATCGTCTGCTTTGAAGCAGGAGCACCCAGCTTGTTGGGTGCATACAGGATAAACAGCGAGTCAGTTTTCCTGACTCCAGCCGTCCTGGAAACATATATTTTCAAGGCCCTGACAACGTCCAGCAACTTAGAGTCCTCTAAGTCCCTAGTAGCCGCAGGTACCACAATAGGTTGGTTCATGTGAAATGCAGAAACCACCTTAGGTAGAAATTGAGGACGAGTCCTCAATTCCGCCCTGTCAGAATGAAAATTTAGGTAAGGGCTTTTACATGATAAAGCCGCCAATTCTGACACACGCCTAGCTGAAGCCAAGGCCAACAGCATCGACACCTTCCACGTGAGATATTTTAAATCTACCGTAGACAATGGTTCAAACCAGTGTGATTTTAGAAATCTCAACACAACATTGAGATCCCAAGGTGCCACTGGAGGCACAAAAGGAGGCTGTATGTGCAGCACCCCTTTCACAAATGTCTGAACTTCAGGTACTGAAGCCAGTTCTTTCTGGAAGAATATCGACAGGGCCGAAATTTGAACCTTAATGGACCCTAATTTTAGGCCCATAGACAGTCCTGTTTGCAGGAAATGCAAGAAACGACCCAGTTGAAATTCCTGTGTAGGGGCCTTCTTGGCCTCACACCACGCAACATATTTACGCCAAATGCGGTGATAATGTTTTGCGGTTACTTCCTTTCTGGCTTTTACCAGAGTAGGGATGACTTCTTCTGGAATGCCCTTGTCCTTCAGGATCCGGCGTTCAACCGCCATGCCGTCAAACGCAGCCGCGGTAAGTCTTGGAACAGACAAGGCCCCTGCAGTAGCAGGTCCTGTCTTAGAGGTAGAGGCCACGGTTCGTCCGTGAGCATCTCTTGAAGTTCCGGGTACCAAGACCTTCTTGGCCAATCCGGAACCACGAGTATAGTTCTTACTCCTCTCCTTCTTATGATTCTCAATACTTTCGGTATGAGGGGCAGAGGAGGGAATACATACACTGACTGGTACACCCACGGCGTTACCAGAGCGTCCACTGCTATTGCCTGAGGGTCCCTTGACCTGGCGCAATATCTGTCCAGTTTTTTGTTTAGACGTGACGCCATCATGTCCACCTTTGGTCTTTCCCAACGGTTTACAATTTGGTGGAAGACTTCTGGGTGAAGTCCCCACTCTCCCGGGTGAAGGTCGTGTCTGCTGAGGAAGTCTGCTTCCCAGTTGTCCACTCCCGGAATGAACACTGCTGACAGTGCTATCACATGATTTTCCGCCCAGCGAAGAATCCTTGCAGTTTCTGCCATTGCCCTCCTGCTTCTCGTGCCGCCCTGTCTGTTTATGTGGGCGACTGACGTGATGTTGTCCGACTGGATCAACACCGCCTGACCCTGAAGCAGAGGTTTTGCTTGAATTAAGGCATTGTAAATGGCCCTTAGTTCTAGAATGTTTATATGAAGAGATGTTTCCATGCTTGACCACAAGCCCTGGAAATTCCTTCCCTGTGTGACTGCTCCCCAGCCTCTCAGGCTGGCATCCGTGGTTACCAGGATCCAATCCTGAATGCCAAATCTGCGGCCCTCTAGTAGATGAGCCCTCTGAAGCCACCACAGGAGAGACACCCTTGTCCTTGGCGACAGGGTTATCCGTTGATGCATCTGAAGATGCGATCCGGACCATTTTCCCAGTAGATCCCACTGAAAAGTTCTTGCATGGAATCTTCCGAATGGAATCGCTTCGTAAGAAGCCACCATTTTTCCCAGGACCCTTGTGCACTGATGCACTGAGACCTGTCCTGGTTTTAGGAGGTTCCTGACTAGCTCGGATAACTCCCTGGCCTTCTCCTCCGGGAGAAACACCTTCTTCTGGACTGTGTCCAGAATCATTCCTAAGAACAGTAGACGTGTCGTTGGAATCAGCTGCGATTTTGGAATATTTAGAATCCATCCGTGCTGACTTAGCACTACCTGAGATAGTGCCACTCCGACTTCTAACTGTTCCTTGGTTCTTGCCCTTATCAGGAGATCGTCCAAGTAAGGGATAATTAAGATGCCTTTTCTTCGTAGAAGAATCATCATTTCGGCCATTACCTTGGTAAAGACCCGAGGCGCCGTGGACAATCCAAACGGCAGCGTCTGAAACTGATAATGACAGTTTTGTACTACAAACCTGAGGTACCCTTGGTGAGAAGGATATATTGGGACGTGGAGATAAGCATCCTTGATGTCCAGCGACACCATATAGTCCCCCTCTTCCAGGTTCGCTATCACCGCTCTGAGTGACTCCATCTTGAATTTGAACCTTTTTATGTAAGTGTTCAAAGATTTTAGATTTAATATTGGTCTCACCGAGCCGTCCGGCTTCGGTACCACAAATAGTGTGGAATAATACCCCTTCCCCTGTTGTAAGAGGGGTACCTTGATTATCACCTGCTGGGAGTACAGCTTGTGAATGGCTTCCAGAACTGCCTCCCTGTCGGAGGGAGACTTTGGTAAAGCAGACTTCAGGAACCGATGAGGAGGAAACGCCTCGAATTCCAGTTTGTACCCCTGTGATACTACCTGTAGAATCCAGGGATCCACTTGCGAGTGAGCCCACTGCGCGTTGAAATTCTTGAGACGGGCCCCCACCGTGTCTGAGTCTGCTTGTAAAGCCCCAGCGTCATGCTGAAGACTTGGCAGAAGCAGGGGAGGGCTTCTGCTCCTGGGAAGCGGCTGCATGGTGCTGCCTTTTTCCTCTTCCTCTGCCCTTGGGCAGAAAAGAGTGACCTTTTGCTCGCTTGTACTTATGGGAACGAAAGGACTGAGTTTGAAAAGACTGTGTCTTTTTCTGTTGATGTGAAGTAATCTGGGGTAAAAAGGTGGATTTTCCAGCCGTTGCCGTGGCCACCAGGTCTGTTAGACCAGCCCCAAATAACTCCTCCCCCTTATACGGCAATACTTCCATGTGCCGTTTGGAATCTGCGTCCCCTGACCACTGTCTGGTCCATAATGCTCTTCTGGCAGAGATGGACATTGCGCTTACTCTTGATGCCAGGGTACAAATATCCCTCTGCGCATCACGCATATATAGCAATGCATCCTTTAAATGTTCTATAGTTAACAGAATATTGTCCCTATCCAGGGTATCAATATTCTCAGTCAGGGAATCCGCCCATGCGACTCCAGCACTGCACATCCAGGCTGATGCGATTGCTGGTCGCAGTATAACACCAGTATGTGTGTATATACTTTTCAGGATATTTTCCAGCCTCCTATCAGCTGGTTCTTTGAGGGTGGCCGTATCAGGGGACGGTAACGCTACTTGTTTAGATAAACGTGTGAGCGCCTTATCTACCCTAGGGGGTGTTTCCCACCGTGCCCTAACCTCTGGTGGGAAAGGGTATAGTGCTAATAACTTATTAGAAATTAGCTGTTTTTTATCGGGGGAAACCCACGCTTTATCACACACACCTCATTTATTTCCTCAGACTCAGGAAAAACTATTGGCAGTTTTTTCACACCCCACATAATACCCGCCTTTGAGGTATTTGTAGTGTCAGAAAGGTTCAATGCCTCTTTCATTGCCGTGATCATGTAACGTGTGGCCCTACTGGACATTACGTTTGTCTCGTCACCGTCGACACTAGATTCAGTATCTGTATCTGGATCCGTGTCGACCCACTGAGGTAGCGGCCGTTTTAGGGCCCCTGAGGGTGTCTGAGACGCCTGAACAGGCACTAATTGATTTGCCGGCTTTCTCATGTCGTCAACAGTTTTTTGTAAATTGCTGACATTATCACTTAATTGCTTAAACACAATCATCCAGTCAGGTGTCGACTCCCTAGGGGGTGACATCACTAACACAGGCAACTGCTCCGCCTCCACCTCATTTTCCTCCTCATACATGTCGACACACGCGTACCGACACACAGCACACACACCGGGAATGCTCTGATAGAGGACAGGACCCTACTTAGCCCTTTGGAGAGACAGAGGGAGAGTCTGCCAGCACACACCCAGCGCTATATATATACAGGGATAACCTTATATAAGTGTTAATCCCTTATAGCTGCTGTTAATCTAGTTATTTGCTGCCAAAATGCCCCCCCTTCTCTTTTTTACCCTGAATCAGATGCAGTACTGCAGGGGAGAATCAGGGAGCCGTCCTTCCAGCGGAGCTGTGAGGGAATAATGGCGCCAGTGTGCTGAGGAGATAGGCCCCGCCCCTTCACGACGTCCTTAACTCCCGCTTTTTTGTGTAAAATGGCAGGGGAAAAAATACATCCATATAGCCCTGGAGCTATATGTGATGTATTCCTTTTGCCAGCTAAGGTATATGTGTGTTATATTGCGTCTCAGGGCGCTCCCCCCCAGCGCCCTGCACCCTCAGTGACCGGAGTGTGAAGTGTGCTGAGAGCAATGGCGCACAGCTGCGGTGCTGTGCGCTACCTTAGTCTTGAAGACAGGATGTCTTCTGCCGCCGCTTTCACCGGACCTTCGTCTCTTCTGGCTCTGTAAGGGGGACGGCGGCGCGGCTCCGGTGACCCATCCAGGCTGAACCTGTGATCGTCCCTCTGGAGCTAACGTCCAGTAGCCTAAGAAGCCCAATCCACTCTGCACTCAGGTGAGTTCGCTTCTTCTCCCCTTAGTCCCACGATGCAGTGAGCCTGTTGCCAGCAGGACTCACTGAAAATAAAAAAACCTAACTAAACTTTTATTCTAAGCAACTCTGGAGAGCTACCTAGTTTGCACCCTTCTCGGCCGGGCACAAAAATCTAACTGGCTTGGAGGAGGGTCATAGGGGGAGGAGCCAGTGCACACCACCTGATATCTCAAGCTTTTATTTTGTGCCCTGTCTCCTGCGGAGCCGCTATTCCCCATGGTCCTTACGGAGTCCCAGCATCCACTTAGGACGTTAGAGAAACACAGTAATATACAGGTCTCATATGCAATAGGTACTAAAAATTAACAGTGCACACTAAGAAGTAGAAGGAATTTTTAGTACTGTATACCCTGCCTCCAGGGAGCGGGATACAGGGAGACTCACCACACTTCCATATCCAAGCAAAGACGCTCGAAAGACGCTGAGTGGATTCAGACGCTACTGGTGTACACTGCCGCTCTTGGTAACTGATAACGGACACGGACGCTCACCAACGGACACGGACGCTGAGCGACTCCACGTGCATGCAGACACTAAAGGCCTGCGACTCGGTCTGGGCGGGTTTATATCCAGTGTACACAACCGCAGCGTCTAAGCTGCGACCGAGTACCCTCGTGGTAGCGTCTGAGCCGGAAGTGAGGTCATTCAGTTCATGAAACGAGAGACCCGCGGGAACTGGCCATGAACTCGGAGGGACGGCCAGGAGAGCGTCTGAAACCCCCTGTTGACTTAAACTCCCAGGATCGCGGCCTCACCTAGTCCTGGCGCCTATGATCCCCGGAGCGTAGCGCTGTCACACTCGAGATGTTCGGCGCATCAACACGCTGTTTGTAGTCTCCACCAAATCAGCGTAGCTGTGTCCTGACCCCTCTAGTAAGAGGAAGTCCATATACTCACTGTCTCCCCATGCTCCGGCCACAGCCTGGTAACGTCTGCTGGACCTGCTAGAACATCCGACACAGACGCCCGTCGAGACAGCACTGTACCGCGAAGGTAAGCGTTGTTGCGACCCGGTGGGGAGTTGTTGGAGCGACTCTTTCTAATACACGTTTAAGACGCTGTTAAGAGAAGTCGCTCAAACCAAAACAGTAAGTCTATAAAAATAAAGTAATGAAAACTTGAGGCTGCTTTCACAGCAGCCCTGTGACCATGCGGCTTCCTGCCGCACCAAGCAAAAAACTGATCTGACTGAGTCAGTGGGCGGGACTATATAGTGGAGGCCCCAATGCATCCTGGGAGGCCAGAAAGCTCGTGACCGTGTTGGTGCCATTTTCGCTGTCGCTCGACAATATCCCAATGTTATCCTGTGGATAATCCTGTGGACCCAGCCAGAGAAAATTCCGTATTTCGGAATATTTGGATATGGGATACTCAACATAAAGGGGGATGTAGTGAAGTGAGGTAGTGCAGCGTATAGAGGGATGTCGTGAAGTGGGGTAGTGCAGCATATAGAGGGATGTAGTGAAGTGAGGTAGCGCAGCGGGATGTAATGAAGTGAGGTAGTGCAGCGTATAGAGGGATGTAGTGAAGTGAGGTAGTGCAGCATATAGAGGGATGTAGTGAAGTGAGGTAATGCAGCGTATAGAGGGAAGTGAGGTAGTGCAGCATATAGGGGGATGTAGTGAAGTGATATAGGGCCTAATTCAGTAAGGATTGAAGATTCTGCTTTTTAGCAGAATCTACAATCCTTGCAATCGCATGCTGGAGCCGCCCGGCATGGGACCCACCGTCCACCTACTGCGATCATGCTGTAATTGCAATCGCACCAAAATTACAGCGCAGTCACAGAAACTGGATGCCTCCTGTCAGAGCAGCTGGCTGAGACTGCAGGAATCCAGCCATTTTTTCGATAGGAGCGGCTGCATTTGATGCCACGCAGCCACCCCGAAAGCACGATTGCGATGCGACCTGCATAAGACCCTTAGTGCAACATACAGGGGGATGTAGGTTAGTGGTGTAGTGTAGTGTATAAGGGGATGTGCTGTAGCAATGTAGTACGGCTTATGTATAGTGATGTAATGCAGCAATGTACTGCAGCGTATGGGGGCATTTGAGGTAGGGGTATGTCACAGAGACACGTCACTTAGGGCATTTGGGCTCCACAGGGGGACATGTGGTTTACACGCTGCTTGGTAGGGAGCATGTCAGGGAGACACTGCAGGCATTTGTTGGCACACAAGGGAGAATGTGGGAAAACACTACTGTGAAGGGGCACGAGGGTTCCAACTGCCTTGTTTTCTTTAGTGTGTTGGCTGTAAAATCATATTTTTGCACCTGTGCCCACCACTTGCTTATTACGTCACTGATGGGAGTTAACAGGCTTCAAATTGCAATGTACTTCCAGTTGTGCATTAATCATAACACGAGAATGTCAGTCCATTATTTCTAATGAGAATCGTATAGATGAGAAGAAACAACTACATTTAAGCACCTGAGAAAGGGTTGTTCATGTACCGCACTACTACTACGAAGCTGTATGTGACCGGCACAGCCACTCTGCCACTGGCATGCTGCATGTACAATGTGCACAATATGTAGAGAGAGAATATATGAGTACTTCGGCGGCATGTAAGGTCGGAATCCCCCCCAGAGCCTGTCTGTCACTGACTGACGATGTCGGTGTGAAATCGTTCATGCACGGGGCTACAGCAAGGGAACACGGCGGCGGGAATCAGGAACAGCACAACGGCAGAGACGCGGTGAGGGACGGAGCTGGTGCGTGCACTGTGCGGCCCGGGGAAAACGAGGAGGCTGTTGCGTGCTCGGTGCAGGGGGTGACGGGGATGCGTCATGTTCGGTCCCGGGGGGGGAGGGCCAGGCTGACCCGGAAGCGCATGACTCTCCGCCCGCAGCAGCGCAGCCTCGGAGATGGCGGAATGGAAGGAGGAGGTGGAGGTGCTGGTGCAGCGGGTGGTGAAGGACATCACCGGCGCCTTCCGCAGGAACCCCAACATGTGAGTGGCACCGCTGGCCGGCGTGACGTCACACACCGGCAATGTGACGTTGCTAGCTGTCAGGCGCGGGGGAGCGATGCAGAAGTTGGGAAACTTTGAGTCCTGCAGTGTGCGGGCGGCAGCTCCAGCTGTGACATGGCGTGTAGCAGGCAGCCGGTCACAGGACACGCAGTACGTGTGTGGGTAATGCACCGTGCGCTGTGTAACCTTCAGTCTGTGACACTGTCCTACAGGAATGCAATCCCATTACAGGGTAGCCGTGTCCTGCCTCCTGCTCACACTCTCTGGCAGAGGGAGGGGGGGTCTCTCCAACACACATTATTACAGAGGTAAATGCACCTGTGTCCGGGAATGGTCCTGCAGCAAGCACATTTCATGGGCACCGGTTACAGTAATCCTGCTCATCTCTGGCTGCTGCCAGGCTGTTCCAGATTACATAATGCACGGTGCATGAGTTCTGCAAGTCCTAGCTCCCTCTGCTCACTGTTGTCCTGTTTTACATTATTCATTTTACATGCGTCCTACAATCCAGTGTACGTGTTTTATTTGTATGCTTTGTTAGCTGTTCTTGAGTCCTGTTGGAGAAAGAGCGCTATATATATAAAATTATTATTATTATTGTTTAAAATACTGAGTGGGAACCCTATAGTACCTCACAGCGTGTGCTATTCACAGAGAGATGCTTTGGATTAGTGCAGAACACATATCTTGCTTGTAAAACTTTCAGGTACAGTGGTAGAGAACCCTCATCTGTAAGCATGACAAAAGCCAAGCACTTGAAAAGGGTATTGCCTAATGGAGAGATACATATGGGAGATTGGGATGCGGTCAAGATCCCGCCGGACGGAATCCCGGCGGTTGGAATACCGACACCGGGATCCCGACCAGCACAATCCCCACATATATTCTCCCTCTGTGGGTGTCCACGACACCCATAGAGGGAGAATAAATTAGTGTAGCGAGGTACCGTACCCGCAGCGTGCCCACAAGAGGCTGCGTTGCGGTCGCCCCCCTGTCGGGATTGTGCCGGTCGGGATCCCGGTGTCGGTATTCCGACCGCCGGGTTCCATCTGGCGTTCTGATCCCGGGAGATTTCCCCCCTGCAGCACTGTGTAAATCCTAAAGGAGGAACATTTTGGAATAAAACTGGCATTGGATGACTTTGGTATGGAGAAGGAACTGATGGGAATTATGCCATAGTTTTATAATGATTCTAGAGCTGTGTAATAGGATTACTCAGTCTGTAATGGATGTGCTGGAAGCATGTTATTTACTATTTTTTCCTGAACTGAAAATCTGGCAGCGTTTCAGAAAACTTTGGATGGAGCATTAAGGAAAAGCTTATGTAGCTAGGGTGGAAATGAATTTGTGCATGTTTATATAGTTGCAACTTGTCATATTCTTGTAGTCAAGCCTTGCATGTTATAACAGTGGGTTGTTTGCCTGACACATTATATGGTATGGGTCGACAGGGTCACAAGATCGGCATTGGTCATTGGGTCGACATGTACTAGTTCGACAGATCAAAAGGTCAACATGAGTTTTTACGTTTTTTGGTGTCGTTTTATTCGTAAAGTGACGGGGAGCCCCAATTAGTGCATAGTGTACCCTTGCACGTGCGCTCGGCACAGGTTGCTGTTCCCGATTGTAAACCACGTGGGTCGTAAAGTATGAAAATGTCTGCAAATGGAAAAAAATATATGTGAAAATCTCATGTCGACCTTTTGAACAGTCGACCCAGTGACCATGTCGACCTAATGACTGTCAACCTAAGTGGTGTCGACCTAATAACCGTATCCCCACATTATACACCTTTTTATTCTATAGCTATCTGAACTATTTAAATATACCTGATACATATATGATGTGTTATTTGACAGGTAATATGATCCAATAAACAACATTTTATGGTTTACTATAGTTATTTGGGATATAGCGAATATGTAACTTGTTGTCTTTGTCATAGAGATGAAATTGGATTAATTCCATGCCCGGAAGCAAAGTATAACCGGAGCCCTATAGTACTAGTAGAAAATAAACTGGGAGTGGAGAGCTGGTGTATCAAATTCCTGCTGCCGTATGTGCATAACAAGCTCCTGCTTCACCGACAGAAGAAGCTATGGCTTAATAGAGATGGTGAGCACATTTATTTATGTTTGCGTTTGTTTTGAGCATGCGCTATGCATTTTATATTGTGTCAAGACTAAACCAAACCTCAAGGCATTCTTCATGTTTATCTAGATTCTAGAACAGGGGTGGGCAATTATTTCAGCTGGGGGGCCGCTTAACACTTCCAGTGAATATTCGAGGGCCGCACACAAAATATCTTGTATATACAATACCGATCGGGACTGAACTGTGCATGCGTATGCACCGCAATGCACAGGTGCGTCGGTCCGCAGCGCCGGGCAGCAACGGGATGGTGCGAACAAAGCGATCGCACGGGCAATCGCAAGGTGATTGACAGGCAGAGGGTGTTTGTGGGTGGCAACTGATCGTTTTAGAGGAGTGTCCGGAAAAAACGCTGGAGGGACCAGGCATTTGGAGGGAGGGTTTCTGATGTCAGCTCAGGCTCCGATCATCGCACTGGAAGAGTAAGTCCTGGGCTGTTCAGAGACTGCACAAACTTCTGTTTGTGCAGCTCTCTGCACTTGTGATCACACACCTGCACAGTGATTTCCCTCCCCCTGTAGGTGGTGACGAACTGATCGCAGCAGTGCAAAAATCGCCTGCTAGCGATCAGGTCTGAATTAGGCCCATAGTTATGTATAGAACTATAAAAACATAGTATATATAACTATAATAACACACACCACAATATACAGTATGTTGCATATGGTAGTTTTTTTACAGCCAAAATACAAATGTCTAAAAAAAAACACATTAATCCAGTAATAAAAAAAAAAAAAACAATGCTGAAAACAAACAAACAGCATCCTGTGTAATGCTGTTATCCACCGCTCCTTCTCTGTCCCTGGGCACAGTTACTAGCTCCTCCCCTCAACCCATATAGCAGTCTCTACTCCCCTTCCCACCCCCTCCCCTAAACCCATAGAGCAGTCTTTACCCCCCTCCCCTGGACCCATATAACGGCTTTTAAAGTTATGCACAGATCCCTTTACCTTTTTTTCAGTGGCAGATCTGCTGCCCGCTGCCAGATCCCCGCTGCCAGATCCTCGTTTCCTGCTGCCAGATGATCCGCGCTGCCCGCTGTGCTGCACGGAGTCACTGCTGCTGCCCACTGTCCACTCCTGCTGTGGCTCCGCCCCTGTGCCGCCCCGCGCACGAAGTCACAGAGGAAATCCCGGTCAGGTGACCCTGTGACGTGACCGGCATTTCCTCAGCGGCGCCGCTTCTGGGAGCTGTGTAGCGCAATGACAAGCTGCTCAGCCAATCGGGCCGCTTGTCATTGCTCACTGGTGGGGGACTTTGGGCCAGGCAAGATCGGTCCACGGGCCGCATCCGGCCCGCGGGCCGCATGTTGCCCACCCCGATTCTAGAAGGTGAAATGTATCATCTTCCCTAGTCAAAACAGAATTGTTTCCTTCTTAAAAGATTGTCAGCTCTGTTTATACATTTTTTTACTTTTTTTAAATAAAATATTTTATTAAAAACCTATAGCTCCCAAAGAAAGCAGAC
This sequence comes from Pseudophryne corroboree, assembly GCF_028390025.1. NCBI lineage: Eukaryota > Metazoa > Chordata > Amphibia > Anura > Myobatrachidae > Pseudophryne > Pseudophryne corroboree. Next base: position 510,653,694 of record NC_086444.1, read on the forward strand.
TACTTTGCCAAGTCATTTTAAATTCAATACTTACATCTAATATTTCCACTGAAGCAAAAACCATAAACAGAATGAAATATAAAAAAACAAACATAAAGAAGCCATAGGCTTAAATACCGTTGTGAGAAAGTACATAAATGTGAGACATTTTAAAACTATTAGTGATAAGTCAAAGTTGTGCCAACTGAACATTTGTGCATTACAAATTCGTGATAAAGAAACAAATACAACACAGTTATGTTATGGTGTGTACACACAATGAGATCCTTGCTATGCCCGATTTTCATTTGCGATTTCCCTTGAACTCCCCGGAGCCCAGCACCACCGATTTTGACTAACTTTTCTTGAGATATGGACTATGGGGTCAATTCAATTCGGCAACTTAAGAATAGCGCCGGGAATTAGCTCCCGACGCTATTCAATTCAGCTGCTAGTTACCCGCAATTGTCGGGAATTCTTCTCTCATCCCCGGGGGGTGAGAGAAGAAAACCGACAAAAGTGCTGCCGCGCGGCCGGCGCGAGGCTGATTCTGTCGGGAATCGGCATCGCACGGGTAGTTAAGTCGGAGAATGCCCGTTCTCCCGACAAAACTACCTGTTAAGTCGGCGAGAATGGGCTTTCGCCGACTTAACTTTAGCTGAATTGAGTAGCTAATTCCCGGCGCTATTCTTAAATTGCCGAATTGAATCGACTCCTATGTGTGCTTACGATTTTGGCTTATGTGAGATTTTGGCTTATGTGAGATGTCATTGACAAGTGAGATGAACTAGATAGTACACCGATCTAGCAAGGATTGACTTGCCTGCACAGTCTATCTTTTCTTGCGATGCCGACCTGGCGGGACTGCGCATCGGGATCGAATCGGGATCGCAAGGTGACTTTCACTTTGAGATCTGCACTAACTTTTCTTGCGATTTTGACTATATAGTCAAAATCAAAAGAAAATATCTCACGGTGTGTACACACCCGGTGAGTTATAGCTAGTCAATGGATAAAGACAAACGTTAAAATAGTGCTAATAGTGGTATGGCAATTCATTTTCGTGAGTTGGTGAGTTGATTAAAGTTTTGAAAAACCAATTTGGCATTACAAGTAGTCCAACACAGGAATAAAAAACAGCAAACACCTTTCTTTTCCTCTCATCATTTAATAAATATTTTCCCTTCACTGATTCTGGCTCCCATTGATGTCCATGTCACCTCAAGTTAAAATTGACTTGAGTTTCTGGATCTTGTTTTCTTCGTGTGTGGAGTACAAGACACTGGTTCTTCTCTAGCACCCTCAGAGTGCTTTGGTGATACCTGGTAGCACAAGTCTGTTTCATCAGTTGTGGTGCACATGGGATACAGATCAGCATATAGCCAATTGTCCAAATCATGCTCTTCTACAAAAGCCACTTCTTCAACCATAATTAGTGCATCTTCAATATTATAGATATCCTGGGTCTGAAACTCCCATCCACCTGACATATTTGCAGGTTGACAACTGAGGGGACTTCTTGATACATGCATATCATAGCTATCCCAGAAGACACTTTTCCAAAAAAAAAAAAAAGTCTATAAGGAACTCAAATTTTCGATATCACTTATTATTAAGCCATCTGTTTGTACACTATAGGCATAAATGGTTACATCATTGTTTCCAGTAGTGCTAGAGTTTTGCACTGTGATGGCTAGTAAGACTTGAATCTCAGATGCAAACAATAGATATACATTTATTGTAGTGTTTACTTGGAAAACACAAAAACGGAAGCTCCAACAATAAGTCCACAGGACAAACCAAATGCAGCGTTTCAGGTATGTCCTGATTGAAGTTCAGATTCTCCAGGTCTAATTGGTCAAGTTCTTGTCTGGTTTGTGCAATTAGAGTTTCTGACACTGGCAAAGGTGTTTCTAGTTTATCTGTTGAATGTACAGTATCTTCATATATAAAAAGGTTTTGTTGTAGATCAGCCTGTTGAGTGACCCCATCTGATGGCAAGGATGTGATCAAGACATCAGGAAGTTTTGTAACTGGTCCTTTATCATAGAACGTAGTGCACAAGTGATCAGTCTTCCATGTTCCAATCATGATATTGATACACTGAACCAGAATAGGTTGGGGCATCAGTGTTTCTGAAGAGTTCAATTGCGCTGTTCAGCAGGACACACTTGAGGAACTGATTGGATGAAACCATCTGCTTCTTCAGAAAGTCTACAATCTGCGTTAGATGCCCCATAGTTTCCGTTTCCTCTCTGCCCCCAGCTGTCTTTGGAACTCTCCTGTTGATACATTTTAATTTGACTCCTCCATAAGTGAATTTCTCAAAGATGCATAAGAGGGAATTCAATTGTCCGTGAAATCCTGTATTTGTGATTAAAAACAAGGTTTTTATGGCAACTGGTGAAATGGCAAAAAAAAAATTACCTGCGATAATTCTTCATAGGTTTAACGCAAATTTAATTTCACCACCTCCTGAGCAGGTGAAAAGTTGTGGAAAATCCCTATTTTAAGGTAAAAATGTTGTGATTTGGTTCCGAACCACTGGGACATCCCCATTAATCACTAACTAGCCACTTTTAAGTTTTCAGTTATTTTTAATTGGCCAATAATGACATGTAATTTTTGTGGTGAAAATTTGCATAGTGATGGAAATTGGGGTACAAGGTATGGGACAGGGGTATTGGGGAGCTCTGAGTGGGACAAGTGTTTTTAGGCTTGCAAGTGGGAGTATTTTTTATATTTTTTGGGGGGACGTTTTTTGAAAGTGGCTTAAAATGACCCAAATATATACTTATACTTATTTTTATGTACCCCAAATTTAAGTAGAGCATTTATTTTGCACGTAAACACCTTGCTTTCTATCATTTTTTCTACTTTTATTTTAGGAAAATGTACTTTGTCTTTTTAGCGGGGTACAAGTAGACTTCTCCAAACTTTTCGCTGGTCTTTCCGGCAAGAACTATGGAGCGAATCCCGTTTTCGCACATTTACAATTGGATAGGTCGTTAAACAAGAGCGCGCATACTGGCAAAAAGCGGCATTTAAATTACCCCGTTTTCACGGACGATTGAATTCCCCCCTAAATGTCACAGAAAATCACTCAAAGGGGTCAATTCAATTCGGCAACAGTTGAATAGCGCCGGGAGTTTGCTCCCGGCGCTATTCAATACATCGACGACTGACCCTCAATTGTCGGGAATTCTTCTCTCATCCCCGGGGGATGAGAGAAGAAACCAGGCAAAAGAGCGGCCGGCGCGAGGCTGATTCTGTCGGGAATCAGCATCGCCGCGGGTAGTTAAGTCGGAGAATGCCCGTTCTCCCGACAAAACTACCTGTTAAGTCGGCGAGAACGGGCCATCACCGACTTAACTGGAGCTGAATTGAATAGCGTCAGGAGCAAACTCCCGGCGCTATTCAACTGTCGGAGAATAGAATTGACCCCATAGTATACAGAATCAGTGGACCTTTTATCGCTAATGCAATTGTTCCTTTTGGGCTCCGGTGTACTTATAAAATATTTGGCCCTATCTAAAGTGGCATTGCTGAACCCCAGGAAAATGATATTCTGTGATAATGTGTAACTTTTGTAGTTCCACCGAAAACGTAACATTTTCAGATTTAAATGTATTTTATGACCATGGGCCTAGTGAAATAACACAATAACATTCTAGAGAATGTTTCTTTTTATGGGATATATTTACTTTTCTGCTGAAAAGGGGTTATCACTGTTTAACTAATTTACTAACTAGGTTACTGCTGAGCAATCAGATTTCTCGTGCAGTCCTGCCATTAACGGAAGTTACATCCTCATAGTTGGTTCCAAAGGAAAACAACGCAAGCTTGAGCTGGCAGTACGGAAGCACTGTAGCTGCCAGAGTAGAGAAGAGTGCTCATATTCTCTTCCTCCCAAGAATGTTGACTCTCTGACTCAGCTCTCAGTCTTCATGCAGCTCCTGAACTGGGTCTGTGTGTGTTGTCTTTCAGCGGTACATGTATCAAAGGGTGATGGCCCATTTTTCTACATTTTTGTGGAAACAGGAATTATGGTGGATTATTGCGCATTTAGGGAAGGAATATGCCACAAACCAAGCAATACCACAAGAAGACACTAACATCAAATGTCAAAGATTATAGCACAATACAAGATTTGGGTATTATAGGTGAGCGCTGTTCCTTCCCAGGGACATATGGAAAATTGATGTCCAGTTTTTAAAAAGACATTTTTATTTTTCCATGATAATTAAGTGACACAGTGCACATTATACATGGATTAAACATACATATAAAAGGTTTCATTAAAAATTAGTGGATTATTGCACAGACCTTTATGTAAACAATTGACAAATCAGTCTAAGTGCAAATCATGAATGGTGGAACTTCTGGCTCATACCGTAGGAGGCATGTGGTGTGTGCCTTTGATGTAGATAGGGTTCCAGCTGGCAGCCCAGCAACACACCACACGCTTTGCCGATGTAGATGGATATCACAGGTTTCTGGTAAGAGTCCAGGAAGGTCACAGTTCCATTGGTGATACGGCACAACGCGTTTCGGATAGTATATCCTTTTTCAAGTGCATCTGTAGAGTTGTGTGTTGCTGTCCTTTTTAAGCTCCTTTTCCGGAAAGGAGCTCATTCAGATTTCCCGCCATTTGCGGTTCAGAACTCTCCCGGAACCGGAAGCTTGCGTCTCACATTCCGTCAGCAGAAGCGGAAGTGACCCTCCGCTACTTCTCCTTCCGGTGGACCCGGAGGTTAAGCGGACTTGTATTCCACATTCGTTTCACTATTTACATCCGCAATCGTCGGCGGAAGTGAGATCATTTGCGTTCCACCTTTAGTCCGGACCCGGAAGTATGCGTTCCACACACCATAAATGAAATTAAAAGATGATGTAACTTGTCGGGAGCTTCAATTTATATCACATCTTGATCTAAAAACCATATGGTATCTTTTCTTGATATTATTGACATTCAACAATATAAGTTGCCTCTAAAAATCTGCATGGTACTTTGTATTCCCATGAAGTCCATCCCTACCGGCAACATTATATTGCGTTTTGACATGTAAGAAAAGAGATAAAAAACATGTTAGAAAAGGGTGGAGATGAACTATTTCATTACATCATAAACCATTTTAGTTCAAAGTCTGAATTCAGACCATTAGGAACTAATGTATTCAAAGTGTATATCCATTCCATTTCTTTTTTTGCTAAACGTATGTCAATATCTCTATTTCTGCTGGTTTCTTTTATTTGCTCGATCCCCATAAATCGTTTAATCTCGAATTCACAATTTTTATGGGAATTTTTAAAATGCTGTGATAAAGGGTGATTTAATTGTCCCTTCCTTATATTATAGATGTGCTCTGCCATCCGTGTTTTTAGGTTACGAGTGGTCTTGCCTATATATAATAGTCCACACATGCATTCTATTAAATAAACTATATTGTGTGAATGACAAGTGATAAAACTTCCTATGTTATAAGTCTTATTGTCTACTTCAAAAGTAGTAATTTTCCTAGAATTATAAGAATTGTTGGTGGAACGACACATCAAACACGAACCACACCGATGGAACCCCTTCGTTCTTTCACTAGTTATTTTAGAATCATATAGAGTACTATTTACTAATTTATCTTTAAGTGATGGGGCTCGCCGGTAGATACATTTTGGTTTTTTGGGGAGGTGTTCTTTCAAAATGGAGTCTTCCTGTAGGACGCTCCAATTCTTTTGTATACTTTTTTCCATTATTTTGAAATGAGATCCATATTGACATATGAAGGCCCATTGTAATGAGGGATCTTCTTTCTTCTTATTGTTATTACACTTTAGAAGGTCCTCCCTATTGATTGTGTTAATTCTCGTTTTTGCTTTAAGGATATCACTATCTGAATATCCTTTTTCTTTGAAACGTTCCCCAACCAATTCCAACTCAATTTGACATACCTCTTCTTCAGTACAGTTTCTTTTTATTCTTTTAAATTGGCCTAGAGGTATACCCTCCAGCCATTTTTGATGATGTTGGCTTGTAATGTCGATATATGAGTTGGAATCAGTTTCCTTTCTAAATATACACGTAAATAACACATCATCCTTTATGTACATTTTTAAATCAAGAAAGGAGACTGTTTGTGTATTTGTCTGGAAAGTAAACATAATATTGAAATTATTGGTATTGAGATGAGTACAAAATGATGATAGGCTTTCACAGTCTCCACGCCAAATAAAGAATACATTGTCGATAAAACGAAACCAGCACACCAGGTTTGCCCCTTCAGCCAGCCATTGATTAACTGTAATATGTTCCCAATATGCCATATACAGGTTGGCATAGCTAGGGGCAAACCTGGTGCCCATGGCCGTTCCCTGTATTTGTAAATAAAAACAGCCATTAAAATAGAAATAATTATTATGTAAAATAAAGTGAATTGATTCAATCAGGAATGCCTTTAGATCTTCAGTGTAATCACTTTTTTCCAGATAGAATCGTATGGCTTCACATCCTTTTTCCCAATTAATAATCGTGTATAGGCTACTAACATCGCCCGTCCCCAAAATAAAGTCGGGTTCCCACTGAATGTTTTTAAGCTTATTGAGAATATCTGTTGTATCTCTCAAATAAGAATAAGTTTTGATTACCAGTGGTTGTAGATAATGATCTACTAGGGTGGAAAGATTTGACGTAATGCTGTTTGAGCCAGAGATTATCGGTCTCCCGGGCGGTTTTGTGGCATGTTTATGTATTTTGGGTAATACGTATATGGTGGGTGTAGTTGGATTCTGTATATTAATGAAGTTATTCTCATCTTGAGTTATAACCCCTTTCAGACAAGCCTCATCCGTCAATGTCTTTAATTTCTTTATAATGCTACCAGAGGGATCACTTCTTAATTTTTTATAGGTTTTTATATCTCCCAACTGGCGATTTACCTCATCAATGTAATCATTTTTATTTAGAACTACCACCGATCCGCCTTTATCAGCTGGCTTGATTATTATTTCTTTATTTTCCTTTAAGGATTTAATCGCTAGTTGTTCCTTCTTAGTGATGTTAAATTTCTTATTTTTATTTTGTTGCATGTTTCTGATATCTTTTTCTACTAAAGTGCTGAAACAATTGATGCAGTTGCCTTTCATCTGTTTGGGAAAAAAGGTGGATCTTGGTTTGAATAATGATTTTGATGTCTCATTAGGGACATCCTCGCCTTCATTCTCCTTTGATAAGAAGAATTTTTTAACACATAATTTGCGTATATATTTTTGTAGGTCTACATAGACTTCGAATGGATTTACATTCGAAGTAGGAGCAAACTTTAAACCCTTTTGAAGAATTGTTAGTTCTTCTGGTTTTAATTCATAGGTACTTAAATTGTACACTTTTCCCTTTTCACACTTTTTGTTGGTACTTAATTCTTTATTTAGGGGTTTGGGGGGTTTGTTTTTCTTCTTACCTCCCCGTTTACCCCTATTGGTTTTTTTCTTTACCTGAGCCTTCTTGGTGTTCTCTGTCCCTGATCTAAAAAAGACTGATTGCTTTTAGTAGACTCCTGTAGTTGGTCATAACGATTTCTGATTGGTATTCTAAAATCGTTTGTGTGGTATGGTTCTCTATATGGGCGTCTGTTCTGGACTTTTTTTCCAGTCTCCCCCCGATTCATTATGATCAGGATATGTGTACTGGTACCTGTTGTATTTTTTGTACTGTCTTACATTAGTCTGGTTAGGTGATGTCTGAATTTTATTTTGGACATTTTTGCCAAAACAAAGGGTTATTACGGCTTCTTTAAAATTTTAAAACTGCAATACTACAAGTGCAAAACACCTGGCTTTGCACTTAATAGCATTGGTGTGTTTATGTATGCAGGCAAAAACGCTGGTGATCAGTTGCTTTGAAAAGTCCCTTTTAGTAAATAAGCCCCTCCGTGGCCCTTTAAAAGTCTAATGCCTCTATTTCCTCATAATAGTTCTACGTTTTAATCTGTTCCTGATTTATTTATATTTGTTGAGATCAAGAGCTGTGAGAGTACAACTGGGTAATGTTGACATTGCCCATATCAGCAAATTAATTTTGTCAAAAATCTAAAGTGGTCTCAATGTGAGAACAAAAGGTACATTTGTTCAGATCTTGTGTGTACTTCAACAGAACAGCTCAAGATAGACTTGGCTGGCTTTGGTGATTTTATATATTCAAAGGATCCTTTGTCTGGAGCTAGACCGATAAAGGGGGCTTGTCTCTGTCCTCCTCAATTCAGGGACAGATTCCCTTTGAAGAGATTCCGTTACTTAGTTTTACCTCTCCTCTTTCCACATGTTATGTTTAATTTTACATTTGTAATAGCAGCTTTAAATAAGAGCACTTTTTTCAGGATAGCGATCCATGTCTTACCAGGTCCAGATCAATATCATAAACTATCAACTGTTGTATAATTTTAATAAATAAAAGTGATGAAATGGTAAAATGCTAGCATATTGGTTCGGCGTTATCACTTTTGGCGGAAGAGTCTATTTCATTCTGTACTTGTATGGCTATAATATTGTTAATGACTTTAATGACTTTATCACACTATTGCAATTTTCATTCTTTTTGAAGTTGAAATCTACCACAAAAGAACTTTCACACTATGAGCACACTACAATCTTGCCCCTACTTTTTCTTCACCCAATAGTTATTGCACTCAAAGGAAAAAAATGTCATATGCAAGTATAGATCTCTCATATGTGCATGTTTTTTTTTACTGCCCCTCAGTCTCGGTTGCTCCTTCTTGATGGGTCTCTCTACCAACACAAGTCACCAAAATAGAGGAGAGCAGCACATAGTGTAAATAATTTTTTTTTAATAGAAAAATATCCAAATCACATCAATAGATGTACTTTTTTCGTTAGTTTGATGACATGCAGTGTGTGGGAATAATGTATGGCAGCTCAACAAGGCATACGATTTTGAAAAAGAATCAACCTGCCACATCAAATGAGGAGTATCCTATATTTTTTGTATGCAAGGCTAGCAGAAGTCTGGACATGGGGGAGATTTTCCCCTATTGCTTGATTTCATTATGATTTCTATAGTGCAGGGGTGTTCTCTGGTGATTACCAGTGAATAACTTTTCAGAGGTCATGTGAAATAAATGTAACCTAGAGTAAATTCCTTCAGTGTATTTTTGATGGGGGCATGGCTAATGACCTAATATCAAGGGGACGGGGGGGAATTTTAGGTAAGATCCTCCCGATACACACTTGAACCTTTGCAGTCCCACTTATCCTTAGCATTGAAGGTGTTAAATTCTTTTAAGATTTTCTGAAATCCTCTCAACATTTTAATGTTTCTACAGGTTAATTTAGCAACTTGTTTTCAAATTAATTTAGATATAAAGATGTATCTCAATTCTGCACGGTCACCTTTTACGGGGCTTTCATTATTTTTGACCATCATAAGTGATGGTCACCCAATAGGAGCTATTCAATTGTTTTTCCAAGGTGCACGAGTTCTGCAGTTCCCACTATTTTTGTTCATACCCTCCTGAGGTGGCGAACAGAAATCTGCCCAAAGTAGGGTTTTTGGGTGTTTAGTCAGCACGCCCAATATTTTTCACAGGTTTAGCCACTTTACGTTGCTAGACCCGTTGCATTAGATCACAAAATACGCGATAAGTAATGTAATATCACCCATCAGGCACACAGTAAAATTTTAATTATATTGACCCCTGAAGTGAGTGGAACATTATGGCTCCATCCCCTCCCTGAAGCTGTTAGTCTAACAATCTAATGAAAACTTGGAGCAGTGTGACATATAGAAGGGGAGTGTGAACATAAGGACTAATGGAAGGCCATAATCACAGCATTGTGGCTTGTCATTGTTTCTACATTTAAACCCCCTGCAGCCCTTTCAAAGTGAATACAAGTGTTCTCTTTTAGGGTTGTTGGACAGCTATAAAAAAGTGTCTTCTCCTGGGTTGTTGGGCAGCTATAAAAAAAAATTGATCACTGACACTACATTATGAAGAAAATGCATTTTTGTTTATATTGGCATAGTCTTGTCAATACACTGAAGTGCCCTAAGCCATGCCGTAGGTGCCTAGTATCGTGTAGGACCACGTCTAGCCCAACGAAGTGCAGCAACTAGATGTGACATCGATTCCACAAATGGAAGACCTCTGGACAGATGTTGACCCATGCCGTCTGTATAGCTTCCTGATATTTGTAGGTGCAGGATCTTGGGTATGAATGGACTTCTCATGAACAATTTGGTTCATGTTGGGCCATACCATTCATCTGAAAACTCCAGAGTGCTCCCCGAACCAGTTGTGGACAACTTACAAAGAATTAAGGATCAAATAGGGTTGAGATTACCAAAAGGTAAAAAAGGGGCAGACTAGATTGGCCAAGTGGTTCTTATCTGCCGTCAAAGAAACTTTGGACCGATGATATAGTGCATTATCCTGCTAGAATATGCCATCATTGTGGGGGTTCATGAAGTCCATGAAGGGCTGCAATTGGTTACCAAGCACTGCAGCGTAGGTGTTACCAGTCAATGATGTGTTCAGTCGGACCCAACCCATGCCATGTGAACACACCCCACACGATTATGGAACCGCCTCCAGCCTGCACAGTGCCTTGTTGACAACTGGGGTCCAGGTCTTTTGGGGTCTGTGCCACACCTGACCCCTACCATCAGACCTAAACAACTGGAACTGTGACTCATTGGGCCACGCCGCATGTTGCAAGTCATCCTGGGTCCAATTAGTGGCTTCACGAGTCCAGGTGAGGCCATTGTGTCATGTGCCATAGTGTTAACAGGGGCACTCAGGTTCTACTGCTCCCATATCCCATGGAAGCTAAAAAATGCTGCACCGACCTGCTGGATATGCATCTGGTACCTCCTGCATTGTGTATGGATGTGATTTGAGCCAGTGTCTTTATGTTACCATGGCCAATTTTGGTTAGATGCCGCTGGTAACGATCATTAAGCACCTGTGATCGGCCACTGCGCTGTTCATGGTGGGTGGCAGTGCATTTCATATGGTATTCCCAGTACACGTGACACTGCAGATCTAAAAATGTTGAATGTTTGTACAACTTCTTAAATGGAGTGTCCCATCTGTCAGGCTCCCACTATCATGCCCCATTCGAACATTGATAATTCACGTTGCCTTGCCATGAGCAGCCTAGCCGGTGTTCACACTGACTCATGAGAAGTCTGATTACAACTGATGCAGGTCTGGCCAATCCATTTCTATAGAGTAACTTTTGTTTAGACTGCCCTGAGTGGTTTGTACATTCACGAGTAATGTATGCAATTTCTTGGTCAGAAATTGGTCAGGTTTTCATGTTTTAAGGAAAAGCATATTCAATTACTGCTCGAGCCACTATATAGAACAGAACTATAGGCGAATACTGAAGGCTGTGTAAGTCTAATTGTGAATATATTGCACAAGGGATAAAACACTGACTCCTGTGTCATCTTATTGAAATACTGAATATCTACACAATAGATACAAATGTAAAGCTTTACAGTCTGAGCAACACCTGGCAATAGGAGGGATTAAGTGTGTATGGGCATCCAGACATCCCTATGCCTTTCAAATGCTTTCAGTTCTTGCAAAATTGATTTAACAGCAGCAGCTTTCTCAGTAGTATGGTGTGTTCTAATGTGTTATTTAGGACATTTTGGGGGTTATTCTGTTTGGATTGCAGATTCTGCTAAAAAAAACAGAATCTGCAATCATTTCTTTTGCATGCTTGGGGCCGCTCATCACAGGGCAAGGCCGTCCGGCATGCAGAATGACCTGCCCAGCAGCTGCAATTTATTTGCGGTTGCAGCAACTGTGGATGACCACCTGCAGCCGCAGCTAGGCTGCATATGCAGGAGGTCCGCCGCCATTTTTTAGATCGGAGCAGTTGCGTGTGATACCACGTAGCCGCCCCGAAAACGCCACTGGCCAGCCCCTGTTTCTGACGCGCCACCCTCGCAACGGTCCTTCTCCGCCCTGCGAACGCTTCTGCCCGTCAGTCACACGGAGGCGTTCGCACCCACTGTGAGTCGAAGCATTCAGCGGCCGCACATATGCAGGACGGTACCTACGGGTGCGCATTGGTACCGCTGACGGGGTTATTGCGGTTGCATCACTTAGCGATGCAACCTAAATAAACCCCTTTTGTCCTTTCTTCCCACATAAAAAGCAACTAAAGATAATGTTTGTGGCCGTTTTGTTTGAAAAAATGTTAAGTTCATAATTTAGTAATTTGAAGAAAAAGAAAGTACTGAAGTTGCAATCACTTATAATGACTCTGTTAACATCACAGCTCAGGAATACTGTATGACATGCTTGCCATGATATAAAAGAAGAAGAAGAGAAAGTAGTAACAGGTTATGCTGACCCCTGTGATGAGCACTCTTCCTTCTTAGCATTTGAAAGCTTGTTAAGATGCAACAGCATTGGCAAGCAGCGTGCACATGTATGTGGAGGACATCGTGTTTACATACCTCCCAACTGTCCCGATTTTCGCGGGACAGTCCCGTTTTTTGGGGGCTGTCCCACCCACGGGCCGTAGTGTCCCGCGGTGAGGGGGGGGGGGGCAGTTGGGAGGCTCTGTCTCTCGCTGCCCTGCTTAGCAGAGCAGCGGTGAATAGACGCTGTGCGCATGCGCACAGCGTCTATTTATTGGAGACAGAAGGAGAGAGGGCATGCCAGCAGCTCACAGAGCGCTGGGCATGCCCCTTCAGTGACGAAAACGGGGGCGTGGCTCGCGATCGCGGGTCCCCCCGTGAAGCCACACCCCCTTTTCGCAGGCCACGGCCCCTTTTCGGGAGCGCGCGCGGCTTCCCCGCGCGTGTGTCCCTCTTTACAGAAGGGAAAAGTTGGGAGGTATGTGTTTATAAGAGTCAATCTTCTAATCTTGTTGATGTGTAGAAGTGAGCACATAAGATTGTACACAACAGCATTAGGTGCGTTTGCTAATAACATCAGCCAACTTTCCCTAATTTCCAGCGACTATTCCAGGTGTTAAACTTTACAAATGTCTCCTTTTTTTCCCTCCCATTACTAATTACATGCACTATGCAATTTCTTTTATTCTCTGTAATAAGCACTACTTTATTTGTTTATTAAATTTAACTTTAAAACCTTATTAAATAAATCTGTGTTAATATGTTGTGGTACAATGCCTGCTAGACCAATAGTGGTTAACAGCAGGCCTGTGGGACCTAATTGCCAGCAAGCCTTCACATGTGTCCCCTAGATCTAGTCTTTCAATTTGACTTATTTTTCAGTTTTAAAGGCTGAAAAGGAGCAGCCAACTTCTGTGATAGGTGCTCACTATACAATTATCTGTCGGATAATCTGCCAGATCTAGCTGGTTGGAATGAAAATCTGGTAATGAATGAGAGCAAATGACAATCGACCATTTGCTCCCAAACACTGGAAAACTATCAAAACCTGTCGTTCATACAAATTGGTTAAACACAAATTTAACCAACTTGGATGAACGACTGTTTTTGTCCATTTTGCAGTTTTTGGGGGCAAATGGTCGATTGCCAGTTGCTCTCATTCATTACCAGATTTTCATTCCAACCAGCTAGATCTGGCAGATTATCTGCCAGATAATTGTATAGTGTGTTACCTATGTTAAATCAATATAATATTCCCTGTAATTCCTACTTTTTCCAGTTACAAGAGGCCACTGAAGATGTGTGAAGTTACAGTATATGGCAAAGCAATCCCTAATCTCACACTAATGTACATAAAACGCATTTCAAAACTTGTCCAGCATCATTTTTTGGGATTTATAATCCCGACCTACTGTAGTAATTTATAATGGCATAGCCAAATATAAAGTACACCAGTGTGGGCCCTGCAAATACATTCCCTGCACATAACATCTTATTTTATAACAACCTGTATACTATAAGAACCAGCATGTAGTCATGTAGCATTTGGTTATGTGTGGGAGTTGATCCTTTATATCCCTGCATATTTTCATATTTACTATTAGTAAGAGCTGCTTCCTTGCTGTATGTACTCAGATGCTAGGTAGTTCCGTGCACAAATAGCTAATCCTTGGTGTTCTTCCTCATATGACAGGCCATCCCGAATAATGGGTTAGCTAAGGGCCTAAATAAAATATAAAACCAATTCTCTTAACCAGGGAGGAGTGAGATTCTTATAAAACCAGACCATATTGCTGCATCAGCATAGAGGACAGTACCCAGGATGACCAAGAGAACAGCAGACAAGCTGTGTACACGTAAGATTTGTTCGCATAAGGGAAACCAACCATTACAGCACCTTCTCGTTCTCTTATGTGGACTTCCCATGTTATTAGTAAATTTGCTCTCCATTATTTTCTGTGGGAAAAAAAAAAAAGAAACGCAGTCTCTAATTTGTTCCTGTATTAATACATTTAACTACCTTATCCAGGCCTATCCATAATTTGTCCTCATAAACTATTTTTAAATATTAGTACAAATATTGGTGCATATAGCGTCCTAACTAAATGTTGGTATAATTGGATTTTATTTATATGGATCCACCAAGTGTCTGTAGCGCCATACAGGATAACTTCACAAATGCAGACAATTGGTGCAGTTAAAAATGTTAACAGATAGTACTAAGGTAAATACAGTATCAAACAGTGAGCTATAAAGACAACTTAAGGGGGGTACACACGGAGAGATCCGTGCTTAAAATCTAAGCAATCTTGCTAGATTGCTTAGATTTTAAGCACGGATCTGCCGTGTGTATGCCCCCCAGCGATAGCGATGCGCGGCCCCGCGCATCGCTATCGCCGGTGCTAGATTGAGCCTGCATGCAGGCTCAATCTAGCGGGTCGCTCACTTCACCGTTGTGTGAAGTGAGCGTCTCCCCGTCTGCTTTCCCCCTCGCTCAGCACATCGCGCTGTGCTGAGCGGGGAGAGAGATGTGTGCTGAGCGGTCTGTGTTAAGATCGCTCAGCACACATCTCTCCCGTGAGTACCCCCCTTAAGAGAGTGACTGTTAACATCTGTAGCATTCAGAGACCTAATGCCTGGAAACGGCAGAAGATCAGAGCTGCTGATAGGGAGTCGGGAGCGCAGGGTGACAACCTGCAGGGTAAAGGGCCCTGCTCATGTTAGCCTACTGTCTAGGACAGTGGCGGTATAACTGGCAGGAGAACTAGGAAGTGATGACTGAGAATAGTGTATCAGCTACAAGCGTAAGGAGAGCTGGTGGGTTTAAATCAACAGGTGAGTTTTCAGTGTATGTTTCAGGGGAGTAGTACGTAAGAAGTCTTGGATATGGAGTGGAAGATGGTAATTAGAGGGGAAGAAGAGTGGGGAGAGGGAGTGTGAACTCTGGTGACGTCAGAGATGTAGGAGGAGGAGGAGCGATTGAGTGAGTGCCTGAAAGTGAGTGTAACAAACATAAACTGGATTCTGCAGGAGAAGGGGTATGTGGGCGTTTTGGTTAGCTGGTTGCAAACTAAGGCGCTTAATTGTTTACGTGGAGGCCATAAAAGATGTTAGTGGTTGCAGCAGTGTGCAACTCTGAATCAGCTCCTTAGTAGTGTGAGGGAGGGTTGAGTCCTTGAGATGTTGCAGAGGCGAAATAGGCAGGCGTACACAGTGCTTTTATCTCTGATGGCACCTTTTTATCTGGAAGCAACAGGTTCTTCTACCATCATTGATGGTATAATTTAGCCCTTCTTTCTGATCCTTGTATCACCAGTGAAGTCGGTTATGCGGCAGCAGGAAATTGGATGTGTGGCTGCACAGCTGCTTAGCTGTAATGGTTTTAAATTGACAATTGCACCTAACTTCATTTAGTTAGGATTACCAAGCTTCCTATGCAGGAACAAATGGCTCCTTGTGTTAGATGTGTGACTGTGGTATATGAGATTGTGAGCTCAAGTTCCAGGTAAATGTGTGTTTTTAAAAGAGGGGTGGATCTGGAGGTGCACATATCCTGTATGTACAGGAGCCTACCTTCCCTGCTTCCAGTAATCAGTAGAACGTCGGCCATCCTAAACCTCTCCACCTCAGGAAAAAAAATTCTATTTCAGAAAGAAAAAAAAAGTCCTGCGTGCGGCACTGACTTGGGAAACGAAAGTAGACATGTTGACTGCCGGGGGTCAGTGATGCTGATAAATGACTTCAAATATTGCTAGCTATGTTTCCAGCAGGGCTAAATGTATAAATGCTCTGTCCAGTCAAGTATACTTACATGATGTATGTGTTTGTCTTTGTCACCTTTAGAGGTGGTTGATGTGACCTGCACCCTGCTGTTACTGAATCCAGATTTCACCACGGCATGGAATGTAAGGTATGTTTTCCACTCCTGACCACAAAAAGGTTACTATGTGCTGGCATAGATATCAGTAGTAGAATTGACAGGAATGTGGACGGACATGACATACATGGCAGCAGTGTGCACTGGACCAGTAGCTGTAAAAAATTTACTAGACAGGAATGATATTTGCCTGTCCCTAATAACTGTGTTTCAAATATATTAGTGTGTGTGATATGAACGTTATGTAGACTACAAAAAAAGGTTATATTCAATGTTGGTAATTTTTTAATTGCAGTACGAAATGCCCTGTTGCCAAGAAACTATAATGACTATGTAATAATACAATATTTTATTTTAAACACTACTTTAAAGTGTAATTATTAGGCAGTATTATTAGCTACTTCCAGCATGCTGTATGAAACTAATTGCCTGTCACTCCATTATGGGGTATATGCAATTGCTTCGACCGTTTTTTAATTCGACACAATTCGACAGTCAGACACCCTCCCGCCGGGACCCGAATTCGACATATTCAATAAAAAACGGATTCGACAGTCCCGCTGTCGAAAAACGGACCAATTGACGGATAGTGTGCGTCCTGGATTCGACTTCATGGACGGCACAAAATTGTTTAAAAAACCCTGAAAAAAAAATGCGTGGGGTCCCCCCTCCCAAGCATAACCAGCCTCGGGCTCTTTGAGCCGGTCCTGGTTGTAAAAATACGGGGGGAAAATTGACAGGGGATCCCCCGTATTTTCACAACCAGTACCGGGCTCTGCGTCCGGTCCTGGTGCAAAAAATACGGGGGACAAAAAACGTAGGGGTCCCCCGTATTTTTAACACCAGCACCGGGCTCCACTAGTCAGCGAGATAATGCCACAGCCGGGGGACACTTTTATATCGGTCCCTGCGGCCGTGGAATTAAATCACTAACTAGTCACCCCTGGCCGGGGTACCCTGGAGGAGTGGGGACCCCTTAAATCAAGGGGCCCCCCCTCCTCCAGCCACCCAAGGGCCAGGGGTGAAGCCCGAGGCTGTCCCCCCCCATCCTTGGGCTGCGGATGGGAGGCTGATAGCCGTGACAAAAATAAAGAATATTGTTTTTTGTAGCAGAACTACAAGTCCCAGCAAGCCTCCCCCGCAAGCTGGTACTTGGAGAACCACAAGTACCAGCATGCGGGGGGGGGGGGGGGGGGGAACGGGCCCGCTGGTACCTGTAGTTCTACTGCAAAAAAAAATACCCAAATAAAAACAGTACACGCACACCGTGAAAGTAAAGCTTTATTACATACATGCACGCCGACACACACATACTTACCTATGTTGACACGCCGACTCGGTCCACTTCTCCATGTAGAATCCATGGGGTACCTGAAAATAAAATTATACTCACAAAAATCCTGTGTAGCTTCTGTCCTCTTCTGCTTGTAATCCACGTACTTGGCAAAAAAACAAATCTGAAAACACGATCCACGCACTGAAAGGGGTCCCATGTTTACACATGGGACCCCTTTCCCCGACTACTGAGACCCCCCGTGACTCCTGTCACAGAGGGTCCCTTCAGCCAATCAGGGAGCGCCACGTTGTGGCACTCTCCTGATTGGCTGTGCGCGTCTGAGCTGTCAGACGGCGCATAGCACTATGCCGCTCCATTATCTTCAATGGTGGGAACTTTGCGGTGAGGTTACTCGTGGTCAGCTCAGACGTGCACATCCAATCAGGAGAGTGCCACGACGTGGCGCTCCCTGATTGGCTGAAGGGACCCTCTGTGACAGGAGTCACGGGGGGTCTCAGCAGTCGGGGAAAGGGGTCCCATGTGTAAACATGGGACCCCTTTCAGTGCGTGGATCGTGTTTCTCCGGCTGTGTCGACATGTTTGATGAGGCTTATGTGGAGGCGGAGCAGATGCCTGTAAATGTGATGTCACCCCCTGCGGGGTCGACACCTGAGTGGATGGTGCTGTGGAAGGAATTACGCGACAGTGTCGACTCCTTGCATAAAAGGTTTGACTACATACCTAATGTGGGACAGCCGGCTTCTCAGCCTGTGCCTGGCCAGGCGTCTCAAAAGCCATCAGGGGCTCTAAAACGCCCGCTACCTCAGATGGCAGACACAGATGTCGACACGGATACTGACTCCAGTGTCGACGACGATGAGACTAATGTAACTTCCAGTAGGGCCACACGTTACATGATTGAGGCAATGAAAAATGTGTTGCACATTTCTGATGTTACCCCCGGTACCACAAAAAAGGGTATTATGTTTGGAGAGAAAAAACTACCAGTAGCTTTTCCTCCATCTGAGGAGTTAAATGAAGTGTGTGAAGAAGCGTGGGCTTCCCCTGATAAGAAGCTGGTAATTTCTAAGAGGTTACTAATGGCGTACCCTTTCCCGCCAGAGGATAGGTCACGTTGGGAAACATCCCCTAGAGTGGATAAAGCGCTCACACGCTTGTCAAAGAAGGTGGCACTACCGTCTCCGGATACGGCCGCCCTGAAGGAATCTGCTGATAGAAAGCAGGAGGCTATCCTGAAATCTATATATACACACACAGGTGTTATACTGAGACCAGCTATTGCTTCAGCATGGATGTGCAGTGCTGCAGCTGCATGGTCAGATTCCCTGTCAGAAAATATAGATACCCCAGACAGGGACACTATATTGCTAACCGTAGAGCATATAAAAGACGCACTTTTATACATGAGGGATGCACAGAGGGATATTTGCTGGCTGGCATCCAAAATTAGTGCAATGTCCATTTCTGCCAGGAGAGGGTTATGGACTCGGCAGTGGACAGGAGATGCAGATTCCAAACGACACATGGAAGTTCTGCCGTATAAGGGTGAGGAGTTGTTCGGGGATGGTCTCTCGGACCTCGTTTCCACAGCAACAGCTGGGAAGTCTACATTTTTACCCCATGTTCCCTCACAGCCAAAGAAAGCACCGTATTATCAGGTACAGTCCTTTCGGCCCAATAGGGGCAAGCGGGTTAAAGGCGCGTCCTTTCTGCCCAGAGGCAGAGGTAGGGGAAAAAAGCTGCAGCATACAGCCAGTTCCCAGAAGCAAAAGTCCTCCCCCGCTTCTTCTAAGTCCACAGCATGACGCTGGGGCTCCACAGGCGGAGCCGGGTACGGTGGGGGCCCGTCTCAAAAATTTCAGCAATCAGTGGGCTCGCTCACGGGTGGATCCCTGGATCTTTCAAGTAGTATCTCAGGGGTACAAGCTGGAATTCGAGACGTCTTACCCCCCCCCCCCCCCCCCCCCGCCGTTTCCTCAAATCTGCCTTGCCAACAACTCCCTCAGGCAGGGAGGCAGTGCTAGAGGCAATTCACAAGCTGTATTCCCAGCAGGTGATAGTCAAGGTGCCCCTACTTCAACAAGGATGGGGTTACTATTCCACAATGTTTGTGGTACCGAAACCGGACGGTTCGGTGAGACCCATTTTAAATTTGAAATCCTTGAACACATATATAAAAAAATTCAAGTTCAAGATGGAATCGCTCAGGGCGGTTATTGCAAGCCTGGACAAGGGGGATTACATGGTATCACTGGACATCAAGGATGCTTACCTGCATGTCCCCATTTCTCTATCGTCCTAGTGGATGCTGGGGTTCCTGAAAGGACCATGGGGAATAGCGGCTCCGCAGGAGACAGGGCACAAAAAGTAAAGCTTTAGGATCAGGTGGTGTGCACTGGCTCCTCCCCCTATGACCCTCCTCCAAGCCTCAGTTAGATTTTTGTGCCCGGCCGAGAAGGGTGCAATCTAGGTGGCTCTCCTAAAGAGCTGCTTAGAAAAGTTTAGCTTAGGTTTTTTATTTTACAGTGAGTCCTGCTGGCAACAGGATCACTGCAACGAGGGACTTAGGGGAGAAGAAGTGAACTCACCTGCGTGCAGGATGGATTGGCTTCTTTGGCTACTGGACATTAGCTCCAGAGGGACGATCACAGGTACAGCCTGGATGGTCACCGGAGCCTCGCCGCCGGCCCCCTTGCAGATGCTGAAACGAGAAGAGGTCCAGAATCGGCGGCAGAAGACTCCTCAGTCTTCTTAAGGTAGCGCACAGCACTGCAGCTGTGCGCCATTTCCTCTCAGCACACTTCACACGGCAGTCACTGAGGGTGCAGGGCGCTGGGAGGGGGGCGCCCTGGGAGGCAAATGAAAACCTTTTTTGGCTAAAAATACCTCACATATAGCCTCCGGGGGCTATATGGAGATATTTAACCCCTGCCAGAATCCATTAAAGAGCGGGAGACGAGCCCGCCGAAAAAGGGGCGGGGCCTATCTCCTCAGCACACAGCGCCATTTTCCCTCACAGAAAGGCTGGAGGGAAGGCTCCCAGGCTCTCCCCTGCACTGCACTACAGAAACAGGGTTAAAACAGAGAGGGGGGGCACTAATTTGGCGTTAGAAATATATAAAAGATGCTATAAGGGAAAACACTTATATAAGGTTGTCCCTATATAATTATAGCGTTTTTGGTGTGTGCTGGCAAACTCTCCCTCTGTCTCTCCAAAGGGCTAGTGGGTCCTGTCCTCTATCAGAGCATTCCCTGTGTGTGTGCTGTGTGTCGGTACGTGTGTGTCGACATGTATGAGGACGATGTTGGTGAGGAGGCGGAGCAATTGCCTGTAATGGTGATGTCACTCTCTAGGGAGTCGACACCGGAATGGGTGGCTTATTTAGGGAATTACGTGATAATGTCAACACGCTGCAAGGTCGGTTGACGACATGAGACGGCCGACAAACAATTAGTACCGGTCCAGACGTCTCAGAAACACCGTCAGGGGTTTTAAAACGCCCGTTTACTTTAGTCGGTCGACACAGACACGGACACTGAATCCAGTGTCGACGGTGAATAAACAAACGTATTCCTTATTAGGGCCACACGTTAAGGGCAATGAAGGAGGTGTTACATATTTCTGATACTACAAGTACCACAAAAGAGGGTATTATGTGGGATGTGAAAAAACTACCGTAGTTTTTCCTGAATCAGATAAATTAAATGAAGTGTGTGATGATGCGTGGGTTCCCCCCGATAGAAAATTATGGGCGGTATACCCTTTCCCGCCAGAAGTTAGGGCGCGTTGGGAAACACCCCTTAGGGTGGATAAGGCGCTCACACGCTTATCAAAACAAGTGGCGGTACCGTCTATAGATAGGGCCGTCCTCAAGGAGCCAGCTGACAGGAGGCTGGAAAATATCATAAAAAGTATATACACACATACTGGTGTTATACTGCGACCAGCGATCGCCTCAGCCTGGATGTGCAGAGCTGGGGTGGCTTGGTCGGATTCCCTGACTAAAAATATTGATACCCTTGACAGGGACAGTATTTTATTGACTATAGAGCATTTAAAGGATGCATTTTCTATATATGCGAGATGCACAGAGGGATATTTGCACTCTGGCATCAAGAGTAAGTGCGATGTCCATATCTGCCAGAAGATGTTTATGGACACGACAGTGGTCAGGTGATGCAGATTCCAAACGGCACAAAGGTGTATTGCCGTATAAAGGAAGAGGAGTTATTTGGGGTCGGTCCATCGGACCTGGTGGCCACGGCAACTGCTGGAAAATCCACCGTTTTTACCCTAAGTCACATCTCTGCAGAAAAAGACACCGTCTTTTCAGCCTCAGTCCTTTCGTCCCTATAAAAGTCATATCTGCCCAGGGATAGAGGAAAGGGAAGAAGACTGCAGCAGGCAGCCCATTCCCAGGAACAGAAGCGTTCCACCGCTTCTGCCAAGCTCTCAGCATGACGCTGGGACCGTACAGGACCCCTGGATCCTACATGTAGTATCCCAGGGGTACAGATTGGAATGTCGAGACGTTTCCCCTTCGCAGGCTCCTGAAGTCTGGTTTACCAAGGTCTCCCTCCGACAAGGAGGCAGTATGGGAAACAATTCACAAGCTGTATTCCCAGCAGGTGATAATCAAATTACCCCTCCTACAACAAGAAAAGGGGTATTATTCCACATTATATTGTGGTACTGAAGCCAGAAGGCTAGGTGAGACCTATTCTAAATCTAAAAAAATTTGAACACTTACAAAGGTTCAAATCAAGATGGAGTCACTCAGAGCAGTGATAACGAACCAGGAAGAAGGGGACTATATAGTGTCCCGAGACATCAGGGATGCTTACCTCCATGTCCAAAATTTGCCCTTCTCACTAAGGGTACCTCAGGTTCGTGGTACAGAACTGTCACTATCAGTTTCAGACGCTGCCGTTTGCATTGTCCACGGCACCCCGGGTCTTTACCAAGGTAATGGCCGAAATGATGATTCTTCTTCGAAGAAAAGGCGTCTTAATTATCCCTTACTTGGACGATCTCCTGATAAGGGCAAAGTCCAGGGAACAGTTGGAGGTCGGAGTAGCACTATCTTGGATACTGCTACAACAGCACGGGTGGATTCTAAATATTCCAAAATCGCAGCTGATCCCGACGACAAGTCTGCTGTGCCTAGGGATGATTCTGGACACAGTCCAGAAAAAGGTGTTTCTCCCGGAAGAGAAAGCCAGGGAGTTATCCGAGCTAGTCAGGAACCTCCTAAAATCAGTGCATCATTGCACAAGGGTCCTGGTAAAGATGGTGACTTCCTACGAAGCAATTCCATTCGGCAGATTTCACGCAAGAATTTTTCAGTGGGATCTGCTGGACAAATGGTCCGGATCGCATCTTCAGATGCATCAGCGGATAACCCTATATCCAAGGACAAGGGTGTCTCTCCTGTGGTGGTTACAGAGTGCTCATCTTCTAGAGGGCCGCAGATTCGGCATTCAGGATTGGATGCTGGTGACCACGGAGGCCAGCCCGAGAGGCTGGGGAGCAGTCACACAAGGAAAAAATTTCCAGGGAGTGTGATCAAGTCTGGAGACTTTTCTCCACATAAATATACTGGAGCTAAGGGTAAATTTATAATACTCTAAGCTTAGCAAGACCTCTGCTTCAAGGTCAGCCGGTATTGATCCAGTGGGAAAAACATCACGGCAGTCGCCCACGTAAATAGACAGGGCGGCACAAGAAGCAGGAGGGCAATGGCAAAAACTGCAAGGACTTTTCGCTGGGCGGAAAATCATGTGATAGCACTGTCAGCAGTGTTTCATTCCGGGAATGGAAACTGGGAAGCAGACTTCCTCAGCAGGCACGACCTCCACCCGGCAGAGTGGAAACTTCATCGGGAAGTTTTCCACATGATTGTAAACCGTTGGGAAATACCAAAGGTGGACATGATGGCGTCCCGTCTGAACAAAAAACGGGACAGGTATTGCGCCAGGTTAAGAGACCCTCAGGCAATAGCTGTGGACGTTCTGGTAACACCATGGATGTACCAGTCGGTGTATGTGTTCCATCCTCTACTACTCATACCTAAGGTACTGAGACTTATAAGACGTAGAGGAGTAAGAACTATACTCATGGCTCCGGATTGGCCAAGAAGGACTTGGTACCCGGAACTTCAAGAGATGCTCACAGAGGACTTATGGCCTCTGCCGCTAAGAAGGGACTTGTTTCAGCAAGTACCATGTCTGTTCCAAGACTTACCGCAGCTGCGTTTGACGGCATGGTGGTGGAACGCCGGATCCTAAGGGAAAAAGGCATTCCGGAAGAGGTCATTCCTACCCTGGTCAAAGCCAGAAAGGAGGTGACCGCACAACATTATCACCACATGTGGCAAAAATATGTTGCGTGGTGTGAGGCCAGAAAGGCCCCACGAAGAAATTTCAACTCGGTCGATTCCTGCATTTCCTGCAAACAGGAGTGTCTATGGGCCTCAAATTGGGGTCCATTAAGGTTCAAATTTCGGCCCTGTCGATTTTCTTCCAGAAAGAAGTGGCTTCAGTTCCTGAAGTCCAGAAGTTTGTCAAGGGAGTATTGCATATACAACCCCCTTTTGTGCCTCCAGTGGCACTGTGGGATCTCAACGTAGTTCTGGGATTCCTCAAATCACATTGGTTTAAAACCAGTCAAATCTGTGGATTTGAAGCATCTCACATGAAAAGTGACCATGCTCTTGGCCCTGGCCTGGACCAGGCGAGTGTCAAATTGGTGGTTTTTTTCTCAAAAAAGCCCATATCTGGTTGTCCATTTGGACAGGGCAGAGCTGCGGACTCGTCCCCAGTTCTCTCCCTAAGGTGGTGTCAGTGTTTCACCTGAACCAGCTTATTTTGGTGCCTTGCGCCTACTAGGGACTTGGAGGACTCCAGGTTGCTAGATGTTGTCAGGGCCCTGTAAATATAGGTTCCAGGACGGCTGGAGTCAGGAAAACTGACTTGCTGTTATCCTGTATGCACCCAACAAACTGGGTGCTCTTGCTTCTAAGCAGACTATTGCTAGTTGGATGTGTAATACAATTCAGCTTGCACATTCTGTGGCAGGCCTGCCACAGCCAAAATATGTAAATGCCCATTCCACAAGGAAGGTGGGCTTATCTTGGGCGGCTGCCCGAGGGGTCTCGGCTTTACAACTTTGCCGAGCGGCTATTTAGTCAGGGGCAAACACGTTGGTAAAATCCTACAAATTTGATACCCTGGCTAAGGAGGACCTGGAGTTCTCTCATTCGGTGCTGCAGAGTCATCCGCACTCTCCCGCCCGTTTGGGAGCTTTGGTATTATCCCCATGGTCCTTTCAGGAACCCCAGCATCCACTAGGACGATAGAGAAAATAAGAATTTACTTACCGATAATTCTATTTCTCGGAGTCCGTAGTGGATGCTGGGCGCCCATCCCAAGTGCGGATTATCTGCAATACTTGTACATAGTTACAAAAATCGGGTTATTATTGTTGTGAGCCATCTTTTCAGAGGCTCCGCTGTTATCATACTGTTAACTGGGTTCAGATCACAGGTTGTACAGTGTGATTGGTGTGGCTGGTATGAGTCTTACCCGGGATTCAAAATCCTTCCTTATTGTGTACGCTCGTCCGGGCACAGTATCCTAACTGAGGCTTGGAGGAGGGTCATAGGGGGAGGAGCCAGTGCACACCACCTGATCCTAAAGCTTTACTTTTTGTGCCCTGTCTCCTGCGGAGCCGCTATTCCCCATGGTCCTTTCAGGAACCCCAGCATCCACTACGGACTCCGAGAAATAGAATTATCGGTAAGTAAATTCTTATTTTACCATCCTCACCAGGAGTACCTCAGATTTGTGGTACAGGATTGTCATTACCAATTCCAGACGTTGCCGTTCGGTCTATCCACGGCTCCGAGGGTCTTTACCAAGGTAATGGCCGAAATGATGATACTCCTTCGAAAGAAGGGAGTTTTAATTATCCCGTACTTGGACGATCTCCTGATAAAGGCGAGGTCCAGAAAGCAGTTGTTGGTCGAGGTAGCACTATCTCGGGAGGTGCTACAACAGCACGGCTGGATTCTAAACATTCCAAAGTCGTAGCTGGTCCCTACGACACGTCTACTGTTCCTGGGGATGGTTCTGGACACAGAACAGAAAAAAGTGTTTCTCCCGGAGGAGAAGGCCAAGGAGCTGTCATCTCTAGTCAGAGGCCTCCTAAAACCAAAACAGGTGTCGGTGCATCACTGCACACGGATCCTGGGAAAGATGGTAGCTTCCTACGAAGCAATTCCATTCGGCAGGTTCCATGCAAGAACCTTTCAGTGGGACCTGTTGGACAAGTGGTCCGGATCGCATCTTCAGATGCATCGGCTGATAACCCTGTCTCCAAGGACAAGGGTGTCTCTGCTGTGGTGGCTGCAGAGTGCTCATCTTCAGGAGGGCCGCAGATTCGGCATACAGGACTGGGTCCTGGTGACCACGGATGCCAGCCTTCGAGGCTGGGGGGCAGTCACACAGGGAAGAAACTTCCAAGGACTATGGTCAAGTCTGGAGACTTCCCTGCACATAAATATTCTGGAACTAAGGGCCATTTACAATGCCCTAAGTCAGGCAAAACCCCTGCTTCAAAACCAGCCGGTACTGATCCAGTCAGACAACATCACGGCGGTCGCCCATGTAAACCGACAGGGCGGCACGAGAAGCGGGACGGCGATGGCAGAAGCCACAAGGATGCGTAGTGTGAGGCCAGGAAGGCCCCAACGGAGGAATTTCAGCTGGGCCGTTTCCTGCACTTCCTACAGTCAGGGGTGACTATGGGCCTTAAATTGGGTTCCATTAAGGTCCAGATTTCGGCTCTATCGATTTTCTTCCAGAGAGAACTGGCTTCACTACCTGAAGTTCAAACTTTTGTTAAAGGAGTGCTGCATATTCAGCCCCCTTTTGTGCCTCCAGTGGCACCTTGGGATCTCAACGTGGTGTTGGATTTCCTAAAATCACATTGGTTTGAGCAACTGAAAACCGTGGATCTGAAATATCTCACGTGGAAAGTGGTCATGTTGTTGGCCTTGGCTTCGGCCAGGCGTGTATCAGAATTGGCGGCTTTGTCATGTAAAAGCCCTTATCTGATTTTCCATATGGATAGGGCAGAATTGAGGACTCGTCCCCAGTTTCTCCCTAAAGTGGTATCAGCTTTTCATCTGAACCAACCTATCGTGGTGCCTGCGGCTACAAAAGACTTGGAGGCTTCCAGGTTGTTGGACGTAGTCAGGGCCCTGAAAATCTATGTTTCCAGGACAGCTGGAGTCAGAAAGACTGACTCGCTCTTTATCCTGTATGCGCCCAATAAGTTGGGTGCACCTGCTTCAAAGCAGACTATTGCTCGCTGGATCTGTAGTACGATTCAGCTTGCACATTCTGCGGCTGGACTGCCGCATCCTAAATCAGTGAAAGCCCATTCCACGAGGAAGGTGGGCTCTTCTTGGGCGGCTGCCCGAGGGGTCTCTGCTCTTCAACTTTGCCGAGCAGCTACTTGGTCGGGGTCAAACACGTTTGCTAAATTCTACAAGTTTGACACCCTGGCTGAGGAGGACCTAGAGTTTGCTCATTCGGTGCTGCAGAGTCATCCGCACTCTCCCGCCCGTTTGGGAGCTTTGGTATAATCCCCATGGTCTTTACGGAGTCCCAGCATCCACTTAGGACGTCAGAGAAAATAAGAATTTACTCACCGGTAATTCTATTTCTCGTAGTCCGTAGTGGATGCTGGGCGCCCATCCCAAGTGCGGATTGTCTGCAATACTTGTACATAGTTATTGCTTAACTAAAGGGTTATTGTTGAGCCATCTGTTGAGAGGCTCAGTTGTTATCATATTGTTAACTGGGTATTGTATCACGAGTTATACGGTGTGATTGGTGTGGCTGGTATGAGTCTTACCCGGGATTCAAAATCCTTCCTTATTGTGTCAGCTCTTCCGGGCACAGTATCCTAACTGAAGTCTTGAGGAGGGTCATAGTGGGAGGAGCCAGTGCACACCAGTTAGACCTAAAGCTTTCTTTATAGTTGTGCCCAGTCTCCTGCGGAGCCGCTATTCCCCATGGTCCTTACGGAGTCCCAGCATCCATTACTGACTACGAGAAATAGAATTACCGGTGAGTAAATTCTTAGATATATCTATCTATCTATCTATCTATCTATCTATCTATCTATCTATCTATCTATCTATCTATCTATCTATCTATCTATCTATCATACATACATACATACATACATACATACATACATACATACATACATACATACAGTGGTCGAAGTGGGGTGGTATACGGCGGTATGGTATACCGCCACTTCTTACACTGACCCGGAAATGAGCCCATGAAAGTGCAGCAGGAGGCGAAGGAAGCGGCATCCTGCTGCACATGGTGCTCCCCATCCCTGTACGGCGGCCGGCGGCTGTGTAGAGCGCTGTATTAGCTCACCGCTGCTCCCGCTTACCAGCCGCCCGGTGCCAGCCACTAGCCGCCCGACGTCGCCAGCAGTCCACCGCTCACTGCTGCCAGCAACAAATAAGGTAATGTTCCCCTGCTGTCACCTCTCTCCCTGCTGTCACTGTCGTCACCTTCCCTGTCGTCACTATCTCTCCCTGTCGTCACTCTCCCTGTCGTCACTCTCGTCTCTCTCTCCCTGTCGTCACTCTCGTCACTCTCTCCCTGTCGTCACTCTCTCCCTGTCGTCACTCTCTCCCTGTCGTCACTCTCTCCCTGTCGTCACTCTCTCCCTGTCGTCACTCTCTCCCTGTCGTCACTCTCGTCACTCTCTCCCCCCGTCGTCACTCTCGTCTCTCTCTCCCCCCGTCGTCACAATTTCAGCTCATTTAGTGTGCTACAAGGTGAATTTCGGCTCATTCAGTGTGCTACAAGGTGAATTTCGGCTCATTCAGTGTGCTACAAGGTGAATTTCGGCTCATTCAGTGTGCTATAATGTGAAAGGGGCACCAGTACTAGATAGTATAAGGGGTTCTACTACACGGGGCACGCCCCTTTTGGGTGACCACGCCCCCTTTTCTGGAGCGCGCGCATAATTACATCCTTGACTTTTGCATACCCCCACTTCCAAATTTCCACTTCGACCACTGTGTGTGTGTGTGTGTGTGTGTGTGTGTGTGTGTGTATAGATATATATATATTTAAAATCATGTGTGATGGATAGAAGTCAAACCAGGTGCATTTATTAAGTCAACGTTTCGGGGGATAAACCCCCTTCTTCAGGACACTAAGTGTTTTTAGTGTCCTGAAGAAGGGGGTTCGTCCCACGAAACGTTGACTTAATAAATGCACCTGGTTTGATTTCTATCCACTGTGTGAAAGCCTCAGAGTGCCGCCTGCACACATTGCATGTATTGGGGCAGCACTACCCCTAGGAAGGCACCTGAGCAAATACCCCACAGGGATGCAGGAGTCTCGGACTGCTGGATGGACTAAAAAGTAATATATATATATATATATATATATATATATATATATATATATATATATATATATATATATATACCCACAGAATGCCCTGCGCTCTCATTAGTTCATGGAGATAAATAGACGGGTGCTCCCAATGACCTTGTCAGGCCACAAATATACCACTTCTACCACCAGTGTGGTGTGTGCACTCTCGCAGAAATCAATCACTTTGGAGATATTGATGTATCAACCAATTTATTCAGGTTCAAAGACGTTGCCTTTAACAATCGACGTTTCGGTCCTATTAGAGGACCTTTATCAAGACCGGCAATTCAAAACATCTAAATGCAAGAAAAATATATAAAAAATCAGATAAAAAATATCAAATCACACACTCAAGAATAATGGCATGTGAAAAATTAATTAAATAACATGCTGTATCTGAACAAAGATAGAAATCAGCATTCACCAGATCTATTCCCGCAGGACAGGCATTACCACTGACACTAAAAAAGGACTAAACATATTTACCTGAGTTAGTGTTAGACCACATGGGGATCAAAAGTAGCTCCTTAAACAGGGGACTACTGAAATAGAAGATTAGAGGCTTCTCAAACACTAACCCTCAACAATGAAAGTTAAGACACAAAGTACCACATAGTAATCATACCTGGATACTTTAAAAAAAATAACACATGGCAGGTACATGTCAATCAGCAAAAGCCAGAAGTATTCAGCAGCAAGGTCTGTAATTTTAGACAAAAAACAAGATATTTACATAATCCTAATCACGTAAAATATTCCAACCTTTATATATATATATATATATATATATATATATAAAATCTCTCTCACTCCAAACAGTGAATCAGATGGCGCTAATAATCACTTCCTTGCTTGACCAGCAATGCAATTGACCACATCAATTAATAAATAATATTAATTTATTAAAAGCACATATTGCTAAAAGAGAGAACCTTTTCACAAACACATGGCAATGATTAGTGTCAAATGATGAAATGAAGGGTATACTTTCTCTCCCACCCTGACGCGTTTCGTCCTTAGCGGACTTCTTCAGAGGGATGATCAATACTGCTGGTAAAAACATATACATATTTATCAATTCAATGAATAAAGAAAACATTTAACATATACATGATTAATTAAATGAGGAGAGGAGAGGACATTTAATCAACAAATCGTAGCTTTAAATTGAACACAAAACATCAATTTCATTACAAGTGACAGAACATGTCTACAGTTTCAGCCATGTAGTACAATATTTTGTTGTTTCATACAGGTACATACCTAAACAATCCAAAATTGCCAATCATAGAAATCTTCAGGTCCTTAAGACCATTTACCAATACAGATTTGTTTGACAATTCTACAAAGTAATTACACATAGTCACTAATACATCCAAAAAATGAAGAACAAATACTGATAAGTACTCTTAAAGTTACTTACTTAAAAATTATAAGACCTCAGTCTTAATTCGTGAGGGTCTAATCAATAAAATCTGAAAAATAACCCTGAATGAGGGCAGTGTGAATTAGTGTTAATCAATTTGATTAAAAAGTGAATTATTAGTGCAATTGTAAATATACATACCCACTCAGGGAGAATCTCAAAAAAATAGTTTGTATATATCCACAAATGAACCACCTGCAATAGGGTGATTCAATGTGAATAGACTTAAACAGAATGGACATACCATAATTCTTAATTAATCTAAAGGGATAGTACTTACAAATTCAAGTGTGCTCCTATGTGCTCTCCCAAAGTGCAAGTGACTGAGGGATTAGGATATGGGGCTTATATAGCCCATAACCATCTTACCTCACTTCCTAGACTTATTGACCAATGAAATTCATTGTAGGATATTATAACCTAATAATATGGCCCAGGTGTGCTATAAGTGCTTACACCTATATATATATACTGTCTGCCCTCCTTTTAATTAATAATATGTGCAGAAAAACTATTTGAAGGGATACAAAGTGACTTATTGTGTATTCTCGTATGACCGGAAATGACATCACTTCCGCCCATACGACTACATGTGGAAATTTACTCTCTACACATAACTTAACAATGTTTATTAAGTGTATGGACTTAATAGTACGTACAACAACTTGCCCCTCTTTATAAAGTGAACCGGGCCCGTGATCGGAGGAATCCATCCGATCACGGAGCTCCAGGTTCACTAACGTGTTCAACTCAGGTGGAGCGCACTTCCTGGTGATCATACTGGAAGTGACGTTTGCGCTCCACCAATGTCCACGGTGGAACGCAAAGCGCACCTCCTAGTAACTGTGTCGGAAGTGGCGCCTGCGTTCCACCTAAATCGGCAGTGGAACGCAAAGCGTCTCTTTTCCTCGTTCAGGTGCAGCATTAGAACAGCAGTATAAAATTATAAGACAGCACTGTTCCTAGTATTGTAAATGTATCTATACCTAATAAGTATGTGACTAAGTGATCCTACACTTCTAACTTTATACTAGGTGAACAATGTGAATATATTTGTTAAATAAAATTATAAGAACAAAAATATGACAAATAATTGGAGGGGTTGATTCCCTTACAGCTAATGTTTCCCACTATGTGGACATTAAATTACAACCCTATGTTAAAAACTCTAGGTCGTATCTCAAAGATTCTGCTAATGTCCTTAGATTATTGAATGATCATGTGTGGACCGAGGGAGACTGCTGGATTACAGTGGACGCCCAGGCATTGTACTCTTCAATTCCCCATGAAAAGGGGATTGAAGCAGTCAATGGCGTACTAAGTAATGACTCCACTAAATCTCTGGAGGAAGTTTCTTTCATTTTAGAGTGCATCAAATTTATATTGGAGCATAACTTCTTTGAATTTGAAGGCTCCTATTTCCTTCAAAAACAAGGGACGGCTATGGGCACTAAGTTTGCTCCTTCCTATGCCAATATAGGGGAATAGGGGAAATACATATATGGTTCATCTTATGATAAGAACCACATCAGATATTACCGTAGGTATATAGATGACCTCTTATTTATCTGGCAAGGGGGTGATCCCAGTATCATGGAATTTATTTTTTATTTGAATATTAATGATGTGAATTTAAAGTTCACACATAAATTTAATAGGAATTCCATTGAGTACTTAGACCTGGAATTAGAGGGATCACACTCCGGAAAGGTCATCACCAGAACCTTTTTTAAGGAAGTGGACGCGAACAGCTATATTCCCATATCCAGCTGCCATCACCCCACATGGAAGGAGGGGGTGCCCTACTCCCAATTCTTGAGGATTAGGAGAAACTGTAGTAAAATAACCGATTACTGGTCACAAACTGATACTCTTAAAGAGAGATTCATATTACGGGGTTATGACCCTGGATCTATCGTAGAAGCCAGATTAAAGGCCTCACTCCGAGATAGGAATGAATTGATTCAGGAGAAGGTAGTTACTGGGAACAGTTCTCAGCAATACAATAGACCATTTATTACACATTATTGTCGTGACGCAGGAAATATTTGAAAAATAATGGAAAGACACTGGGGAATATTACTAAAAGATCCCATTTTGGGGCCCAGCCTTCCTAGAAAACCTAATATGGTGTACAAAAAAGCCAACAACCTGAAGAACTTGTTGGCACCCAGCCAGTTGAAACCTATTAAGGATACTGTTATTTCCACTACAACAAAATTTGGTGTACAAGGAGGTTGTTACCCATGTCAACATTGCATATGCTGCAAGCAGATGTCAAGATCTCAATTCCAAGTTAAACTGGACAATGGATACCTGAACAAACTTCGGGATAAAGCTACTTGTTCAACTGAATACGTAATTTATAAAAGTGATTGTAATTGTGGCCTATCTTATATAGGAAAGACCAAAAGACAGGTAAAGTTAAGAATTCAAGAGCATTTACGAAGTATTAAGAACAAAGTTCTTTCTCATAATCTTCCTAAACACTTCAAAAGTCCATAATTCCGAGGTCAAAGATCTAAATTTCGCCACACTGGAGGTTATTAAGCAGCATAGTAGAGGAGGAAACAGAGATCTAGCACTATCCCGTAGAGAGACCTTCTGGATTTACACCCTCAATACATTGGCACTAGGGAGGCCAATCCCGGGTTCGGGATCGGCGGGATCCCGGGATTCAGGCCCAAAAATGCCGGGATTTGAATCCCGGATTGGAGCCTCCAATCCTGGGATTCACGTGATTGCATTGCGCATGTGCAGTGAGGGAGGGTTGGTGTAAGTAACACTTAGTATTAGGCGGGCGGCAGTATTAGACGGGCTGCAGCCATGAACACAGACCGCGGCGGCATTTCAAATGTAGCGCCGGCCACCAGCCAATCACAGCTGGTGGACCGGCGGCCAATCAGGGAAGCGGCCGCAGCGGCTCCTGATTGGCTGCCGGACTGCCCGTTCTGACTGGCTGACGGCCAGCGCTACAATTTGAAAGGCCTCCGGCGCGTTCAGCGAGTCTTGTCTATGGCTGACGCCCATCTAATAGTAAGTGTAGTGTTACTGACACCCACCCTCCCTCACTGCAGTGCTCGCTTCAGCCTCCCTCCCGCTCTGCTTCCTACACCCTCCAGCGCTGCTCCCTAGTCCCTTCACTACACCAACTATCCAGCGCTGCTTCCTAGTCCCTACACTACACCCACCCTCCAGCGCTGCTCCCTAGTCCCTACACTACACCCACTATCCAGC
This sequence comes from Pseudophryne corroboree, assembly GCF_028390025.1. Lineage (NCBI taxonomy): Eukaryota > Metazoa > Chordata > Amphibia > Anura > Myobatrachidae > Pseudophryne > Pseudophryne corroboree. The sequence continues at coordinate 510,687,379 of NC_086444.1, forward strand.
ACTGCTCCCTACACTACACCCACTAACCAGTGCTGCTCCCTAGTCCCTACACTACACCCACTATCCAGCGCTGCTCCCAACACTACACTCACTATCCAGCACTGCTCTTTACAGCCTCCGTTCTCCCTCCACTCTTTTCCACTGCCCTCCACTCCCACTCTCCCTGCTCCCTACTGCAATCCCGGGAATCCCCGGATTGAGCGTTTTTCAATCCCGAATCCCGGGATTGAAAAAACGGCCCGGGATTGGCCTCCCTAATTGGCACCTAGGGGACTTAATGAGGGATTAGACATCGTGTCCTTCTAATAGGATTTTCTAGGACCAGAATTTGAAGAATTTCATGTGAGTTTCATTACAACATTAGATTGTGGGAATTATGTCATCGAAATTTGGTATTCTTTGCATATCCAAATGTATACCCATTACGGAACTTGAAATGTAAGGAACAAATACAAATATGTACTCTGATACTCGTGTGGCACTTTTTTTTTTAATTATGTTTAAAAACGTATTATTTAATCCTAGTGGTCCACATGACATATTACAGGTTGAGTATCCCTTATCCAAAATGCTTGGGACCAGAGGTATTTTGGAATAATTGCATACCATAATGAGACATCATGGTGATGTGACCTAAATCTAAGCAGAAAATGCATTTATGTTTCATATACAACTTTTACACACAGCCTGAAGGTAGTTTTAGCCAATATTTTTGATAACTTTGTGCATTAAACATAATGTGTCTACATTCACACAATTCATTTTTTTTCATGTACACCTTATACACACAGCCTGAAGGTCATTTAATACAATGTTTTTAATAACATTGTGTATTAAACAAAGTTTGTGTACATTGAGCCATCAAAAAACAAATGTTTCACTATCTCACTCTCACTTAAAAAAGTCTGTATTTCGGAATATTCCGTATTTCGGAATATTTGGATATGGGATACTCAACCTGTAATACAATATATAGATTTTAGTAGTCACGTTTTCATAACTATACACCATCTACTCTGGTGTTGAAGGTTAGGATTCAACACCCCATATACACGTTATGTCCTTAGGGGGTGTTGAATCTAGGGTATATCTCTAACCTTGATCTACTCTATGGGTGATGGAGGGCACATATATCACCCACACATCGTTCCAGTATTGTCATATTCACATAATTGCATTTGCATACTACTTTGTATAAATGTATATTCATTTATATTAATATTTTTATTATTCATATACATTCATTAATATTTATTTTTATATTTATATATTTTTTATTAACTTATTTATTTTTATTCATATTTATTTTTATTTATTTTTATTTTATTTTTTCATTTTTATATTATTCATATTTGTCATTTTTGTTCTTATTTTATTTTATTTAACAAATATATTCACATTGTTCACCTATTATAAAGTTAGAAGTGTAGGATCACTTAGTCACATACTTATTAGGTATAGATACATTTACAATACTAGGAACAGTGCTGTCTTATAATTTTATACAGCTGTTCTAATGCTGCACCTGAAGGAGGAAAAGAGACTCTTTGCGTTCCACTGCCGATTTAGGTGGAACGCAGGCGTCACTTCTGACATAGTTACTAGGAGGTGCGCTTTGCGTTCCACCGCGGACATTGGTGGAGCGCAAACGTCACTTCCAGTATGATCACCAGGAAGTGCGCTCCACTGAGCGCCTGAGTAGAACGCATGTTAGTGAACCTGGAGCTCCGTGATCGGATGGATTCCTCTGATCACGGGCCCGGTTCACTTTATAAAGAGGGGCAAGTTGTTGTACGTACTATTAAGTCCATACACTTAATAAACATTGTTAAGTTATGTGTAGAGAGTAAATTTCCACATGTAGTCGTATGGGCGGAAGTGATGTCATTTCCGGTCATACGAGAATACACAATAAGTCACTTTGTATCCCTTCAAATAGTTTTTTCTGCACATATTATTAATAAAAAGGAGGGCAAACAGTATACAGGTTGAGTATCCCTTATCCAAAATGCTTGGGACCAGAGTTATTTTGTATATCGGATTTTTCCGTATTTTGGAATAATTGCATACTATAATGAGATATCATGGCAATGGGACCTAAATCTAAGCACAGAATGCATTTATGTTACATATACACCTTATACACACAGCCTGAAGGTCATTTTAGCCAATATTTTTTATAACTTTGTGCATTAAACAAAGTGTGTGTACATTCACACAATTCATTTATGTTTCATATACACCTTATACACACAGCCTAAAGGTCATTTAATACAATATTTTTAATAACTTTGTGTATTAAACAAAGTTTGTGTACATTGAGCCATCAAAAAACAAAGGTTTCACTATCTCACTCTCACTCAAAAAAGTCCGTATTTCGGAATATTCCGTATTTCGGAATATTTGGATATGGGATACTCAACCTGTGTATGTATATATATATATATGTGTATGTATATATATATATATATATATATATATATATATATATATATATATATATATATATATAGGTGTAGGCACTTATAGCACACCTGGACCATATTATTAGGTTATAATATCCTACAATGAATTTCATTGGTCAATAAGTCCAGGAAGTGAGGTAAGATGGTTATGGGCTATCCTAGTCCCTCAGTCACTTGCACTTTGGGAGAGCACATAGGAGCACACTTGAATTTGTAAGTACTATCCCTTTAGATTAATTAAGAATTATGGTATGTCCATTCTGTTTAAGTCTATTCACATTGAATCACCCTATTGCAGGTGGTTCATTTGTGGATGTATACAAACTATTTTTTTGAGATTCTCCCTGAGTGGGTATGTGTATGTACAATTGCACTAATAATTCACCTTTTAATCAAATTGGTTAACACTAATTCACACTGGCCTCATTCAGGGTTATTTTTCAGATTTTATTGATTAGACCCTCACGAATTAAGACTGAGGTCTCATAATTTTTAAGTAAGTAACTTGAAGAGTACTTATCAGTATTTGTTCTTAATTTTTTGGATGTATTAGTGACTATGTGTAATTACTTTGTAGAATTGTCAAACAAACCTGTATTGGTAAATGGGCTTAAGGACCTGAAGATTTCTATGATTGTCAATTTTGGATTGTTTAGGTATGTACCTGTATGAAACAACAAAATATTGTACTACATGGCTGAAACTGTAGACATGTTCTGTCACTTGTAATGAAATTGATGTTTTATGTTCAATTTAAAGCTACGATTTGTTGATTAAATGTCCTCATCTCTCCTCATTTAATTAATCATGTATATGTTAAATGTTTTCTTTATTCATTGAATTGATGGATATGTATATGTTTTTACCAGCTGTATTGATCATCCCTCTGAAGAAGTCCGCTAAGGACGAAACGCGTCAGGGTGGGAGAGAAAATATACCCTTCATTTCATCATTTGACACTAATCATTGCCATGTGTTTGTGAAAGGTTTATCTCTTTTAGCAATATGTGCTTTTAATAAATTGATATTATTTATTAATTGATGTGGTCAATTGCATTGCTGGTCAAGCAAGGAAGTGATTATTAGCGCCATCTGATTCACTGTTTGGAGGTGTTTTGGTTTGGTCCTGGCTAACAGTAGGACCGTTTCAGAGGGCAGCAATTTTACAGCGCAGGATAAAGGTGTTTTTTGGTTTTTATATATATATATATATATATATATATATATATATATATATATATATATATATATATATATATATATATATATATATATAGAGGAGTTTCAGAACACAAAGTTCAAAACAGACACGGCACTGCAGGACTTGTAATTAATGTATTTTAATGAATATCCATGTCAAATGCTGCATACATACATATCCTGGATGGTGATGTCCTAGGATACAAGTTATGCAGTCAGCCAATACAAGCTCACGCCTCACGTGCCTCGGGAGCGACGGTTACCATGGCAACCCGGTATACGGAAGCCAGCGCTTCCGTATACCGGGTTGCCATGGTAACCGTCGCTCCCGAGGCACGTCAAGCGTCCTGTCTTGACCGGAAGCTCGCCGCTGCTCCGATGCCGACCACGCCAGCATGGGGATGCTATTTAGGTAAGTGTTGTTTGTATTGTATGTCATTCACGTTTTTTGCAGCACACGCTGAACCTGACGAAGGGACCCGCAGTGGCCCGAGTTCTACAGGCGTGAGCTTGTATTGGCTGACTGCATAACTTGTATCCTAGGACATCACCATCCAGGATATGTATGTATGCAGCATTTGACATGGATATTCATTAAAATACGTTAATTACAAGTCCTGCAGTGCCGTGTCCGTTTTGAACTTTGTGTTCTGAAACTCCTCTATATCTGAATTAAGAGACAAGGGCACGCAGGCAATTGAATTAGTACCGAGAGTGCCGGATTATACAGATACTATATATATATATATATATAGTAAGAGCAAAAATGACAGTACTCAAAACCATAGTACAGAATGAATAGATGGTGCAAGGCAGTAAAATAACATAAAGGCACTCGCTTTTCCAGCTCATTGGAAAAAGCAAACCAAGCCAGCACTCACGGTTTAGATGAGAAAACGAAGAAGACTTATTCCATATCAAGGCGACAAGTTTACATACAGGCACAGCCCAACAGCTGTTTCAACCGATACAGGTCTTCCTCAGGGGCTGAGCCCCTGAGGAAGACCTGTATCGGTTGAAACAGCTGTTGGCCTCGCTCCAGAAATTTTTGGGACATATTTTCAATATGTTGTATAGCTAACTCCGGATCAGAGGTGATCCGTTTGGCCCGCAGGAATTGAGAATAAGGTAGCCCCCGTTTCAGAGGCAATGGATGACTACTTGTAAAATGAAGGTAATTATTATGGTCCGTGGGCTTGGAATACAGCGATGTGGTAATTTTACCCTTTTCTCTATCGTCCTAGTGGATGCTGGGGTTCCTGAAAGGACCATGGGGGATAGCGGCTCCGCAGGAGACAGGGCACAAAAGTAAAGCTTTTACAGGTCAGGTGGTGTGTACTGGCTCCTCCCCCTATGACCCTCCTCCAGACTCCAGTTAGATTTTTGTGCCCGGCCGAGAAGGGTGCAATTCTAGGTGGCTCTCATAAAGAGCTGCTTAGAGAGTTTAGCTTAGGTTTTTTATTTTACAGTGATTCCTGCTGGCAACAGGATCACTGCAACGAGGGACAGAGGGGAGAAGAAGTGAACTCACCTGCGTGCAGGATGGATTGGCTTCTTGGCTACTGGACATGAAGCTCCAGAGGGACGATCACAGGTACAGCCTGGATGGTCACCGGAGCCACGCCGCCGGCCCCCTCACAGATGCTGAAGCAAGAAGAGGTCCAGAATCGGCGGCTGAAGACTCCTGCAGTCTTCTTAAGGTAGCGCACAGCACTGCAGCTGTGCGCCATTTTCCTCTCAGCACACTTCACACGGCAGTCACTGAGGGTGCAGGGCGCTGGGGGGGGGGCGCCCTGGGAGGCAAATGAAAACCTTTAAAAAGGCTAAAAATACCTCACATATAGCCCCAGAGGCTATATGGAGATATTTACCCCTGCCTAAATGTACTAAATAGCGGGAGACGAGCCCGCCGAAAAAGGGGCGGGGCCTATCTCCTCAGCACACGGCGCCATTTTCTGTCACAGCTCCGCTGGTCAGGAAGGCTCCCAGGTCTCTCCCCTGCACTGCACTACAGAAACAGGGTATAACAGAGAGGGGGGGCAAAATAAATGGCAATATATTAATATAAAAGCAGCTATAAGGGAGCACTTAATCATAAGGCTATCCCTGTCATATATAGCGCTTTTTGGTGTGTGCTGGCAGACTCTCCCTCTGTCTCCCCAAAGGGCTAGTGGGTCCTGTCTTCGTATAGAGCATTCCCTGTGTGTCTGCTGTGTGTCGGTACGTGTGTGTCGACATGTATGAGGACGTTATTGGTGTGGAGGCGGAGCAATTGCCAAATATGAGGATGTCACCTCCTAGGGGGTCGACACCAGAATGGATGCCTTTATTTGTGGAATTACGGGATAGCGTCAACTCGCTTAAGCAGTCGTTTGCCGACATGAGGCGGCCGGACACTCAATTAGTGCCTGTCCAGGCGCCTCAAACACCGTCAGGGGCTGTAAAACGTCCCTTGCCTCAGTCGGTCGACACAGACCCAGACACAGGCACTGATTCCGGTGGTGAAGGTGACGAATCAACCGTATTTTCCAGAAGGGCCACACGTTATATGATTTTGGCAATAAAGGAGATGTTACATTTAGCTGATACTACAGGTACCACTAAACAGGGTATTATGTGGGGTGTGAAAAAACTACCAGTAGTTTTTACCGAATCAGAAGAATTAAATGACGTGTGTGATGAAGCGTGGGGTGCCCCGATAAAAAACTGCTAATTTAAAAGAAGTTATTGGCTTTATACCCTTTCCCGCCAGAGGTTAGGGAGCGCTGGGAAACACCTCCTAGGGTGGACAAAGCGCTAACACGCTTATCAAAACAAGTGGCGTTACCCTCTCCTGAGACGGCCGCACTTAAAGATCCATCAGATAGGAGGATGGAAAATATCCAAAAAGGTATACACACATGCAGGTGTTATACTACGACCAGCTATTGCGACTGCCTGGATGTGCAGTGCTGGGGTAGTTTGGTCAGAGTCCCTGATCGAAAATATTGATACCCTGGACAGGGACAATATTTTACTGTCGTTAGAACAAATAAAGGATGCATTTCTTTATATGCGTGATGCACAGAGAGATATCTGCACACTGGCATCACGGGTAAGTGCTATGTCCATTTCGGCCAGAAGAGCTTTATGGACACGACAGTGGACAGGCGATGCGTAGAGGAGTTATTTGGGGTCGGTCTATCGGATTTGGTGGCCACGGCTACGGCCGGGAAATCCACCTTTCTACCTCAAGTCACTCCCCAACAGAAAAAGGCACCGACCTTTCAACCGCAGCCCTTTCGTTCCTTTAAAAATAAGAGAGCAAAGGGCTATTCATATCTGCCACGAGGCAGAGGACGAGGGAAGAGACAGCAACAGGCAGCTCCTTCCCAGGAACAGAAGCCCTCCCCGGCTTCTACAAAAGCCTCAGCATGACGCTGGGGCTTCGCAAGCGGACTCGGGGGCGGTAGGCGGTCGTCTCAAGAATTACAGCGCGCAGTGGGCTCACTCGCAGGTAAATCCCTGGATCCTGCAGATAATATCTCAGGGGTACAGGTTGAAATTAGAGACCGAGCCACCTCGCCGTTTCCTGAAGTCTGCTTTACCAACGTCCCCCTCAGAAAGGGAGACGGTTTTGGAAGCCATTCACAAGCTGTATTCTCAGCAGGTGATAGTCAAGGTACCTCTTCTACAACAAGGGAAGGGGTATTATTCCACTCTTTTTGTGGTACCGAAGCCGGATGGCTCGGTAAGGCCTATTCTAAATCTGAAGTCCTTGAACCTGTACATAAAGAAGTTCAGGTTCAAGATGGAGTCACTCAGAGCAGTGATAGCGAACCTGGAAGAAGGGGACTTTATGGTATCCTTGGACATCAAGGATGCGTATCTCCACGTTCCAATTACCCCTCACACCAGGGGTACCTCAGGTTCGTTGTACAAAACTGTCACTATCAGTTTCAGACGCTGCCGTTTGGTTTGTCCACGGCACCTCGGGTCTTTACAAAGGTAATGGCCGAGATAATATTTCTTCTTCGAAGAAAAGGCGTATTAATTATCCCATACTTGGACGATCTCCTAATAAGGGCAAGGTCCAGAGAACAGCTAGAGATGGGTTTAGCACTATCTCAAGAGGTGCTAAAGCAGCACGGATGGATTCTGAATATTCCAAAATCCAAATTAATGCCGACAACTCGTCTGCTGTTCCTGGGGATGATTCTGGACACAGTTCAGAAAAAGGTTTTTCTTCCCGAAGAAAAAGCCAAGGAGTTATCTGACCTGGTCAGGAACCTCCTAAAACCAGGAAAGGTGTCTGTACATCAATGCACAAGAGTCCTGGGAAAAAATGGTAGCTTCTTACGAAGCAATCCCTTTCGGCAGATTCCATGCAAAGGGATCTGTTGGACAAATGGTCAGGGTCGCATCTTCAGATGCACCTGCGGATAACCCTGTCGCCGAGGACAAGGGTATCCCTTCTGTGGTGGTTGCAGGAGGCTCATCTATTGGAGGGCCGCAGATTCGGCATGCAGGATTGGATCCTGGTGACCACGGATGCCAGCCTGAGAGGCTGGGGAGCAGTCACACAGGGAAGAAATTTCCAGGGAGTGTGGTCGAGCCTGAAAAAGTCTCTTCACATAAGCATTCTGGAACTAAGAGCAATCTACAATGCTCTAAGCCAGGCGGAACCTCTGCTTCAAGGAAGACCGGTGTTGATCCAGTCGGACAACATCACGGCAGTCGCCCATGTAAACAGACAGGGCGGCACAAGAAGCAGGAGGGCAATGGCAGAAGCTGCCAGGATCCTTCGCTGGGCGGAGAATCACGTGATAGCACTGTCAGCAGTATTCATCCCGGGCGTGGACAACTGGGAAGCAGACTTCCTCAGCAGACACGACCTTCACCCGGGAGAGTGGGGACTTCATCCAGAAGTTTTCCACATGCTATTAAACCGTTGGGTAAAACCAATGGTGGACATGATGGCGTCTCGCCTCAACAAAACACTGGACAGGTATTGCGCCAGGTCAAGAGATCTGCAGGCAATAGCTGTGGACGCGCTGGTAACACCTTGGGTGTACCAGTCGGTATATGTGTTTCCTCCTCTGCCTCTCATACCAAAGGTATTGAGGATTATACGGCAAAGAGGAGTAAGACTAGTGGCTCCGGATTGGCCAAGAAGGACTTGGTACCCGGAACTTCAAGAGATGGTCACGGACGATCCGTGGCCTCTACTTCTGAGAAGGGACCTTCTTCAGCAGGGTCCTTGTCTTTTTCAAGACTTACCGCGGCTGCGTTTGACGGCATGGCGTTTGAATGCCAGATCCTAAAAGGAAAAGGCATTCCAGAAGAAGTCATTCCTACCTTGATAAAGGCAAGGAAGGAAGTCACCGTGAAGCATTATCGTCTTATTTGGCGAAAATATGTTGCGTGGTGCGAGCAGCGGAGTGCTCCGATGGAGGAATTTCAACTGGGTCGTTTTCCTACATTTCCTGCAATCAGGATTGTCTATGGGTCTCAAATTGGGATCTATTAAGGTTCAAATTTCGGCCCTATCAATATTCTTCCAAAAAGAATTGGCCTCAGTCCCTGAGGTCCAGATTTTTATCAAAGGAGTACTGCATATACAGCCTCCTGTGGTGCCTAAGGTGGCACCGTGGGATCTAAATGTAGTTTAGATTTCCTCAAATCCAATTGGTTTGAACCACTAAAGAATGTGGATTTGAAATATCTCACATGGAAAGTGACTATGTTACTGGCCCTGGCTTCGGCCGGGAGAGTATCTGAACTGGCGGCTTTGTTTTATAAAAGCCCTTATTTAATTTTCCATTCGACATAGGGCAGAGCTGCGGACGCGTCCGCATTTTCTCCCTAAGGTGGTATCAGCGTTTCACCTGAACCAGCCTATTGTAGTGCCTGCGGCTACAGACGACTTGAAGGACTCCAAGTTGTTGGACGTTGTCAGAGCCTTAAAAATATACATTTAAAGGACGGCTGGAGTCAGAAAATCTGACTCGCTGTTTATACTGTATGCACCCAACAAGTTGGGTGCACCTGCTTCTAAGCAGTCGATTGCTCGTTGGATTTGTAACAAAATTCAACTTGTACATTCTGTGGCAGGCCTGCCACAGCCTAAATCTGTTAAGGCCCATTCCGCAAGGAAGGTGGGCTCATCTTGGGCGGCTGCCCGAGGGGTCTCGGCATTACAACTCTGCCGAGCAGCTACGTGGTCAGGGGAGAACACGTTTGTAAATTTTTACAAATTTGATACCCTGGCAAAGGAGGACCTGGAGTTCTCTCATTCGGTGCTGCAGAGTCATCCGCACTCTCCCGCCCGTTTGGGAGCTTTGGTATAATCCCCATGGTCCTTTCAGGAACCCCAGCATCCACTAGGACGATAGAGAAAATAAGAATTTACTTACCGATAATTCTATTTCTCGGAGTCCGTAGTGGATGCTGGGCGCCCATCCCAAGTGCGGATTATCTGCAATACTTGTACATAGTTATTGTTAACTAATTCGGGTTATTGTTTAGGAAGCCATCTTTCAGAGGCTCCTCTGTTATCATACTGTTAACTGGGTTTAGATCACAAGTTGTACGGTGTGATTGGTGTGGCTGGTATGAGTCTTACCCGGGATTCAAAATCCTCCCTTATTGTGTACGCTCGTCCGGGCACAGTACCTAACTGGAGTCTGGAGGAGGGTCATAGGGGGAGGAGCCAGTACACACCACCTGACCTGTAAAAGCTTTACTTTTGTGCCCTGTCTCCTGCGGAGCCGCTATCCCCCATGGTCCTTTCAGGAACCCCAGCATCCACTACGGACTCCGAGAAATAGAATTATCGGTAAGTAAATTCTTATTTTCTATAGACAACTGGACATCCAAAAATTGGATAGTGCTGGACTCAGTAGAGTATGTAAATTTAATTGGGTGCTCTTTGGTGTTTTGGCCATCAATGATGGCCATCAATGATTCTTTAGAACCCTGCCAGATGACCAGCAGGTCATCTATATACCTACAAAAAAATAGGATCTTGTTGGATATTTCCTCACTATTAAAGAATATTTCCTCCTCTATACCAAACATATAGATGTTGGAGTACGACGGGGCCACACTAGACCCCATCGCACACCCACGGCGCTGTAGGTAATACTTGCCGTCATACAGGAAGTAATTTTTCAATAAAGTCATCTCCAATAGTTTGAGACACAGGGAGATATCTGGCCCCTCATAGTCTGATTGGGAATGCAAAAATGTATCAACTGCTGCCAAGCCACCCTCATGGGGGATGACTGTATACAGGCTCTGCACATCAATAGTGCAGAGCACTGTATCCACCGGTAGCAGCGGAAAAGCCTCGAGACGTCTCAATAACGTACTCGTATCCAAAAGGTATCTGGGCATCCTTTGGATGTATGGCTGAAAAATTTCATCTAAAAAGATGGACACCGGTTGAAATAATGATCCCCTGGCCGATATAATGGGTCGGCCAGGGGCATTATCCAACCTTTTATGTATTTTGGGCGTGGTATAGAGTAATGGCACCACAGGGTACTGAGGGATAAGGGCATCTTTTACATTAGAGGGAACCTGACCAGCAGTGACAGCAGAATTAAGACATTCAGTGAGATCTTTAGTAAATTGTCCCGTAGGGTCACCAGCTAGGCGACAGTAGGTATCTCTGTCACTGAGTTGAGATGAAATCTCTTCTTTGTAATCCTTCAGGTTCTGGATAACAAGGGCACCCCCCTTGTCCGCAGGTCTAAATATAAGATCCCTATTTGCTGCCAACTTGGCCAATGCTTCTCTCCGGCCTCTAGTAAGATTGTCCCGAATAGGGGGGGGGGGGGGGGGGGGGTTGTTAACCAGTGGATCACATTCCTGCTCCACCAACCGCATATATGTACGGATGGAGGTGTTGGTTGACTGCAGGTCGAATGTAGATTTCGGTAGCAATTTTTTCAATTTGTCTGGTATCCTAACTGCCAATTCCTCTGCAACAGGTACAGGTACAGTGGTTTGCCTGGCGAAAAATTCTTTCAGCTTTAAAGTTCTATTGAGCCTGTATTTTTCAACCTTCCACTGTAATGGTTGTGGTTTGGACACAGGAGCAAAGGACAAACCTTTGTTCAGAACTTGTTTCTTTGTGTCATTAAGTTCATAATCAGAAAGATTAATTATCGCGCTGTTTTCCCCTTCGGGGTTTTTTTGCCCGTGCCTCTGCCTTTGCCTCCTCCACTGCCTCCCGCGTCTGGTGTACGCTCGCCATCTGGGTTTCCGTTCTCTTTGGCCCTGGTGGTCACCCCTAAAGGGCCCCTTGCTTGAGATGACTGTGCATAGGAATCTGACTCACTGGCCGTGGACGTGTAGTCATTAGACGACTCTTGAATATGTCGATATCTCGGCGGCGACTAAAGAAAGGTTTACGGTTGGCATTGGTTCGCTGATTGTCATTCCAACGGTAGACATTATTATTATCATAGTCCAAGTCTACCTTAGTTTTCTTTTCAGCTTTAAATTTGATCAAATCTCTTTTATAGACTTGTAGCTGATTATTTAATTTTTCATACCAATTGTTCGAAGTGTCTGCTTCTAGAGCCACCTTATGAATGGCCTCAAATGCCGTGATTTTCTCTTTAAGGAGATTCATCTCTTTTGTACTTTGTTCAATGATCAAAAGCATTAGATCCATGGAGCACCTATTCATGATGCCGACCCATTTCCTGCAAAAAGTAGGGTCATGTCTCCCTATAGTAGGAGAATTAGTCATCCTCAGGCCCTGTGGGATCTTTTTAGATCTGTAGTATTCGCTTAGCGACAGGCAGTGGTAGAAGAAGTCCGTCTCTTTCCGTTTATATTTGAGTAAATTCCGATACACACTCTCCAATGAGCATGCCTCAGCTTGGTCATCTAACACCGCTTTATACAGAATTTCCTCGGCCTCTGATTCAGAGTACATGTGTAGCACACCCAGTGGACTGACTCGAGGCATAAAGCCACTGGTAATCTCCTCAGATGTATTAGCGGCTGTCATATTGATTAGTAGCTATTGATTCGTTAATCCAATTGCATATACTTGTTGCTTGGCAATGTGTACACAAAAGTGCAAGTGCAAACATAAAATCACCTCCAGCTGGAAACCACAGCCGTCAACTCTAAAAGACACCAAGGTGCGGTTTCCACTAAATGATGAATGCCTGGATAAATACTTGATGAAAAGCGCTGGGGAGCCTTGTAAGTTAGTCCCGCCGACTGCCACTGGCGAGGCTAGATGTATAAAAAGCAAAAGATACTGGCTCTCCCATCAGCTGCATAACCGCGCCGGGGGCCCGCATAATAAAGTTCAATGGACACAAGTAGAAGTGCGGCACTTCAGGCGACTTGAATAAAGAAACTTCAGGCAGTAAGATGAAAGCAACGTTTCAATGTTTAACACATTGTCTTCAGGCTTAACAAGCATACATGGAACAACACTCACCTAAATAGTGATTACCACTGTGACTGGCGCCATCGATCCGGAAACGGGGTTGCAGCCCGCCCAGGGACGCGGACGCAGACGTCGCTGACGTCATCATAGTGCTCCCATCACCAAGACAACGTATCAACAAGCATAGGCTACATAGAAAAACATGTATAATATCATAGGCCTAATTTAATTATTAATCATTACATAAATACAGGCCTGTCTTTAACTAATCATAATGCTTATAGCACAAGTTCTGACTTGTATATTAAAACCTATCATGGCACATGTAATGCGTATCAATAAATGCATGATGCACAATACTGGATAACAGACAAGACCTAAATAATCAGGCAGAAACATATACAAGTCAGAACTTGTGCTATAAGCATTATGATTCGTTAAAGACAGGCCTGTATTTATGTAATGATTAATAATGAAATTAGGCCTATGATATTATACATGTTTCTCTGACGTCCTAGTGGATGCTGGGAACTCCGTAAGGACCATGGGGAATAGACGGGCTCCGCAGGAGACTGGGCACTCTAAAAGAAAGATTAGGTACTATCTGGTGTGCACTGGCTCCTCCCTCTATGTCCCTCCTCCAGACCTCAGTTAGAATCTGTGCCTGGCCAGAGCTGGGTGCTCCTAGTGGGCTCTCCTGAGCTTGCTAGAAAGTAAGTATTTGTTAGGTTTTTTATTTTCAGTGAGATCTGCTGGCAACGGACTCACTGCTACGTGGGACTGAGGGGAGAGAAGCAAACCTACCTGCGTGCAGCTAGCTTGTGCTTCTTAGGCTACTGGACACCATTATCTCCAGAGGGTTCGAACACAGGGCCTGACCTCGATCGTCCGTTCCCGGAGCCGCGCCGCCGTCCCCCTTGCAGAGCCAGAAGAAGGAGATGAAATCGGCGGCAGAAGACTCCGGTCTTCATTAAGGTAGCGCACAGCACTGCAGCCGTGCGCCATTGCTCCCACTGCACACCACATACTCCGGTCACTGTAGGGTGCAGGGCGCTGGGGGGGGGGGGGGGCGCCCTGGGCAGCAATAAGAATACCTTTTGGCAATATATACACATAATACAGTCTGGAAAACTGTATATGTGTAAAAAACCCCGCCATTAAGCTATACAAAATGCGGGAGAAGCCCGCCGCTGAGGGGGCGGGGCCTTCTTCCTCAGCACACCAGCGCCATTTTCTCTTCACAGCTCCGCTGGAAGGACGCTCCCCAGGCTCTCCCCTGCAGTATCCTGTACAAGAAGGGTAAAAAAGAGAGGGGGGGCACATAAATTTAGGCGCAAATAAGATAATAAGCAGCTATTTGGAAAAATCACTCATTATAGTGTAAATCCCTGTGTTATATAGCGCTGTGGTGTGTGCTGGCATACTCTCTCTCTGTCTCCCCAAAGGACTTTGTGGGGTCCTGTCCTCAGTCAGAGCATTCCCTGTGTGTGTGTGTGTGGTGTGTCGGTACGGCTGTGTCGACATGTTTGATGAGGAGGGTTACGTAGAGGCGGAGCAAGGGCAGATAAGTGTGGTGTCGCCCCCGACGGGGCCGACACCGGATTGGATGGATATGTGGAAGGTCTTAACAGACGGTGTCAACTCCTTACATAAAAGGTTCGATGACGCAGCAGCCTTGGGACAGCCGGGATCTCAGCCCGCGCCTGCCCAGGCGTCTCAGAGGCCATCAGGGGCTCATAAACGGCCGCTAGCTCAGGTGGTAGATACAGATGTCGACACAGAGTCTGACTCAAGTGTAGATGAGGATGAGACAAATGCACAGTCTACAAAAGCCATCCGATGCATGATTACTGCAATGAAAAATGTATTGCACATTTCTGATGTTAACCCGGTTACTACCAAGAAGGGTATTATGTTTGGGGAGAAAAAGCAGCCAGTGACTTTTCCCCCATCTGATGAATTAAATGAATTGTTTGAGTAAGCGTGGAGTTCCCCCGATAAGAAACTAGTGATTTCTAAGAGGTTACTGATGGCGTACCCTTTCCCGCCAACGGACAGGTTACGTTGGGAAACATCCCCTAGGGTGGACAAGGCGCTCACACGCTTATCAAAAAAGGTGGCACTGCCGTCTCAGGATATGGCCGCCCTAAAGGAGCCTGCGGCTAGAAAGCAGGAAGCTATCCTGAAGTCTGTGTATACACACTCAGGTACTATACTGAGACCTGCTATTGCTTCAGCATGGATGTGTAGTGCTGCAGCCGCATGGTCTGATACCCTGTCAGACAACATTGATTCCCTCGACAGGGATACTATTTTGCTAACCATAGAACATATAAAAGACGTCGTCTTATATATGCGGGATGCACAGAGGGACATTTGCCTGCTGGCATCTAGAATTAATGCAATGTCCATTTCTGCTAGGAGAGTATTATGGACTCGGCAGTGGACAGGTGATGCTGATTCTAAAAGACACATGGAGGTTTTGCCTTATAAGGGTGAGGAATTGTTTGGGGACGGTCTCTCGGACCTCGTATCCACGGCAACAGCCGGGAAGTCAACTTTTTTACCTCAGGTTCCCTCACAGCCTAAGAAAGCACCGTATTATCATGTACAGTCCTTTCGGCCTCAGAAAGGCAAGCGGATCAGAGGCGCATCCTTTCTGCCCAGAGGCAGGGGTAGAGGAAAGAAGCTGCACCAGGCAGCCAGTTCCCAGGAACAAAAATCCTCCCCCGCTTCCTCTAAGTCCACCGCATGACGCTGGGGCTCCACAGGCGGAGCCGGGTGCGGTGGGGGCGCGTCTCCGTAACTTCAGCAACCAGTGGGTTCGCTCACAAGTGGATCTCTGGGCTGTACAAATTGTATCTCAGGGATACAAGCTGGAGTTCGAGGCGACTCCCCCTCGCCGTTACCTCAAGTCAGCCTTGCCAGCTGCTCCCAGGGAAAGGGAGGTAGTACTGGCGGCAATTCACAAGCTGTACCTCCAGCAGGTGATAATCAAGGTTCCCCTCCTTCAACAGGGACGGGGTTACTATTCCACAATGTTTGTGGTACCGAAACCAGACGGTTCGGTGAGACCCATTCTGAATTTAAAATCCTTGAACACTTATATAAGGAAGTTCAAGTTCAAAATGGGAATCGCTCAGGGCGGTTATTGCAAGCCTGGAAGAGGGGGATTTTATGGTGTCGCTGGACATCAAGGATGCTTACTTGCATGTCCCCATTTACCCACCTCACCAGGAGTACCTCAGGTTTGTGGTACAGGATTGTCATTACCAATTCCAGACGTTGCCGTTTGGTCTGTCCACGGCACCGAGAGTATTTACCAAGGTAATAGCCGAAATGATGATACTCCTTCGGAAGAAGGGAGTTATAATTATCCCGTACTTGGACGATCTCCTTATAAAGGCGAGGTCCAGAGAGCAGTTGTTAGTCAGCGTAGCACTCTCTCGGGAAGTGTTGCAACAGCACAGCTGGATTCTGAATATCCCAAAGTCGCAGCTGATTCCTGCGACGCGTCTGCTCTTCCTGGGCATGATTCTGGACACAGAACAGAAGAAGGTGTTTCTCCCGGTGGAGAAGGCCCAGGAATTGTCATCTCTGGTCAGGGACCTCCTGAAACCAAAACAGGTGTCGGTGCATCACTGCACGCGAGTCCTGGGAAAGATGGTGGCTTCTTACGAGGCAATTCCCTTCGGCAGGTTCCATGCAAGGATCTTTCAGTGGGATCTGTTAGACAAATGGTCCGGATCGCATCTTCAGATGCATCGGTTGATCACCCTGTCCCCAAGGGCCAGGGTGTCTCTGCTGTGGTGGCTGCAGAGTGCTCATCTTCTCGAGGGCCGCAGATTCGGCATACAGGACTGGGTCCTGGTGACCACGGATGCGAGCCTCCGAGGATGGGGGGCAGTCACTCAGGGAAGAAACTTCCAAGGGTTGTGGTCAAGTTAGGAGGCTTGTCTGCACATAAATATCCTGGAACTAAGGGCCATATACAACGCCCTGAGTCAAGCGGAGCCTCTGCTTCGCAACCAACCGGTGCTGATTCAGTCAGACAACATCACCGCAGTGGCTCATGTAAACCGCCAGGGCGGCACAAGAAGCAAAGTGGCGATGGCGGAAGCCACCAGGATTCTTCGTTGGGCGGAGAATCACGTGCAAGCACTGTCAGCAGTGTTCATTCCGGGAGTGGACAAGTGGGAAGCAGACTTCCTCAGCAGGCACGACCTCCACCCGGGAGAGTGGGGACTTCATCCAGAAGTCTTCACGCAGATTGTAAACCGTTGGGAACGGCCACAGGTGGACATGATGGCGTCCCGCCTCAACAAAAAGCTAAAAAAATATTGCGCCAGGTCAAGGGACCCTCAGGCAATAGCTGTGGACGCACTAGTGACACCGTGGGTGTACCAGTCGGTTTATGTGTTCCCTCCTCTTCCTCTCATACCCAAGGTACTAAGGATGGTAAGAAAGAGAGGAGTAAGAACTATACTCATCGTTCCGGATTGGCCAAGAAGAACTTGGTACCCAGAACTACAAGAAATGATCTCGGAGGACCCATGGCCTCTGCCTCTCAGACAGGACCTGTTACAGCAGGGGCCCTGTCTGTTCCAAGACTTACCGCGGCTGCGTTTGACGGCATGGCGGTTGAACGCCGGATCCTAACGGAAAAGGGCATTCCAGATGAAGTGATTCCTACGCTGATAAAGGCTAGGAAAGACGTGACAGCACAACATTATCACCGTATATGGCGAAAATATGTTGCTTGGTGTGAGTTCAGGAAGGCCCCTACAGAGGAATTCCAGCTGGGTCGATTCCTGCAATTCCTACAGTCAGGAGTGACTATGGGCCTAAAATTAGGATCCATAAAGGTCCAGATTTCGGCCCTATCTATTTTCTTTCAAAAAGAACTGGCTTTACTGCTTGAAGTTCAGACGTTTGTTAAGGGAGTGCTGCATATTCAGACCCCTTTTGTGCCTCCAGTGGCACCTTGGGATCTTAACGTTGTGTTGGATTTCCTGAAATCCCACTGGTTTGAGCCACTTAAGACCGTGGAGCTAAAATATCTCACGTGGAAAGTGGTCATGCTATTGGCCTTAGCTTCGGCTAGGCGTGTGTCAGAATTGGCGGCTTTGTCATGTAAAAGCCCTTATCTGATCTTCCATATGGACAGGGCAGAATTGAGGACTCGTCCCCAATTTCTCCCTAAGGTGGTATCAGCGTTTCATTTGAACCAACCTATTGTGGTGCCTGCGGCTACTCGGGACTTGGAGGACTCCAAGTTACTAGATGTAGTCAGGGCTTTGAAAATCTATGTAGCCAGGACGGCTGGAGTCAGGAAAACTGACTCACTGTTTATCCTGTATGCATCCAACAAGCTGGGTGCTCCTGCTTCAAAGCAAACTATTGCGCGCTGGATCTGTAACACGATTCAGCAAGCTCATTCTGCGGCAGGATTGCCGCATCCTAAATCAGTAAAAGCCCATTCCACAAGGAAGGTGGGCTCTTCTTGGGCGGCTGCCCGAGGGGTCTCGGCTTTACAGCTTTGCCGAGCTGCTACTTGGTCGGGTTCAAGCACATTTGTTAATTCTACAAGTTTGATACCCTGGCTGAGGAGGACCTTGCCTTTGCTCATTCGGTGCTGTAGAGTCATCCGCACTCTCCCGCCCGTTTGGGAGCTTTGGTATAATCCCCATGGTCCTTACGGAGTTCCCAGCATCCACTAGGACGTCAGAGAAAATAAGAATTTACTCACCGGTAATTCTATTTCTCGTAGTCCGTAGTGGATGCTGGGAGCCCGTCCCAAGTGCGGACTCTCTACAATACTTGTATATAGTTATTGCTTAACTAAAGGGTTGTTGTTCATACTGTTTACTGGGTATGGTTATCACAAGTTGTACGGTGTGATTGGTGTGGCTGGTATGAGTCTTACCCTGGATTCCAAATCCTTTCCTTGTTGTGTCAGCTCTTCCGGGCACAGTTTCCTTAACTGAGGTCTGGAGGAGGGGCATAGAGGGAGGAGCCAGTGCACACCAGATAGTACCTAATCTTTCTTTTAGAGTGCCAAGTCTCCTGCGGAGCCCGTCTATTCCCCATGGTCCTTACGGAGTTCCCAGCATCCACTACGGACTACGAGAAATAGAATTACCGGTGAGTAAATTCTTATTTTTTTCTATGTAGCCTATGCTTGTTGATACGTTGTCTTGGTGATGGGAGCACTATGATGACGTCTGCGTCAGCGTCCCTGGGCGGGCTGCAACCCCGTTTCCGGATCGATGGCGCCAGTCACAGTGGTAATCACTATTTAGGTGAGTGTTGTTCTATGTATGTTTGTTAAGCCTGAAGACAATGTGTTAAACATTGAAACGTTGCTTTCATCTTACTGCCTGAAGCTTCTTTATTCAAGTCGCCTGGAGTGCCGCACTTCTACTTGTATGTATGTGTATATATATGTGTGTGTGTGTGTGTGTATATATATGTGTATATGTATGTATATATATATATATATATATATATATATATATATATATATGTATAGAAAAGATGTCGCGCAATCTCACACAGAGTCTTTGAAATATATATCAGTCCAAATGTACTTTTGCAGCAGTCCTCCTCTAGGAGTAAACCCGTACTCCTCAGCACATGTGAAAAAAAGAAATAATGGAGGGCGCAATGGTGAGTATAGAATTACAAGTTTTTACTGGCATCAGTATCACTCACGTACATTTAAAATAAAAGTTAACCAGCGCGATGTAGATCATCAGTGGAGCCTCCGGAAAACCGCACCAACGAACCCCGTCGCTCACAGGATAACAGCAGCCGCTAAATCCTTCTAGCCGCACGGACTTGAATAACGGACCACACGCGCTGACACTTCAGACAATGGATCCTTGAACCTCGTCCTGATGCCAGTAAAAACTTGTAATTCTATACTCACCATTGCGCCCTCCATTTCTTTTTTTCATATATATATATATATATATATATGTGTGTATATATGTATATATATATATATATGTATATATGTATATATATATATATATATATATATATATATATATATGTATATATATATATATATATATATATATATGTATATATATATATATATATATATATATGTGTATATATATGTATATGTATATATGTATATGTATATATATGTATGTGTATATATATGTATGTATATATATATATATGTATATATATATATATATGTATATATATGTGTATATATATATATATATATATATATGTATATGTATATATATGTATATGTATATATATGTATATGTATATAATGTGCGTGTGAAGCAGCACTCCAGGCGTCTGAGTAAACCAATATCAGAGCACATATAGCAAAGGCAACGTTTCAGTGCCGTTTAATGTCGTGGCACTTTCGTCAGGTATCACAAGATACAACAAACACACTTACTTATATGAGAGCACACACCCGTGACTGACTCTGTTCCGTTGGCGGGACAGGCTCCCGGAAGGTCGGCACGGCTGAAGTGACGTCATCCACTGATGAGTCATCACTGTGCTCCCCGTCACCATAGCTACACAAATACAAATGGTACAAACATAGCAAAATATAGCATAGCAGGTAAAGGACTCACATAGTCAAATAAGCAATCGTCATACATATTTGCCTATTTATTAATGCCAAGCGGATCACACATTATAAATTATTATAGCGTCTGCCAGGTACAATAAAACCATATGTTGAAACCTATGTTTACTACTAAACCTACAGGTTAAAGGGCTAACCCACTGGTGCTTAGTAAATTAAGAGGCCACCTACATTGACCACTCTATAGGTAACCGCTTAAACCCAGATGTTAATTTAAACCTCTAGGGGAAAGGGTACCGAGTTGGTATATCCAACGTGTCTCTAGTTGCAATATCTTGAGGCCTCTATTACCACCCCGTATAGACGGGGACACATAATCCATCATGCGGTATTTCAATTAAACCAACGGGTGTCTGGCTACTATAAAGTGCCTAGCGACCGGCTGGTCGCTATGTCCGGTGTTAATAGCTGCCTTGATAGTTGACCTGTGAGCTGCCATACGCTCCTTGAACATACGTTCAGTTTTGCCTACGTATGACATCCCACAGGGCATATCAGTTGGTAGGCAACACATCTTGAAGTACATGTTAATCTATGTCTGATAAAGAAAGATCTCCCTGTTAGTGGATGTTGAAACTGGTCACCTGCAATAAGGTATTGACAGGTGGTACAAGTGCATTTTATGCATCCTTTCCTATTACTCAGAAAAGTAGTGGCATCTCTAGTACTGGTGACATCAGCTTTAACTAGTCTCTCTCTTAGATTTTGATTTCTGGTATAGCAGCACATAAGTCTAGTCTCACTGAGATTTAAATCCACATCGGACTGCACTATAGGCCACAGCTTGTGTGCTGTTTGCTGAGTACCCCTGCTCAATGGGTTATATTGATTCACCCAAGGCATAATATTTCCTGCTTCTTTACTCCTAGTAGGAGGCAACAATTGCTGGCGATCTATGGCTAGAGCTTTTTGTTTAGCTGCTTGTAGGACTTCAGCATGTTACCCCCTCTCACCAAATTTAGATAACATAGCATCCAGTTGTGCCTCAGCCAATACAGGATCAAACGTTACACGCCTAATTCGGAAAAGCTGTGAATATGGGAGCCCCCGTTTCAATGGCTCAGGGTGACAACTTTGATAGTGTAGGAGGTTATTCCTATCTGTAGGCTTTGAATGTAGTGAAGTAGTAATAAGCCCATTTACTAAACTAATATGAACATCTAGGAAATTGATGGTATTATCACTAATGGTGTAAGTGAATTTAACTGGATGCTCTTTACTATTATGGTTATTGATCACTGCTGTAAACGATTCTTTGGTACCTTGCCAGAATATCAGCAGGTCATCAATACACCGATAACAGAACGTCATTTTGTCAGTTATCTCGGGATCACTAAAGAACACCACCTGTTCTACTTCAAACATGTACATGTTAGAGTATGACGGGGCCACACTGGACCCCATTGCACAACCCCTACACTGTAGGTAGAATTTACCATCGTATAAAAATAATTTTTTTGTTAATGTCATCTGCAGCAAATCCATACAAAAATCTAACTGAGAGCCAGTATATACCGGGCTACTACTCAAGAATCTGTTAGTAGCCGCCAAGCCCATATCGCGTGGAATAATAGTGTAGAGATTTTGGCCCTCATTCCGAGTTGATCGCTAGCTGCCGTTGTTCGCTGAGTAGCGCTCATTTAAAAAAAAATGTGCATGCGTATGCACCGCAATGCGCGCGCGCGCATAATACGGATACAAAGAGCATTGTTGCTGTGCAATGCTTCAAGCGACAAATCCATTTGCACAGCCGATCGCAAAGGAGATTGGCAGGAAGAGGGCGTGTATGGGTGTCAACTGACAGTTTTCTGGGAGTGGTAGGGAAAATGCAGGCGTGACCAGGCGTTTGCAAAGCGGGTATCTGACGTCAATTCCGGGAGCTCCGACGCTAGAATCATCACACAGGATAAGTAACTACAGGGCTGGTCTTGTTTTACACAAAATGTACCGCTTGGCTGCACATGCGATCGCACACTTGCAAAGCGAAAATACACTCCCCCGTGGGCGGCGACTATGCGTTTGCACGGCTGCTAAAAGTAGCTAGCGAACGATCAACTCGGAATGAGGGCCTTTGCACATCTTCACTACAAAGTAGTGTTGATTCTGACAATGGGGGTCATTCAGAGTCACTCGTAGTCTGTTGCCCCAATATCCAGAAGTCAAAAAAAGAGGCGGCACTCACTCTTTGCAATCATCCAAAGGTGACTTTAGTGCATAAAAGTGCTACATCTGATGTAGCACTTTTATGCACTAAAGTCACCTTTGGATGATTGCAAAGAGTGAGTGCCGCCTCTTTTTTTGACATATATATATATATATATATATATATATCTCTAACGTCCTAGTGGATGCTGGGGACTCCGTAAGGACCATGGGGAATAGCGGGCTCCGCAGGAGACTGGGCACTCTAAAGAAAGATTTAGTACTATCTGGTGTGCACTGGCTCCTCCCTCTATGCCCCTCCTCCAGACCTCAGTTAGAATCTGTGCCCGGCCGAGCTGGGTGCTCCTAGTGGGCTCTCCTGAGCTTGCTAGAAAAGAAAGTATTTTGTTAGGTTTTTTATTTTCAGAGAGCTTCTGCTAGCACCAGACTCTCTTCTACGAGGGACTGAGGGGAGAGAAGCAAACCTACTCACGGCAGCTAGGTAGCGCTTCTTAGGCTACTGGACACCATTAGCTCCAGAGGGATCGAATACAGGTACCTAACCTTGATCGTCCGTTCCCGGAGCCGCGCCGCTGTCCCCCTCGAGAAGCCAGAAGAACAGAAGCAGCAGAAGCATGAAGACAACGAAATCGGCGGCTGAAGACTCCTGTCTTCACTTAAGGTAGCGCGCAGCACTGCAGCTGTGCGCCATTGCTCCCACAGTACACTGCACACTCCGGTCACTGTAGGGTGCAAAAAGAGGCATATATACAGTCTGGGACTGTATATATGGCCGAGCCCCCGCCATTTTTTACACATTAAAGCGGGACAGAAGCCCGCCGCTGAGGGGGCGGGGCCTTCTTCCTCAGCACACCAGCGCCATTTTCTCTTCACAGCTCTGCTGGAAGGACGCTCCCCAGGCTCTCCCCTGCAGTATACAGGTGCATTAAAGGGTAAAAAAGAGAGGGGGGGGCACATAAATTTAGGCGCAGTATATATATTAACAGCAGCTACAGGGTAAACACTAAGGTACTGTGTAATCCCTGGGTTATATAGCGCTGGGGTGTCTGCTGGCATACTCTCTCTCTGTCTCCCCAAAAGCCTTTGTGGGGTACTGTCCTCAGAGCATTCCCTGTGTGTGTGCTGTGTGTCGGTGCGCCTGTGTCGACATGTTTGATGAGGAAGGATACGTGGAGGCAGAACAAGTGCAGCTGAGTGTGGTGTCGCCGCCGACGGTGCCGACACCTGATTGGATGGATATGTGGAAGGTGTTAAATGATAATGTAAACTCCTTGCATAACAGATTAGATAAAACTGTAACCGGGGGACAGTCAGGGTCTTAACCCATGCCTGATCCTACAGCGCAGAGGCCGTCAGGGTCTCAAAAGCGCACACTATCCCAGATAGTTGACACAGATGTCGACACGGAATCTGACTCCAGTGTCGATGACGATGAGGCAAAGTTGCAGCCTAAAATGACTAAAGCCATCCGTTACATGATTGTAGCAATGAAGGATGTATTACACATTTCTGAGGAAAATCCTGTCCCTGACAAGAGGATTTATATGTATGGGGAGAAAAAGCATGAAGTGACTTTTCCCCCTTCACATGAATTAATGAATTATGTGAAAAAGCGTGGGATTCCCCTGACAGGAAGGTGATAGTTTCCAAGAGATTACTTATGGCGTATCCTTTCCCGCCAACGGACAGGTTACGCTGGGAATCCTCCCCTAGGGTAGACAAGGCGTTGACACGCTTGTCTAAGAAGGTGGCCCTGCCCTCTCCGGATACGGCCGCCCTAAAGGATCCTGCGGATAGAAAGCTGGAAGCTATCCTGAAGTCTGTTTATACACATTCTGGCACACTGCTGAGGCCAGCAATTGCTTCGGCCTGGATGTGTAGTGCGGTAGCTGCATGGACGGATTCTCTGTCTGAGGAGTTAGATACCCTGGACAGGGACACTGTTCTACTGACCCTGGCACATATCATGGACGCGGTCCTATATATGCGGGATGCCCAGAGGGACATTTGCCTGCTGGGCTCTAGAGTTAACGCAATGTCCATTTCTGCCAGAAGGGTCTTATGGACTCGGCAATGGACAGGGGATACCGACTCTAAAAAACACATGGAGGTTTTACCTTATAAGGGTGAGGAATTGTTTGGGGACGGTCTCTCGGACCTAGTTTCCACAGCTACGGCTGGGAAGTCAAATTTCTTGCCTTATGTCCCTCCACAACCTAAGATAGCACCGTATTACCAAATGCAGTCCTTTCGTTCTCAGAGGAGCAAGAAGGTCAGAGGTGCGTCCTTTCTTGCCAGAGGCAGGGGTAGAGGAAAAAAGCTGCACCATGCAGTTAGTTCCCAGGAACAAAAGTCTTCCCCAGCTTCCACTAAATCCATCGCATGACGCTGGGGCTCCACAGGCGGAGCCAGGAGCCGTGGGGGCGCGTCTCCGACTTTTCAGCCACCAGTGGGTTCGCTCACAGGTGGATCCTTGGGCTATACAAATTGTGTCTCAGGGATACAAGCTGGAATTCGAGGTGATGCCCCCTCACCGTTACCTAAAATCGGCCTTACCAACTTCCCCCATGGAAAGGGAGATAGTGTTGGAGGCAATTCACAAACTTTTTCTCCAGCAGGTGGTGGTAGAGGTCCCCCCCCTTCAACGGGGATGGGGCTACTATTCCACTATGTTTGTGGTACCGAAACCGGACGGTTCGGTCAGACCCATTTTAAATTTAAAATCCCTGAACATTTATCTGAAGAAATTCAAGTTCAAAATGGAATCGCTCAGAGCGGTCATTGCACGCCTGGAGGAAGGGGATTTTATTGTGTTTCTGGACATCAAGGATGCTTACTTGCATGTCCCCATTTATCCGCCTCATCAGGAGTACCTCAGGTTTGTGGTACGGGACTGTCATTACCAATTCCAGACGTTGCCGTTTGGCCTGTCCACGGCACCGAGAGTTTTTACCAAAGTGATGGCGGAAATGATGGTGCTCCTTCGGAAGCAAGGGATTACAGTTATCCCATACTTGGACGATCTCCTCATAAAGGCGAGGTCCAGGGAGCAGTTGCTGATCAGCGTAGCACACTCTCAGGAAGTGTTGCGTCAGCACGGCTGGATTCTGAACATTCCAAAGTCGCAGCTGATTCCTGCGACGCGTCTGCCCTTCCTGGGCATGATTCTGGACACAGACCAGAAGAAAGTGTTTCTCCCGGAGGAGAAGGCTCAGGAGCTCGTGACTCTGGTCAGAGACCTCCTAAAGCCAAAACAGGTGTCGGTGCATCGCTGCACGCGAGTCCTGGGAAAGATGGTGGCGTCATACGAAGCCATTCCCTTCAGCAGGTCCATGCGAGGATCTTTCAGTGGGATCTGCTGGACAAGTGGTCCGGATCGCATCTTCAGATGCATCGGCTGATCACCCTGTCCCCCAGGGCCAGGGTGTCTCTTCTGTGGTGGCTACAAGGTTCTCACCTCCTCGAGGGCCGCAGATTCGGCATACAGGACTGGGTCCTGGTGACCACGGATGCAAGCCTCCGAGGGTGGGGGGCAGTCACTCAAGGAAGAAACTTCCAAGGGTTGTGGTCAAGTCATATCTTGGAACTAAGGGCCATATACAACGCCCTGAGTCAAGCGGAGCCTCTGCTTCGAAACCAACCAGTGCTGATTCAGTCAGACAACATCACGGCAGTGGCCCATGTAAACCGCCAGGGCGGCAATGGCAGAAGCCACCAGGATTCTTCGGTGGTCGGAGAATCACGTACTAGCACTGTCAGCAGTGTTCATTCCGGGAGTGCACAACTGGGAAGCAGACTTCCTCAGCAGACACGACCTCCACCCGGGAGAGTGGGGACTTCATCAAGAAGTCTTCACGCAGATTACAAATCGATGGGAACTGCCACAGGTGGACATGATGGCGTCCCGTCTCAACAAAAAGCTAACAAGATATTGCGCCAGGTCAAGGGACCCTCAGGCGATAGCTGTGGACGCACTAGTAACACCGTGGGTGTTCCAGTCGGTCTACGTGTTTCCTCCTCTTCCTCTCATACCAAAGGTGCTGAGAATTGTAAGAAAAAGAGGAGTGAGAACAATACTCATTGTTCCGGATTGGCCAAGAAGGACTTGGTACCCGGAATTGCAAGAACTGCTCACAGAGGACCCATGGCCTCTGCCTCTCAGACAGGACCTGTTACAACAAGGGCCCTGTCTGTTCCAAGACTTACCACGGCTGCGTTTGACGGCATGGCGGTTGAACACTGGATCCTAGCAGAAAAGTGCATTCCGGAAGCAGTTATTCCTACGCTGATAAAGGCTAGGAAGGACGTGACTGCAAAACATTATCACCGTATATGGCGAAAATATGTTGCTTGGTGTGAGGCCAGGAAGGCCCCTACAGAGGAATTCCAGCTGGTCGATTCCTGCACTTCCTACAGTCAGGTGTGACTATGGGCCTAAAATTAGGGTCCATAAAGGTCCAGATTTCGGCCCTATCCATTTTCTTTCAAAAAGAACTGGCTTCACTGCCTGAGGTTCAGACGTTTGTTAAGGGAGTGCTGCATATTCAGCCTCCTTTTGTGCCACCAGTGGCACCTTGGGATCTTAACGTGGTCTTGGCTTTCCTGAAATCCCACTGGTTTGAGCCACTTAAGACGGTGGAGCTAAAGTATCTCACGTGGAAAGTGGTCATGCTGTTGGCCCTAGCCTCAGCTAGGCGTGTGTCAGAATTGGCGGCTTTGTCATGTAAAAGCCCCTATCTGGTTTTCCATATGGACAGGGCAGAATTGCGAACTCGTCCGCAGTTTCTGCCAAAGGTGGTGTCATCTTTTCATCTGAACCAACCCATTGTGGTGCCTGCGGCTACTCGTGACTTGGAGGATTCCAAGTTGCTTGATGTAGTCAGGGCTTTGAAGATCTATGTTGCCAGGACAGCTGGAGTCAGGAAGACTGACTCGCTGTTTATCCTGTATGCATCCAACAAGCTGGGTGCTCCTGCTACAAAGCAAACCATTGCTCGCTGGATCTGTAACACGATTCAGCAGGCTCATTCTGCGGCTGGATTGCCGCATCCAAAATCAGTAAAAGCCCATTCCACAAGGAAGGTGGGCTCTTCTTGGGCGGCTGCCCGAGGGGTCTCGGCATTACAGCTTTGCCGAGCTGCTACTTGGTCGGGTTCAAACACATTTGCAAAGTTCTACAAGTTTGATACCCTGGCTGAGGAGGACTTGGTGTTTGCCCATTCGGTGCTGCAGAGTCATCCGCACTCTCCCGCCCGTTTGGGAGCGTTGGTATAATCCCCATGCTCCTTACGGAGTTCCCAGCATCCACTAGGACGTTAGAGAAAATAAGAATTTACTCACCGGTAATTCTATTTCTCGTAGTCCGTAGTGGATGCTGGGCGCCCGTCCCAAGTACAGACTTTCTGCAATACGTGTATATAGTTATTGCTTAATAAAGGGTTATGTTATGTTGGCATCCATTGGTTGATGCTCTGTTGGTTGTTCATACTGTTAACTGGGTAAGTTTATCACAAGTTATACGGTGTGATTGGTGTGGCTGGTATGAGTCTTACCCGGGATTCCAAAATCCTTTCCTTGTAATGTCAGCTCTTCCGGGCACAGTTTCCTTAACTGAGGTCTGGAGGAGGGGCATAGAGGGAGGAGCCAGTGCACACCAGATAGTACTAAATCTTTCTTTAGAGTGCCCAGTCTCCTGCAGAGCCCGCTATTCCCCATGGTCCTTACGGAGTCCCCAGCATCCACTACGGACTATGAGAAATAGAATTACCGGTGAGTAAATTCTTATTTATTTATTTTTTTATATATATATATATATATATATATATATATATATATATATATATATATTATATAATATAATATATATATATATATATATATATATATATATATATATATATATATATATAAAAATCACTGGTACTTGCTCACGGTGCCCTCCCCAGAGGCATACAGCCCACAATACATGCAGCGGATGGAGGCGGCACTCCGAGACTTTTCAAGGTGAAAAAGGGTCTATCTATCTATCGATCATTTCGTGTGTAACCCTCTGTTGTTTGGGAATATATATAAAAGTGGAAAGTTTTTTTTTTTATTTTATTTAAATGTAGTACTTTTAGTTTTCATTCTATGTGCAGTTTAGTTTTCAGATTCTTTTTGGTGTTTGTTGTATAGCTCTTTTACAACAGATTTTTACATCTTAGAATCTTTTACATATGAACACAAGTGTAATGTGTATTATTTTTCTCTCAACAGGAAAGAGCTGATTCAGTCTGGAGCCTTAAACCCAGTGAAAGATTTACATCTAGGCAAGCTGGCTTTAACAAAGTTTCCTAAAAGTCCTGAAACATGGATTCACAGGTCTGATTTTAGAGTTATTAGATGCCAGAATGAATTTTCTAATTTGTTACCAACTTTTCAGCCTTCATATTTAACATTCTTTTACAGTGAGGCAGACATGGATAAAGGGCAGTATCCTATTAGCCGTGATAAAACATCAGGTGTGAAAAATGTCCCCTTTTTTGGGCAGTTTTTCCCAATGTTTCACCTATTTTTTTATTTATTTTTAACAGGTTATCCTATTACATTGCCCATAATAAAAAAGCCTTTTTTTCCCGAAAACAGACAAGTTCGGTGGAACCTGTGTGTTTTTGTGAGAAATAGCACTGTTTTCGCTTGAAAACGGGGCTGTTTCCGGGGATTGGATTTTGCCTGCCTCAGGCAGGTAAAACAAAATCCCTGATAAGGCGCACTTCATGCCAGTTTATCGGGGCTAATAGGATACCGCCCATACTATACACAATAAATAGGCTTGTCCTTTTCTGGACACTGTTGATTTAGTATCAGCTGTGTTTTTAACCTCCGTTTCTAATGTCTAATGAGGCCCGTACATCAGGCAATTCCCCAGTCTGCTGATTCTTGGGCTGGGGGATCAGGGAAATCCAATGGTATGCCGATTCTGAACATAAAAAGTAGTTTCTTGACTATTCCCCGACGTATCGCCGATCATCGATGTAAATTGTTCTGTGTTTTTTATGAGAAGATCGGCATCGACAGAACAGGAATTTAGAGAAACAAGGAGAGGACAAGCGCCTAATAGTGCAGTAACTTCACACCAATTTTGGTTATTTACAACGAAGTGTCTATAGGTAATCTGCGTACCGGAAATTTGATTTTTAGCACATCATATTATAGCGGCTGATTATCTGCACCACAACTGGTCACCGGGTTAAACGTAAACGGGTGTATCAAAGAGGATCTCTTCCTGTCGGTCTATTCGCAGGAAAGCGAGGTCTTCACAGACAGCGAAGAAAAGTTACTCTCTGGTCCACAATCACTCCGTTATATAGAAGATCAATGCAGCAGCAGCACTGACCCCCAGGGACTCCTCACACTCTCCCCTCTGTCTGAACAGGAATTTAGCCTGTTGATGTATGGGCCCCCATTAGTCAACTATCACTTTAGTAAAGAGCTGTCCAATTGACATCCTGTCAGGTGAGAATGTGGTCTTAAAAGCACTTTGTGTATTCTTGCTTCTATTTTCACTTCTGTAGAGTATTAAATCGCATCTTTTTGCTGGAGTAGCTTTCCCTATCTTTTTTCACATGTCTGAAGGTCAAGTACCAGGTTTGCTGCACTCTGGACGAGTGTTATTGCCATATGCTGGCGTAGAGTAGGAAGCATTGTGATGGAATTAAATCCATATCTCTGTAATGAATTAAGTTTTCGGAGTAGATATGTCCTATGAAGCAAGAAAAAGTATATAATTAGGCACATTATAGGTATTGTGCATATACACAAAGTGCAATTCTAAGTTAATGGAATTTATCTGAGAACACCTAGTTACATTGCTGAGTAATTACCAAGCTGGGGCAAATAAGGATTTATAGTAGTATCTGCTACAGATCACGTACATGTCAATACAAGCCCCACACCTTACCAGTGGGCCTATTTATTAAATATTTGTGGCATATTGCCCAAAATCACCAATTTTTGGTGGATACCTGCAAATATTAAGTGTCACTCAAATGTACTATGAAGGGACAGCAGCAGATATCTGATATCTGCTACAGTCCCTCCATTTCTGTCAGAAGAATGCAGTCCCTTAAGGTTTCTATGGAGGATATGATGCTGTCGGACTTCCCATGCTCTGAAATGGAAAGCATTCTGGAGATTGACCTCCGTTGCTGACGCCATCTAAAGATTGTGTTAGCAGCTGTTTGCTATGGGCTACATTTCGCAAAAGTCACCGGGAGAGATTTGCTCTGGAACTTTCCCTAGCAATGTTCAGCAGACCGTGCATATGCAGCAGTCTGGTTAGTGCAATGAAGAGTGATCCCTGGTGATATCATCATTTAGTGCAGGGGTTCCCAAACCTGGGCCTCAAGGGCCCTCAACACTTCACATTTTCAGGTCACCCAGAGGTGTACAGGTGTATTCACTGACTTTTTAAAAAAATAAATGGCCACAGGTGAAGCTAATTATTTCACTTGTGATTCTGGGAGGTGAGCTGGAAAACGTGAACTTTTAGGGGTCCTTGAGGAAGGAGTTTGGGGAACACTGACATAGTGCAATGCGATGTTAAGTGGCCCCAGATCAGAAGCTGATGGCTATATGAATGTGCAGAGTATGTATTAAGGCTGTTCCGTATATATATATATTTTGTGGGTGTTGCTTTTCTTCTTTTAATCTGATGTTTTCTGTCTGAACGCATTGCTTACTATTCTGTCACTTCTCTGCCATACTTTACTCTTTAAATATGCATGTATAGTGATGTTTTATGCATTATGCTTTCATCTGACATGCCTCTCTAGTAACACGTCATGTGATCAATATGAATGTATTTCTGTGGGGATGTAGTCCACATGTGAAATGCCTAAATTCTGCACAGACCAGCCACGAGGGTTTAGGGTTAGACTACGGGACGGGAGGATTAGGATTAGGCACTAGATAGAGGTATTGGATTAGGCTGCGGAAGGGGAGAGTTGGGGTTAGGGCTCGTCGTATGTAAGCATAAGGATCCGTCAGAAGTCATTAGGGCGTCACCAGGTAAATTACCACTAATCCACTAGGGATGTTTTTGGACATTCTAATCATGTCGATACTTAGTGCCGGCATAGTGATTGTTAATATGGATAATGGAGTATATTCAATTAGAGTCGGAATCTGCCATCTTGTCGGAAAGACGACAGTTTCCGACTGGAATAGATTGGAGGGGGTTCCGACATATTCAATCCAGCCTAATTTTTTCCGACATGTCATCCGAGAGCAGCAGGGAGACGGCGAGAGCAGGAACCCAGTGCCTGCAGCAGTGTAGCAGGAGGATGGGGCACTGCCGCCACTCATAGCAGCATCCATACGGCTCCAGCAAGCTAGGTCCCGCTTGCTGGAGCAGCCGGGTGGACGCTGCCATGAGGTCTGGCAGCGGTGCCCATCCTCCTGCTACGCTGCTGGAGCCGCTGGGTTCCTGCTCTCACCCGTCTCCTCCTCTCAGCTCCCTTTTTAAAGTCGGATTCAGATTGTCTGGAACGGCCAAATCCTATCGGATTTGGCCGTTCATTGAATAGGTCCTGCCGGATCCATTCCAACAAATGCATGTCGGAATGGATCTGACTTGAATTGAGTATACCCCAATGTCGACATAAATGGCAAAATATACCTTACCCTATCTGTCTGCACATATGAAATCTTGTATTTACTCCCGTTTATAAAGAACACATTGAATGTAAACCTGCCTATACATTCAACATTACAAGATTTTTACAGGCATTAATTCAATTTTGGTTTCCTTTTTTAAATATAAGCTGCTAGTGACTTTGTGAACCAACTGCAGTTGCAATGATTTCCCCTGGGTATTGATCTCATTACAGCAAGCCACAGTTGGAGTGGCTAGCATCTCCTGAGTGAATATTAAATCTGGGATCCCTCTGGGGCTTTATATCCAACACGCATCACATTCCTATCACTGGGAATCAATATATATCCCAAGTATGCAGATTTATCCCTTTCTCTGTAGCTTTCATTTCAAATAAGTTCGGAGTAGGTTCCGGGTCCCAGAGCACCAAGCAAAATAATTTATATCATGGAGCTGAAGGTTGTTGGAGAGTACTCCCTATATATTAGAGGTCATTTATCAAGTTTTCAACAGAGCGCAATGATTAAGTACTCAGACAACAGATAAGATGTTGGTGTGTAGTTGCAATATGAGTAGTCAAGTCAGTCAACCCCATTGCCATTTATTTGTTATTTTAGCAAACAAAAACAGTGGGCCTCTTAAGCCACGTCGCCTAGTTTTTCCCCTTTCCTGGCCAGGGCGGTCGGCGGCAGGGCATACACACTGAGCCATATGACTACCATATCACTCAGAGACGTCACGCAGCGGCCGCGCCATGCATGCAGCTCTTGGACGACAGTCCAAATTGAGCTGCATGCACGGCTGACAGCGAGGGTCGCTAACGACCTGTGGGGCCACGCATCACTCGTCGGCGTTGCCATACACACTTGCCGATAAAGTGAACAATATCGCTCATGAAGGGTGAAAATGAGCGACATCGTTCATTTTCTCGGCAAGTGTTTATGCACCTTAACAATACTAAAATGAGATAAAAGGTGGACAATGTCTTATTTTTTTACATGAGTACTTTGCTGTACAGATTGGTTCATGTCAATTTACATGACAGTGCTGATTTATTTATTAACAGCCCTGTGCTGACCAGGATGTGACATACACACAGAGACACAAATTGCACTGTAGTGGGAAAACCCATTTTCTCTGACGTCCTAGTGGATGCTGGGAACTCAGTAAGGACCATGGGGAATAGCGGCTCCGCAGGAGACTGGGCACAACTAAGAAAGATTTAGGACTACCTGGTGTCCACTGGCTCCTCCCTCTATGCCCCTCCTCCAGACCTCAGTTAGAATTTTGTGCCCGGCCGAGCTGGTTGCACACTAGGGGCTCTCCTGAGCTCTTAGAAAAGAAAGTATATTTAGGTTTTTTATTTTCAGTGAGATCTGCTGGCAACAGACTCACTGCTACGAGGGAGTGAGGGGAGAAGAAGCGAACCTACCTGCTTGCAGCTAGCTTGGGCTTCTTAGGCTACTGGACACCATTAGCTCCAGAGGGATCGAACACAGGCCCAGCCTCGGTCGTCCGGTCCCAGAGCCGCGCCGCCGTCCCCTTTGCAGAGCCAGAAGCAAGAAGAACGTCCAGGAAATCGGCGGCTGAAGACTCTGGTCTTCATTAAGGTAGCGCACAGCACTGCAGCTGTGCGCCATTGCTCCCCATGCACATCACACACTCCGGTCACTGATGGGTGCAGGGCGCTGGGGGGAGGCGCCCTGGGCTGCAATAAGAGTACCTTAGCTTGGCAAAAAAACACATAATATAGTCAGTAAGGCTATATATGTGTAAAATCCCCTGCCAAAAATATCCTGAAAAAAGCGGGAGAAGTCCGCCGTGAAGGGGGCGGGGCTATCTCCCTCAGCACACTGGCGCCATTTCCTCTCACAGCTCCGCTGGAAGGACGCTCCCAAGGCTCTCCCCTGCAGTTTCCAGGCTCAATAGGGTAAAAAAGAGAGGGTGGGCACTAAATTTAGGCGCAAACTGTGTATTATAGCAGCTATAGGGGAAATATCACTGTGTGTAGTGTGTATCCCTGCATTATATAGCGCTCTGGTGTGTGCTGGCATACTCTCTCTCTCCCCAAAGGACTTTGTGGGGTCCTGTCCACAGTCAGAGCATTCCCTGTGTGTGTGCGGTGTGTCGGTACGGCTGTGTTGACATGTTTGATGAGGAGGCTTATGTGGAGGCGGAGCAGGTGCCGATAAATGTGATGTCACCCCCTGCGGGGTCGACACCTGAATGGATGGACATGTGGAAGGAATTACGCGACAGTATCAACTCCTTACATAAAAGGTTTGACGACATAGCAGATGTGGGACAGCCGGTTTCTCAACCCGTGCCTGCCCAGGCGTCTCAAAAGCCATCAGGGGCTCTAAAACGCCCACTACCTCAGATGGCAGACACAGATGTCGACACGGATACTGACTCTAGTGTCGACGACGATGAGACTAGTGTACATTCCAATAGAGCCACTCGTTATATGATTACGGCAATGAAAAATGTGTTGCACATTTCTGATATTACCCCAGGTACCACAAAAAAGGGTATTCTGTTTGGGGAGAAAAAGCTACCAGTGGTTTTTCCCCCATCTGATGAATTAAATGAAGTGTGTGAAGAAGCGTGGGCTTCCCCCGATAAGAAACTGGTAATTTCAAAAAAGTTACTAATGGCGTACCCTTTCCCGCCAGAGGACAGGTCACGTTGGGAGACATCCCCTAGGGTGGATAAAGCGCTCACACGTCTGTCAAAAAAGGTGGCACTACCGTCTCCGGACACGGCCGCCCTAAAGGAGCCTGCGGATAGAAAGCAGGAGGCTATCCTGAAGTCTGTATATACACACTCAGGAATTATACTGAGACCGGCTATCGCTTCAGCATGGATGTGCAGTGCTGCAGCTGCGTGGTCAGATTCCCTGTCGGAAAACATTGATACCCTAGACAGGGACACTATATTGCTAACCGTAGAGCATATTAAAGACGCTGTCTTATACATGAGGGATGCACAGAGGGATATTTGCCGGCTGGCATCTAAAATAAACGCAATGTCCATTTCTGCCAGGAGAGGATTGTGGACTCGGCAGTGGACAGGAGATGCAGATTCTAAAAGGCACATGGAAGTTTTGCCTTACAAGGGTGAGGAGTTGTTTGGGGATGGTCTCTCAGACCTCGTTTTCACAGCGACAGCTGGGAAGTCAGCATTTTTACCCCATGTTCCCTCACAGCCAAAGAAAGCACCGTATTATCAGGTACAGTCCTTTCGGCCCCAGAAAGGCAAGCGGGTTAGAGGCGCGTCCTTTCTGCCCAGAGGCAGAGGTAGAGGGAAAAAGCTGCAACATACAGCCAGTTCCCAGGAACAAAAGTCCTCCCCCGCTTCCTCTAAGTCCACCGCATGACGCTGGGGCTCCACAGGCGGAGCCAGGTACGGTGGGGGCCCGTCTCAAGAACTTCAGCGACCAGTGGGCTCGCTCACGGGTGGATCCCTGGATTCTACAAGTAGTATCTCAGGGATACAAGCTGGAATTCGAGACGTCTCCCCCTCGCCGTTTCCTCAAATCTGCCTTGCCAACAGCTCCCCCGGACAGGGAGGCAGTGCTGGAGGCGATTCACAAGCTGTATTCTCAGCAGGTGATAATCAAGGTACCCCTCCTTCAACAAGGACGGGGTTACTATTCCACAATGTTTGTGGTACCGAAACCGGACGGTTCGGTGAGACCCATTTTAAATTTAAAATCCTTGAACACTTATCTAAGAAGG
Organism: Pseudophryne corroboree; assembly: GCF_028390025.1. Taxonomy (NCBI): domain Eukaryota; kingdom Metazoa; phylum Chordata; class Amphibia; order Anura; family Myobatrachidae; genus Pseudophryne; species Pseudophryne corroboree. The sequence continues at coordinate 510,723,608 of NC_086444.1, forward strand.
TTCAAGTTCAAGATGGAATCGCTCAGGGCGGTGATTGCAAGCCTGGACGAGGGGGATTACATGGTATCACTGGACATCAAGGATGCTTACCTGCATGTCCCCATTTACCCTCCTCACCAGGAGTACCTCAGATTTGTGGTACAGGACTGTCATTACCAATTCCAGACGTTGCCGTTTGGTCTGTCCACGGCACCGAGGGTATTTACCAAGGTAATGGCCGAAATGATGATACTCCTTCGGAAAAAGGGAGTTTTAATTATCCCGTAATTGGACGATCTCCTTATAAAGGCGAGGTCCAGGGAACAGTTGTTGATCGGAGTAGCACTAGCTCGGGAAGTGCTACAACAGCACTGCTGGATCCTGAATATTCCAAAGTCGCAGCTGGTTCCTACAACGCGTCTACTGTTCCTGGGGATGGTTCTGGACACAGAACAGAAAAAAGTGTTTCTCCCGGAGGAGAAGGCCAAGGAGTTGTCATCTCTAGTCAGAGACCTCCTAAAACCAAAACAGGTGTCGGTGCACCACTGCACGCGAGTCCTGGTAAAGATGGTGGCTTCTTACGAAGCAATTCCATTCGGAAGGTTCCATGCAAGGATCTTTCAGTGGGATCTGTTGGACAAGTGGTCCGGATCGCATCTTCAGATGCATCGGCTGATAACCCTGTCTCCAAGGACCAGGGTGTCGCTGTTGTGGTGGCTGCAGAGTGCTTATCTTCTAGAGGGCCGCAGATTCGGCATACATGACTGGGTCCTGGTGACCACGGATGCCAGCCTTCGAGGTTGGGGGGCAGTCACACAGGGAAGAAACTTCCAAGGACTATGGACGAGTCAGGAGACTTCCCTACACATAAGTATTCTGGAACTAAGGGCCATTTACAATGCCCTAAGTCAGGCAAGACCCCTGCTTCAACACCAGCCGGTGCTGATCCAGTCAGACAACATCACGGCGGTCGCCCATGTAAACCGTCAGGGCGGCACAAGAAGCAGGATGGCGATGGCAGAAGCCACAAGGATTCTCCGATGGGCGGAAAATCATGTGTTAGCACTGTCAGCTGTGTTCATTCCGGGAGTGGACAACTGGGAAGCAGACTTCCTCAGCAGGCACGGCCTCCACCCGGGAGAGTGGGGACTTCATCCAGAAGTCTTCCAAATGGTTGTACACCGGTGGGAAAGGCCACAGGTGGACATGATGGCGTCCCGCCTCAACAAAAAGCTAAAAAGATATTGCGCCAGGTCAAGGGACCCTCAGGCGATAGCTGTGGACGCTCTAGTGACACCGTGGGTGTACCAGTCGGTTTATGTGTTCCCTCCTCTGCCTCTCATACCCAAGGTACTGAGAATAATAAGGAGGAGAGGAGTAAGAACTATACTTGTGGTTCCGGATTGGCCAAGAAGAGCTTGGTACCCAGAACTTCAAGAAATGATCTCAGAGGACCCATGGCCTCTGCCGCTCAGACAGGACCTGCTGCAGCAGGGACCCTGTCTGTTCCAAGACTTACCGCGACTGCGTTTGACGGCATGGCGGTTGAACGCCGGATCCTGAAGGAAAAGGGAATTTCGGAGGAAGTCATCCCTACGCTGATTAAAGCTAGGAAGGAGGTGACCGCAAACCATTATCACCGCATATGGCGAAAATATGTTGCGTGGTGTGAGGCCAGAAGGGCCCCAACGGAGGAATTTCAGCTGGGTCGATTTCTGCACTTCATACAGTCAGGGGTGACTATGGGCCTCAAATTAGGTTCCATTAAGGTCCAGATTTCGGCTCTCTCGATTTTCTTCCAAAAAGAACTGGCTTCACTGCCTGAAGTTCAGACGTTTGTTAAAGGAGTGCTGCATATTCAGCCCCCTTTTGTGCCTCCAGTGGCACCTTGGGATCTCAACGTGGTGTTGGATTTCCTTAAGTCACATTGGTTTGAGCCACTTAAAACCGTGGAACTAAAATATCTCACGTGGAAAGTGGTCATGCTGTTGGCCTTGGCTTCGGCCAGGCGTGTGTCAGAATTGGCGGCTTTGTCATGTAAAAGCCCTTATCTGATTTTCCATATGGATAGGGCGGAATTGAGGACTCGTCCCCAATTTCTTCCTAAGGTGGTATCAGCTTTTCATTTGAACCAACCTATTGTGGAGCCTGCGGCTACTAAGGACTTGGAGGATTCCAAGTTGCTGGACGTAGTCAGGGCCCTGAAAATCTATGTTTCCAGGACGGCTGGAGTCAGGAAAACTGACTCGCTATTTATCCTGTATGCGCCCAACAAGCTGGGTGCTCCTGCTTCAAAGCAGTCTATTGCTCGCTGGATCTGTAGTACGATTCAACTTGCACATTCTGCGGCTGGACTGCCGCATCCTAAATCTGTAAAAGCCCATTCCACGAGGAAAGTGGGCTCTTCTTGGGCGGCTGCCCGAGGGGTCTCGGCTTTACAACTTTGCCGAGCTGCTACTTGGTCGGGTTCAAACACATTTGCTAAGTTCTACAAGTTTGATACCCTGGCTGAGGAGGACCTTGCTTTTGCTCATTCGGTGCTGCAGAGTCATCCGCACTCTCCCGCCCGTTTGGGAGCTTTGGTATAATCCCCATGGTCCTTACGGAGTTCCCAGCATCCACTAGGACGTCAGAGAAAATAAGAATTTACTCACCGGTAATTCTATTTCTCGTAGTCCGTAGTGGATGCTGGGCGCCCATCCCAAGTACGGATTGTCTGCAATACTTGTATATAGTTATTGCCTAACTAAAGGGTTATTGTTTGGAGCCATCTGTTGAGAGGCTCAGTTGTTATTCATACTGTTCACTGGGTATAGTATCACAAGTTGTACGGTGTGATTGGTGTGGCTGGTATGAGTCTTACCCGGGATTCCAAATCCTTTCCTTATTGTGTCAGCTCTTCCAGGCACAGTTTCCTAACTGAGGTCTGGAGGAGGGGCATAGAGGGAGGAGCCAGTGCACACCAGGTAGTCCTAAATCTTTCTTAGTTGTGCCCAGTCTCCTGCGGAGCCGCTATTCCCCATGGTCCTTACGGAGTTCCCAGCATCCACTACGGACTACGAGAAATAGAATTACCGGTGAGTAAATTCTTATTTTAAAGGTTTGAAACACTGTGGAAAAATTGAGTTATCATGTGTAATAACAGCCCAGCTGTCCCCTCCCTGTGTTGTAAGGTGTGCAGAGTTTCTATGCTCTCACAATATTTGGCTTGGTGTTCTCCTGCATTCCGCTAAACAAAAAAACAACAAAAAGGAATCTAATGTGTTTGTGTTGGTGAATTTAGGGGGACATTTACTAAGCGGTGATAAGAGCAGAGAAGTGCCCATGGCAACCAATCAGCACTGAAGTAACCTCTATAATTTGCATACTATAAAATTATACAGAGCTGCTGATTGGTTGATGGGTAACTTCTCCACTCTTATCAATGCTTAGTAAATTTCCCCTTTAGACTGTTAGCTCCAATGAGGCATGGACTGATGAAAATTACTCAACGTTCTCCCTACATTGCTGTGCAATATAGTGAAGCTATATAAATAAGCAATGATAAGGATTCATTTAAGCACTAAATGAGGCTTAACTGAGCAGTATTTCATGAGAAATACTTGTATAATGCCAGTATTAACACTCCTTTCTTTGCATGCTTCTAGGCGGTGGGTATTACAGCGCCTCCTGCAGGAGAACATTTCTTCCTCGTTGGTGAATAAGGAAACAAGCTGTCACACACTCCCAGAGCAGATTCAGGGAATTGTTCGAGAAGAGATGAATGTGTGCTGTAAAGCAGCAGGGAGGTACCCAAGCAACTACAATTCCTGGTCCCATCGTATATGGGTTCTACAGCACCTGGGAAAACTAAATGTTAAGGTATTTCGGTGTTAAGTGTTTATTTGATTTCATTTTTATTTGAAATTATATATAAATGTATTATTATTATTATTATTGTTGTTGTTGTTTAGATTATATTTTTTTAAGAGCATGTATTGTTAATTTATAAACACCAGCAACATATACACATCTTCAATTGACCAAACAAGTACAAGAATACATCTAATGCATATAGTCCAACAACCTGAAAATTCCTTAACTCTGCGCTTTTGTCTACGCACTGGTGCCCATTTACGCCTTGGTTTTTTACCAGTGAGCCTGGGTGGGCTGCCCATCTCACAACAAGATGCACATCTGCTGTAGGGAGACATGGATTAGTTTAGCTTCATTCATAACAGAAATAAATTAGGACAGTGATGGGGTACTGGGATTGTTTGTAATAAATTTGGCAAGTATGTTCTAAGACTCGAGGGCTGCTAGGAATAAGCTGGTGACAAATTCAAGTCCTTCTGCAGTGGGGACATGGCTGGATGGTTTTACATAGCAGGAGATGTCTAACATTTATGTAGTTTCAATAATTTCTCTATGTAAAAGTATATCTTGTTTCTGCATGGCTTTCGATAGTGTGTTTGCTCACTAGTGCATACTTTGAAAGCAATTGTCTTACTCTTGTCCTACCCTTCACCTTGGTCTGTACACAGTATTGCTCCACCACAAATGTTAAAAATCTTGGTGCAGGTACGCAAATAGAGTGCGTGGCGATTCCAAAGCAGTCTTTGTACAGCGCAGCCGATATTCCGCACTTTGTAAAAAACTTCCACACTTTGTAAAAGACTTCCACTAGATTATATCCTCTCATACTGTTTAAACATGAATTACCTGCCTGTTGTGCTGCTGCTCTTAGAGCATCCTAATAGTTATCACAGTGTGTACGAATAAAATGTTACATTTTAATTGGTGCATAGTGCTATTTTTATATTTATTTGTATTTATTAATAATAACTGAAATGCCTACTAGCGCTGTTGATCATTTTCTTGACAACCTTTCATTATATTTATAAATATCATGCAAACTTCAATGTACAGTTAAAAATGATGTGCCTTTGATTGTTATTCATAATAACTTTGATTACAGCAGATACAGTACTGTGACTGCACCATTAGAACGGCCCTTTTCTTTTAATCATACCTAATTCTTCAGTTTTGACGTTCATTGTTGGTTCACATGTTACAGTTTAGAGACACATCACATCATAATTTAAATAATCACGCTGACTACTTCAGCTTACAAGAAAATACTCTCAATATCTGAAATGTGTTTCCGGAAGTTGCCTTTGGTATCTCAGAAAAACATTGTTGCCGCCATCTGGGAGACACTGAAAAATTTACATTCCTTAGCAGCATGTGTAGCCATGGAAAGACTGGACTGCATTCAGTCATTCATTGTATCCATGGTTTCAGAGGTTGCTATGTAGGACTTGTTCTTAGCAACTTACCTGTCCAATGGTTACAGTGTTGTGTTTCAGAGTTTTTTTTCTTTTTGTAATCACTTTTCAGGGGGGGAAAAACAGATTTTAAAGTATCAGTAGTTATCCAAGTAAATATTACAGCTTCTAAATTCTAATTTTGAGTAGAGCTTCTTGAAAATAATATAGCTAAAACCTTTAGAATCAGAAGTTTTAGCCATTATATATGCTAACCTACAGCGTAACCAATGGGAGAAAGGGCGATCCTTTGAATCATTTAAAACTACTATATCAATTTAAGCTTTTTAATCTCCTAAAAATGTAATTGCTGATAAATGTGTATGTTGATCCAGTGCTTTTACTTTGATCCTTTTTTCATGGCTTATTTGCAGAGGGGTGAAATTATTTTATACAGTGTATTATAGGTAATATTTACAGCTCTGCAGCGTAGCTGTCTAAATCGATTTTCAGCTCATTAGGTAACAGAGCACACATGAAAGTATTGTGTGAAACAGAGCTGAGACATCACTTTCTTTATATTGTAGCGCTTTGCAGTTCTAAGGAAGGACCAGCTAACCTCTCCCTTTTTTCTGCTGGATAGAAATAACTTTTGTTAAACCATTTTTCACACTTGTGCAAGTCTCCTGGGATTTCAGAAACTTTGCTGTAGCAGATCTGAAAAAAAAGAAGAAAAAAAAAGTAACAGTATTTTATTGAAAAAGGGAAAAAGTATGACACCTAGAGATGATGGAGATCGATTCAGTTCCCTCCCTGGGGAGAGCTCAGCTAGAATCACATCACATTGAACATTGTATTCAACAAAGACAAATCCCATTGCTACAGAAACACCATAAAGTATGTTTTTTTAATAGATGCAAGCATGGCTGAAAATTACAATTTATATGTAGAACTAAACATGTTTGAGGAGAGGTAACTTACAGTCCTTGAAGTTTTCCCATACGTGCTAAAGCCTCCAGAATTGTCTCTGTTGCTTTAACACCTCAGTCTCACAGGCAGTTCCTGCATATTTAAGGATAAAATGAAGTGTCTCCAGTATGTAACATAATAGAAAGAGGAAGTTATTAGATGTGTTAGAAAATTTGCTTTGAACGGAGATCACAGTATTTCATGATTAATCTCTGCATCAATCATTGTCAGCCCTTCATCAAACTATGAGCTTTTCGTTAATTTCCTCACCCTTCATTATTAACTCCTCATTAGTGCTGCACTGCTTTTCCACATGTAGGGGGTGATTCTGAGTTAGCCTGCATCTTTACGCAAATGCTGTAGCCGCTGATCTTCCTGAGATGCCAACTGGCTTCTACGCTCATCCGCCTCTGCGTATTTAGATGCACCATTGACACAGTCCTATGGCAGACGCAGTTTCCCTGTCTGAACATGGTCTTCATTGTGAGCGGTTCTGCGAGACACATGCACAATGCGACTCGGACAGATGCGTGGACTTAAAACATTGTCCGCTTACATCCAGTGCGGCCACTGAGTCCTTCTCTGAATCGGAACCTTAATGAGACCAGATGTGCTCATACATAAGTTCCCCTCCGAGTACTAACATGCCAATGCCACAGCGGAGTCTGTTTGCCAAAAGCAACATCTCTAAAAGTAAGCTCTGAACAAAGTTAAATATGTGCTCTCTGCATTCTGGACGTCTGCAGTCTGATTCTACGTGTATAATGAGCCATCTCTTCTGAGTGCAGCGGGAAGACCATGAGTTAGGTGCCGCATCAGTCACAATGGATCTTACATTGACATGGTGTCAAAGCATGCTTTATTGTATCACTATTGTGGTTACATCACATGTTTTAAATACTTGCAGCTAAATATTCTATGCTTTGGCTATGATGTATACTGTTAATGTGGATATAATTTATCATTGCTTTGTATTAAAAGGTTATCATATGTCCTTCTTTTATTTTTATAGTTAAGGAAAACCCCAAAACATTTAAAGCTAACCTTTATGCAGTGTACTTAGTGGATCATTCCTAACAAGGGAAACCACAAAATATTTAAAAAATAAATAAATAAAAGCCTGCTGCTAGAAATGTGTTATTAAAGTTTCATAGAAACACTATTCGCAAAACTTCACAAAAAACAAACAAACACCTTTTAGGAGACAGCGTGTTTGACATACATTATACGATTTGAAAGGAGACTATTTTAGAAAAAAAGAGTAGCTGTGCTTTTACAGTAACTGGCTTTTACTATATGTGGTCCAATCCCTTGTAGCATGCTGTTAGTATCAACCTGTAGAAATATAAGGGGAAAAACTAAACCACTGAGAATGTTAGAAACACCATTCATGGTCCCATCATTTTCTTCTGAAGCACAGTGAGGTCTATAGAGCGCTTTCTTTTTTTATTTGGAAATTACAGTAAGGTTTTGAAGGGGGGGGGGATGTTCTAAAGAAAAGCGAAGTTGGTATATTAATGGGGTCTTTGCCTTAGCAGGCTTCTTAATCTCTAGATAGATGCAGGAGCTATCAAATAATTTAAGTCTATCTGTGGGAGTCATCCTGTACATAAAAGATGACGTTTGTTATGGTGGCTGCTGTGATTGTATGTATACCTTATACTTGTGGCGTTCCCCTTTTGATCGACCTCAGAGAGGTTTGACGAAATTGCAGGTGAGAGCTGCCAGTGGGCTCACAGAAAGTAGCATGAAAGCGACAGCTCTTACAAAACACGCATTTGGAGCTCTTTGTACTTTCACTTTAGATAAGCCGTATCCCCCAGATTGGGGCGTTACTGGTTATCATGCTTAGCAACCGTCTGTATTTACTGATTTCTGAGATGTTGTTTTAAAGAACTGTGCTAGAGATTTTTTTTTTTTCTCTAACGTCCTAAGTGGATGCTGGGGACTCCGTCAGGACCATGGGGTTTAGCGGCTCCGCAGGAGACAGGGCACAATAATAAAAGCTTTAGGATCAGGTGGTGTGCACTGGCTCCTCCCCCTATGACCCTCCTCCAAGCCTCAGTTAGATCTTTGTGCCCGGCCGAGAAGGGTGCAATCTAGGTGGCTCTCCTGAGCTGCTTAGAATAAAAGTTTAAGTTAGGTTTTTTATTTTCAGTGAGTCCTGCTGGCAACAGGCTCACTGCTACGAGGGACTTAGGGGAGAGAAGTAAACTCACCTGCGTGCAGGATGGATTTGCTTCTTAGGCTACTGGACACCATTAGCTCCAGAGGGAGTCGGAACACAGGTCTCACCCTGGGGTTCGTCCCGGAGCCGTGCCGCCGACCCCCCTTGCAGATGCCGAAGTTGAAGAGGTCCAGAGGTCCAGAAACAGGCGGCAGAAGACTTTCAGTCTTCATAAGGTAGCGCACAGCACTGCAGCTGTGCGCCATTGTTGTCAGCACACTTCATACCAGCGGTCACTGAGGGTGCAGGGCGCTGGGGGGGGCGCCCTGGGCAGCAATGTATTATACCTTTTTTATGGCTAAAATACATCACATATAGCCCTTGAGGCTATATGGATGTATTTAACCCCTGCCAGATCTCACAAACTCCGGGAGAAGAGCCCGCCGTTTTAGGGGGCGGGGCCTATTCTCCTCAGCACACGGCGCCATTTTCCTGCTCAGCTCTGCTGTGAGGAAGGCTCCCAGGCTCTCCCCTGCACTGCACTACAGAAACAGGGTTAAAACAGTGAGGGGGGGCACTTATTTGGCGATATGATTACATATGTGAAAATGCTATAAGGGAAAACACTTGTATAAGGGGTTGTCCCTGTATAATTATAGCGTTTTTGGTGTGTGCTGGCAAACTCTCCCTCTGTCTCCCCAAAGGGCTAGTGGGGTCCTGTCCTCTATCAGAGCATTCCCTGTGTGTGTGCTGTGTGTCGGTACGTGTGTGTCGACATGTAGGAGGACGATGTTGGTGAGGAGGCGGAGCAAATTGCCTGTATTGGTGATGTCACTCTCTAGGGAGTCGACACCGGAATGGATGGCTTATTTAGGAATTACGTGATAATGTCAACACGATGCAAGGTCGGTTGACGACATGAGACGGCCGGCAAACAAATTAGTACCTGTCCAGGCGTCTCAGACACCGTCAGGGGCTTGTAAAAACGCCCATTTACCTCAGTTGGTCGACACAGACACGAACACTGACTTCAGTGTCGACGGTGAAGAAACAAACGTATGTTCCTTTAGGGCCACACGTTACATGTTAAGGGCAATGAAGGAGGTGTTACATATTTCTGATACTACAAGTACCACAAATAAGGGTATTATGTAGGGAGGGAATAATCTACTTGTAGTTTTTCCTGAATCAGATAAATTAAAGTGTGTGATGATACGTGGGTTTCCTCCGATAGAAAATTATTGGAGGTATACCCTTTCCCGCCAGAAGTGAGGGCGAGTTGGGAAACACACCTTAGGGTGGATAAGGCGCTCACACGCTTATAAAAACAAGTGGCGTTACCGTCTCCAGATACGGCCGCCCTCAAAGAGCCAGCTGATAGGAAGCTGAAAAATATCCTAAAAAGTATATACACACATACTGGTGTTATACTACGACCAGCAATCGCCTCAAGCCTGGATGTGCAGCGCTGGGGGGGCTTGGTCGGATTTCCTGACTGAAAATATTGATACCCTTGACAGGAACAATATTTTATTGACTATAGAGCATTTTAAGGATGCATTTCTATATATGCGAGATGCGCAGAGGGATATTTGCATTCTGGCATCAAGAGTAGATGTGATGTCCATATCTGCCAGACGATGTTTATAGACACGACAGTGGTCAGGTGATGCAGATTCCAGACGGCACATGGAAGTATTGCCGTATAAAGGGGCGGTCCATCGGACCTGGTGGCCATGGCAACAGCTGGAAAATCCACTTTTGTTACCCCAAGTCACATCTCAGCAGAAAAGGACACAGTCTTTTCAGTCTCAGTCCTTTCGTACCCATAAAGGCAGGCGGGCAAAAGGCCAGTCATATCTGCCCAGGGTTAGAGGAAAGGGAAGAAGACTGCAGCAGGCAGCCCATTCCCAGGAACAGAAGTCCTCCACAGCTTCTGCCAAGTCCGCAGCATGACGCTGGGGCCATACAAGCGGACTCAGGTGCGGTGGGGGGTCATCTCAAGAGTTTCAGCACGCAGTGGGCTCACTCGCAAGTGGACTCCTGGATCCTACACGTAGTATCCCAGGTGTACATTGGAAATTCGAGACGTCTTCCCCTCACAAGTTCCTGAAGTCTGCTTTACCAACGTCTCCCTCCGACAGGGAGGCAGTATTGGAAAAAAATTCACAGGCTGTATTCCCAGCAGGTGATAATCAAAGTACCCCTCCTACAACAAGGGAAGGGGTATTATTCCACACTATATTGTGTGTGGTACTGAAGCAAAACGGCTCGGTGAGATCTAAAAGATTTGAACAATTACATACAAGGGTTCAAATCAAGATGGAGTCACTCAGAGCAGTGATAGCGAACCAGGACGATATGGTGTCACTGGATATCGGGGACGCTTACCTACATGTCCAAATTTTGCCCTTCTCACCAAGGGTATCTCAGGTTCGTGGTACAGAACTGTCACTATCAGTTCAGACGCTGCCGTTTGGATTGTCCACGGCACCCCGGGTCTTTACCATGGTAATGGCCGAAATGATGATTCTTCCTAAAAGAAATATGGACGCTTTCCTGATAAGGGCAAGGTCCAGAGAACAGTTGGCGGTCGGAGTAGCACTATCTCAAGTAGTTCTACGACAGCACGAGTGGATTCTAAATATTCCAAAATCGCAGCTTTTTCCGACGACACGTCTAATGTTCCTAGGAATGATTCTGGACACAGTCCAGAAAAGGATGTTTTCTCCCGGAGAAGAAGACCAGGGAGTTATCCGAGCTAGTCAGGAACCTCCTAAAACCAGGAAAAGTATCAGTGCATCATTGCACAAGGGTCCTGTGAAAAATGGTGGTTTCTTACAAAGCGATCCCATTCGGTAGATTTCACGCAAGAACCTTTCAGTGGAATCTGCTGGGAAAATGGTCCGGATCGCATCTTCAGATGCATCAGCGGATAACCCTGTCTCCAAGGACAAGGGTGTTTTCTTCTGCGGTGGCTGCAGAGTGCTCATCTATGAAAGGGCCGCAGATTCGACATTCAGGACTGGGTCCTGGTGACCACGGATGCCAGCCTGAGTGGCTGGGGAGCAGTCACACAAGGAAAAAATTTCCAGGGAGTGTGATCAAGTCTGGAGACTTCTCTCCACATAAATATACTGGAGCTAAGGGCAATTTACAAGGCTCTAAGCTTAGCAAGACCTCTGCTTCAAGGTCAGCCGGTATTGATCCAGTGGGACAACATCACGGCAGTCGCCCACGTAAACAGACAGGGCGGCACATGAAGCAGGAGGGAAATGGCAGAAACTGCAAGGATTCTTCGCTGGGCGAAAAATCATGTGATAACACTCTCAGCAGTGTTAATTCCGGGAGTGGAAAACTGGGAAGCAAACTTCCTCAGCAGGCATAACCTCCACCCGGGAGAGTGGGGACTTCAGCGGGAAGTCTTCCACATGATTGTAAACCGTTGGAAAAAACCAAAGGTGCACATGATGGCGTCCCGCCTGAACAAAAAACTAGACAAATATTGCGCCAGGTCAAGGGACCCTCAGGCAATGGCGGTGGACGCTCTGGTAACACTGTGGGTGTACCAGTCAGGGTATGTGTTCCCTCCTATGCATCTCATACCAAAAGTACTGAGAATCATAAGAAGGAGATGAGTAAGAACGATACTCGTGGTTCCGGATGGGTCAAGAAGGACTTGGTACCCGGAACTTCAAGAGATGCTCACGGAAGAACCGTGGCCTCTACCTTTAAGAAAGGACCTGCTCCAGCAGGGGCCTTGTCTGTTCCAAGACTTACCGCGGCTGCGTTTGACGGCATGGCAGTTGAACGCCGGATCCTGAAAGGGCATTCCAGATGAAGTCATCCCTACCCTGGTCGAAGCCAGGAAGGATGTAACCGCAAAACATTTTCACCGCATTTGGCGAAAATATGTTGCGTGGTGTGAGGCCAAGAAGGTCCCTACAGAGGAATTCCAACTGGGTCGTTTTCCTACATTTCCTGAAAACAGGACTGTCTATGGGCCTAAAATTAGGGTCCATTAAGGTTCAAATTTCGACCCTGTCAAATTTCTTCCAGAAAGAACTGGCTTCAGTGCCTGAAGTTCAGACGTTTGTAAAAGGGGTACTGCATATACAGCCTCCTTTTGTGCCCCCAGTGGCACCTTGGGATCTCAATGTTGTTTTGAGTTTCCTAAAGTCACATTGGTTTGATCCACTCACCACTGTGGAATTAAAATATTTCACATGGAAGGTGAAGATTCTATTAGCCCTGGCTTCAGCCAGGCGTGTGTCAGAATGGGCGGCTTTATCATATAAAAGCCCTTACTTAATTTTTCATTCTGACAGGGCAGAATTGAGGACTCGTCCTCAATTTCTCCTTAAGGTGTTTTCTGTTTTTCACATGAACCAACCTATTGTGGTACCTGCGGCTACTAGGGACTTGGAGGACTCCAAGTTACTTGACGTTGTCAGGGCCCTGAAAATATATGTTTCCAGGACGACTGGAGTCAGAAAATCTGACTCGCTGTTTAGCCTGTATGCACCCAACAAGATGGGTGTTCCTGCTTCTAAGCAGACGATTGCTCGCTGGATTTGTAGTACAATTCAGCTTGCACATTCTGTGGCAGGCTTGCCACAGCCAAAATCAGTAAAAGCCCATTCCACAAGGAAGTGGGCTCATCTTGGGCGGCTGCCCGAGGGATCTCGGCTTTACAACTTTGCCGAGCTGCTACTTGGTCAGGGGCACACCCTGACTGAGGAGGACCTGGAGTTCTCTCATTCGGTGCTGCAGAGTCATCCGCACTCTCCCGCCCGTTTGGGAGCTTTGGTATAATCCCCATGGTCCTGACGGAGTCCCCAGCATCCACTTAGGACGTTAGAGAAAATAAGAATTTACTTACCGATAATTCTATTTCTCGTAGTCCGTAGTGGATGCTGGGCGCCCATCCCAAGTGCGGATTGTCTGCAATACTTGTACATAGTTATTGTTACAAAAATCGGGTTATTCTTGTTGTGAGCCATCTTTTCAGAGGCTCCTTCGTTGTTATCATACTGTTAACTGGGTTCAGATCACAGGTTGTACGGTGTGATTGGTGTGGCGGGTATGAGTCTTACCCGGGATTCAATATCCTTCCTTATTATGCACGCTCGTCCGGGCACAGTATCCTAACTGAGGCTTGGAGGAGGGTCATAGGGGGAGGAGCCAGTGCACACCACCTGATCCTAAAGCTTTTATTATTGTGCCCTGTCTCCTGCGGAGCCGCTAAACCCCATGGTCCTGACGGAGTCCCCAGCATCCACTACGGACTACGAGAAATAGAATTATCGGTAAGTAAATTCTTATTTTTATTGCATTAGCATTGAAGACTTGTCAGAGCCTAAGGTTTTCGGTTCCCCAGCCTTTGCTTAGTGAAACATTCATCTGTATATACAAAGCAGCAAAAGAGAATACCACGTACAGAAATTAGAGAAAAGCAAATGACACAATTTACACAGTTAGTGGTTCGCTGCTTTTGTATTCTTTTGTTGTCTGCAATTCTAATACATAAAATAGATGTCACTGTGTGTGATTGCAGCTTCCCAAATTTTCTCAGCATGCGCTTGAATTAGACAACTATTCTGATTTCCATCTAACAATGGAATCCTATACTTATCTCTTAAAATTAAGGGTCTGAATTAAGATAAACAATAATTTTATTTCTTCTGTTCAGCTTCTTTTAGACGAGTTGTCTTCCACAAAACACTGGGTTTCCATGCATGTGTCAGACCACAGTGGTTTCCATTATCGTCAGTTCTTGCTGAAGTCTTTACTGGTTAAAGCGCAGATGGACTGTGAAAACTCCAGTAAGACTAGTCCCAGTCTTCCCAGAGAAGAGGAGGCCCCACGCCTGGATCTGCCACTCTTCATAGAAGAAGAAATGGAACTTAGCAGAGATCTTATAGAATCTTACCCAGGGCATGAAGCACTCTGGTGCCACAGGTGAGACAAACATTTCATTGGTGTCAGTTGCTGTGGTTACATTGATCTATCATTTCTAATGCTTCAGTGTCTCATTTTATATATGACCCCAATTACCTTCTTGTAGAGCACTGCATGGCTCAATAATGCATATTTGTTCCAGTTTACAATTCTTTCAAAAACTTCTCTGCAGAGAATATTGTGTGTTTTGAAAGCCGGGTTATTCCTATCACCGAGGGATGGATTTTCTTTTCTAATATATGCAGAGAACATGGTTTAAAGCTGCAAAGACACCTAAATTAAATATTTGACACAGGTCCCCACCCACAGTAGCAGCCCTAACTGCCACAGCTGGTTTTCCTGGGCTTCTGCAGCAATATATACCATCCCCAGGGCCCTGCTTATATGGAGGAGAGTCTTTACAGAAAACACGCAAGGAAATGACCAGCTAGTTGCACAGCTGTAAGGTGGAATGAGCCTGTCACAAGTAACTCTGTAGGCTACAGTTCAGCATCTACCACATAAATTAAATATGACTTGCCATACTTTTTTTTATTTTTATCAAGGACTAATGAAATATTTAATGTGTGGGTGTATGTGTATATGTTCACATGGTTAGAAAAACTGCTAAAATGTTTTATTTTCCTCCCTTGTTTGTAAATCTAAAAACATAATTTCTATTATTATTATTATTATTATTTTTAGTAGTAGTAGTAGTGCAGCATCATTGTACACCGCACCTTCTGCAGAATGTTGAATGATTCATATCACTCTTTGCCTTGTTGGAGTTTACAGTCTAAGGGGCTCATTCATAATTGAGTGAAAGTCGTCCACAATTACTCCTGTATTGTGTGCACAAACTGAATGTGTATATTTGACTGTGTGCAGTTTTATGCAGCTCTACTGGTGGACCAACCCTATGCTATAAGCACAAGATGTGTCTGCAGTCAGGCATATTTCTGCACAACCAGCATTCTGGTTGTCACTCACTGCACTTGGTCTATAAAGGGCCCCATACACTAGAACGATAAAGCCCAGTTCGGGCCGACATATTGGGTGAAATCGGGCATTTTGGCTGTGTATCCGCTCCGCGTTCCCGTGAGGGTCGAATTGGATCCCCTAGATCGCTAGTGCTGCACTCGTGATATATCTGTTCCCGCAGGCATTGCTGGGATTGCGTATGATATATCACATGCAAAATGTACCAAATCGTATGGAATCGTAGGGAAATCGCCTCAGACATATCGTTGTAGTGTATGGGGCCCTTTTAGTCAGAGCACCTTGTTACAGCCCAGTTCCCCCTCTCCTCAGTCGCAGGTGGAAATTGCCACGGATTGCCATAACTGCATATGCATGGTTACAGAGCATGCCCAGGGCAAACTGACACAAGATATTCTCAGTAAATGTGTTTGTGTTCAGCTCTGCATGGGCCCCTAATTCATTACATCACAAACACACACTAGGGTCCTTTTTGTTAGAATCCATTTAAATGACAAGTAGGAGTGTGGGAGGAAACATACACAGTCTGCTCATAAAAATAAAACATAAACTGCATTAAAGTCCTCAAAGAACAATAGTATGATAACACTATTTATATGCTCTTCTATTTGTATAGTAGCACAAAAAATATTAAAGGCGCATACAATAGCTGTGAATCTATACACGCAGTGATGAAATAGGAAGGCTTAGTATTATATCTCACACAAAAAATTTTTTTTATTTAGAGGCAAATGAGCCAGGATGAAATACAAGTCACAATGAAAGGTTCTACTGTAGGAGTGTAGGGCACAGGGGCATTTTTTTTATTTTTATCTGTAACCATCTTTATTTTTATTGCCTTATAATTGTTTTGTAGGCGCCAGATACTCGGCTTGGTTCACCAACTGCACAATGAACAATCTCACTCCCCAACCCCACAAGTCAGAAGTGTGGATGGTGCGGCTGTTGGCACAGGAAATGGTTCACACATCCGCAACAACATTCTGGGTTACTACACGAACACCATGGATATCGACGGAGTGTGTGACGCAAACAAGCAGGGCTACACTCAAGAAACGAAACGTCTAAAGCGTGCTCCTGTCCAAGACACTCTTATATATGAATCCGAGCTCAGGTTTATTAACTGTGTCTCATCCAGCTGCAGAAATGCTGAACAGTCCAGGTTTGCTGCTTCATACCGAAAATGGCTGCTGTCGTTGCTAGGTCACTAACAGATAACAAATTACATATGGATTATGTTTGTGCAATATTTTCTTTAGCAGAGATATGGTTGCAAGGATTGCAAGCCATGCTCCTTTCACTAATTAAGAGTCCACAGGAACATTTATTTTTAATTTATTTTTTCCTATCGTTACAGTCAGTTTTTTTTTCTTTTCTTTTTTTTTCTTTTATTTAACTCGGAAAAGAAAATGCTGCATCTGTTACAGGACTTTTCGTTCACCCTTTTCCTAAGTCATTTCATTCTATTGGTACAATTAAATATGGATTTTAATTGTTTCACATGTTAGGGTGAGAGCAATTGAAGGACGGTTACTTGAACATTTTTATTAAGAGCTGCAACTTTTTCGCCTTGGTTTACTAACATTAGACGTTTTGGGTAAAGCATTTAGTTTTCCTACCCATCGCTGTGCCCTAAATAATCATTATTTTAAAGTAATAAAAGACAACACAGAAATATGGATTCAGACTGTAACTTCAATGATGGCCATTGTTTTGGAAGCCTTTACCTTTTTTTTAAATTGTCTTTGTGGACTTAATTCTTTTTATCTGTTTATAAACTGTGTTCTTGGTAAGAAAATAACTAACATCCTACATGCACCCTAACCTTCAAGCAGTGTACAAACAATCTAATAGTAAACATAAGAAGTAATTGCAGAGTCCTGACAATTTTACACCCACCATAAACCATATATGTATTATTTATTAGCATGCCTACTGCTCCCAAAGACCCTATGTGACTGGAATCCCCCAATTTTGATCCTGCCTGTAACCCTAGCAGTATTATAACCCTGTAGCATCTAACTCATTTGTAACTCTTTGTAACACTGTAATATTTAGTACAACAATCCGGTAACTGATTGCTGGACCTAAAACCGCTCCCTCACCATTTGAGACAACCTCCCAAGCTCCCAAAATAGTACTGAACCTGAAAGGACATTTTGTGTGTTCTTATGTCAATTTTATAGTCTGCCAGTCTTGGAAACTTTAATGGCTGGTGCATATGCCTTATGTGGTCTTACTGGATTTAAATAAATGTTGTGCAGAATATACATTTTCATACATACACTGAAATATCTTTTTATGGCCATTAGCTTCCTCGCTTTTATGCCTCACTAGTAGCTTGGCTTCCCGCTAAATTCACATCATAATTCTTTTTATACAGGATACTAGCCCTTTTGATATAGGTGCTATTATCAAGGTCCATACGAATTAAGTATTCAGTGACCTGATGAAGGTCTGGATCTTCACTTAGTGCTGTATGCATGCCTAGATCTCAGATCAGTATGTTGTCTTAAAAGTCTTGCTGCATTCTATAGATACCTAGTTGCCAAACCCTTCCAGCTGAATGCTAGAACTTTAGTTAAGGATGGCAACCATCTGTATGTGCTAGACAGATCAGTGGAACAGTGCCCACATAGGTTTCATTTTCTAAATATAAGTACATTTATAACACTGTTTTACTTTAAAGTCATTTTTACAGAAATATCATTGTCATATTTTCAATCCAACACTTTTTTTTGTTTCCTCTTAGGTTTACTTAAAGTACCATTTCATGTGTACTGCATGCCTCTTGGATTATAATGTTTGTAAAAAAAAAAAAATAGTAATGCTTATGGTTTACAACAATGATGGACAATGGGCAGTCTTCCAAGTCGTCTTTACCAGCCCCCAGCTCATTCCTGCTTTGTTGTCATATTTATTATAGCCTGTAATACTGATTTAAAATTCCCTCTTATGTTATATACAGTTATGTCTCTTTCTGCAGCTCTTCTGAAGGTTAGAGGGCCGCCTAATGTGGCCCCTGCAGTGTATTTGGTAGTTTATCACTGATTTACAAGCACATCAATTGATGTATTTTATATTTATATTTTTATTTATACCTACAGAGGGAACGTATAAAAAATAAAGAACAGAGAGATAACAGACAATCAGTACAAAGTACACAATAATAAAAAGATTGAAATGTATACTGGCAAAGAGGAGAGTACCCACTGCAATTGTTTATCTTTATAAGCGAAGCAGGTAGCTATAAGGGAAAAAGAGGTCACAAAACTCTGAAGGCCAACCTAGCAAGGAGAGACAAAATTGCAAAAAGAGTCTCGGAGGTGCATGTTAGTGTTGGTTTTATTTACTAAACGTTTTCGTGGGCTATTCTTAGCTGTCCCGATATATATGCAAAATGACCAAATGGGACACATTTAAAATAGAGACAATAGATTTGGGTACAAAAGATAGGAGTACCTCTGAAAACAGACTGATTTTTTTTTTTTTTTTTTTTTTACATTCTTGCAAGAATTGACTATTTGAAGGTCTATTTACTTTGACATAAAAGAAATATAAAAATAGAAGTTCCTTAAAAATGTTTATGTAAGAGTTTGCACTGTATTGTGTATGTTTTCCCATGTTCGTTCACCTTAATGTGTACTGCATCAAATCCTGCTTTGGGATGAGAATCTTTTTAGGATAACCAAGGACAGTAGATTCTATTCTAAATAGAAACCTGTGGAGTTTTGCTTTTTTTATGTCTATTACAGGTTGAGTCTCCCATATCTGAAATGCTTGGGGCCAGAAGTATCTTGGATTTCGTATTTATATATTCATTCTGTAAGGCGTTTTCCACTGTGAGACCTATTTCAAGAGAATGACTGAATGTGTAAATATGGCTGAGGTATCAAAATAAAGGTCTTAATGTAGATGTGCCAGTTGAAGAGAGAAATGAGATTGGGGCAACGGTTCGGGCGTTGCGGAGCGGCTAAGTTACCATGTAAAGTCTATGGGAGAAGCGTAATTGAGCAATGTAAACATTTGTTCTACATTTGTTGCTCAATATGAGTTTATTCTTAAAATAAAAATAATCTATTTCGACAGGTTTCCACTAGTTTACCTGTATTTTGGAATATTGGCATACCTTAATAAGATCTCTTGGGGATGTGACGAAAGTCTTAACACAATGCATTTATGTTTTATATACACCTTATACACACAGGCTGGAGGTAATTTTATACAATATTTGTAATAATGAAACAAAGGGCCTAATTCAGACCTGATCGCAAGGCTCCGTTTTCGTACGGTGGGCGATCAGGTCTAAACTGCGTATGCACCGCAATGCGCAGGCGCGTCACCTGGGTACAAAGCGGATCGGCGCTCAGCGATGGGTTTGTGCGAAGGATCCATTTGCACGGGCGTTCGCAAGGAGATTGAAAGGAAGAAGGCATTTGTGGGTGTCAACTGACTGTTTTCTTGGAGTGTCTAGAAAAACTCAGGCGTGTCCAAGCGTTTGCAGGGAGGGTTCCTGACGTCAATTCCGGTCCTGGACAGGCTGATGTGATCGCAGCGGCTGAGTAAGTCCTGGGCTACTCAGAGACTGCACAAAATCTATTTGTACAGCTCTGCTACACATGCGTTTGCACACTTGCAAAGCGAATATACACTCCCCTGTGGGCGGCGACTATGCGAACGCAGTACTGCAAAAAAAAACCCTAGTGAGCGAACAGGTCTGAATTAGGCCCAAAGTTGGTGCATAGTGAACCATCAGAAAACAAAGTTGTCACTATCTCAGTCATTTTGGATATTGGATTTTTCGGATATGGGATAATCTACCTGTACTGTTGGTTACTCTTCCAGAGATGCACGCTGATATTAATGCTCTGAATACAGACACTCGGATACATTAGGCTGTAGGATGGCAGACAGTAGCATAATATTACTTTAACCTACAGTTTTCCTTTAATGTACAACTAAACCTAGAAAATAAACGTGTCGTATGTGAAGCATGAATGTAAAATGTACTACATTACCCTTGCCTCACCTTACAATGGGGGTAATTCCAAGTTGATCGCAGCAGGATTTTTGATAGCAATTGGGCAAAACCATGTGCACTGCAGGGGGGGCTGATATAACATTTGCAGAGAGAGTTAGATTTGGGTGGGTTATTTTATTTCTGTGCAGGGTAAATACTGGCTGCTTTATTTTTACACTGCAAATTAGATTGCAGATTGAACACACCCCACCCAAATCTAACTCTCTCTGCACATGTTATATCTGCCTCCCCTGCAGTGCACATGGTTTTGTCAAATTGCTAACAAAAATCGTGCTGAGATCAACTTGGAATTACCCCCAATGTCTTTCCCTTTCAATTACAATTGCCAAAATACTTGTACACATCTTGTAATTGTAGTCAATGACTTAAAGACCTGTGATAGGAGTCCAAGGGCATTATTCAGGTTTGGTGGGGCAGATATTACATGGGCAGAGAGTTAGATTTGGGTGTGGTGTGTTCAAACTGAAATCTGAATTGCAGTATAAAAATAAAGCAGCCAGTATTTACCCTGCACAGTAATAATATAACCCACCCAAATCTAACTCTCTCTGCACATGTTACATCTGCCCCACCTGCAGTGCACATGGATTTGCCCATAAGTGTGCTTTTTTGGTTTGGTAACAAACCCGAATAAGCCCATAAGATCTTTTAGCAGCACAGGATAACATGTCTGTTCCCCTTGAAGCTAGCAGTGATTTGTTTTGCACCTGTGTGTCAGTCCAGCAATTATTTAGATTATATTACTAAGGAAGACATGAAGGCAGTGACTCAGGCCTTAACATTTATCTTATATAGAATAGGTCACTGGACGAGTTTCATTTAAGTCTGAATACTCAGGTGCTCATTTATAAGTGGATCTAAGCTTCTTTTTTGTGTGTGTGTGTGTGTGTGTGTGTGTGTGTGTGTGTGTGTGTGTGTGTGTGTGTGTGTAAGACATGCATTTCTGTACAGTGCACCAAAAAGGTGTACATTTATCATTATATACATTTTTGTGTACAGTATGTTTGACTTGTGTCTCCTTAAACCTGGAGAGAGGAAGCACGGGTGAGCAAGCCTTACTGAAAGTATGTGCAATTACAGTAGATGTGGATGCACCTTAGGAGGCCTATCTGAAGTGCTTTTGCAAGGATTTTTAACAAAAACTCGAGGTAGCACTAACTTTTGGCTTCTGATTTGTGTATTCTCCCCTCCAGTGGATAGTACTTAAATCATTAGCATTGTAGCTTTATTATGAAGTCGCAGCCATCTATTTGCATTACTGACATTTCCATTTGCACTACTGCAGTAAAGAAGACTCCTATTTTTCTTTGAAAGGGGAAAACAACAGATGTTTGTTTGTAATTAACTACATTTTATATTCAAAATGCAATTGTCGCATTTATGAAAACTGTCAGAACAATATTGTCTCATGTTTATATGGCACTTAGATTATTGTATAAAAACAGGACAATGCGCACTTGCTACTAACACTGTGCAGCCACATCTGTGTCATTGTTTGGTGTTAGTATACACACTTGTAATACCTGATGTATGTCTTGTGCAAATACTACTGCTTTACAGACAGGTGCATCCAACCCAACATAGGCACTGGAATATACTTTTCTTATGTACATTTGGGCACAATGAATTGACCTCCTAAATAAGCCCCATGGTGTATTACTTTCCCCATGCTTTTTAAATATTTTCCAGGGGAAATTTTATTTTTTCTCTGTGCAGGTTACTAAATCTAAGTTTAGATGTAAATTTCTCTTTCAAGATATAAGTTTTAGAATTTTACACATCTATCCATAGCATGACATCCTAATAGTTGCAACTGTTTTTGCTAATTGCAGTAAAATGTTTGTAAAATATATATGTAATGAATAAGCTGTATTGTTATCAGCTCTTCTTTTCCAAAATTAAAGTAAATATAGACTGTCCAGTGTTCCTTCACCAATATCCATGTCTTTCCCACTACATAGCTCCCTCACAATGCCTTATTCTACACCACCAAGACAAGCAGGGGGAGCCAGGCAGGGTCTGAGTCTACTAAAGGACGCTCAATGCTGGCCGGTATTGAAAAAACAAAGGGTACTGGCTAATCCAGAATTCCCGGGATTGAATCCCAGCCAATTTTTGGCCAAAACTTCGGGATCCCGCCGATACCAGGATTGGCCACCATTGATCCAAGTGGTGTGCTTAACTTACTGATGCCTTTTTATTTAATATTCTTTAGCAGGACAATAGGCTGTCTGGAGAGCCACTAATTACACAACAAATGGAACAGACCCAACAGTGCAAGTGATAAACAAATTAAGAAATGTTCGGTACACTGAGTATATCCACAATCCTCTATGAGTAGGTAAGTGATCATTCAGTTATTTCTCTAGGAATCCGCTCCCACATCCAAGATAAATATACAAAGGAAAGATAATTGGTAAGTATTCACAATCCCATAGGTATTACATGGGACAAATATCCCAAGGTCACTGACCTTAAAGTTGTGCCCTATTTGCACGTAAAGGTTTCTTTAGATGTAGGATACTCTCAGTGGTTGAATGTATTCGTGTAAGTTTTTGCTAATAATATTACCCTTGTGTCCATCTGTTTTAAAAGAAAGTTTGTCTCATTTGTGTTGTTTTTTTAATAAATGTAATTGAAACGTTTTTACTACGTTGATGCTGGCTTACATTTCTTGGCACTCAAGTAGAGTCATCATGGTGGTATAAAGTGGAAAAGAACATGGTGGTCTATTGCCCTTCACCAAAAAGAAACCTTTATGTGTACATAGGGCACATGTCTAAGGTCAGTAAATGTTTGAGGTGTATATTGCAATTAGCAAAAACTTCCACAAGTACATCCAACCACTGAGAGTATCCTACATCTAAAGAAACCTTTATGTGCAAATAGGGTACACCTTTAAGGTCAGTGTCCTTGGGAAATTTGTCCCATGTGTAATACCTATGGGATTGTGAATACTTACCAATTATTTTTCCTTTGTATATTTATCTTGGATGCAGGAGCGGATTCCTGGAGAAATAAGTGAATGATCACTTACCTACTCATAGAGGATTGTTGATATATTCCGTGTACCAAACATTTCTTTGTTTAGCGCTTGCGCTGTTGGGTCTGTTCCATTTGTTGTGTAAATAGTGGATTCGAGCACGAGTGTGGCTCAGGAACAGGACCAAGCTGCAGGGGTTTGGTGCAAGTTATAAACATTTTTTGATATTGTCTGGAGAGCCAGACATGGGTTAGAGCAGTGAATACTAAACTCTGTCCTAACGGCACCTTAAGAAATCAGCGGTTTAAGGAAATTCATGCTTAGGCACAGGTGACTTAACTAATTCCTCAGATAATTTGATTATACCATCTATGCACAAGTTTGGATATTCCTAAATCCTAGACTGCTATGGTTCCTGGAGGACCGCTTTCAGGAAACCATGGGTGAGTGGTACTAGAGGGCATTCAAAAGAGGGTTCTGGTTGATTAGTTATATGAAGGGATTGTGAAAAGATTATAGAAACTGCACATTTTTGTTTTTCCTTTAAATAAATTGCATATGCAATTTATTTTTATAAAGTAGATCATAATTTCAGTGAATGAACTATGCTTTTGCCACAGTGCCTTGATTCACCTTTGTTTCTAATACATATGATGGGTTGGGTACATAATCACTGCATTCAGTATCCTAGTGGGATGTTGACAGCAGCATCCCAGTAACTATTTAAACCCTACCCCTAACACACCCCTCCTGCAGCCTTAACACCCCACCCCCCCCACCCCAGTTCCTATCACTAACTCCCTGTACTTACCATCAGGATCTTTGATCCTTCTGGTGGCATTCCTGTCTGGATGCTGACCGCATCCCCATATGATGCAGCTGATATAAAGTTATCTGCAGAATTTCCAGCTGAGAAAACCTCAAGGAATGCAAAAACACAAATGTATGCAGGGTAAATACGACATGTGTTGAAAAACAACCTACTTTATCTGTGTTATAGCTTGTGTTGATTCAAAAGAGAACAGCGCAGGCAGGCTGAATGCCTAAAAGGAAACTTTTTTTAAATTGGTCTATGGAATTTTTAAAGCTTCTCAATAAGTCCATAATACCCCATCTGATTTTCCACTGGAAAGATCTATTAATAGAAATCCCTTTTATGGTGAACACTTATAATTAGAACCATACAATTAGTATGTGTTTTTTCTGTTATTTTACCATTTATGGTTTTACCATGAAATATACGTATTAAGGATTCTAACCCACAATCCGTTTGGTTTCATCCATCTTATCAGGAACCACCCCACAGCGAAACACCTTTTAATCAATAGGCAATCTAAATGGTGCTTCCTTTATGAATGAATATGGAAAAAAACACAAACATTTCTAATTCCTAAAGGTAAAAAGTAGCAGAGCATCTTCAATCTATTCTCCGTATTTGGCTGTGTGCTTATTTGATCTGGGACTTCACAAAGACATTCCTGTTGGAGCTGAGCGGTGCTAAAATATTTAATTACTACATAGTGATGTTGAAAAGAGGCAAAATGCCCATCGGGTTCAACCTGTATTCTGTGTTAAGCTGTTCATATTATAATGCACCTGCTGAAGTAATGGTTTAGTACCAGTTGGCAACTATGATTCTTACCACTTCCAAATATTTAATGTCAATGTTTAAATGCTATAGCCCTGGATACTTTTTCCAGTTAGAAATTTGTCCAAGTCGTTTTTAAATGCATTTACAGAGTCCGCCATTATTACCTTCCCCGGCAGGGAATTCCAAATCTTTATTTCCCTTACCGTGAAGAACCCTTTCCTACGTTGTGTACGGAATTTTCTCTCCTCTAGCCTCAGCGAGTGCCCATGTGTCCTATACAGAGTTCTTTTAATAAACAAATCCCCTGCTAACTCTTTGTAATGACCCTTTACATATTTGAAGATATTAATGCCTCCTCTTAGGCGCCTCTTTTCAAGTTTATACATATTTAACCTAGTAAGCCTTTCCTCGTACTCCAGTGTCTCTAACTCTTTAATCAATTTAGTAGCTCGCTTTTGAACTCTTTCTAGTGCCCCGATATCTTTTTTTTTATAAAATGGTGCCCAAAATTTAACACAATATTCCAGATGCGGACGTACCAATGATTTGTACAGCGGCAGGATTACTACCTTGTCCCTTGTCTCACTTCCCTGTTTTATGCACGCAAGCACTTTACTTGCCTTCTTTGCTGCATTTTGACATTGTGTACTGTTATTAAGCCTATTATCTATGAGCACCCCCAAATCTTTTTCCACCACAGTTACCCCTATATTTTCCCTATTTAGAGTGTAGGATGCAAGTGTGTTTTTTGTCCCAAAATGCATAACTTTGCGTTTTTTTATATTGAACTTCATTCTCCATTTAGACGCCCAGGTCTCAAGTTTAAATAAGTAATTCTGTAGAGACTCCACATCGCTTTCTGAATTAATTACCTTACACAGTTTAGTATCATCTGTAAAGTTTGACACTGTGCTTTCCAGGCCTAATCCTAGATCATTGATAAATATATACTGAACAGTAGTGGGCCAAGTACCTGTGGTATTCCACTGACTACTGGTGCCCAGCTGGAGAACATCCCATTGACCACTACTCATTGTACCCTGTTATCCAGCCAATTACTTATCCATGTATAAATAGTATATCCTAGGCCAAGTTCCCTTAATTTGATGATCGGTCTCCTGTTAGGCACTGTATCAAAGGCTTTTGCAAAATCTAAATACATCACATCCATTGCTTTTTCCTGGTCAAGATTCTCGCTCACTTCCTCGTAGAAGCTAATTAAGTTGGTTTGACATGATCTGTCCCTTATGAACCCATGCTGACTTTTGCTAATAATCTTTGTAGCCTGCAGATAATCCTCTATGCTATCCCTCAAAATACCTTCCAATATTTTACCCACCACAGAGGTTAAACTAACTGGTCTATAGTTACCAGGATTATTTTTAGTTCCCTTTTTAAATAAAGGCACTACCTCAGCTATGCACCAATCCTTTGGTACCATGCCTGATTTAATTGAACTATGGAAAATCAAGTATACTGGTTTTGCTAGCTGTGACCTAAGCTCCATAATAACCCTCGTATGAAAACCATCTGGGCCTGATTTATTAATCTTTATGTTGCTTAGTCTCTCCAGGACTACTTCCTCACTTAAACAAGCATCAAGCCAAGAGTCATTACCTTCACTATCGTTATGCACTACTTTCACCATCCTCCCTGGTGAATACTGAGGAAAAAAATAGTTCAGTATTTCCATTTTTATTTTGTCATTTATCAAAGCTGCCAATTCATCTTTTAATGGGCCTACATTCTCCTTCTTTAACCTTTTACTGCTTATTTATAAAACTTTTTAGGATTGGTTTTACTCTATAGCGGTATGCTTTTTGTTTACAATTTTAGCTGTTCATTACTTTTTTGCATCTTTTATTGCTTTCCTAATAATACTGGAATGACTCCTTTCCTCGATTAGATTGAAATGTTTTGAAAGCACGCCTCTTTTTAGCCATTTCTTCTTTAACCTCCTTATGAAGCCACATTGGTTTGTGTTTAGTACTCCTGCGTTTACTGCTCATGGGAATGAAGTTGTGAATATTGCTATCAAGCAACCCTAACCACTTAACTGGCATGGTTAGATTTCATGCAACTGTGCCGTCCCACCCTGTCCCCCCGATTTGACAAGGAGATCCGTTCTGCAGATGTGCATAATATAATGTTTAAATATAAAAAAAAATACTTTTTCAACTTTATTAAGTATGTTAACAATGTTAACGCTTTTGAAGGGAAAAATCGTCAGTTAAGTGGTTTTAAAGCATCCCAGATTTCTATTGTGTCTTTACCATGAAACAAAACTTCCCAGTCAATGTCATTTAGTGCCCGTCTCAGCATATTGAAGTAAGCTTTTCTAAAGTTAAATGCTTTGGTTGATCCCTTATGGCTATGTTTCTTGAAACTGATGTAGAATGTGATCATATAGTGATCACTGTTTCCCCAGGTCTCCCCCACTTTAGTGTTTGATATAATGTCCACATTATTGGTAATAACTAGGTCCAGAATAGTTTTACCTCTAGTTGGGTCCTCGACTAATTGAGTCAAGTATTGATCCTTTAATGTATTTAAGAACCTGCTCCTAGTTTTTACACATGAATCGTTACTCCAATTTATATTGGGATATTTAAAATAGAAAGATACTGTAGGGGGGAGAACAGAAATGAAGGGGAGGGGGAAAGGGGAAATCGCATTAAAGTACAAACAGTGTCATCAGCTACAATCCGTTATTGCACAGCAGTCCAGATCAATGAGACAAACATTTGAAAAGGAGAAAGTAACACTGGGATGTCGGGTACACCTTCCAAGTACACCACATTTAACCATGCTAAGTCCAATTAGACAGTGAACAGTATTAACAGGCAGCAGTACTCTGAAATAAAAAAGGAGAGTGAAAAGAATACCACCAGTATTATGTGAAAGCCCAATTAGACAATTAACTGCAAACAGAGATAAGGCCGTATCAAGGGAGTTGCACTGTCGTATATTCTCTCCACACTGCCCGTTTTATGGTATGTCCATTATGCAGAAGGTCAAAGGTCGAACCTGCAGTTTCAAACTCAAAATGAGATTGGACAGCAATTTCAATGGCGGAGATCGTAGGGATCGTGGTGGTGCGCCACTGTCGTGCTAGTAACAGCTTTGTGGCTGCCAGCATGTGACCCAATACATATCGAGCATGTGGCTGTATTTTCATTGGGAATAAATGTAGTAGGGCCAGCGTAGGTTGGGGGGGAGAACCGGAAAGCCCACGATGCTAGAGATGAAGATAAAGACCTGACCCCAGAGGGCGGAAATCAACGGACATGACCAAAACACATGGATGAGTGTTCCCACGTGACCACATATTCACCAGCAGTCGTTTGGGGTAGATGGCCAGATAGAATGCAAAAGAGCAGTATTGGCGTTGTAATAGTTTATAAAATTGCTCTGTGTGAGATACACATTAGACACACGGAAGAAAGATTTAAATACAGAATGCCACTCCTTATCTGTGAGAATACAATTTAAATCAGATTCCCATTTTAGCTGAGATTTAAGATTCATAGGTAGTTGGGGTTGGATTAGGAGGGAATACCATCTGGACACTGTGCCTTCCTAAAATACTTTGTGGAAAGGGGAGAAGAAGGCCCCTTTCTAAAGATACCGACACTTTAAGATTATCCACCTCAAACCATGCATCCAGTGGGGCCAAAATACATGTTATCTGGTATAAATGGAGATCTGGAAAAGCCAACTCTCCCTTTGGTTTCGGAAGAGACGTTATCTTACGGGCAAACTTAGGCTTCTTTCCTTTCCATACATAGTTAACAAATACAGAGTTAAATTTGGTCAGTAAAGAATTGGGCAGTAAAATAGGAATAGTCCTAAACGGGTATAGTAACTTAGGGAGCAGAACCATTTTCAAGGCTGCAATATGACCTAATCATGAAACAGTGTGGCATCTAGTCCTTTGTCATCAGTGATAATTAGTTCAAGAGGGAGGGATAATTAAATAAAATGAGGTCGGAAACATTAGTGGGGATGTGGATGCCCAGATATTTCAGGGATTTTATCTGCCAGGCATAATCGTATTGAGATTTCAGAGCAGTAAGTAAGGTAGGGGGGAGATTGATTGGGAGAGTCTCTGTTTTGGAGCCGTTTAACTTGTAATATGAAACTGATGAATATGCTTGTAAAATTTCTTGGAGGGCTGGAAGGGAAGAGATCGGGTCAGTAAGAGTGAGGACATCATCTGCGAAGAGACATACCTTATACACATTGCCAAACAAAACCGGTCCTATCATCTGGGGACTTATCCGAATGGATTCTGCCAGGGGCTCTATAGCTAAGACAAAGACCAGAGGGGACAAAGGGCAGCCTTGGCAAGTACCATTGGAGAACCTAAACACTGATGAGAGCATACCATTAATAAACACTCTAGCTGACGAGTAAAGCGCTGTAATAGAGGTAAGGGGCCTTCCAGCTTTTCTGAACCTGAGTAGTACAGCTTTCAGATACCTCCAGTGTAATCTATCGAATGCCTTCTCTGCGTCCAACGAAAGGAGCTCCGTTGTAGCAGAGAAGGCGTCCAGAAGATTAATAATCCTAGTATTATCAGGAGACTGCCGGTACTGAACAAAGCCAACCTGGTCCTGGTTAATGAGGGAAGGAAGCAGTGGGTTCAGCCTATTAGCAATCAATTTTGCATAAATTTTTACATCAGAATTCAGTAGGGCTATTGGGTGATAGTTAGACATAATTACTGGCTTTTTGCTAGATTTGGGGAACGCTACAATTCTGGCTTCTAACATTTCAGAGGGGATCGAACCAGATGACGAATCCTCATCAAAAACGCACCAGGACCGGGATCAGGACATCCCTAAAACATTTGTAAAAGCCTTTTGTGTAGCCATCCGGGCCCAGTGCCCTATCTGATGGAAGGCTATCGATAACCTTCCCTAACTCCTCAGGAGTCTAGGGACGCTCCAGCCATTGGAGGGTATGCTGATCCAATGAGGGTAAAGCCTCAATCCTTCAGCTGACGGTTGCTGGGTGCCGGGGTCAGTACGGAGGTTATACAGAGAAGAATAGTAATCTGCAAAGACATTGGCAATGTCTGAGGGATCAGTCACCTTCCGGCCTCTGGAATTAGTGACCTTTTTAACTCTTTCAGTAGCCAATTTCCCTCTCAACTTCCTGGCCAACATTCTGCCAGCTCTATCACCTTGGGTATAGGATTTTTGTTTCAACTTAAAAAGATTGTTATGTACCTCCTTTAGTGTTAAAATATTCCATTCCTCCCTAGTATGAAGCAATTCCCTATATATCGATTTATTAGAGGGAGAGGATTTAAGTTTATGTTCCAAGTCTTCCAGGCAAGCCTCGACATCATCCTGCTGTTTACGTAGTGCCTTATGATGCCGGGTTACAGCTTGGATTATGGAGCCCCTAACTACCACCTTCAGAGCACACCAGTTATTAAATATGGACGTGTCGGAAGGGTCATTACATTCTAAATAAGTAGATAAAGACAGGGAGATGGAAGCTTTCACCTCTTTTTCTGCCAATAGGTACTTGTCAAGGCACCAGGGTCTAAGGGAACGTCTAAAAGACCTTAAGAACCACTGTAGCTTCAAAGCTGAATGGTCCGACCATGAGACTGATAGTATAGTAGCCTCCCTGATCTGCTGTAGAGTCCATTTATCCGATAATGCCAAATCAATTCTAGAAAAGGACCTATGTACTGGGGAATAAAAGGTGTAATCCTTACAGTTAGGGTTTCTCTCTCTCCCGATATCATAAAGGCCGTATTCATGTAAAATGCGTCTAAATGATTGGGAATGATCCTGAGTCTGAGGTGTTTTTAAGGGATGATGAGTAGCAGATCTGTCCAGGTGGTCGTCTAGGACCAAATTAAAATATCAGAGGAGCAAAAATGAACCAGAGCCATGACTGAAGGGTAGAGCAAAATTTACTTATAAATGGGACCTGTCTGGAATTGGGGACATACACTACCGCTAGCGTAACTGGTTTGTCGTCTAATTTCCCTGTGAGAATTAAGATTCTACCTTCAGTATCGGTAATTTGTCTAAAATAAAATTGCATAAACGAGAATAAAATAGTCACCCCTGGTTTTTTCTTGGAACTATTGGACATGTAACAGCATGGGAAATTATTATTCGACAATTGCGGGGGAGAGGGGGACATAAAGTGGGTCTTCTGAAGAGCCACTACGTGAGCCTTAATCTTGGCAAAATGGCATAAGGCCAGTCTCCGTTTATTCGGAGAGTTGAGGCCCTTGACATTAAGAGAAATCACATCAACCATTTAGGAGTTAAAAAAAGAGGGCTGAGGATCGCGACCAACAACGGAGGTATAGGTAAGAAAACACTGAAGTATCCAGGTATATGTAATAAACATTCTGATGGAAGGAACCGGCAAGGAAAGAAAGAAGAGAGAGAGATAGGGAAAAATAGAAAAACAAGTTGAGCACCATGGGTGCAACTAGAGGCCGCCCAATGTGGCAGCGCATAGGAGGTTGTGGCTGGAGAAGCCACCCCCTACACTCGAAAAGAAATATAAAAATAATGTTAAAAAAAACAGCGCACAACAATCGGCCAAACTATGCGGCACGGAACTTAGTCACAGGGTGTAAGCAGTTAACGGCCTCAAACAACATATTGGTGAATTGCATATAAACTTATTACAAAATAACAGTAGATAGAGACAGAAAATGTACCAATACATACATTTTGGTCGGTTTGGTATGGCGGGGCGAGCAGTAAAAAAAACGGGTTAAAGGCATCAATAAAGAAGAGCACAATAGCATCAAAGAGCTGATCACCGCACCCCAGCAAACGTATCATCGAAGAAGGGAAGACTTGTAGTGAGAAATAACACCATGAAACACACTACGGTAAAGTATACTGAACAGAATCGGAAAGCAGTATACATCACATTCAAGGGGTACGGCACACTTTAGTCCAATCCTGGCAGGCTCTGAGGCTGGCAGGGGCTTTGGAAGTGTCGTTCCAAGAAGTCAGGAGCTGAGTGGCAGCCGAGGGAGTGGTGACGACATTCGTAGCTTCGTTCCGCCGGATAATCAGTTTGGTGGGGAATCCCCAATGATAGGGGATATCGGCCTTTCTGAGAGCTTTGGTCACTAGATAGAAGGAGCGACGGTCAGCTAATGTAGCAGCAGACAAGTCTCCAAATATTTGTAAATCACCTAAGATATCGCCGGACATGTCAGATGGCCTAGCTGCACGGAGTACCATTTCCTTGATGTGGAAGTAGTGAAACCTCATCAATGTATCCCTTGGAGCATCCTTCGGGGCATTTCTAGATTTCGGTAGCCGATGTATACGACCTAGTAAAAAATCTGTTAACGACACCTTTGGGAGCAGCCTTGTAAATAAGTCCATGACCTACTCTGTCAGCTCATCGTTCATCACAGATTCTGGAATTCCCCGTATTTTAACATTGTTCCTGCGCGACCTGTCCTCGAGGTCACCAAGTTTGCTTTGGAGATCTGTAACTTCCATTTGCAGATCATCATGAAGGGTGAGGAGCTCATTGTGGGATTTAACCACTTCTTCTAGCTTGGATTCCAGTCGATCAGTGCGTTGGTCGACCTCATCGATAGACTGCTGACAGACCTGTAGAACTGATTTAAATTTCACTGAGATGTCCACTTTGAAGGATGCCAGCAACTGCTTCATGGAACCAATCGTAAGAGGTGCATCATCTCCAAGTGCAACTGGAGTGATCATGGCTGAAACGGAAGGACCAAAAGGAGTGCTCAATGCGGACAATTGTTTGTGACCCTTTTCGGTAGAAGAGGCTCCTTTGGCAGGAAGCGGAGGAGATTGGTATTTGAAAATATTTACTGGAGGAACCCCCGCTGCTTCCTTCTGTCACTTAGGTGGCATTGTCACAGTCAGTATGTTATTATATCAGGATATACTGGTAGTGCATGTTGTAATAAAGCAAATGAAAACCGAAAGAAATTCTGTCAATAGATGTTACATCAGATTACCATGATTGATAGACACATGGGGGGTCATTCCGAGTTGTTCGCTCGTTATTTTTTTTCGCTACGGAGCGATTAGTCGCAAACTGCGCATGCGCAATGTTCGCAGTGCGCCTGCGCCAAGTAAATTAGCACAAAAGTTTGGTATTTTACTCACGGCCTAAGATTTTTCATCGTTCTGGTGATCGGAGTGTCATTTTATTGGAGTGTGCGGAAAACGCTGGCGTTTCTGGGAAAAAAGCGGGAGTGTCTGAAGAAACGGGGGAGTGTCTGGGTGAACGCTGGGTGTGTTTGTGACGTCAAACCAGGAACGAAACTGACTGAACTGATCGCAGTGTAGGAGTAAGTCTGGAGCTACTCAGAAACTGCTAAGAAATTTCTATTCGCAATTCTGCTAATTTTTCGTTCGCAATTCTGCTAAGCTAAGATACACTCCCAGAGGGCGGCGGCTTAGCGTGTGCAATGCTGCTAAAAGCAGCTAGCGAGCGAACAACTCGGAATGAGGGCCATGGAGCGTAGGGGGTGGACATTCACAAGCAAGGCATATGCGGCGTGAAACCACACACTGAAGGCGATGGGGCCCAGCAGAGGTAGGCAATACAGCAGTCACCAGGAAAAAGTGCTTTAGGAGAGCCGTAATCACCGGAGCTCCGCACATACACGTCTGCCCTTGTAGTTAGCCAAGCCACACACCCCCTAGCCCATTTGTTTTAATGGTATCTTATCTATATTTACAAGTGCCTTTCTAGAATTACCCTTACCGACTGTTATTCTCCTCCCTCCCTTTCCACCCCATCATATTTAATACAGCCTTCTTCACTACTATCTCTATTTGACCTATTAAGACTTCCTAACCCCCAGAAGCCCCCCCATCCCTTCCCCACCTGATGTTAGTTTCTTCCCTTATGCTATGGGCATCATTTTCAATATACCATATTGTTGAGCCATAATCGTCATTAGGTAATTCCGGTGTCAATACCCATGCAAATACCCTTGCCGGCTGATCTTTCGCTCCCCCCTTCTCCACCCCCAAATTGTTCACTACCCCATCCTTACTGTTCTCAGTGTTTGACCCATAGCTTCTATCTAAATCCTCCCCCCCCCCCCCCCCCCCCTCTCCCCCGGCTCCTGGTTTAAAAGCTCCTATCTTGAATTCTTAATTGAACTTAATCAGGAATAAATACAGCATGTCTTTTACTTATGCAACTCAATACTTATTTGATATTTGAACTATTTTATGTTTGAACTATGCTTTTACCATAGTCCCTTGAGTTACTTATGCAGCCATCAAATTATAAACACCTCCCTAATACTGTGTATGTCCCCCTTGTGCCCCCAAAACAGCTGTGATTCCACAAGATCTCTGACAGAATCCTGTGGTATCTGGCAAAAAGACAATGAAAATAATTTTATTAATATAGTGCTTTCTCTGACGTCCTAAGTGGATGCTGGGACTCCGTAAGGACCATGGGGAATAGCGGCTCCGCAGGAGACTGGGCACAACTATAAAGAAAGCTTTAGGTCTAACTGGTGTGCACTGGCTCCTCCCACTATGACCCTCCTCCAGACTTCAGTTAGAATCTTGTGCCCGGCTGAGCTGGATGCACACTAGGGGCTCTCCTGAGCTCCTAGAAAGAAAGTATATTTAGGTTTTTTATTTTACAGTGAGATCTGCTGGCAACAGACTCACTGCAGCGAGAGACTAAGGGGAGAAGAAGCGAACCTACCTAACAGGTGGTAGTTTGGGCTTCTTAGGCTACTGGACACCATTAGCTCCAGAGGGATCGACCGCAGGACCCGACCTTGGTGTTCGTTCCCGGAGCCGCGCCGCCGTCCCCCTTACAGAGCCAGAAGCATGAAGAGGTCCGGAAAATCGGCGGCAGAAGACTTCGGTCTTCACCAAGGTAGCGCACAGCACTGCAGCTGTGCGCCATTGCTCCTCATGTACACCTCACACTCCGGTCACTGATGGGTGCAGGGCGCTGGGGGGGGGCGCCCTGAGGGCAATATATGACACCTTGGCTGGCAAATCTACATCATATATAGTCCTAGAGGCTATATAGATGTAAAAATACCCCTGCCAGTATTCCAGAAAAAGCGGGAGAAGTCCGCCGGAAAAGGGGCGGGGCCATCTCCCTCAGCACACTGGCGCCATTTTTCCCTCACAGCTCCACTGGAAGGATGCTCCCTGGCTCTCCCCTGCAGTCTGAACACTACAGAAGGGTAAAAAAGAGAAGGGGGCACTAAATTTAGGCGCAGGATATAAATATATATATATATATATATTGATATATTGATATATTGATATATAAAAAAGCAGCTATAAGGGAAAACCCTAATTTATAGTGGGATCCCTGTGTTATATAGCGCTCTGGTGTGTGCTGGCATTCTCTGTCTCCCCAAAGGGCTTTGTGGGGTCCTGTCCTCTGTCAGAGCATTCCCTGTGTGTTTGCGGTGTGTCGGTACGGCTGTGTCGACATGTTTGATGAGGAGGCTTATGTGGAGGCGGAGCAGATGCCTGTAAATGTGATGTCACCCCCTGCGGGGTCGACACCTGAGTGGATGGTGCTGTGGAAGGAATTACGCGACAGTGTCGACTCCTTGCATAAAAGGTTTGACGACATACCTAATGTGGGACAGCCGGCTTCTCAGCCTGTGCCTGCCCAGGTGTCTCAAAAGCCATCAGGGGCTCTAAAACGCCCGCTACCTCAGATGGCAGACACAGATGTCGACACGGATACTGACTCCAGTGTCGACGACGATGAGACTAATGTAACTTCCAGTAGGGCCACACGTTACATGATTGAGGCAATGAAAAATGTGTTGCACATTTCTGATGTTACCCCCGGTACCACAAAAAAGGGTATAATGTTTGGAGAGAAAAAACTACCAGTAGCTTTTCCTCCATCTGAGGAGTTAAATGAAGTGTGTGAAGAAGCGTGGGCTTCCCCTGATAAAAAGCTGGTAATTTCTAAGAGGTTACTGATGGCGTACCCTTTCCCGCCAGAGGATAGGTCACGCTGGGAAACATCCCCTAGGGTGGATAAAGCGCTCACACGCTTGTCAAAGAAGGTGGCACTACCGTCTCCGGATACGGCCGCCCTGAAGGAATCTGCTGATAGAAAGCAGGAGGCTATCCTGAAATCTATATATACACACACAGGTGTTATACTGAGACCGGCTATTGCTTCAGCCTGGATGTGCAGTGCTGCTGCTGCATTGTCAGATTCCCTGTCAGAAAATATAGATACCCTAGACAGGGACACTATATTGCTAACCGTAGAGCATATAAAAGACGCACTTTTATACATGAGGGATGCACAGAGGGATATTTGCCGGCTGGCATCCAAAATTAGTGCAATGTCCATTTCTGCCAGGAGAGGGTTATGGACCCGGCAGTGGACAGGAGATGCAGATTCCAAAAGACACATGGAAGTTCTGCCTTATAAGGGTGAGGAGTTGTTCGGGGATGGTCTCTCGGACCTCGTTTCCACAGCAACAGCTGGGAAGTCTAAATTTTTACCCCATGTTCCCTCACAACCAAAGAAAGCACCGTATTATCAGGTACAGTCCTTTCGGCCCAATAGGGGCAAGCGGGTTAAAGGCGCGTCCTTTCTGCCCAGAGGCAGAGGTAGGGGAAAGAAGCTGCAGCATACAGCCAGTTCCCAGGAGCAAAAGTCCTCCCCCG
This sequence comes from Pseudophryne corroboree, assembly GCF_028390025.1. NCBI lineage: Eukaryota > Metazoa > Chordata > Amphibia > Anura > Myobatrachidae > Pseudophryne > Pseudophryne corroboree. The sequence continues at coordinate 510,760,207 of NC_086444.1, forward strand.
CTTCCTCTAAGTCCACAGCATGACGCTGGGGCTCCACAGGCGGAGCCAGGTACGGTGGGGGCCCGTCTCAAATAATTCAGCAATCAGTGGGCTCGCTCACGGGTGGATCCCTGGATTTTTCAGATAGTATCTCAGGGGTACAAGCTGGAATTCGAGACGTCTCCTCCCCGCCGTTTCCTCAAATCTGCCTTGCCAACCACTCCCTCAGGCAGGGAGGCAGTGTTACAGGCAATTCACAAGCTGTATTCACAACAGGTGATAGTAAAGGTACCCCTACTTCAACAAGGAAGGGGTTACTATTCCACAATGTTTGTGGTACCGAAACCGGACGGTTCGGTGAGACCCATTTTAAATTTGAAATCCTTGAACGCGTATATAAAAAAATTCAAGTTCAAGATGGAATCGCTCAGGGCAGTTATTGCAAGCTTGGACGAGGGGGATTACATGGTATCACTGGACATCAAGGATGCTTACCTGCATGTCCCCATTTACCATCCTCACCAGGAGTACCTCAGATTTGTGGTACAGGATTGTCATTACCAATTCCAGACGTTGCCGTTCGGTCTATCCACTGCTCCGAGGGTCTTTACCAAGGTAATGGCCGAAATGATGATACTCCTTTGAAAGAAGGGAGTTTTAATTATCCCGTACTTGGACGATCTCCTGATAAAGGCGAGGTCCAGAGAGCAGATGTTGGTCGGAGTAGCACTATCTCGGGAAGTGCTACAACAGCACGGCTGGATTCTAAACATTCCAAAGTCACAGCTGGTCCCTACGACACGTCTACTGTTCCTGGGGATGGTTCTAGACACAGAACAGAAAAAAGTGTTTCTCCCGGAGGAGAAGGCCAAGGAGCTGTCATCTCTAGTCAGAGGCCTCCTAAAACCAAAACAGGTGTCTGTGCATCACTGCACGCGGATCCTGGGGAAAATGGTAGCTTCCTACGAAGCGATTCCATTCGGCAGGTTTCATACAAGAACCTTTCAGTGGGACCTGTTGGACAAGTGGTCCGGATCGCATCTTCAGATGCATCGACTGATAACCCTGTCTCCAAGGACAAGGGTGTCTCTGCTGTGGTGGCTGCAGAGTGCTCATCTTCAAGAGGGCCGCAGATTCGGCATACAGGACTGGGTCCTGGTGACCACGGATGCCAGCCTTCGAGGCTGGGGGGCAGTCACACAGGGAAGAAACTTCCAAGGACTATGGTCAAGTCAGGAGACTTCCCTGCACATAAATATTCTGGAACTAAGGGCCATTTACAATGCCCTAAGTCAGGCAAAACCCCTGCTTCAAAACCAGCCGGTACTGATCCAGTCAGACAACATCACGGCGGTCGCCCATGTAAACCGACAGGGCGGCACGAGAAGCAGGACGGCAATGACAGAAGCCACAAGGATTCTCCGATGAGCGGAAAATCACGTGTTAGCACTGTCAGCAGTGTTCATTCCGGGAGTGGACAACTGGGAAGCAGACTTCCTCAGCAGGCACGACCTCCACCCGGGAGAGTGGGGACTTCATCCAGAAGTCTTCCAAATTATTGTAAACCGTTGGGAAAGGCCACAGGTGGACATGATGGCGTCCCGCCTAAACAAAAAGCTAGAAAAGTATTGCGCCAGGTCAAGAGACCCGCAGGCGATAGCTGTGGACGCTCTAGTGACACCGTGGGTGTACCGGTCGGTTTATGTGTTCCCTCCTCTTCCTCTCATACCAAAAGGTACTGAGGATAATACGGAGAAGAGGAGTAAGAACTATACTCATTGTTCCGGATTGGCCAAGAAGAGCTTGGTACCCGGAACTTCAAGAAATGATCTCAGAGGACCCATGGCCTCTACCGCTCAGACAAGACCTGCTGCTGCAGGGGCCCTGTCTGTTCCAAGACTTACCGCGGCTGCGTTTGATGGCATGGCGGTTGAACACCGGATCCTGAAGGAAAAGGGCATTCCGGAGGAAGTCATTCCTACGCTGATTAAAGCTAGGAAAGAAGTAACCACAAACCATTATCACCGCATATGGCGAAAATATGTTGCGTGGTGTGAGGCCAGGAAGGCCCCAACGGAGGAATTTCAGCTGGGCCGTTTCCTGCACTTCCTACAGTCAGGGGTGACTATGGGCCTTAAATTGGGTTTCATTAAGGTCCAGATTTCGGCTCTATCGATTTTCTTCCAGAGAGAACTGGCTTCACTACCTGAAGTTCAGACTTTTGTTAAGGGAGTGCTGCATATTCAGCCCCCTTTTGTGCCTCCAGTGGCACCTTGGGATCTCAACGTGGTGTTGGATTTCCTAAAGTCACATTGGTTTGAGCCACTGAAAACCGTGGATTTGAAATATCTCACGTGGAAAGTGGTCATGTTGTTGGCCTTGGCTTCGGCCAGGCGTGTATCAGAATTGGCAGCTTTGTCATGTAAAAGCCCTTATCTGATTTTCCATATGGATAGGGCAGAATTGAGGACTCGTCCCCAGTTTCTCCCTAAAGTGGTATCAGCGTTTCATCTGAACCAACCTATTGTGGTGCCTGCGGCTACAAAAGACTTGGAGGCTTCCAAGTTGTTGGACGTAGTCAGGGCCCTGAAAATATATGTTTCCAGGACAGCTGGAGTCAGAAAGACTGACTCGCTATTTATCCTGTATGCGCCCAACAAGTTGGGTGCACCTGCTTCAAAGCAGACTATTGCTCGCTGGATCTGTAGTACGATTCAGCTTGCACATTCTGCGGCTGGACTGCCGCATCCTAAATCAGTGAAAGCCCATTCCACGAGGAAGGTGGGCTCTTCTTGGGCGGCTGCCCGAGGGGTCTCGGCTCTTCAACTTTGCCGAGCAGCTACTTGGTCGGGGTCAAACACGTTTGCTAAATTCTACAAGTTTGACACCCTGGCTGAGGAGGACCTAGAGTTTGCTCATTCGGTGCTGCAGAGTCATCCGCACTCTCCCGCCCGTTTGGGAGCTTTGGTATAATCCCCATGGTCCTTACGGAGTCCCAGCATACACTTAGGACGTCAGAGAAAATAAGAATTTACTCACCGGTAATTCTATTTCTCGTAGTCCGTAGTGGATGCTGGGCGCCCATCCCAAGTGCGGATTGTCTGCAATACTTGTACATAGTTATTGCTTAACTAAAGGGTTATTGTTGAGCCATCTGTTGAGAGGCTCAGTTGTTATCATACTGTTAACTGGGTATTGTATCACGAGTTATACGGTGTGATTGGTGTGGCTGGTATGAGTCTTACCCGGGATTCAAAATCCTTCCTTCTTGTGTCATCTTTTCCGGGCACAGTATCCTAACTGAAGTCTGGAGGAGGGTCATAGTGGGAGGAGCCAGTGCACACCAGTTAGACCTAAAGCTTTCTTTATAGTTGTGCCCAGTCTCCTGCGGAGCCGCTATTCCCCATGGTCCTTACGGAGTCCCAGCATCCACTACGGACTACGAGAAATAGAATTACCGGTGAGTAAATGCTTATTTTTCTCCCGCAGGATTACATACATCAAAACATGGTACATTGTACAAAGACATTAGAAGTACAGCAACTTGCAAAAACATACCGAGATAATTAAGAGCAATTAAACCCAGAGAGCTCATAGTTCTAATTTATAATTTAAGAAAGCCATCCCCTAAGAGAAATTATAAATTGTGTAATGACTTTCTTTTTATTAACTTTGAAGAGAAAAAACAATAAACCTGGGTTATAATCAACAAGCAGTGCTGTATTTTCAATATGCCGTGATGGGAGGTCTGACTTTACAGACCATATTAAATCAAAGAAACACAAACTTGTATCTCAAGCTTTAAATTACTGGAAGGTGACCAGAGTCTCCTACTTAAAACCAAAATGAAAGCCAGAGAACGTAATCATTGACACCATAATGTGAGCTTTATTTTTCTCTATCATCCATAAGGGATACTGGGGTCACTTAGTACGATGGGGTATAGATGGGGTCCAAAGGACCCAGTGCACTTTAAATTCTTCAAACAGGGTGTGCTGGCTCCTCCCCTCTATTCCCTCCCCAACAGCCCAGTTTAGAAAAATGTGCCCTCAGGAGAGGATGCACACTCTGGAGCTCCAGAGGCTTTTCTTCAATTTCATTTAAACTTTTCTTACTTTGAGGGACTCTGGGGGAAGGACTGACACCGGCCTCCTGGAGGCACTGAGTCGGATCCCACTGACAGGACAATCGTCCCACAGCAAGCCGCACACCCCCATAACAGAGCCTGAGATAAGAAGAGTGGTGAGTGTTATTGGGGGTCCCGCTAGCAGCCCCCCCCCCACCGGTTCTTGGTGTTGCGTGGACGAAGGGCGGGCATACGTACTCCCTCTGGGGTAATCCCATAGCCCTCCCCCTTCCCCCCACACAGACCTGCAGCGGCTGTAAAATTAGGTGTTGGGTCCTCAATTTGCACATTATAGGGGACATTGCCAGTATAAAAATGCCTGTAGCTATGGCACCCATAGCAGGGGGCGGAGCTACCTCAGAGCAGGACCAGCGGCTTCCTGGCACCATTTCCTGCACTCTTAGTGCTGCAGCAGGACAGCCAGCTCCTCCACAGGATACTCCACAGCCAGACACTGGTACGGGGGTGTCGTTAAGGGGGAGAGCCCGCTGTGGGACTCGTGTATTAGGCTCATCATGCACTATACAACCAAATTGCCTATCTTCTAACTTCTGAATTGTTAGTTACAGGCTGGGTGCTTGTCCCTCCTCTCTGAATCTCCACACATACTGGGCTGGGCAGGCTTTTGTGTGTGTGTGTGTGTGTGTGTGTGTGTGTGTGTGTGTGTGTGTGTGTGTGTGTGTGTGTGTGTGTGTGTAAATGTTCCCTGTCAGCATGGTGAAAAATATTTTCACACCAGATTTTCCCCCTCCCCTGCAGATTCATGTGGGGGTGATTTACAAGAACCAGCTTGGAGGATCATAGACCAGAACATAGAGTGGGATACCTGGATTGGTGGTTATAAATGTGCCTCTTATACAAGGAAAACCAGGGAAGTACTGCTCTTATTTAATAAATCTTTGCATTATATTCAGGATGAATGGTTTGACCCTGATGGGAGATTTTTATTTTTGAAAGTGGATTTTGAATGGGAATGGTTCACGCTAGCATGTATTTACACCCCCACAGGGCCGAATGTGGCCTTTACATACACACACACACAGAATCGACCATAGCTGACATCCTCTTGTCTGATCATGCCTTCATTACCCTTACACTTACCCTATCGACGCCTCATCCATACTCTCATAACTGGTGCTTCCCAGATTACCTAGCCTCCTCTGAAGACTTTAAACTTTATTTAATTCAATCTTTTCTTAATTATGCCCAGGATTAATAGTGTTCATACGGGTGATATAAATCTTTTCTGGCAGGCTTCAAAACCGGTCCTTCTGGGCCACGTATTATCTTATGTAGCCGCTTTCCAGGTCAGATTGTCCTACGCAACCTGCAAAGTTACCTCAACATATTCACAATTGCTAGCTAATCCTTCCGAACCTAATCGGCTACTATACAAGGATGCCAAGTTGATTCATGACACCCTTTGTACTGAACAGGCTAAATTATTCTTATCATTCCAATCTAATAAATATTTTCAATGTGGTAATCGCCCCGAGAAACTGCTGGCTAATTTTATTGAAAGTTTCCTCGGCCCCTAAATACATACCATCCATTCAAAATGGCCAGGGCTCCTTAGCACTGACTCTGGAGACAATTAGTGATGTTTTCCTTGAATTTTTTTTAAACCCTCTACACAGCACCCCCTGATCAGCCCATTACAGGTCTAGACTTCTTAACTCAGGCAAGCCTCCCTACCCTTTCTGACGATGACGGAGACCTTCTTAGCTCTCCCATCACAGACGCAGAATTGGAGATGGTGATTAAATCTCTACCTACCGGGAAGGCCCCAAGCCCAGATAGCCTATCTGCTGCATACTACAAACTCCACTCCCCACATGTTCGAGAACACCTTTTCAGACTCTATAACTCCATCCTCAAAGGACATTCGGCCCCTCCTGACTTTAATACCGCTAGGGTAATAGTTCTACCCAAACCAAATAAAGACCCCACCTTAGTTTCTTCGTATAGACCGATTTTCCTTTTGAATCAAGATTTCAAGATTTTTACTAAAACTCCTGCTTCCCGCCTTCAGATGGTTTTGCCTAAATTATTACATCCTGCACAGACAGGTTTTCAATTCTCAACGTCCGCTCATTGTTGCCGGCTATGATTAAGACACATTGGCCCTCATTCCGAGTTGATCGCACCAAGCAACTTTTTGCTGCTGGTGCGATCAACTAATCTCTGCCTATGGGGGAGTGTATTTTAGCATAGCAGGGCTGTGAACGCTTGTGCATCCCTGCTATGCTTAAAAAGTTTTCTGTAAAACAAGACCAGGGTAAGAGTTACTTACCCTGTGCGACGGCTCCAGCGATGAAGGTCCCAGTCCTGACGTCAGCATCTACCCTGCGTTCACCTAGACACGCCTGCATTTTTCTTACCACTCTCCGAAAATGGCTGGAAACGGTGAGTATCCGCCTCGGAACACCTCCCGCCAGTCCTTCTTCTTGCGATCGCCGCTGCGATCACAATTGTTGCGGGCGGCGTCGATGCCCAGTGACAATCGTCGCCAGGCAACGATGCGCGTGCGCAATGCGTCCACTGCGCATTTCTGACCCGTTCGCACAGCAGCGAAGAACCGCTGCGTGCGAACGGGTCGGAATGACCCCCCATAGCTCTCGGGAGACGGGAAACATAGTCCTCAGTTGTGACGCCGATAAGGCCTTTGACAGGGTGTCCTGGGCGCAGCTAAGTAGAATTCTTCAGCATCAGGAATTTGGCCCGGACTTTTTGCATATGTTTCAACCTGGCCTTAGACCCCCTTTTTCGGCATTTTTTAAAGGAAGATGGATGGCATGAAATTAAATTGGACCACCTGTAACTTAAATTCTCAGCATTGGCTGATGACATGATCTTGCTTTATTTCAGTAACCCTCGTGCGGCACTACCCCATTTGCTATCCATTTTTAATTCCTTTGAATTAGTATCTGGGTTTAAAATTAATTATTCCAAAACCGACGCTTTGGCCTTTTTCCCCTCTGCCAAAGGGATAAGGGGTATCTTTTCTCCTACCCAGGACATGGTCTAAGTATTCTTGTATTTGTGCCCTCAGCCTTATGTTCACCCTGTTCATGCTCTTGATTTTCTTTTGTTGTACTGTTTTTTCCCTTGATTGATTACTGTAATATTTTACAAGACTCCTGGTTTCTGTTCTTTATATCTGTGCAGCTACTGTGTATTGATTGTATTGTTTTTGCCTGTCAATAAAGTTTAAAAAAAACCAAAAAAAAAAAAACTAGGATGGCTGACATGTCCAATGAGTTAACTACTGCTAGACAGGAAAGGCAGCTGTTGCAACAGTCTATGGCTTGCTCTGACTAAGTATAAGACAGCAGATGTGTAACATTTCTCTCACATCCACTACCCCATGGGGGAAATACCAAGTTGATCGCAGCAGGAATTTTGTTAGCAGTTGGGCAAAACCATGTGCACTGCAGGGGAGGCAGATATAACATGTGCAGAAAGAGTTAGATTTGGGTGGGTTATTTTGTTTCTGTGCAGGATAAATACTGGCTGCTTTATTTTTACACTGCAAATTAGATTGCAGATTGAACACACCACACCCAAATCTAACTCTCTCTGCACATGTTAAATCTGCCTCCCCTGCAGTGCACATGGTTTTGCCCAACTGCTAAAAAAAATTCCTGCTGCGATCAACTTGGAATTACCCCCCATAAGCGGGGGTTACCTGACATCCTCTCGGAATCCGAGGAGGAGGTGCCAGAAGTGAAAGAAGGGGAGGAACTGGAATCTACTGCTGAGGTGGATGATTCCTCTCAGGTGCAAGGAGTGGAATCACTTATCCTTGCTGTAAGGGATGTTTTACATATTCCTGGGAATGAAGCGGATGTACAGCAATCCTTTTTCTCTGCACAGAAAAAAGTGCTGGTGGGTCATTCCATGGTAACAAATGTCACATTTTGAAATATATTTCATGTGAAATATATTTTTTTGAGCATGTGTATCGAATATTTTGTGCAAAGTAAATGTTTGTGTGGTACATGATATGCTTTAATTGTGATGCAAAGCTTGTCATGAAAACTGGTAACAAACGTTACATAAATGACCCTGGTCACCTTTCCTGATTCATAGGAATTGGATGATCTTTTCAGGGAGCCATGGGCTACTTCTGACAAGAAATTCCAGGTGACAAAGAAATTGGTTGCCGCCTTTCCCTTTGCGCAGGAGGGGTGCAAGGTCTGGGAGACTCCCCCTGCTGTGGATGCTTCAGTATCACGCCTGTCAAAAAAGACAGTGCTACCTGTTACAGGGGCTACTGCCTTAAATGAACCCGTAGATAGGAAAATAGAGAACACTATGAAATCTATTTATGTTGCAGCAGGAGCCTCCCAAAGGCCTGTTATTGGGTGACATATATACCTGGGCAGGTAACCTTCAGGAGGGCCTAACTGGGGATAAGTCCCTGGCTGAAATGGTGATGATGATTCAGCATATCCAGGAATCTGCTAGTTTCCTCTGTGAAACAAGTCATAGGCATTATAAATGCTTGTACTTCTACCATGGCGGTTTCTGCACGCAGAGCACTGTGGCTCCTCAGTGGGTGGCAGCTGCAGAGTCAAAACAGAGTGTAGTGGCATTGCCTTTCACAGGAGATTGGCTATTTGGAGGTGAGTTAGACACATGGATTTTGAAGGCTACTTCTGGAAAATCCATGTACCTCCCGTCTGCAGCGCCACCGGCTAGATGCTCTTACACGTGGCCTTCGCTACAGTCCTTTCAAGCCACAAGATTTAAGGGAAAAGCCAGAGGTGCCTCAGATGCTGCAAGAGGGTCCAGAGGTAAGTCCCGTAAACCTGCTACCACAGGATCTCAGGGCCAGGGCGTCAGCTCAGTCTCTTCTAAATCTCAGCATGATGGTGTCCCTCTGCTCAGGGTGGAAGCTCGACTGAGATTCTTCAGCCTCATTTGGGAAGTCTCCTGCCAGGATGCTTGGGTAAAAGGCCTGATCTCCCAGCGCTACAAACTGGAGTTTGAATGCTCTGCAGCTCACAGGTTTTTCATGTCGAGCTTACTGGCTTCCGAGGACATGCATCTTACGCTACAGGAGGCCATTTGAAAATTGGTTCAGACTCAAGTCATTGTTCCAGTGCCACTGCAACAATGGGGTGAGGGATATTATTCCAGCCTTTTTGTGGTACCAAAACCGGATGGTTCAGTGAGGCCCATTTTGAACCTCAAAGCATTAACCCATATCTGTTTTCCGGTTCAAAATGGAATCTCTGAGAGCAGTGATCTCTGGTCTGGAGGAGGGGGAGTTATTAGTCTCTCTGGACATAAAGGACGCATACCTCCATATTCTGATATAGCCGCCTCATCAAGCCTACCTCAGGTTTGCTCTGCTGGACGAACACTATCAGTTCCAGGCGCTACCCTTCGACCTATCCACGGCTCCAAGGGTGTTCGCAAAAGTGATGGTGGAAATGATGTTTCAACTCAGGATTCAGGGGGTGAACATTGTCCCTTCCATGGATGATTTGATAAAAGCAAGATCAAAGGAACAACTGTTGGACAGCATCTGCCGCACGACAACCCTACTGTTGACCATGGTTGGATTCTAAACTTTTAAAAATCCCACCTTGAGCCGGCCCAGCGTCTCCAGTTCTTCGGGATGGTCTTGGACATGGTGGCTCAGAAGGTCTTCCTTCCTGCAGATGAGGATGCTTCAAGAGTTGGTTCGGGTGGTTCTGCAGCCAAACCGGGTCTCGGTACATCTTTGCACCCGCCTGTAGGGAAAGATGGTGGCCTCCTTCGAGGCCTTTCAATTCGGCAGATTCCATGCAAGGACATTCCAACTGGATCTCCTGAATAAATGGTAGGGTTTGCATCTGCAGATGCACCAGGTCAAATGACTCTCACCGCAGGCCAGAATCTCTCTCCTGTGGTGGTTGCAGCTCTTCAACCTCTTGGAAGGTCGGAGCTTCGGGCTCCAGGATTGGATTCCCTTGACCATGGATGCGAGCCTTCGAGGTTGGGGAACTGTCACCCAAGGGGCACAGTTCCAGGGCAGGTGGTCAAGCCACAAAGACGTTCTTCCAATAAACATACTGGAACTCAGGGCGATCTACAATGCTCTGCTGCAGGCGTCTCACCTGCTTCAAGGTCAACGCCACGGCTGTGGTGTACATCAATTGGCAGGGAGGGACAAAGAGCAGAGCCTGCATGCGGGAGGTATCCAAGATACTCCTCTGGGTAGAAAGGAATGCAAGGGCAGTATTGGCCATAATCATCCCAGGAGTGGACAACTGGGAGGTGGAATTCCTAAGTCCGTCACAACCTACACCCAGGGGAGTGGGGTCTACATCCGCAAGTATTTCGACAAATAACGGATCGGTGGGGCTGGCCGCAGATCGATCTGATGGCCTCTCGATTCAACAACAAGCTTTGGTGTTGAGTCGACAAGGGACCTTCTGGCGGTGGCTGTGGATGCGCTGACAATGCCATAGGCTTACCAGCTGGTGTACCTGTTTCATCCAATTTTGTTGCTCCCCAGCGTTCTAAAAAGACTCAGAAGGGAGGGAGTTCACTGCCCCTGATTGGCCTCAGAGTTTGGTATGCGGATCTTCTGGCCATGGCAGAAAACCCCTGGCCTTTGCCACTGCGGGAGGATCTTCTTCAGCAAGGGCCATTCATATAGCCGGACTTACGGCATATTCGTTTAACGGCATGGCGGTTGAGTGGAACCTTCTAGCTGAGAAAGGAATACCGGACAAGGTTATTGCAACCACGATTCAGGCCAGAAAAGCTGTCACGTAACAACATTACCACCATATCTGGAAACGTTATGTCTCCTGCTGTGAGGGCCGAAGGTATCCGGCTGTGGATTTCAACCTGGGGTGCTTTTTGCATTTCTTGCAGGCTGGTGTGGATATGGGCCTAAGGTTGGGCTCCATCAAAGTTCAGATCTTGGCCTTGTCCATTTTCTTTCAGAAGAAATTGGCTGCATTACCTGAAGTCCAGACGTTCTTACAGGGTGTCCTTCGCATCCAGCCCCCCTTTGTGCCGTCCACGGCACCTTGGGATCTCAACATGGTTTTGACCTTTCTCCGATCCTCTTGGTTTGTACCAAGGACAAGCACCTTACCTGGAAGATGGTTATGCTATTGGCATTAGCTTCAGCTAGGTGTGGTTCGGAACTTGGAGCTTTGTCCTGCAAGAGTCCCTGCTTGGTATTTCATGAGGACAGAGTGGAGCTCAGGACTCGTCAGCAGTTCCTGCCTAAGATGGTGACAATGCCGTTTTATATGCAGGAATGAAAGTTATACCTTAAACACACCTTAATACATTTTACCATGGAGCCGCTGCGGCCGCTGTACTTAATACACACTCTACATACTTTGTACACTATTAGCGTACAAAGTCCCGTGCTGTGTACGGACTTAGCGTACAAACGCCGTGCTGACGGTACAAAGTACTCACAGCGCGTACACACCCAGAGATACACTTTAAACCTTCTACAGCAATGCAATGCAATAATAATACACTTTAAACCTTATACAGCAATGCAATGCAATGATAATACACTTTAAACCTTAGCAGGGCAATGAAGACACGACACCAGATTGTAATTAAACCGCTGGGTTCCGACACCACAGGGTATTATTGCTGAAAGGGGGTTACAATACAAATAATACAATACAATATAACAGAGTAAATGGCTACATTCAATGGTACATACTTGAGTGAACAAGCTTGCGCAACCCGGCCGGTCCCCGGTCATCTGATAGATAACTTTGTGAGTTTTGTGTCTGACCAAGCTGCAGCAGGCTTTATTTATACAATTCTTCCAAAAGCAATACAATGGATACTGTAATCCCTTTGTCCATTGGACACAGGAATGCACTTTTACAGTACAGGAGAGGTCATAGGTCGATTTGAATAGGTAGGCAATGTCTTACCCAACTGCTCTTGTGGGTGGTCTCCTCTGGATTCCCGCCGCATACATAATGTACAGTAAATACAATTTATCTCTATATTCTGCCTCTGCACATAACTATCCGCAGGAACATGCGATCTTCCGCAGACCAACACCAGAATGTTACCCTTAAAATACCCTACAGCTGGATACCAAACACCACCTTATAACCTTAGTCTGTCCCCTCTTATCCTGTAAAGGGGAATCCCTTTGTTCTGTTACCATCTAAACATCTATTACTTTCTGATGTGATGCAAGGAGACTATGTGTACATTGTGCACTATTTGGATTAAATATGTAATGTATTTTGATAGCCTTCCATGCGTTCACAAACTCTACCGTAAATACTCATACCACGCGCTAATGCGCAGGACCGCGGGAGCGACCATACGCAAATTGCGAATATGCGCACGCACAGCAGAGCAAGCACGCGCATGGAGGCCATCTGTGTGTAGTTTGTACATGATGTGTGTACTGCAATATTTTTCGACTTTGACAATGGGTTCTGCATTCCACCTGAATCATCCTATCATGGTTCTGGCGGCTTCCTCCACTTCCTAAAACCATGAGTCCTTGGATGTGGTGCGAGCCCTGATGATTTGTGTCAATAGGATGGCTGCTGTCCAGAAATCAGATTCCCTCTGTGCTGTATGATGCTCAAAAGAAGTGTAGTCCTGCTTCAAAGCAGTTGATTGCCCGTTGGATTAGGCTTAGTATTCAACAGGCCTACATTTTGGCGGCCTGGTCGGTTCCTCAATCTATCAATGCCCACTCTACTGGGTCAGTGGGTTCTTCCTGGGCGGCTGTCCGTGGTGTCGTATCTTCCTTGCAACTATGCCGGGCCGCTACTTTGTTAGGGACAAACACGTTTCTCGAGTTCTACAGGTTTAATACCCTGGCTAAAGAGGATGTTTAAATCGGACATACGGTGTTGCAGACATCTCAGCACGTTCCCACCTGTTCTGGGAGCTTTGGGACATCCCCATCGTTCTAAGTGACCCCAGTATCCCTTATGGATGATAGAGAAAATAGGATTTTAATTAACTACCAGTAAATCTTTTTCTCGTAGTCCATAAGGGATACTGGCAGCCTGCCTCTGTGCTTCGACCTTTCTGCAAGTTGTTCTTGTTGAAGTTGTTGGACTCAGCTGTTGCTGTTTCTGTTTCACTGGGTGTTGCTAGTTTGTTTGTTCTGCTGTGTGCTGGTTGGTTAATCTCACCACTAGTTGTCTTGTCATGTTTCCTCCTTTCAAGTATGTATCTCCTTCGGGTACAGTTTTCCTAGACTGGGCTATGCAGGAGGGCATAGAGGGGAGGAGACAGCACACCCTGTTTGAAGAATTTAAAGTGCACCGGCTCCTTTGGACCCCATCTATACCCCATCATACTAAGCGACCCCAGTATCCCTTATGGACTACGAGAAAAGGAGTTACTGGTATGTAATTACAATCCTATTTTTTATTTGTTCAGTACACAATTATTATTATTTTTATGAAAATGCACATAGTTAAGATGGGATACTGTATGTACGATGTACCGGCGGATGGGATGCCGTCTGTCATGATCCCGAAAGCGGGATCCCATCCACCAGAATGGCGGCAGCAGGCTGTGCTCGCTACAGGTTATATTCTCCCTCTATGGGTGTTGTGGGCACAGGCAGAAGGAGAATAACCTGTGTCTGCATTTCCCCGCATGTTGGGATTGTAACCGCCGGGATTCCGACTGGCCGTAATTTAACCGCTTCCCGTTAGGATAAACTGTGGGCTTTAAAAGTGCTTTAAATGTCCAAACACCACGAAATTCTATGTATAACCTTCACGGCAATACAATTCCCATATTTTGGCAGAATCCTGATGATTTTGGCTGTATTTCATATGTGAGAATTAACGTGTCCCGGATTTTTTATGTTTTTAAATGTAGCAATCCTAGAGCCGATGATTCCTCCCCTTCAGCGCCGGAGGGCATGAAATATAGCATGGCTGCTGTGCTGACCCACAAAGCCCCTATAGTGACATGTGTATCCAAATAAAGCTATTTTTATGCTCATCAGATATAATCTTGCTTATCTGAAAGGGGTCTTAATCTCTATGAATATAAAACCGCTAAAACGTATGATTAGAAAACACAAGTGGTGTAGTATGTCAATATAAGTAATAGAAATAAGCTAAGATATATTATGCCCACCAGAAGGTGTATTAATGTCTGCTTTTCATAAATAGCCTGGCTTCTTAATGGGTTCTTCATAAGTATCTCGAGCAAAGAAGAAAACAGCAATGTTGAATATTTGTAATAGGTAAAAAGCAATAACTAGATCTGCGTACCTAGAAGGAAATTTGCTGCAGTGTAATAAAGTAATAAAAGGATACAAAACTGTCTTTGGGTGCTCCACAAATACCGCTTTCTTCAAGCTTTCCATTCATGTTCCTCAAAGTTAGGTAACTGAACCGACAATAGTGTTATGCTGTATAATGAATGTATTACTTCTAACACATTTTGGGGGAGATTTACTAAGCAGTCAAAAGAGGCAGTAGAGAAGTTTCCCATGGCAACCAATCAGCTGCTCTGTATTATTTTTTAGTAAGCAAATTAAGAATGTAACTGCAATTCTGAATGGTTGCCATGGTCAACTTCTCCACTGGCTCACTTTTCCACTCTTTTCACTGCTTAGTGCATTTCCCCTAAGATGCCTGTACATGTATTAGAAGACAAATATAGCTTATCCGAGATCCTTATCGACATTAATAATGGAAAATTAGTTGGCCATAGGAAAGTCCCAAACCAAAATGTCTATACAAGGGTATCCAATAAATCCCATGAGGCTTATGGTGGTCATTCCGAGTTGATCGCTAGCTGCATTTGTTCGCTGTGCAGCGATGAGGCTAAAAAACAGCACTTCTGCACATGCGTATGCGGCGCAATGCGCACGCGCGACGTACTATTACAACGAACTATGTAGTTTCACACAGGGTCTAGCGATGCTTTTCAGTCACACTGGTGGGCGCAGTGTGATTGACATTAAGTGGGCGTTTCTGGGTGTCAACTGACCGTTTTCAGGGAGTGTTCGAAAAAATGCAGGCGTGGCTAGGCGATCGCAGGGCGGGTTTGTGACGTCAAAACAGGAACTGAACAGTCTGAAGTGATCGTAATCGCTGAGTAGGTTTTGAGCTACTCTGAAACTGCACAAAAAAACTTTGTAGCCACTCTGCGATACATTCGTTCGCAATTCTGCTAAGCTAAAATACACTCCCATTGGGCGGCAGCATAGCATTTGCACGGCTGCTATAAACTGCTAGCGAGCGATCAACTCGGAATGACCCCCAATGTCTACAAACTAGTGTACATACTCCCAACATTTGAAGTGGAAAAATTAGGTCAGGGGTCATATTCATGTAACCCCAGTACATGTATATATGGCAAATGCTGTGCAAATACCTGTAATATTAATTTTTATGTGAACTGGCCTAAATGTATATGCTAAAGTGTATTGTATTCCCTCTGTTTTTATTTATGCCTGGGTGCACAGAGAGCTGTGTGGGGGATGGTGGAAAGTGGACCACAGGCATGAGACAGAGGAGCTGCAGGAGAAGCTGGGAGGAGTATCCAGGGGCAGGACTCTTCAGAAGCAAGTCCAGCCTCTCGGGCCATAGCCAGTGAGCGGTTAATTGGGTAGGAAGGCAGCACCAGAGGCGCAGGGCTTCATGATTGACAGAGTGAATGGGAGTCTTTGATTTGAGGTCTCTGGAAAGAAAGGTTACACTATGCCTGAGACTTAGGTTGGGTACACACCATACTTACCGACAATCTGGCTGCCCCCTCGGGAGGAGGCATCCAGGTTGGAGCAGCAGGGGCGTGGCGATGATGCAGGATGATGTTTAGGGGCGTGGTCACACAATCACGTCATTGTGGCCCCGCCCCCTGTCTAGCAATGCCGATAATATTGGCATTGCAAGGCAGAGGGCGCGGCCAGGATGCCGCGAATCACGTCGTCTGATCCACAGACCACCCACTTTGAACTGCACCGCCGGGGGTTTGCTAGGGGATGCGGGGGTTGCGGGTGGTGGGCGCTCGGCCGGGAGACATGCCCACTCTTCTGGGGGGCCGGGAGCGCCACCTGATTTTCGGGAGCCTCCCGTGCCATTCCAGGATAGTAGGCAAGTATGGTACACAGCTGAACGGTGTCTGCATGATATGTAATGTCCAGCCAAATCGGAATGACATATCATCCGGATCATATAGTCTGTGCCCACGATTTACACGTACCCGCACTGACTGAGCGGCCGATCAAGATAAGTGTACACACCAATCGGCCGCTCGATTTTGGTCCATGTCGTGCAGCTGGGTGGTCATTTAAATTTGCCAGCCCAGCTGTGATGTTGCCCTCGCATCAAGTGTATGTACACACAGCACGATGCATCAATATATCTGCAGGGATCCGTCGGCATTCTCGGCGTTAGGATTTTGACGGTCTGGATCCTGACTGCTGGTATCCTGACCGCATTCCCCTATGGATTCTCACATTAGCATAAGGTATTAAATCAGGCTTCCATGACTGCTCAAATTTGCAGTCACTTTGACTCAGAATCAGACCCACAGTGTTTTCTCTCTCATTTTACTCTCTCTTCCATTTTTTTTATGTCTAACACCTTATTTTTTTTGCCAGAAACTGTATTTTAGTCTCTTTATTTGTTTCTTTTACAGTTAATTGTTTTTCTGTTTTGGATGTATTTTTATAATATTGATGTTTGTTATTTCTCTTACGTCCTTGGGGATACTGGGAATCCATTTAGTACCATCGGGTATAGATGGGTCTACTAGGAGCATTGGGCACGTTAAGAATTTGATAGTGTGTGCTGGCTCCTCTCTCTATGCCCCTCCTACCAGACTCAGTTTAGAAAATGTGCCCGGAGGAGCCGGTCACGTTGCTGGAAGCTCCTGAAGAGTTTTCTGCATTTATTTTATCTGTTATTTTCAGACAGGACTGGATGGCACCAGCCTGCCTGCTTCGTGGAACTTAGGAGGGGGGGGGGGGAATGGCCCAACCTCTTGAAGGGTTAATGGTCCCATTTCCCGCTGACAGCACACTAGCTCCTGAGGGAACTATTCGGAAGCCCCACCACGGCGAGTGTACATTCCCGCAGCACGCCGCCACCCCTAACAGAGCCAGAAGAAAGAAGAGTGGTGAATACTAAGCCGGTATCCCGGTTAGCGGGTCGCCCGGCCATTATGGCGGCATGAGGGTACGGAGACGCACGGCTTCTACATGGGGCGGCTGGGAACATGGGGCGAACTGAGTCTCAGTATACTATATGTGTACACAGTACCCAGACTGACATTACAGACTTAAAAGGGGGCTGACTCTCCATTTTAGGCACAAAAATACCTCAGCCAGTATAAAAAAGAGCGGGAAGACCGCGCACCATTGAAGGGGCGGGGCTTCACTGTGAGCGGATCCAGCAACTCACTAGTGCCATCTTCCCTCTGCAACTGACACAGACGCTGACTGACAGGGATGCGCAGCTCCTCCGGATTACCTCGGTGGTACCAGGGGGTCATAGCAGGGGGGGGGAGCGTTTATCAGTGTACTGAGTCCCTAATCTAGGTACTTAGTCTGCGATCCGGCTAAGCTTGGCATTAGCGGTAAGGGTGTTGGCAAAGTGTTCCTCTTCTCCAGGGGGTTCACTACTGTGTACTCAGTGTAGTGTACCTTCCCAGGCTAGCGGGGCAGTGCCCTCTTGGCTGGATTCCATTAAGGGAGTTATTTCCAATATTTCTATTAAATTGTCCCGCAATGAGAAAGATACGCAATACTTAAGACAATCAATGACTGAGTTTATGAAAAGAGACTCGGTACCCAAACCAGCATCTCAGTCCCCTGCCATTTGTCCGCAAAAATGTACTTTGGCCCATATCCTGCAGTCTGACTCTGATGATGAACGGTCAGACATGGAGGAGGGGGAGGCTACTCTGTCACAGGGAATAGAGGCTCTCATAGAGGCGATCAGAGAAGTTCTGCATATCCCTGATAAGGTGACAGAGGAGAGTGAGGAATCTTATTTTAATATAAAAAATAAATCCTCAGCCACTTTTCCTGTGTCAAAGGAACTAAATACCCTGTTTGAAGAACCATGGGTTAATCCTGAAATTTCAAATCCCTAAAAGGTTGCTATCATCTTTTCCTTTTCCTCCTAAGGATAGGAAAAAATGGGAAAATCCACCGATAGTGGATGCATCAGTATCCAGGCTGTCACGAAAAATTGTATTGCCTGTCCCGGGTACAGCCTCCCTAAAAGACACGGCTGATCATAGAATTGAGACTACACTCAAATCCTTGTATACAGCTGCTGGGGTGGCCCAGAGACCCACTATAGCATGTGCAGAAAGAGTTAGATTTGGGTGGGTTATTTTATTTCTGTGCAGGGTAAATACTGGCTGCTTTATTTTTACACTGCAAATTAGATTGCAGATTGAACACACCACACCCAAATCTAACTCTCTCTGCACATGTTAAATCTGCCTCCCCTGCAGTGCACATGGTTTTGCCCAACTGCTAACAAAATTTCTGCTGCGATCAACTTGGAATTACGCCCCAAGGACGAGTTGGCTACCCGTGATCTTCCAGTTCAGTTAGAAGATTTAATCTCCCTGTGTGTTAAAATAAATCTACATCTCAGAGAGGTCTAGAGCGGCAGGCAAAAGTTTTCTCCAGAATTTCTTCCCCGCCTCTGCATCATCCAGTGTCAGCACAGAAGAACCTAAGCAAGCGGGTAGATCTAGGCTATCACCGGAAGAATGATCCAGGAGGCAAAAAGAGAAATTGTGTTTGTATTGTGCCGCTTCCGGTCACTTTATCGGGTTCTGTCCTGAGCGTCCGGGAAAACACCAAGCCCTAACCTGCAATGGGGGAGTCAGGTTAGGCTGTTTAATAAAGTCTCCTCCTTCTCCTGACTTAGTACTTCCAGTTACGCTTGTGACTCCAGCAGGTTCCTATCACGTCTCTGCCCTGGCGGACTCCGGGGCAGCAGGGAACTTCATTACCTTAGACCTTGTAAAAAAAAATGTATATTTCAGTCTCTTCATTGTCTCAGCACCTCTACCTGACTGCAGTCGATGGTAGTAAAATTCTTGGCAGTGATGTCACACATCAGACAGCTTCTGTTACCATCCAAGTAGGGGTTCTTCATCAGGAACGCATTGAGTTTCTCATCATTCCTAATTCTTCTTACGACATCGTGCTAGGTTGCCGTGGTTACGACTCCACAATCCTCACATCAATTGGGCCTCACTTCAGATTGAAGAATGGAGTGATTATTGCCAGAAGCATTGCATAAGTGAAGTAACTCCTATCCGGTCCACTGAGATTAAGCCCTTGCCCGGTCTACCCACAGCATATGAAGAATTTTGTGATGTATTCAGTGAACAGGCAGCTGTTACCTCCTCATCGTAAATGGGATTGCCCCATTGACCTTCTTCCCGGAAAGTCCCCTCCTAAGGGTCGCACATACCCACTCTCGGTACCCGAGACTAATGCAATGTCTGATTACATTCAAGAAAATCTGCAAAAAGGTTTCATCCGCCCTTCCTCCTCTCCCGCCGGAGCGGGTTTCTTCTTTGTAAAAAAGAAAGATAGAGGCCTGCTTCCCTGCATTGATTACAGAGGCTTAAACAACATAACAGTCAAAAACAGTTATCCTCTTCCTCTCATAACTGAGCTATTCGATCGTGTCAAGGGAGCAAAGGTCTTCACCAAACTGGACCTCAGAGGAGCATATAATTTAATCAGAATCCGTGAGGGCGATGAATGGAAAACAGCTTTCAACACCAGAGATGGGCATTACGAGTACCTTGTAATGCCCTTCGGATTAAGTAATGGCCCCGCAGTTTTTCAAGAGTTTGTGAATGATATATTCAGAGATGTATTATACAAGTTCCTCGTAGTATATCTCGACGACATCTTGATATTTTCCCAAGATCTCCAAACCCATCGCAGTCAGGTGAAAGAAGTCCTGTCCCGTTTACGTACAAATAAATTGTACGGTAAACTCTCCAAGTGTACCTTTGAAGTACCCTCTATACCTTTCTTGGGGTACATTATCTCCGGCTCAAAATTACAGATGGACCCCGAAAAACTTGAGGCCATCAACGGTTGGTTCCAACCAACTACACTAAAGGCTGTCCAGCGCTTCATTGGCTTTTCTAATTATTATAGAAAATTTATCAGGGGATTCTCCACGCTCATCTCTCCAATTACAGCCCTGACCAAAAAAGGAGCAAATCCCGCAGCCTGGTCTGAAGAAGCCTTGTCCTCGTTCCATCTGCTAAAACAAGCCTTCATCTCTGCTCCTATTCTCCAGCAACCAGACCCTGATAAGCCCTTTTCCCTTGAGGTTGATGCCTCCAATGTGGGTATTGGCGCAGTGCTATCCCAGACCGCAGAAGATGGGAAGCAACATCCATGCGTTTTTTTCTCATGAAAATTCCTTCCTGCAGAAAAAAACTACTCCATTGGCGATCAAGAGTTGTTAGCGATCAAGTTGGCATTGGAAGAGTGGAGGTACTTGTTAGAGGGTGCCAAATTCACCGTAACCATTTTTACAGACCACAAGAACTTGCTCTACCTCCAAGAGGCCCAGTGCCTGAATCCTCGCCAAGCCCGCTGGTCACTATTCTTCTCACATTTTGATTTCAAGATCTTGTATCGTCCAGGCTCCCAGAATGTAAAGGCAGAAGCATTATCACGGTCCATGGAGGAAGATGTTCAGCCTCATGACCAGCATCCCATCATCAGTTCCACTGCCTTTGCCACCACTCACGTGTCTCCTGTGCCACCTCCAGGGAAGATATATGTGTCACCTGAACTTCGGCCGAAGTTACTATCTTGGGCTCACGCCTCACCCTTTTCTGGACATCCTGGGGTTCTCAAGACACTTGAACTTGTTCATCGCTCTTACTGGTGGCCCAAAATGAGAAAAGACATCCAA
The DNA here is from genome assembly GCF_028390025.1 of Pseudophryne corroboree. Classification (NCBI taxonomy): domain Eukaryota; kingdom Metazoa; phylum Chordata; class Amphibia; order Anura; family Myobatrachidae; genus Pseudophryne; species Pseudophryne corroboree. Next base: position 510,781,222 of record NC_086444.1, read on the forward strand.
GATTTTGTGGCCTCTTGTTCCACATGTGCTCAACATAAAGTACATCGCCAAGCTCCTGCAGGTGCTCTCCTCCCATTGCCCATTCCTACGCGTCCATGGACACACTTATCCATGGACTTCATCTCAGAGCTCCCGAAGTCCCAAGAGTGTAATACCATCTGGGTAGTAGTGGATCGATTCTCAAAGATGGCACACTTTATACCACTCACCGGTCTACCTTCGGCTCCCAAGCTCGCCCAAATATTCATACAGCATATTTTCAAGATTCATGGACTTTCTACAGAAATTGTCTCCAACCGCGGTGTACAATTCGTAGCCCGCTTCTGGAAATCCCTTTGTTCTGCCTTACAAGTGAAGTTACATTTCTACACAGCGTATCACCCCCCCATTCCAATGGGCAAATGGAGAGGGTCAACCAGGAGCTTGAAGCATTCCTCAGGCTGTACATTTCCTCTTCACAGGATAACTGGGTTAGTCTACTTCCTTGGGCAGAGTTTGCCCATAATTTCAGGTACCATACGGCTACGGGTTATTCACCATTCTATATTGTGTACGGTCAACATCCGCATCCACCTAACTTCGAGGCACTACCAGCTTTAGAAGTGCCAGCTGCATCTTCTACACTCAAGCACTTCTCTCTAGTTTGGAAAAATGTCCATGTCTCGCTCAAGAAAGCTTCCAAGCAATATAAAGTCTTTGCTGATCGCAAACGGCGAGCTGTTCCTCTGCTAAAACCTGGAGACAAAGTTTGGCTCTCCACTCGGAATCTACATTTAAGGGTTCCTTCCATGAAGTTTGCCCCTCGATTCATAGGCCCATTCTCCGTGGAACAAATGATCAATCCTGTGGCATACAAGTTAAAACTACCAGCCTACCTGAGAATACCTAATTCTTTCCACATATCTTTGCTGTGGTCTCTCATTCTTAACTCACAACAAAAAAATAGAGACCGAGACTTAACTAGCGCGTTCTTAGTTTCTTCCGATTCTTATAATCCCATGGAATTTCATTGCTCAGGATCGGATCCCATATGAAAAAAAGGATGTGTGTATATAGTGAAGTACTATTTTAATAATCAACATATAACACATACAAGTACATCCAATACAATTGATAAAAAATTGATTAAAAATCGATAAATATCCAATATATTGCACAATCCCTTCAAGCATATGAGGACGGGCTAATTACCAGATATTCTAAACTGTGGTTTAGACAGTTCAAACAGCGCATGAAAGATGTAATGTGGGGTTACCGGATCTTCCCACCATGCCACTCAGGTCTTGTTGAGAGCCTGGTCCTTGCGTCCGTCCTCGGGCCTGTTCAGGAAACAACCTACGCGTTTCTACCCCTGCCTAGGGTCTTTCTCAAGGTTTGCAAGCTGAATGAATCATTCAGCTTGCAAACCTTGAGAAAGACCCCAGGCAGGGGTAGAAACGCGTAGGTTGTTTCCTGAACAGGCCCGAGGACGGACGCAAGGACCAGGCTCTCAACAAGACCTGAGTGGCATGGTGGGAAGATCCGGTAACCCCACATTACATCTTTCATGCGCTGTTTGAACTGTCTAAACCACAGTTCAGAATATCTGGTAATTAGCCCGTCCTCATATGCTTGAAGGGATTGTGCAATATATTGGATATTTATCGATTTTTAATCAATTTTTTATCAATTGTATTGGATGTACTTGTATGTGTTATATGTTGATTATTAAAATAGTACTTCACTATATACACACATCCTTTTTTTCATATGGGATCCGATCCTGAGCAATGAAATTCCATGGGATTATAAGAATCGGAAGAAACTAAGAACGCGCTAGTTAAGTCTCGGTCTCTATTTTTCTGTTGTGCACTATATGGGTGAGGGGTGAAGGAAAACCTCCTTAGAAACTTTGAGACTATACCAGCTGCTAAACTTGCGCACGACGATATCCTATTTAATTTTGTATTGTCTCATTCTTACCTGCTTCCAAAAATCTTCCCCTGAGTCCCCCAGAGTCTACACCCGTCGAGGAGTTGAGTTCGAGGTCAATAAAATTGTGGATTCTCGACAGAGATATGGGCATATCCAGTATCTTATCGACTGAAAGGGCTATGGCCCAGATGAGAGAAGCTGGGTTAATGTCTCTGATGTTCACGCTCCTCGTTTGATCTCAGCCTTCCACAGGGACAATCCTTCCAAGCCTCATGGGTATTCGGTGCCCACCCTAAAAGTGGGGGGTACTGTCAGGAACCACAGTTCACACACTGCTCGCACACGCCACTTACCGGCACGCTGGTGTATTCTGTGCTGCAGATCAGCTGCTGGTGCTTTCTGTGGTTACTAGCATGATTTCCTCTGGCAGAGTCACATGATCTAGAGTCACATGATCCAGGTATCCAGGTAATCACTTCCTGGTTCTGTGCATGCTGCTGCTGCTGCTGGCAGCAACCAATCAGCATCCTTCTGGGGGGATATAAGCAGGCTTCCCAGAGTCCTCATTGCCTTGAACAACTTGTCAGTTCTCCTGCGTCACTCTCAAGGCTCCAGGCATGCTCCAGAGATCCGTTTACCTGTGTCCTGCTGTACCTGCCTTTCCTGGTTACTTACCTGCCGCCAGAGACTTCCACTATCTCCATCTCAGTGTGTTACCAGTCTGCGGTGCTCAGTCCAGGATTCCCCTCACATGCTCCGGATATCCTCAGCTACCCAAGCACTCCAGAGTTCACCATCTCCGATATACTTACCTTTCACGTCACCATTGGACTCATCATCGATGGCTAAGCACTTCAGTATAATCCGGTATTAAGCATCCCTGTATACCTGAGTGTCTCACAGCCTCCACAGAGGAACCTGAGCAGAGGGCCGCGACCTGCCCGTCAGGCGCAGCGAAGACCATATCCCCTGGTGGGGGTCACTGGCGAAAACCCCTGGCGAGTTAGACTCCGTGCCTCTGCTTCAGGTCTCGCCAATTCTCTGTGCTCACTGTGTAATCTTCCAGAGTGCTCCAGCATATGACTTGTCCATATCTCAAACCACCTAACTTCTGCCTCCCAGCGACCTCCACTGGCTCACCCAGGTCATTACCGGGAACACAATCAGACCAGCCCGTGACACAGTGGCGGTAGATGCTCTGACAACTCCGTAGGTCTACAAGCTGGTGTACGTGTTTCCTCCACTTCCTCTGATCCCAAGAATTCTAAGTAGAATAAAAAGAGAAACGGTTCAAGCAATCCTCATTGCTCCGGACTAGCCTCGAAGAGCCAGGTACGAGATGCTGATCGAAGATCCGTGTCCTCTACCTCTTCGCGAGGATCTTCTGCAACAGGGCGCGTTCGTCTATCAAGACTTCGTTTAACAGCGTGGAAGTTAAACAGCTGATCATTTTTTTATCTCTTGAATTTTTTTTAATTTTAGTAGAATTTCATTTACTACAGTGTTTAATGTCAAAACACTGATGTATATCTCTCTTTTCTCTGTCCCCTTCATACCTTCCTCCCTCTCCTGTTCCTCAGTGGGTGATGACACACTGAGGTAAATTTACTAAGACGGGAGTTTTATTTATGATGGGATGTTGCCCATAGCAACCAATCAGATTCCAGGTATTATCTTCTAGAAAGTTCTAGATAAATGACAAGTAGAATTTGATTGGTTGCTATGGGCAACATCCCATCTTAAATAGAACCCCCCATCTTAGTAAATTTACTCCACTGAAGGGATCTTTTCTTTTTCCATGTCCTCTCATCTTTGTGTAGTTTTAGCCCCTTCCCCATCTCTCTTGTTTAGCTCTCATTTGCCTGCTGCTGTTCGGCATGTGATGACACAATGCAGTGAGGGGCATGAATTCACCAGGAGGTGGGAGAGGAAGGTAGGTCGGCAACCCAGGTGAGCGGATTCAAGCAAATTCTGCGAGAGCTGAAAGTGGATATTTCACAGCAAGAGTGGAGGTACTGGCAGCTGCCACAGCTCTTGCCTCTGCTTTACGGAGACATCATTTGATTGAAGGGCAGTAGTCAGTAGCGGCTCTTGCTACGGGCAAGCAGGCTTTTTGCCCGGGGCACTGCTACCCTGAGGGCTCCGCTGCCGCCGTGGCAAGAGCCGCTACTAATCCACCCTCCCTCCCCACTCCCCGCCTGCAGTGAGTGCCATGTGCGCCCGCTGCAGCTGGTGTCACTGACTGACGCTAGAGGTCAAAATTGACCCCTAGTGTCAGTGCGGCGCTGCTATGGGAGAGACATCATGACGTTTCTCCAATAGAGAGGAGTCGGCGCCCGGAGACAGCAGCGGCAGTAGCAGCGACCCGGAAGCATGAGCGAGGCTGGTAAGTATTGTGTGTTTTTTTTTAGGGTTTCAAAGCGGCACTACTACAGGGGGCACAGCTACAAGGGGCACAGCTAGTGGCGGCAGATCTACAGGGGGCACAACTACTGGGGGCACTACTACTGGGGGCACTGCTACAGGGGGAACAGCTACTGGGGGCAAATCAACTGGGGGTACTACTACAGGGGGCACTGCTACAAGGGGCACAGCTATAGGGGGCACAACTAAAGGGGGCACTGCTACAGGGGGAAGAGCTACTGGGGGCAAATTAACTGGGGGCACAACTACTGGGGGCACAGCTACTGGGGGAAATCTACAGGGGGGCACAAGTACAGGGGGCACAGCTACTGGGGGCACAGCTACTGGGGGCAAATCTACAGGGGGGCACAACTACAGGGGGCACATACTGGGGGCACTGCTACAGGGTGCAAATCAACCGGCGGCACAGCTACAAGGGCCACAACTACAGTGGGCACTACTAAAGGGGGCACTGCTACAGGGGTAACAGCTACTGGGGGAAAATTAACTGGGGGCACAGCTACTGGGGGCACAACTTCTGGGAGCACAGCTACAGCGGGGCACAAGTACAGGGGGATAACTGTGGGCACGCCCCTTCCCTATGAATAAGCCACGCCCCTTCCCTATGAAGAAGCCACGCCCCTGTTTTGGGGTGCGCGCCCCCAGTGCACCAACTGTATTTTACCTGGGGGAAGGGGGGGGGGGCGCTACAGGAAACTTTCGCCATGGGCGCCACAAGGTCTAGAACCGGCCCTGGCTGTAATGAAATCACTTGAATGTTCAGCCATTTGAGAGCTGAGATCAGAGGGGCACACAGCAGTTCTCACTGTGCATGTGAAGAAACTGAATTAATTTCATCGACCAATTTTGGTCACTAGGATAGTTGGCTCTTACGGGAATGAGCCACTCTGAAAGCAGATGCACAGAGCTGTGAAGAAGCTAATTTTATGTACAGTTAACTTTGATTCAATATGACAAGAGTAAATTAGAAGAATATTAGCACATAAAGCTAACGGCTACAACTTGACAGAGAATGCTAACCTTGAAAATGTTGCTGAGCTAATTATGATGGTGTGTAACTAATACTTTTTATTCTTAAGAATTGTTAGCCCTGTTTGCAGCAATTTTAATATACTGTATCAATGAAATTATAATATATTGGGATGTGCGATAATTCTTTGCTGCACTATTCTTGCAGTTTGTAGGAAGTGAATACACTACATCAGTGTTTCCCAACCTTGATCCTCAAGTCACACTTATGGCCCATACACACGGTGAGATTCGGGCTATGCCTGATTTTCACTATGCGACAGGGGCTAGGTCGCCACATAGTCAGTATCGCAAGCACACTCATTATGTGCTTGCGATACTGACTATGTGCAATTTTGGCTAAGTGTCAATTTTGACTATCTCTTCTATAGAGATAGTCAAAATTGACTTGCCTGCACAGTCTATCTATTCTTGCGATGCCGACTGCGCATCGGCATCGAATCGGGATCGCAAGGTGACTTTCATCTTGCGATCTGCACTAACTTTTCTAACGATTTTGACTATATAGTCAAAATCGTAAGAAAAAAATCTCACCGTCTGTACACGCCATAAAGCTAGGTACAAACTATACAATTATCTGTCAGATAATCTGCCAGATCTGGCTGGTTGGAATGAAAATCTGGTAATGGATGAAAGCAAATGACAAGCGACCATTTGCTCCCAAACACTGGAAAACTAACAAAACCTGACGTTTATACAAATTGGTTAAACACAATTTTAACCAACTTGGATGAACAACTGTTTTTTGTCCGTTTTGCAGTGTTTGGGAGCAAATGGTCAATTGTCATTTGCTTTCATCCATTACCAAATTTCCATTCCAACCAGCCAGATCTGGCAGATTATCTCATACCTCCCAACATGACCCTCTCCAGGAGGGACACAATGCTCTGCTCCTGGTCTTTCGTCTTACTGCATGATTGCCATCACCTGTGCTCAAACACCTTTCTTATCCATTAACCTATTCAACACAGGTGCTGGCAATCAAAAATTAAGAGAAAAGTCCAGAAGCAGAGCATTGTGTCCCTCCTGGAGAGGGTCATGTTGGGAGGTATGTTATCTGACAGATAATTGTATAGTGTGTACCTAGTTTAACAGTCCAGGTTTTAAGCACAGCTATACTTGAGCACAGGCGACTTAATTAGTGGTTCAGTTATTGTGATTTATTCATCTGTGCTCATGGATGAATGTTCTTAAAACCTGGACTGTAAGTATGCCTTGAGGAACAAGGTTGGGAAACACTGCACTATTCTGAGTACATAGGATTAATGGTTTATTTAGAGTAGTGCCACATTACTGCTTTTTGTACATTTAGGAACTGATTTTGAGTCGGACGTAAACAGAGCCGGACCTAGGCATAGGCAAACTAGGAAAATGCCTAAGGCATTTGGAATGCTTAGAGGCACAAGCAGCTTCTGCTGATTACAATGATATGCAGCATGCCTATATTCTGTGTGTGACTGCGGCTGTATCTGCAGCCGAAATGCTACGTTACAGTGTATTCTTGGAGATCGCTGTAATGTAGCATTTCGTATGCAGATACAGCCACAGTCGCACACAGAATATAGGCATGCTAATTATCATTTTAATCAGCAGAAGCTGCTTGGTTGTCCTAGTCACATAGCAATGCAAATAAGATGCATTTTTAGCAAAGAAAGGTGCACAACGTTTGCAGAGCTTGCCGAAAGCTGCCAGCTGACTCATGCCAGGCATCTCTTGCTGCATGGCGTATTGAGGCAAGATGTGTGAGGACACATCTGTATCCAAGCAGAGGCAGAGGTCACAGTGTCAGTGGCTGTGTGAGTGCTGTGTGCGGGTGGGCTGGTTGTGCTATAGTGTTCGGTGTATGTATGTCACAATCCTGACTGTAGGTTTATATTTGGTGACTTACCCCTGCCATCTGTCCTGGATCCTGTGTCTTTTCACTCACGGAGTTAAACAGCTTGTCAGCACTATGAGTTTTCCTGAGTTCTCTGCCTGAGAGGTAATCAGCTCCACCTGTGGTGATCTCCTGTGTGAGGCTGAATTCAGTAATCTAAAAGCAAGCATCCTGTGTTTTGCAGAAGTCCAGGCTTCAGTGTTCTCTTGGCCTGCTAGGCCTCATTCTACATCACAGCCTTGGCTAGAGTAGTCACATGACCGTGACATCACCTAATCCTGCCCACCAATCATCAAGGACCAGGAAGTATAAATCAGGAGGCTGAGTTGGAATCTGGGCCAGTTCCTTGTGTCACATACAGCTTTGTGTGGGTCTTAAGCTGAGCTCCCTAAAGGTAACCTTTGTACCTAAGTTCCTGTGGAAACTCTGTTCCCTTGTTACCGTTTGGTTTATTTGTGTGTTGCCATTGGATTTCACCATTTCCCTGAGTCTCAATGTAAAGGTACAGCTGCAATGTTTCGTCTTAAAGGCACAGTACTGAATTCCGTGTTCTCCACTGGAAACCACAGCTGTCGTGTTTCAGTTTTACTACTGTTGTAGTTGGGATCTCCAGGGCTCAGTACCTCGTGCCTCAGCATCTCCGTGCTTCCAGCATCTCCGTGCTTCCAGCATCTCTGTGCCTCAGTACCTCCGTGCCTCAGCACCTCCGTGCTTCCAGCACCTCAGTATCTCCGTGACTCAGCATCTCCGTGCCTCAGCACCTCAGTGCCTCAGCATCTCCGTGCCTCAGTGCCTCAGCACCTCCGTGCTTCCAGCACCTCCGTGCATCAGTACCTCCGTGCCTCAGTACCTCCGTGCCTCAGTACCTCCGTGCTTCCAGCACCTCCGTGCCACAGCACCTCCGTGCCTCAGTACCTCCGTGCCTCAGCATCTACGTGCTTCCAGCACCTCCGTGCCTCAGCACCCCTACGCACCCCAGTGTCTCCACGCACCCCAGTGCCTCCACGCACCTCAGTGCCTCCACGCACCTCAGTGCCTCCACGTACCTCAGTGCCTCCACGTACCTCAGTGCCTCCACGTACCTCAGTGTCTCCAAGCACCTCAGTGCCTCCACGCACCTCAGTGCCTCCACATATCTCAGTGCCTCCACGCACCTCAGTGCCTCCACGTATCTCAGTGCCTCCACGTATCTCAGTGTCTCCAAGCACCACAGTGTCTCCAAGCACCACAGTGTCTCCAAGCACCTCAGTGTCTCCAAGCACCTCAGTGTCTCCAAGCACCTCAGTGTCTCCAAGCACCTCAGTGTCTCCAAGCACCCCGTGCCCTTTAGCACAATTATACCTGGTATTCTTCACTGATTCATCAGTGCCTTTCCAGTTCTGTCTTTCAGGAGACCTTCAGCATGCCTCCTGTCTGCCGACCTAATCCTGCATGAGGAGAACCTAGATTCGGCCATCTCTGCTGCGGTTCCTCTTCCCAGTCACCGGAAGAGACCCAGAGTCCACAACAGTCCCAAACCAGGTCAGTGGTAGTATTCATATAATCCTCCAGTCGCCCGCACAGACTTCACTAACACCGGGTTCACAAAACCTTAGTCATGACAGTAGGAACTGGCCACATGGACCCGGCCGAAAGTGTTTGTCTGACGCATGACCTCCTAAGCAATATTGCAGGACGCTTGGAAGGTCTGGAGTCGACTCAGCATCGATTGGCACAGTGTCTGCAGCGGAATTCGTCCTCCAGAGATTCTATGACCTTCTGCTCTAAGACTCCTGACCAACTGCAGATTTTCTACCAGATGTTACTACAGTTACAAGAACTTTTGCCTAGTATTCTCTCTGTGATGCCTGATCTCCTCAGGAATACTACCAACGTTGTTGATCCTGTTTTGTCCCATCCAGTTAATAGAGTCTCTTCCTCTGCGCAAGGGAAAGTTTTTCATCAGAGCTATCCACGGCCCAAGCTCTCTGAAGCTGAACGTCAGCGGCGTAAGGAGCTACATCTCTGTCTTTACTGTGGAAATTCTGGTCATTTTGTTAAAGACTGCATTCTTCGCAAGCCAGGTAATAGTGACAAATCTCAGTATCATAGTGCTCATGTCTACAAGTCATCCACAGTATCCGATCCTTCTGCTGCTGACGGGGGTATCAAGAAGGCTACTCTTCTGAGAGAGACTCAAATTTATGACTGGGGTCCGGTGGTTAAAAGACCTTATCCCAAGTTGGGTGTCCAGAGAAGAATGTTCAAGCCATTTACAGTCACAGAGGAGTCCGTGTCCACAGCCCCAGGAGGGGCGTCTTCAGGGCGTCCAGCCCCAGGAGGGGCGTCTTCAGAGCGTCCAGCCCCAGAGAGTCTTCAGAGTGCTGCCCAGCCAGTGAGTCTTCAGAGTGCTGCCCAGCCAGAGAGTCTACAGAGTGCTGCCCAGCCAGAGAGTCTACAGAGTGCTGCCCAGCCAGAGAGTCTACAGAGTGCTGCCCAGCCAGAGAGTCTACAGAGTGCTGCCCAGCCAGAGAGTCTACAGAGTGCTGCCCAGCCAGAGAGTCTACAGAGTGCTGCCCAGCCAGAGAGTCTACAGAGTGCTGCCCAGCCAGAGAGTCTACAGAGTGCTGCCCAGCCAGAGAGTCTACAGAGTGCTGCCCAGCCCCGTGAAGAGGGGGCTCTTGCCTCAGCCCAGCCGAGCCCCGTGAAGAGGGGGCTCTTGCCTCAGCCCAGCCCCGTGAAGAGGGGGCTCTTGCCTCAGCCCAGCCCCCTGCCTGGTCAGTCCGTCCCGGTTCCAGACGGTCCAGCAATATTCCAGGCCCTGCCTGGTCAGTCCGTCCCGGTTCCAGCCGGTCCAGCAATACTCCAGGCCCAGCCTGGTCAGTCCGTCCCGGTTCCAGCCGGTCCAGCAATACTCCAGGCTCCGCCTGGTCAGTCCGTCCCGGTTCCAGCCGGTCCAGCAATACTCCAGGCTCCGCCTGGTCAGTCCGTCCCGGTTCCAGCCGGTCCAGCAATACTCCAGGCTCCGCCTGGTCAGTCCGTCCCGGTTCCAGCCGGTCCAGCAATACTCCAGGACCAGCCTGGTCCGTCTCCTTTGGCTCCAGCCAATTCAAGTATCCTCGGATCCAATCCAGTCCTACTCGTCCAGCCAAAGCTTTCTTCAGTTTCATCCTCTAAGCCTGCCAAAGATAGTCCAAGTATCTCCTTCCATAGGAATCCGACCATTCAGGTTGGTCATGTAGGAGTCTCTCCTAGCTCAATACTAAGTTCTCCGCCAAAGAATTTAAAGTTACAGTGCACTTCTAGGTCATTTTCAAACTGTGTATCTAAAGGAGATTCGTATTTTCCGTTAGACTTGGACTCAGACTCTGAATTTGATCCAGTTTATGATGCTACTCCTTTCCTGGGAGGTGCTGTTCCTTCCTGTTATGCTTCCATGCATGAAGAGGTTCCAGAATCACCAAAAAGCTCTACAGGTCTCTGTATGAAAAGTCCTCGTTATAGAACAAGATTTAATTTAAGCCTCAGTGGAGTGCTAGCTTCGAAAGCACAATCTTCTCGCACTACAAAACGAGGAGAGGAACCTTCTACAGTTTATTCCTCAGTCCTTTCCGATGAAGGAAATTCCAGTCTTGTCTATGATGGATGGTCTACCTGTTCTGAAGATGAAGATCAGGAAGACTTCTAAAGAATCCAGCTTAAGTTTTGTTCTGGACCCTCTGGTTTCCACTTTTTAGAAGCTTTGTGTACAAGTTATTCATCAAGTTCCTCTAAGATTCAAGATGGGTGTCCGGAGTCCACCCTTGAAGAGGGGGATACTGTCACAATCCTGACTGTAGGTGTATATTTGGTGACTTACCCCTGCCATCTGTCCTGGATCCTGTGTCTTTTCACTCACGGAGTTAAACAGCTTGTCAGCACTATGAGTTTTCCTGAGTTCTCTGCCTGAGAGGTAATCAGCTCCACCTGTGGTGATCTCCTGTGTGAGGCTGAATTCAGTAATCTAAAAGCAAGCATCCTGTGTTTTGCAGAAGTCCAGGCTTCAGTGTTCTTTTGGCCTGCTAGGCCTCATTCTACATCACAGCCTTGGCTAGAGTAGTCACATGACAGTGACATCACCTAATCCTGCCCACCAATCATCAAGGACCAGGAAGTATAAATCAGGAGGCTGAGTTGGAATCTGGGCCAGTTCCTTGTGTCACATACAGCTTTGTGTGGGTCTTAAGCTGAGCTCCCTAAAGGTAACCTTTGTACCTAAGTTCCTGTGGAAACTCTGTTCCCTTGTTACCGTTTGGTTTATTTGTGTGTTGCCATTGGATTTCACCATTTCCCTGAGTCTCAATGTAAAGGTACAGCTGCAATGTTTCGTCTTAAAGGCACAGTACTGAATTCCGTGTTCTCCACTGAAAACCACAGCTGTCGTGTTTCAGTTTTACTACTGTTGTAGTTGGGATCTCCAGGGCTCAGTACCTCGTGCCTCAGCATCTCCGTGCTTCCAGCATCTCTGTGCCTCAGTACCTCCGTGCCTCAGCACCTCCGTGCTTCCAGCACCTCAGTATCTCCGTACCTCAGTATCTCCGTGCCTCAGCACCTCAGTGCCTCAGCATCTCCGTGCCTCAGTGCCTCAGCACCTCCGTGCTTCCAGCACCTCCGTGCATCAGTGCCTCCGTACCTCCGTGCCTCAGTACCTCCGTGCCTCCGTACCTCCGTGCCTACGTACCTCAGTACCTCCGTGCCTCAGTACCTCCGTGCCTCAGTACCTCCGTGCTTCCAGCACCTCCGTGCCTCAGTACCTCCGTGCCTCAGCATCTACGTGCTTCCAGCACCTCCGTGCCTCAGCACCCCTACGCACCCCAGTGTCTCTACGCACCCCAGTGCCTCCACGCACCTCAGTGCCTCCACGTACCTCAGTGTCTCCAAGCACCTCATTGCCTCCACGTACCTCAGTGCCTCCACGTACCTCAGTGCCTCCACGTACCTCAGTGCCTCCAAGCACCTCAGTGTCTCCAAGCACCTCTGTCTCCAAGCACCTCAGTGTCCGCAAGCACCTCAGTGTCCGCAAGCACCTCAGTGTCTCCAAGCACCCCGTGCCCTTTAGCACAATTATACCTGGTATTCTTCACTGATTCATCAGTGCCTTTCCAGTTCTGTCTTTCAGGAGACCTTCAGCATGCCTCCTGTCTGCCGACCTAATCCTGCATGAGGAGAACCTAGATTCGGCCATCTCTGCTGCGGTTCCTCTTCCCAGTCACCGGAAGAGACCCAGAGTCCACAACAGTCCCAAACCAGGTCAGTGGTAGTATTCATATAATCCTCCAGTCGCCCGCACAGACTTCACTAACACCGGGTTCACAAAACCTTAGTCATGACAATGTATAAGGGGCATTATGTGTGTCAATATGTGTACTGTATAAGGGCATTAATAAAGGGACATTATATGTATAAGGGCATTAATAAAGGTTGGCATAATGTGTAAGGCGCATTATGTTTATAAGGACATTAATAATGTGTGTCATACAGTATGTGTAAGGGGCATTACTGTGTGATATTATGTATATAAATGCATTAAAAATGTGTGGCATTATGGTGCTCTACTGTGTGGTGTAACATATAGAAAGGGCACTACTGTGTGGTCTAATGTGAATAAAGAGCAATATTGTGTGATGTAATGTGAATAAGGGGCAATGCAGTGTGATGTAATGTGAATAAGGGGCACTACTGTATATAAGGTAAAGTGGTACTACTGTGTGATGTAACGTGAATTAGGGACACTATCATATGATATAATGTGAATAAAGTTGCACTACTGTGTGGCATAATTTGAGTTGGGCGTACTATTATGTGACCATGACCCTTCCCAGGAAGAACAAGGGCGCACTGTTCCTTTTTCAAATATAAGGGGTAGGAGCACCAAAATGAGGACTGCTATGGGTTAGGGGTGATAGTGCTGGGAAAGGGGTGCAGGGTCAGAGGCAAAACTAGCGACAGTGCTAGAGGGCACCAGCCAAAATCCTGCCTAGGGTATCATATTGGTTAGGGCCGACTCTGGGCGTAAAGCCGCTGCAAGCTATGACTATTCCTTTTGATGCTCTATCGGGGAAAGTATTAAGGACTTTTCAGTATTTTAATAAATTTTTCCAGCTTGGAATTGAACCTACCAGCAGCTAATAGGAATCTCCAGGCACAATCCTTCTATTTGTCTGGTCACAGATAATGGAGCAAGTATGCAGCGAGGCAGTGGGTCTAAGCTGAAACATTTGTCCCTAAAAAAAGTGACAGGCTAGATGGGCCAAGTGGTTCTTATCTGCCGTCAAATTCTGTTTCTATGTTACGCCTGACTCTCTCATCTGCGCATGTGCAATCTTCTGACTTTTCCCCTCAGGCTCCATAGATACCAGCGACTCTGGTGGCCTGGGACAGATTATTTTGAGCAGAAATTAAGCTTCCTTATTTAGCTGTCACTTATTCACACTGGATCCCTGCTGACATCTCGTAACTCCGTAACTCACCGGAGTAGGGATAAGCATTGATCTCCAATTTTTCCGATCGATCATTTTCCTTGCCCGATGTATTCAGATTTTTGTATTGATTCTAGAGCAATACAAAAGCGGGATGTATCATGCAACACATATTGCATGTGATACATCTCCCCACTTATTGCATGCATCGTTTTGATTAATAATGCCATATGCATGAGAATTCAGAATATTGATGCAAAGGACAGCTCTTCCAATAAGGACTGTCCTTTGCAGTGTTTGGACTTCCATATTTATGACCTGGGAGCAGGGCCAGATTAAGAGAGGGGCAACAGGGGTGATCATCCCGGGGCACCCACACACTGCTTTTTAAATTGGGGTCTTTTTCAATGAAAGTTTTCCTACAGCAGCTCAGCTGTTGATTAACAGTGGCTGCATAGGAGGTCCTCCGTGTGCAGTCAGTGTTGAAGGGAAGTTCTACAAGACACTGACTGTGAGCCACTGGCATCTGCTGCTCTAGTACTGCTTGGTGGGGTTGGGGTGGGTCTGCGTGCTGGACGAGGGGTCTTTGCCAGCAATATTACCACTGGGGGCCCCTACACCTTTGTGGACACAGTGGGGCAGTGCCCTCGCATGTAATCTGACGATGCTAGTTAAGTGGGTAAACCGGCCCTGCCCGGATGCTCTATTGCGCATGTGCGGCCGTTGGCCAGCGCATGCGCAAGCTGTGAGGGACACTGTGAGGGATCTCTCAGGGATTTATGCCATAGGCACCAATAGTTTAGCTTTCCAGAGCTTGATACTGTACATACAGTATGAGGAATGCAGTTACACCTCCGAAGATGTCAGTTTTCTGAAGTTTGACCATATTTTAATGTTAGTACATCCTGTCAAGGATGTTTTACTCGAATCGATCCAAAAATCCTGATGCTGCAGCAGCGATATACAGGTTGAGTATCCCATATCCAAATATTCCGAAATATACAGACTTTTTTGAGTGAGAGTAAGATAGTTAAACCTTTGTTTTCTGATGTCTCTCAATGTACACAAACTTTGTTTAATACACAAAGTTATTAAAAATATTGTATTAAATGACCTTCAGGCTATGTGTATATGGAACATAAATGAATTGTGTGTATGTACACACACTTTGTTTAATGCACAAAGGGGGTAATTCTGAGTTGATCGCAGCAGGATTTTTGTTAGGAATTGGGCAAAACCATGTGACTTGTAGGGGGGCACATGTAACGTGCAGAAAGAATTAGATTTGGGTGGGGTGTGTTCAATCTGCAATCTAAATTGCAGTGTAAAAATAAAGCAGCCAGTATTTACCCTGCACAGAAACAAAATAACCCACCCAAATCTAACTCTCTCTGCAAATGTTATATCTGCATCCCCTGCAGTGCACATGGTTTTGCCCAACTGCTAAAAAATTTCCTGCTGCGATCAACTTGGAATTACCCCCAAAGTTATAAAATATATTGGCTAAAATTGCCTTCAGGCTGTGTGTATAACGTGTTTATAAAACATAAATGCATTCTGTGCTTAGACTTAAGGGCCCCATAAACTTCCGCGACATGTCCGTCTGACATGTCACAGGCGATCACCCCGACAGCCTCCCGGGGGGCAGGATCACCTAAAATACTTCGTATGCTGTCCTTTTGCATACAATGTATCTTGGGCGATCCCAGCCATGCCTGCGGGGTCGGACGTGATTGAATGTGCAGCACATTCAATCTGGAGGGTCCGATCCGATGCTCACGGGAACGCGCATCGCATCGGATCGGAAACACCTCCAAAATCGGATGAAATCGGGCATTATCGTCCTAGTGTATGGGGCCCTTTAGGTCCCATCTCTATGATATCTCATTATGGTATGCAATTATTCCAAAATATGGAAAAATCCGATATCCAAAGCCAACTACGCATATGGCATAATAGCATCTGTCTCAGGAAGATCAGTATTATTTTGCACAATCGTTTACAGTATTAACTACAGTCATACTCCGGGTTGGGGCTGAAATGCCGATGTTCGGGATGCTGGCAGTCAGAATACTGATCAGGTAAGTATGCTAACCCTCCCCCCCCAACCCTCCTTTACCGCAGCCTAAACCTACCCCCCCTGCAGCCTAACACTCCCCAGTAGTGCCTAACCCCTCTTCCTGCAACCTAACCCTACATCCACTGCCTAAACCTAACATCCCCCAGCAAGCCACCCACCCACGGCTTACCTCTCCAGCAGCCTTGCAGCCACTGGTTCGGAATGCCGGCGCAGGGATTGTGATCTCATTTGGGATGCCGACGTCAGCATCCTAAGCACAGTTGGGATTCCAGCGTCGGGAATTTGACTGCCGGGATCCCGACCATCAGGATCCTAACGGATCCCCATATTCCCACATTGAGTATTTAAGAAGTGGTAAGCTTATACTCAGGTTAGAATTTTTTATAAACGCTGCAGAATCTGCTTGGAATTAGTGTGTATTAAGAACGTTTGTACATGCTGTATATGACTCCAGAGACTATGTAAGTCTGTTTAATATGTGTTTTAGGTGTAACTAATTTTTGTATGTTCTAGGAGCTCTTTTTTACTAATCTTAGCCATACATCAGACCAACATTCCTCAAACCGTCCAACTTGTCTGTCCAACTAAATACTGTCTTACACACCTAACCAACTTTTTTTTTTATCAAACCAGACAACTTCTGTCCAACTTGTGATGTCACAGAAGTAGGTGGACACTGTCTGCCTACTCCTGCATGTTTTGAATATAAATAGTAGAGAACGCTGTGTGATGACAGTGTGAGGGAGAACTATAGAACAGGGTGTGGTGACAGTGTGAGGGAGTACTACAGGACGCTATGTGGTGACAGTGTGAGGGAGTACTACAGGACGCTATGTGGTGACAGTGTGAGGGAGTACTACAGGACGCTATGTGGTGACAGTGTGAGGGAGTACTACAGGACGCTATGTGGTGACAGTGTGAGGGAGTACTACAGGACGCTATGTGGTGACAGTGTAAGGGAGAACTACAGAACGGTGTGTGGTGACAGCAGGGGCATATATACTCAGTGGCGAGGAGGGGCGCCACCCGGCAGTGTCACCCGCGGCCAAGGGGTAGATTAACTTTGTAGAGGCAATACCTGTGTGTTCCCCGTGACGCCCGGCAACAAGCACAGAGGGCAGCAGCTGCAGCCACTTTACTGGTGCCAGTTTCCGGCACTGCGCTTTACAGTAGAAACTCTAAATAAATTGCAGCTCCCAGCAGCCCATGCTGCTGTAAGGTCCTGGCAGCATGGCCTGCTGGGAGCTGTAGTTTCAAGTACAACACAAAGAATTTTTTACAGGATGGCGCACACACAAGAAAATAAATATGAAAACCTTACATCAAAAAAAGAAGATGGTTCTGTTTCTTGATATATTGTGATGTATTCCCAGTATTCCACTGGTTTTTATGGGTGTGGTTCATCAAATTGACAGTATCTAGGTCGACAATGTTTAGGTCGACCATTATAGGTCGACAGTCACGAGGTCGACATGGATGGAAGGTCGACAGGGTTTCTAGGTCGACATGTGCTAGGTCGACAGGTCTAAAGGTCGACATGAGGAAAAAAAATTTTTTGTGTCGTTTTCTTCGTAGAGTGACCGGGATCCCAAATTAGTGCACCGCGTTCGCTCGCCATGCTTCGGGCATGGTGCCTTCGCTCCGCTACCGCTTCGCTCGGCACACTTTACCGTTCCAATCGTAGTCCACGTGGATCGTTAAGTATGAAAAAATTCAAAAAAAGAATAAAAATGTGAAAAACTCATGTCGACCTTTAGACCTGTCGACCTAGCACATGTCGACCTAGAAACCCTGTCGACCTTCCATCCATGTCGACCTAGTGACTGTCGACCTATAGTGGTCGACCTAAACATTGTCGACCTAGATACTGTCGATCTTCAGACCGGATCCCGGTTTTTATATAGTGGGTAAATAGGATGGGTACCAAATGTTCAACTGCAGCATAAATCCAGCAGTACGTTTCAGATATAAGCTCAAAAGAAAAAGAATAAAAACCATAGTGCAATACTGCTAAATATAAAAAAATAGAAATGTTTTATTACTCCAGAATACTCACAAAGATAAAAAGGAATCAAGCATATAAACCACAATTGTGGATGGGGTCTCAGCAAAGCATTCACAAGCCGTCTAGTTACCCTCCCGGATGTAGGGGGTAATTCCAAGTTGATCGCAGCAGGAAATTTTTTAGCAGTTGGGCAAAACCATGTGCACTGCAGGGGAGACAGATATAACATTTGCAGAGAGAGTTAGATTTGGGTGGGTTATTTTGTTTCTGTGCAGGGTAAATACTGGCTGCTTTATTTTTACACTGCAAATTAGATTGCAGATTGAACACACCACACCCAAATCTAACTCTCTCTGCACATGTTAAATCTGCCTCCCCTGCAGTGCACATGGTTTTGCCCAATTGCTAACAGAATTCCTGCTGCGATCAACTTGGAATTACCCCCGTAATAAGGGTAGGGGTCCCAAGCTCCGGAACTCATGCACCTCCTTCGGGTAAACCACAGGCCAGGATACAGCAGCCCCCAATCAGTCAGTCTCCAAGCTTGAGGCCTTTCGGACTAAGAGCCTAATTCAGTAAGGATTGCAAATTCCATACCTCCCAACAGTGGAAGAGGTGGATCCCAAAAAGGTGTGTGTGGCAGATATAAAGGGGGCGTGGTTTTGCAGGAGTGCCACGATCGCGAGCCACACCCCCAGTTTTTGTCATTATGGGGGCATAGCCAGCGCTCTATAAGCTGCTGGCATGCCTCCCCTCCGTCTCTAGTGAATAGACGCTGTGAGCATGTGCACAGCATCTATTCACTGCTACTCTGCAGTGACTGACAGGAGCCTCCCAACTGCCCCCCCCCCCCCCCCCCCACCCCACCGAGGGACAATGTGGCCCGTGGTTTGGACAGCCCCAAAAAAAGGGACTGTCCCTCGAAAATCGGGACAGTTGGGAGGTATGCTAATTAGCAGAATTTGCAATCCTTTGGATCGCATGCTGACCGCCACCCCCCCCCCCCCCCCCCCCTTCAACAAGCAGAAATTAAAAGAAATGGAGGATGCCTCCTGTTGGCGCAGCTTAGCGCCCACAGGAGGCCCACCGCCATGTCCTTGATGGCGGCGGCTGCATGTGACGTCACGCAGCCACCGCGATCACCCCCCCAGCAAGCCCTTGTATGCGCTGCACCGCCCCCATTTGGCCGCCTCCGCAGCGCTCCATCTCCGCTCTGTAAGAAAAGTGCAGGCGCATGCGCAGGACGGCCACTGAGCATGCGCCCGTGGAGCGAACGCAATAATTACAATTGGATTGCAATTTGCGATCCAACCTGAATTAGCCCCTAAATGTCCTTCCTCAGAAGAGCTGCAGTTTATTTAGAGTTTCTACAGTGAAGGGAGAGTATGAAGCAGATGCAGCAGCTGCACGCTGTGCTTGTTACTGTGCATCACTGCGGGAGAGCCACTGCCCATGGTGACACACAGATATACAGTATGAATATATATAATATATGTATACATACATACATATATGTAAGTATGTATAGATTGCGAGTTGTCCGGCACTCCCATACAATGGTTACCTTGACCCGGTGCCCTCACTATTGGGGAGAATGTAGGCAGGCAGAGAACAGAACAAGGCGACCACCAAGTCAGCAAACAACGTTTCAATCTTTAACAATTTTCATCAGGTTACAAACATACATAAAATGATCTCACCTTTTAAGCGTCCCTCCACCAAGTGAACGCCCTCCAACGCGGGAATTCTCCTGGGCGATGGCGCAGTCTGGTGACGTCATCCCGCCCCATTGTCAGCTCTGTGCACGGCAAGGTCCTCTCGCCTAGCCGGCGCTGGATGGTGACGTGGTCGCGCGCCGTGTATGCGCGGTCCTGCCCGGATCTCCCCGGTGGCGGCGTAGTTTAATGACGTCATCCCGTATCCACGTGATACACGTCCACCTCAATTGTCTCCATGACAACCGGAGACAACTAGCAGTGAGCTGGAATGTAAATAAAACATACACATAGTGGACCCATACATAAAATACACATTCTACTATTAACTAAGTATGTGTGTATATATATATATATATATATATATATATATATATATATATATATATACACTCCCGGAGATGCGGCACTCTGGTTCACTTTGGCAAGAAAGAAGCGGGTGTGGACTCCCAAATGTATTACGAAAGGCATACGGTTTATAGGTGGCTCTCTGGAGGGTCGAGTGAGGAGCGTAAGCAACCGTTCTTTAGGAGAAATAAACAACGCAACTATAAGAAAATCACCCGCTTTGATACGGACTCTTCTCCAGATAATATGAGTTCTAACAGTGAATTGGACCAAACTTCTTCAACATCTGGCCCTTTAGGGGCTCTTACCCGGGCAGCGCACCGGGGGTTTACCCAAGGAGAAAGAGGAAATTCACGTGGCGGGGGGGCAGTCAGAAAGGCAGAGGGTGAGTAGGTCGCCCACCCTTAGCCAGGAAGACCTAATCTTCAACATATCCTCCCATGAACTTTCTAAAGGTGAAGTCAGTTTGTTGTTAAAAGGACTGTCGTTTATTCCTTCTGTAAGTTTTAAGGAATTACCCTGGATAATTGAAAAACAAGAACTGGCTAGATCCATTAGACTAAAAGAGTTTTTTGGTAATAATAGAGGGTCTGGAGTGGGAATTAAATCAGATATTCCATCTCAATTAAAGAAGTTTGCTGCACGCTCCAACTTTGACCCAATTTCCAATAATGCCAGCATAAGAACCTTTTTTAGGCTGTTAGACCAGGAGGTTGATGCATCGACTTCCCATCGTGTTCCAGCACATCCTAATTTAAATGTGGCAGAACGTCAGGCTTTAAAAACACTGACTTCAAATAAGATGCTAGTAATCCGCCAAGCAGATAAAGGCGGAGGGATAGTTCTGCAGGATTTGCTTGATTATGATAGGGAGGTGATGCGTCAGCTTAATGATGTTACTACATATCAACTATTACCTAGAGACCCTTCCAATGTTTGCAAAAGAAAGTTGTTCCAATTATTACAGGCAGCATGTGATATGCATTTTATTTCTGATAATATTAGGGAAATTTTGTACCCTAAATTTCCATTGGTACCGATTTTTTACACCATTCCCAAAGTGCATAAAGGGTTGAACCCGCCACCAGGCCGCCCTATTGTATCGGCCCGAGGATCGCTACTTCAACCCCTAGCAACTTTTTTGGATGCTCTGTTGCAGCCTCTAATACAATTGGAACCAACTTTCTTACTTGATACGACTTCCTTCCTCACTCGGTTGAATGCTATCAC
Organism: Pseudophryne corroboree; assembly: GCF_028390025.1. NCBI lineage: Eukaryota > Metazoa > Chordata > Amphibia > Anura > Myobatrachidae > Pseudophryne > Pseudophryne corroboree. Next base: position 510,802,280 of record NC_086444.1, read on the forward strand.
CGAGGTTCCTGATGATTGTTGCTTAGTGGTGATAGATGTTGTTAGCTTGTACACATCTATTCCACACTCTTTGGGACTACAGTCTCTTAAATCATTTCTGCAAGCTAAGAGTGAATACTCTGATGAAGTGGTTGAATTGATCCTACAGATGTTTGAACTTATCCTATATAATATTTTTTTTCTGTATGATAACAGGTTTCATTTGCAGACAAAAGGGTGTGCAGTGGGGAGCTCGATGGCTCCGGCATACGCAAATGTGGTGATGTTCTTAATTGAACATTTGGTATTTTTTTCAAATGAGGTCATTTCGTCTAAAATCCTTATGCTTGTTAGATATATAGATGACCTGTTCCTACTATGGAGAGGTGATGTGCAGATCCTCACAGGAGCGATTGATCTTCATAATAATTCGGAAAATCCGATTAAATTTTCTTATAGTCATAGTTGTGATAACATCAATTTTTTAGATGTAAATGTATCTATTAAAAATAAGGGCCTGCACACCAAACTCTTCTCTAAGGAAACTGACAGGAATGTGTTATTAAAACCACAAAGCTGCCATCCTAGAGCATTAATAAACGGTCTACCATATTCTCAAATGGTTAGAGTATTGAGGATTAACAGTGATACACGGATTGCAATTGAGCAACTGGATGTGATGGTTAAGAATTTCTCTGAACGTGGTTATAAACTTAATTTGTTGCTTGAATGTAAGGATAAAGTTTTGAAACTAGATCGCACAAAATTGCTGACCAGAGGGGGTACAACAGAACCCAGGAGTACTAAGAATAAGCTACCATGGGTGAGCCAATATAACGAAATGTCACCAATCATTATGAATAAGGCAAAAAAATTATGGCCTATTATCCAGAGTGATGACAAGTTACATCTACAAGATTATGGGTTAATGCCCAGTTTTTCAAGAGGTAGAAACTTGAAAGACTCCCTTGTTAATACTTTAACATCTGTACGGACTGATAAGAAAGCTACCTTTCTATCTAATACCCGAGTAGGATGCTTTAAATGCACCTGCACCACATGTCAATTTCTCCTCACGGGAGATATTTTCTGTCATCCTCACTCTGGAAAACAATTTCACATTAGACATCACTTTACATGTAATTCCACCTTCGTAGTATACCAAATTGTTTGCCCATGCGGTCTGTCGTATATCGGCAAAACTGAGAGTAAATTTAAGGAGCGCATGGGCAATCATAGGGCGGCGATACGAGCAGCAATTATATCGGGCACGAGTGATCAACCCGTAGCCCGTCATTTTGCACTTCTTAAACACCCACTTAACAGCCTTCGATACCGTATGATTGATACGGTTCCTGTCAGTATTAGAGGTGGTAATAGATCTCTACAATTACTACGTTGCGAAGCACAATGGATCCATCGCCTCAATGTAATTGCCCCTAAAGGGCTAAATGAAAATATAGCCTACGCAGCATTACGTTAGTATATTGATATGGTAGTCTTTTATTCCCTTGGTCTGTTAATGTTATTAATGTTAGATATGTGTTTTGAATAGAGATAATATTGTTGGATTTATAGTGCGTCCTGTGTCTCTAGGTTTGTTCTTGTTGCCATGGTGATTTCACCGGGACGCTCTAGACGCAGGTCTGTGACGTTTTTTTTCAGCGCGGCAAAGGGGCGGGTGAGCGGTCCCGCGCCCGACGCCGGCATTCACGTGGTGATGGGGTTCTATAAAGGTATGTTTTTGTTTGTTTTACTCTTATCCTGATGACAATATAAATAAATATTGAAACGTTGATCTACATTTGGGAGTCCACACCCGCTTCTTTCTTGCCAAAGTGAACCAGAGTGCCGCATTTCCGGGAGTGTATTTATATCTACATGAAGGCACCGGTGCAGGTGATATGATTTGTTAAGGGGAGTGCCAGACCGACAGGAGTTTTATATATGTTAATATGCTACAGGAGTGTGGCCTCCTTGTTTTGTTGATGCTTAGAGTTCCCCAGTGAGTGCCGCCGTCGGGTTACGTACATTGCTTCAGTGTTGGAGGGCACTGGGGCATCGAAGTGGGAGGTATTGAGTGCCAGATCTAAAAGCTATATATATATATATGTATGTATGTATGTATGTATGTATGTATGTATGTATGTGTGTATATATATATATATATATATATATATATATATATTTCAATTGTATTCAACAACTTTCGTCAGAACTGGTTACATATATATATATATATGTGGTGACAGTGTAAGGGAGTGCCACAGGACAGTGTGATGGTGAGCTACAGGATGGTGTGCGGTGACAGTATGTGGGAGTACTACAAGATGCTGTAACCAGTCGGCAAAGCCATCTATAGATGGTGTTGCCTAATAGAGGCCTATAGGCTTCTATTCGTATAGCTCCCTCAGAGGGATCTCATATTGCAGAGGACAGTTGTCCAATGCATATGGAAAGTGTTGGGATGTATCGCATCCAAAATGCGATGCTTGATGCATCCTGCCCAAAGTCAGGGAGAAGTAGAGAACAAAGGGAAGAGAGTGGGTGATTGGATGGGTGGAAACAATAGGACCAGGAGGGGGAGCAGAGGAGAACGGATATATAGACCGAACTGGCAGTATGTAGGCAAATCATCTTTATATAAACTTACACATATGTACATGTAAGTAAATAGTTACAATAGTTAATAAGATTACTGAGCACAAAAATGAAGTGGTTGTATAAAAAAGTATAAAATGATTGTTGGGATTGCTTTACAGTCTGTCTCTAGGGTCCCAGTGGACATTCTCCACCAATTCCCCTCTGTCTCTTCTGATTCCCAGTTCCCATCTCCCTCCTGGCTTTCCCAGCTCCCGTCTCTTTTGTCTGATGCCTGTCTCTTCTTCTACACCCTTCTCCCATCTCCTTCCCATGCCCAGCTCCCCTGTCTCTCTCCTCCTACAACCCGCTCTCCTCTCCTTCCCATGCCCATGTCCCTTCTCCTGATGCTTGGTTACTGTTACTATCTCTCTCCTCCTGCACCCTGCTCTCATTTCCTTCCAATGACCAGCTCTCTTCTCCTGATGCCCGGTAACTATCGTTCTCCTCCTACACCCTGCTCTCCTTCCCATGCCCAGCTCCTTTCTCCTGATGCACGGTTACTATCTTTCTCCTCCTACACCTTGCTCCCCTCTCCTGATGCCAAGCTCCCATCTTTCTCCTCCTAAACCCTGCTGTCCTCTCCTTCCCATGACCATCTCCCATCTCTCTCCTCCTACACCCTGCACTCCTCTCCTTCCCATGCCCAGCTCCCATCTCTCTCCTCCTACACTCCGCTGTCATCTACTTCCCATGCCCAGCTCCCATCTCTCTCCTCCTTCTTCCCATACACGGTTATTAGATCTCTCCCCCTACACCTAGCTCCCCTCTCCTGATACCCAGCTCCCTTCTCTCTCCTCCTACATCCTGCTTTCATCTCCTTCCCATGCCCAGCTCTCTTCTCCTTATGCCTGGTTACTATCGTTCTCTTCCTACACCCTGCTCTCCTCTCCTTCCCATGCCCAGCTCCTTTCTCCTGGTACCAGGTTACTATCTCTCTCCTCCTACACCTTGTTCTGCTCTCCTGATGCTAAACTCCCGTCTTTCTCCTCCTACAACCCGCTGTCCTCTCCTTCCCATGCCCATCTCTCTCCTCCTACACCCTGCTCTCCTCTCCTTCCCATGCCCAGCTCCTGTCTCTCTCCTCCACACTCTGCTGTCATCTCCTTCCCATGCCCAGCTCCCATCTCTCTCCTCCTACATCTCGCTCTCATCTCCTTCCCATGCCCAATTCCATTTTCCTGATGCCCGGTTACTATCTCTCTCCTCCTACACCCCACTCCCCTCTCCTTCCCATGTCCAACTCCCATCTCCTGATGCCCAGCTCCCGTCTTTCTCCTCCTACACCCCGCTCCCCTCTCCTTCCCATGCCCAGCTCCCCTCTCCTGATGCCCAGCTCCTGTCTCTCTCCTCCTACACTCTGCTCTCCTCTCCTTCCCATGTCCAGCTCCCTTCTCCTGATGCCCAGTTACTATCTCTCTCCTCCTGCGTCTTGGCAGCAGTGATAGAGAAAAAAGTAGGTGGACACTGTCGGGCAGTGTCTGCCTACTTATCGTTCAGTTGGGAGGCAAAGTTCCCCAAACACCTGAACGATCAGTTGGGAAAAATCAAACAGATTTGATTTTTCCAACAAGTTGGACCAACGCTTTTTTGTAAGTATACAGCAATATATATATCTTATATATCTATATATATATCTATATATAGTACCCACATAGATGGTGGCACTCAGAGGCTTGTATAAAGTTAAAAAAAAAACCTGTGCAGGGTGGTGTGTTTACTAAATGTGACGTTTCGGGGACCGAATCCCCTTCCCCTGTCTTGAGGAAGGGGAACGGTCCCCAAATGACACATTTAATAAACACACCACCCTGCACAGGTTTTTTTTCACTTTGTACAAGCCTCTGAGTGCCACCAGCTATTTGGATACCATATACATGTGAGCATTTACCCTTCAGGAGCGCACCAGAGCAAGCTAACCGTCATGGGTTATGGAGTAATGGGGGAGACACGTTAATATATATATATATATATATATATATGGGCCGGTTCTAGCCCTTGTGGCGCCCCGGGCGAAAATAGGGGCGTGGCTTCATACAGGGGCATGGTCAGTTATGCTCCCTGTAGAGTTGTGCCCCCATTTGTGCCCCCTGTAGAGTTGTATCCCCATTTTTGCCCCCTGTAGAGTTGTTCCCCCGTTTGTGCCCCCAGTTGAGTAGTGCCGCTTACAAAAAAAAAATAAAATGAATTAATACTTACTATCCCCTCTCCTGATTCCCGACCGCTGCTGACCTCTGCCGGCGCCGCTCCTCGGATTTATGGGAGAGACGTCATGACGTCTCTCCCATAGCACAGCATAGACACTAGAGGTCAATTATGACCCCTAGCGTCTATGTGCCAGTCCCACAATGCTGTGCGGTGCGCGATGACGTCATCGCGCACCGCACAGCAAAGGTCCTCTCCACGAAGGGAAACTAGACGGGTAGCGTCTAGTTTCTACACAGCACCGCACAACACTGGGGGGCACTGACCAACAGTAGCGGAACTTGCCATGGCGGCGGCGCCCTCCGGAAGGCGGCGCCCTGGGCAAAAATCCTGTGTGCCCGTAGCAAGATCCGCTACTGATATATATACATGTGTATATTACTGTGGCAGGTTAGTATGGCCACCTACAGGCAGCTGACACCTCTCAGGCACTAGAGAGGCGCAGCTGCTGCCAAACCTATTGCCTTTCACACGAATTAAAGCCAGCTGAGGTGCGAGGAACTGACCTGGCTGATGCTGTGGCTCTGTATGAGGGTGGACAGCTGGCGAATGTTGCACCTGAAGACCCGTGCACAGTGTAGAGGCTGCCGGGCATGCACTCCCTGTTACCGCCGCCTGTCGGGTACGACTGGGAGGGGGGAGTAGATCAGCTTGTGATTGAGGAATGCCCTTGCTGTCCCGGGTGAAGGTGCCGCCTCAGGTCGTGGCCACCTCCTCAGACTCCAGCTGCTCCCCGCACGGCTAGCGATCCCGGGGGAGGGAAGTAGGGATGGCCATGGGTGGGGTGTCCATTGATGATAACCATCAATGGTACACAAACCATCTATAGTAAACCATTGATGGTTTGCACCACTTGATGGCCACCACTGAAAGCTGCTGGCTGGTCTGCGGACCAATAAGAACCCAGGGGCGGAGCTTAGCAGGTGTCTGAGCTATGCTCTATGTCCCGGCACCACATTAAAAAAAAAAAAAAGTATTTGGCTATACCTTTCCATCTGGTTCTCCCCCATCGATGGCAAAAGTATTCTACATCGGCCATAAACCATTGATGATTTTAAACCGTTGATGGCCATCCCTAGGAGGGAGTGGATCTTGTCTCCAGTCATTAGGTCAGGGAAGTGAGCAAGCGATGCAGGAGGGGAGGCGGGGAGAGGCGCCGGACATGTGGCTCCAGCCCTCGTGGCAGATCCGACATAGCTGAGCATGGAGTGGGTGCCTCGCGAGGAGTGCAGCGCACATAGCCTTCATTTGTCAGTTTCACTCAGCACCACCCTTCAAATGCCTGTGCCCATAGGCAGCTGCCTAAAGCTGCCTAGTGGTGGCGCCGGCCCTGGTCATAGGTGTATCATTACAGACTGACAGAATTTGAAAGTTCCTCTGGAGATTCTGTGAAGAGACCTGGAAAACATTCACCATTAATGTGCCCCTACGACTGGGGAGAAGATTTATAAAACCCTGGAGAGAGATACGTAGTACCATCCAATTAGCAAGCTAAGGCGAAGCTAAGGCTCGGTACACACTTGCATGATGTTGGGATGATTTGCTGTATAGGAATGACAAATTGTGTACATTGGCGGTCATTCCGAGATGATCGCACATAGCAACTTTTTGCTGCTGGAGCGATCAACTAGACGCCGCCTATGGGGGAGTGTATTTTAGCATAGCAGGGCTGCGATCGCTTGTGCAGCCCTGCTATGCTAAAAAGTTTCAAGTAAAACAAGACTAGCCCTGCAGTTACTTACCCAGTGCGACGGATCCAGCGATGAAGGTCGCAGTGTGACGTCAAAAATGCCTGGACACGCCTGCGTTTGCCTTACCACACCCGGGAATTGGTGAGTAGACGCCCCGATCCTCCTTCCCGCTGTCAATCTTCTTCCGATCGCGCCTGTGATCGCTGTCATTGGTCCTGGAATCGTTGCCCGACGCTGGCCGTTGCCAGGCAATGACGCGCGTGCGCAATGCGGGTGCCGTGCAGCCGCAGTTCCGACCCGTTTGCACCACAGCAAAGAACTGCTACTTGTGAACGGGTCGGAATAATCCCCATTGTGCAGTATGTACACAGGATTGTGTGCTCTCATGGGTCGCATGCGACATATAGGTGGCGTATGTGACCCTTTTCAGTTTAATAAAGGACGGCACGAGAGACTGTTCTGATGTGCAGTAAATCGACCAGTATGTACAGGCAATCAGGGATAGCCCAGGAGTAATGCAAACTGCCCTATCACACCAAATGCCCGTCATCCTAGTGTGTGCCAAGCCTGTCTTATCAGCTATAGTTAAAAAATGAGTTATGAGCTGATTAGTTGGCAGTGTACTTCTCTCCACTTTATCTCTCTCCAAGCTTTGATAAATCTCCCCCTGGATGTGAGAAGCAATGTTTTATTATAGTGTTATTTCATGCGTAGTAGTTTATATGCGGCCGGCCTTCAATGACAGCGCAGTCACACCGCTAGCTGTATACCGCTATGCAGTGTCAGTGTGCACAACCGTGGGGCAGCGCAGCAGGGACATGGGGCGCTATCCATCATGTCCCTGAGAGCAGCACACACACAACCGGGCAGCCGCAGCAGCACTGGTCTGGAGGAAAGAGGATGGATGACTGTGTTGCTGGCTGCTGCTGCTGTGTGTACAGGCAGGGAGTGTCGGAGGCAGGCTGTGCTGTGCTACTGATGTCACTGGCAGGGAGGGCGGAGCGCCGGGGCAAGGAGGAGGCTTGGTGCTGCTGCTGGTGGTGGCTGCAGAAGGAGAAGACAAGGAGTAGGTGGAAGATGGTGGAATCAGAGGTGATAGCAGCCGCCGCCGGGCTCACACCTCCCTCTCCGGGCTGTCACCCATTCACCCGCTAAGAGCAGGCTGCTGCCCCTTCCTGCTGCCAGCGTGTGATGCCGCGACCAGGCTCTGATTTACTCTGAGGGGCACAAGCCTGAAGTGCCGCGATCTGGGGATTTGTGGGTAAGTGGAGGATTTGGGCAGGGGGCAGGTAACTGTGGGGGGTGATCCATTTTATAGAAGAAGGTGTGGGCTCCCTGCCAGGCGCTGCAGGATGGGGCCGGGTGCTAAGGAGACAGATGGCCTAAGGAGGGGACGTGCAGCAGGGCTGGATGTGGGTATCTGGGCTTGGATGCAGACTGTGGGTGGGAGGCAGCATCTGCTGTTATTCATGTACACAGCGAACCCTTGCATGGCTGCTGCCGGGCAGTGTGGTGGTGGCAGGGCGCTGCAGTGCTGCCTGGCATTCCCCGTGTGACACATGAGGGATTGGGGAAGGCTGGGACAGCACTGGATAATGTTGACAGGAGCTAATTGATACATCCTGCCTGCAATCATTTTCATGTGAGGCTTAGGTCAGTATAATATGTAAGTACTAGGCAACGCACAGGTATGTCACAGACTGGCTATTACACCGTGCCCAGCCTGTCATAGAGATGCCCAGGCTCACTCTGCTGCTGTGATTAGTGTCGGCGCTGTGCTGGGAGCTGCTGCTGGAACCTGGACTTCAGACTGGAGGGGAGGGGCAGTCGGTAATTGAGCTGTATGAGCACATGGCCCTCATTGTGATGTATGTATCCGGCTATATGGGCTTGTACACCAATCAGTGATGAAGTGATTGTCCCATTGGCCTATATATCCCAAGAAGACACTCCAATATTATATATAATGTGTGTTTTATTCATTTATTATACTAAGCTGACAGCGTACTGTAGGTTTACATTTTGTTGCATTGTAAGCAGTGCTTATTTTTACAGCCCATTTCTAAGCAATTTTTAATCCAATTAAAACTTGCTGCTTATGATGATCAGTGCTCCAGCAAATCAGCCCAGAGCTGTCATGTGTTTGATAAATGACAGTTGGGAGCTGATTGGCTGGACCACCATTTATCATATGCAATCTAGTTTTAAAACTCGTTGCGTGTGATAAAGCTCGTTGATAAATCAGCCTCATAGATTAGCTGCTGAGTGAGCGATTTATGAATGGCAACATATAAATGCATATCAGCTTTGTTCAGTGAAAAGTCCTAAAGTGAGCTTGCAAAAATGTGTACGTGCCAAATTGCATCAGCATTTTACTCCAACCATTCCAGTAGTAAAAGATGCAGTACCTTGTAGAAATATACCTATTTTCTTTTCTTGGAATTTTTTTTTTTAATTAATATTTGTATGGAACTAACGTTTAAATGAACTGTCCCCATTCTAGGGAGCTTGCTGTATTTTTTATGTTTAGTCGATGTGCCCAGCACACTGAAGAGGGGCAGATGTATTAAGCCTGGAGAAGTGATAAATGTAAGGTGATAATGCACCCGCCAATCAGCTCTTAACTGTCAATTTACATATTGGATCTGATTGGCTGCTGCGTTATCACCTTGCACTTATCACTGCTTTATCACTTCACCATGCTTAATACATCTGCCCCTGAGTTCTGCAAGTTTATAGTATGTGTTGTAAATTGTAATACAGGTTTTTTTTGCTATGCAGTTGTATAGCTAGAAAAATACAGTGTCCCAGTCAATGTTTAACTACTCATGTATGAAACCTGATTGTTTTATTTGATTGATATGTTTTATTTGGGAAAAGGTGCATCCATTTTAGTCATCATTTGTGTCACACTTTCTAGGCTTAAATAAAGAGTGATCCATTTGCTCAGGGACGGGTCTGTTTTACTTTCGTTGTGCTACAGTATATAAGGAGTAATAGAAGAGAAGCGTCTTTCTTGTGATCATGTATATGCCCAGATTTATCAAGCCTTCAAGATTGACAAATTGCACGGTGATAAAGTACCAACCAACCTGCTCCTAATTGCCACGTTACAGGCTGTGGGGCAGATTTATTAAGCCTGGTGAAGTGATAAAGTGGAAGGTGATAACGCACCAGCGAATCAGCTCCTAACTTAAATGTTACAGGCTGAGGGGCAGATTTATTAAGCCTGGTGAAGTGATAAAGTGGAAGGTGATAACGCACCAGCGAATCAGCTCCTAACTTAAATGTTACAGGCTGAGTTTGAAAAATGACAGTTAGAAGCTGACTGGCTGGTGTGTTATCACCTTCCACTTTATCACTTCACCAGGCTTAATAAATCTGCCCCTGAGTTTGAAAAATGACAGTTAGAAGCTGACTGGCTGGTGTGTTATCACCTTCCACTTTATCACTTCACCAGGCTTAATAAATCTGCCCCTGAGTTTGAAAAATGACAGTTAGAAGCTGACTGGCTGGTGTGTTATCACCTTCCACTTTATCACTTCACCAGGCTTAATAAATCTGCCCCTAAGCTTGAAAAATGACAGTTTCGAGCTGATTGGCTGGTACTTTATCACCGTGCAGTTTATCACTCTCCAAGGCTTGATAAATCTTGGCAGTAATATGAAATGCAGCCACGTGACATACAGTACATTCTTTTTTGTTGTAAACTATATGGACTATATTTGACTGCCTACGGTATAGTGTAAGACAAAATCTAAATTGGTCATAGCCGAGTTACAGCTTTTGTATATATTACCCCTCTTTTGTTTTTGATCTATTATTGAATCATCAATCAGGCATACTGTATTAGAAGAGGAAGTTTTAATGAACTATCCGTTTTTTTAATTAAAAGTCACACGTCACACAGGTCTTCTTTAGTGTGCGACAGTGAAATGAAGAAATATATCTCAGAAGTTGAAATATTACAATTACTGTTTCCCGGAAAAAGTTTGCTGGTTCTACCTTCAAACTCTTATGTGCTGACAGGACAGTAGCGAGGGGTGTGCAACTGTGCAGTCACCCAGGGTGCAAGTCTGAGAGAACTTGCTCATCACTGCCCTCATAGCACCTGCTCCTTCTTTCGGGGTGCCACTCCCAACTCATGACATCACATGCTGATGTGAAGTACTCTGCTGTGACCCTGAGAGCTGATGCAGGGTTGGTAGCACAATCTGCAAAAACAGTTACTCTATTTTTTTTACGACTGTATTTTGTATCTCCGCACATATTTGGAGCTGTATGTATCTACATTATATGCACCCACCTAGCCTATGACGAGCATTTTCATCTGCCCTGTAGTCAGGGCCAGCAACAGAAATCTTGGGGCCTGGTACAGTGATATATCTGGGGCCCCCTCAGATTTTTATATATATATAATATTATATCTCTTAAAGAATTTGCTGCGCTATATAAGACACTGTTAATAAAACAAATGTGTATTTATTTATCTATACACGTATATAAATATGTATATCTCACCTTCTTCCCCCACACACACCACAGTTTGTGTCTCCTCAATTACTCCATGCTGTATTCCCGGCTCCCCTACCCTATCCCAAAGCTCTGTATCCCCTCACCAAGCCACTCTTACCCTGGGGAGAGACTCACCTGCACTGCATGCCCAGTATCCAGATCCTCACACCGCACAGCAAGTACCACATGCGGCCCTCACACCCCACCAGAAAAGGTTGGCGCAGGGCATGGGAATCCTGGCCAGTGGAGCTGCTGAAATGTCCCGTAACTGCCTGCAACAGAGCTGGCGACGGAAGAGCGGGTTCAACTCGTGCTGCACAGTCCTATTTGGACAGGACGACTCCCATCCCTGCTGGGCACTAAGCGGCGCATACTTAAGGCCCCTCTAATCCTTGGGGCCCCATACAGGTGTCCCCTTTGAACCCCCCTGTCGTCAGCCCTACCTGTAGTAGGTGCAATAGATACCCCTGACAGGCATAATTGCTCTTATGCATGAGATGCGTTTGCATGTAAACGCCCTTACTAAATTTTGCCTCTGTGCCCTTTATTATGCAATAGAAACTTCTTTCTTATGTCACTGTAGTTGTAATTCAATGAGAAATATTGTTAGTTAAGAGGAATAAAGAAGAACATTCTTAGTGGGCAGCATGAAGAGCTAGTCATGCGCTCTACAGCAGAATAGATGAAGACCGATAGATGGGAGTGTCATTAGCCAGTCACAAGAGTCTTCCCACACTGCACATTTGTGACTGGCTGGCGACTAGGTGAGTATTGGGGGCTGTCTGCTTTGATTACAGCGCAATAGAGGCTAAGGGGTCTATTTACTAAGCCTTGGATGGAGATAAAGTCGCTGGAGATCAGCGGTGCAAGTAGGTGGGTACGGCGTACCCTTAAGAATTTAGCCGTGGGTATGCCGTACCCACCGCCGCCAGGCTGCCGCTCCCTCCCTCCCGCCGCTGCTGCTCACTGCGCCGCTGCTGCTTGAGGGGAGGAGAGCGCAGCATCCGCCTCTCCTGCCATTCAGTGTCTACCTTCAATTCAGCGCCGGCCCGTGAGCCAATCAGAGCTCGCGGTCCGGCAGCCAAGGCTCCTGATTGGCTGCTGGACCGCAAGCTTTGATTGGCTCACGGATCGGCACCTAATTGAAGGCAGACACCCGCACTGCAGCCGGAGACTGAGGGGCGGGAGAGGCGCACGCTGCTCTCTCCTCCCCTAAAACACAGGACAGCAGCATCGGTAAGCAGCAGGGGAAGGGGGGGTGGTGGCACTGTGAGGACATGTGTACCTGGTACTGGGGGCATATCTGGCACTGCGGGGACATGTGTATCTGGCACTGGGGCATATCTGGCACTGGGGGCATCTCTGTATCTGGCACTGGGGGAATATCTGCACTGGGGGGCATTTCTGTATCTGGCACTGGGGGCATATCTGGCACTGTGGGGGCATTTTTGTATCTGGCACTGGGGGAATATCTGGCACTGGGGGGATATGTGTATCTGTGTGTCCCTTCACAACTGTGGGGATAGTGGTTTATCCATCCATATATATAGTATTCTCAGCAAATTCTATAATTTTATTATAAATCATTTCATTCAGCATCTTTTAGGATAATTATGTATTCTGGTAATCTTGGTACAGGGGAATTTCTCTAACTGATAAGTATTAATGGTCTATCTACTTCATTTTAAATCTATTTCTTGGGTATGCACACAGCTTTTGGACTTCAAATTACTGTTCCAAAGGATTATTCTTTGTCACCTCCCTAATATTTCCCTCGTAATATGTAGATTAAGTCAAATATTTGTTTTGCACTGGTGACTTATAGCAGAAATGGTCCCTGCTTAAACAGCACAATATGGAAAGACTATTGTACATTTGGGGTATGATATACGTTACAGACAGGATGCTGGGGGTCACATGACCGACCGCAGTGTGCAGACAGGGAATGAGGTAAGTAATTTACCCTTCCCCTGCCCTCTAACCCTAACCTGCCTGGGGTGGCGGCCAGGGCTAAGGACACAGGTGCTATCCAGAAAAGGTGTCCTCCCTCTGGTGCTTAACCATAACCCCCCGTTCCCTCATATCCTAGGTCCTAGCCCTAACACTCACCCCAATACTTACCTTCGGTATGGTGGCTGTTGGCGTTCCGACGTCAGAATGCGAGTGGTGTCGGGATTCCGGCGTCACTCACCTGACCACCGACCTGACCATGACCACCGACCTGACCACCGGCACCCACAGAGCAGGGTTGTTAATCGCATGCCATTTGGAGAAACAGGATATAGCAACACAGTTTTTCTCCAATTATCTTGTGTTTTATGTCTAATCTGGTTTCAGCCATGATGGCATGCCCTACTCTGAAGATCTGTGTATGCACTTTGGTGTTAATTTACATTTGGGTGTGTGTTCCAATACTGTGGTTTGCTAACTAGAAAACCAGAGCACTCTGCAGTTATTACAAGCTCAAGACTTAAAAGGATGACTTGTTTCTCTGTCACACCTGAATGCTGAATTTCCCATACAATAGAGTGTCTCACCATGGGATCCTATAGCTTCAAAATGCCACAGTTCTGGTCTTAAAACTGCAGCTCTAAAATATAGGCGGGGTATATGCAATTGCGGTCGAATTCCCGAAATTGTAGAATTTCGGGTCATTTTCGACCAAAAAAAAAAATCGCCTATGCAATTCAGTGCTTTCCGACCAAAAAAACGGACTTTCAAAATTCGACTTTTTGAAATTCGAATTTTTGCAAATTCGACTTTTCTGCAATGATATAAGTGCTGCAATTCGACCAAAGCATATTCAATTCAAGTTTGGAAATTCGACAGCAGTGCTTTTAGACAGCAAATTCGTCATTTTCAATCCGCCACACTTTGGAGGGTGAAAACAAATAAAAAAAATTTAAACATGTTTTTTTTTGTGTTTTTTTTTTGGGGGGAATAGCAGATCTATTTATATTAGAAGGGATTAGGTACTTTTTTTTTTTTTTTTGGAGGCACAAATATTATTTTTATATTTTTAAAAATATTATTTTTTTTTTATTTTTTTTTTATGCTGGAACGGTGAAATCATAAAAAAAAATGGCGTGGGGTCCCCCCTCCAAAGCATAACCAGCCTCGGGCTCTTCGAGCTGGTCCTGGTTCTAAAAATGCGGGGAAAAAATTGACAGGGGTTCCCCCGTATTTTTAAAACCAGCACCGGGCTCTGCGCCTGGTGCTGGTGCCAAAAATACGGGGGACAAAAAGAGTAGGGGTCCCCCGTATTTTTAACACCAGCATCGGGCTCCACTAGCTGGACAGATAATGCCACAGCCGGGGGTCACTTTTATGCCGTGCCCTGCGGCCGTGGCATCAAATATCCAACTAGTCAACCCCTGGCCGGGGTACCCTGGGGGAGTGGGGACCCCTTCAATCAAGGGGTCCCCCCCCCAGCCACCCAAGGGCCAGGGGTGAAGCCCGAGGCTGTCCCCCCCCATCCAATGGGCTGCGGATGGGGGGGCTGATAGCCTTTTGTGATAATAAAAAGATATTGTTTTTTCCAGTAGTACTACAAGTCCCAGCAAGCCTCCCCCGCAAGCTGGTACTTGGAGAACCACAAGTACCAGCATGCGGGAGAAAAACGGGCCCGCTGGTACCTGTAGTACTACTGGGAAAAAAATACCCAAATAAAAACAGGACACACACACCGTCGACAGTAAAACTTTATTACACACTACCGACACACACATACTTACCTATGTTCACACGCCGACATCGGTCCTCTTCTCCATGTAGAATCCACGGATACCTGAAAAAAAAGATCAATATACTCACCTCAGCCATGGTCCAGAGATAAATCCACGTACTTGTTAAAAATAAAAAAACGCAAATACCCGCTCCATAATGGACTGAAAGGGGTCCCATGCTGACACATGGGACACCTTTCCACGAATGAGACCTGTCAGTGACAGCTGTCACAGAAAGGTCTCTAAGCCAATCAGGAAGCGCAACTTCGTTGCGCTCACCTGATTGGCTGAGCGCTGTCTGTACTGTGACAGCGCATCGCACAGCTCCCTCCATTATATTCAATGGTGGGAACTTAGCGGCTAGCGGTGAGGTCACCCGCCGGTCAGCGGCTGACCGGCGGGTGACCCCACCGCTACCCGCAAAGTTCCCACCATTGAAAGTAATGGAGCGGCTTTGCGATGCGCTGTCACAGTACAGACAGCGCACAGCCAATCAGGTGAGCGCCACGGAAGTAGCGCTTCCTGATTGGCTGAAGGGACGTCAGTGACAGGAGTCACGTGATGTCCCGGCATTCGGGAGAAAGGGGTCTGATGTGAAAGCATTGGACCCCTTTCTAGTCCGGTATGGAGCGGGTTTTTGCGGTTTTTTTTTTTTAAACAAGTACGTGGATTTTACTCTCTGGACGTGGATTTATCTCTGGACGCTGGAAGGTGAGTATAATTTTTTCACAGGTACCCTCGGATCGTCGGAGACCGTGGCAGTCGGCGTGTCAACATAGGTAAGTATGTGTGTGTCGGTAGTGTGTAATAAAGTTTTACTATCAAGGTGTGTGTGTCCTGTTTTTATTTGGGTATTTTTTTCCCAGTAGTACTACAGGTACCAGCGGACCCGTTTTTCTCCCGCATGCTGGTACTTGTGGTTCTCCAAGTACCAGCTTGCGGGGGAGGCTTGCTGGGACTTGTAGTACTGCTGGAAAAAACAATATCTTTTTATTATCACAAAAGGCTATCAGCCCCCCCATCCGCAGCCCATTGGATGGGGGGGGACAGCCTCGGGCTTCACCCCTGGCCCTTGGGTGGCTGGGGGGGGGGACCCCTTGATTGAAGGGGTCCCCACTCCCCCAGGGTACCCCGGCCAGGGGTGACTAGTTGGATATTTAATGCCACGGCCGCAGGGCACGGCATAAAAGTGACTCCCGGCTGTGGCATTATCTGTCCAGCTAGTGGAGCCCGATGCTGGTGTTAAAAATACGGGGGACCCCTACTCTTTTTGTCCCCCGTATTTTTGGCACCAGCACCAGGCGCAGAGCCCGGTGCTGGTTTTAAAAATACGGGGGATCCCTGGCCAATTTTTCCCCTGCATTTTTAGAACCAGGACCAGCTCGATGAGCCCGAGGCTGGTTATGCTTTGGAGGGGGGACCCCACGCCATTTTCTTTCCGGGTTTTTCACATTTTTTTACCGTTTTTTAAAATCGCGGCAAAATCCGCCAAATCGGCCGATTTTCGCCCGCGACTCTGGCGAATCCGTTTTTCATTGAATATGGTGAATTCCGGAAGCCACCTTCCGGGATTCACCTGTCGAATTGAGTCGAATTAAAAAACGGCGAAAATTGCCGCGAATTCGACCGCAATTGCATATACCCCTATGCCTCTAATGTACCGTATAATAGAATGTACTGGCCTTTACTAAAGAGCTGACACCCTGATTAATAAACTTTATAAATACAAAATGCACTGCACTTTGTACTACCTCCTGTATTTAGAGAAATTGGTATTACAGTTACAACTTAAAAAAAAAGTGAAATATATTAAACCACATTAACTGTAATTATATTCAGTGGTGTCTATTGTAGCATGAAATAACCTCTGAGCACTGTGACATACTGAACACCTTCTTTGACTTGGCTATTTTTCAAAATCCTTGTGTACCTGATTACAGGAACTTTTTTATTTTGCTTACTTGACTTCATAGCTGCCTAATTACTTATACTGTAATTTTATTGAGTGATATACATTTTTAATATTATTAAATAACCATAGCATGTTCTATACATAGAACATGTGTATCCTTAGGTTGCAAAACACTATGGGGGCAATTTAGTTGGTTTTTGGTCCTCTACTTTTCCCGTTTAAACGGGATGTTTACATGCCCAAACAGCAGTCAGAATTTTATTGTTTTTGGGCGGACATACATATTGCGCATGATGCACCCAAACAGCTTTAGCTGTGTAAAACAGCCGTGTTAAGTCCTGCTTTGGGCATCCAAACAGAACAAAGTGCACATTTCTCTTACGTCCTAGGGGATACGGGGAATCCATTTAGTACCATGGAGTATAGTCTGGTCCACTAGGAGCCTTGGGCACTTTAAGAATTTGATAGTGTGCACTGGCTCCTCCCTCTATGCCCCTCCTACCAGACTCAGTTTAGAAAATGTGCCCGGAGGAGCCGGTCACGCTGAAGGAAGCTCCTAAAGAGTTTTCTGTATTTCTCTTGTGTCCTAGAGGATACTGGGGTCCATTTGGTACCATGGGGTATAGACGGGTCCACTAGGAGCCTTGGGCACTTTAAGAATTTGATAGTGTGCACTGGCTCCTCCCTCTATGCCCCTCCTACCGGACTCAGTTTAGAAAATGTGTCGGTCACGCTGAAGGAAGCTCCTGAAGAGTTTTCTGCATTTATTTTCTATGTTTGTTATTTTCAGGCAGGGCTGGTTGGCACCAGCCTGCCTGCTTCGTGGGACTTAGGGGGGGGGACGGCCCAACCTCTTAAAGGGTTAATGGTCCCGTTCCCCGCTGACAGGACACTAGCTCCTGAGGGAACTATTCGCAAGTCCCACCACGGCGAGCGTACATTCCCGTAGCACGCTGCCACCCCTAACAGAGCCAGAAGAAAGAAGAGTGGTGAGTACTAAGCCGGCGCCCCGGTTAGCGGGTGGGTGGATTACTAAAGTCATTGCCAAATGGTCGGGTAACCTAATTGATGGGTTAGATACCTTGCCTCAAGGGGAGATTATTTTACTCCTGCACAGGACTCTGTGAACTTTATGGTGGAAGCCATAAAACAAATAAGGGCCATATATATGGGGAGATGTAGGGAGAGATGTGTGCTGAGCGAACCGCTCAGCACACATCTCTCCCCCCTCTCAGCACAGCGCGATGGGTGCGGAGCGTGCAGGGGGGGACGGGGGTGGGGTGCTCATTTCACCCAGCGGGTGAAATGAGCGACCTGCTAGATTGAGCCTGCATGCAGGCCAATCTAGCACCAGCGATAGCGACGTGCGGGGCTGCGCATCGCTATCGCTGTGAGGGGTACACACGGACAGATCATGCTTAAAATCTAAGAAATCTAGTCAGATTGCTTAGATTATTGCTCCGTAAGTACCCCCCTATAGGTTTGCTTAATGCACGCACCACTGCTATGGCAGTGTCAGCACGCAGGGGCTTATGGCTACGCCAGTGGAATGCTGACGCAGACTTCAGGAAAGGCGTGGAAGGCCTACCCTTGACAGGAGAGGCCTTATTTGGAGATAAACTAGACAAATTGATCTCCAAAGCTACTGCTGGTAAGTCCACACATATTCCTTCTGCAGCTACCCCAGCCAGGAAGGCTTACTTAGGTTCCAATTTACAGTCCTTTCGGACGGCCAAGTTTAAGGGCAAAACAAGAGGTTCTTCTACAGTCGCCAGAGGCGCTAGAGGCAAATTACGCAAACCAGCAACTGCCGGTTCTCAGGAATAGAGCTCAGGCTCTGCTTCCTCAAAGCCTTCAGCATGACGGTGGACCGCGATGCCTGGATGACTGGCGGGTGGGAGCCCGACTAAAATTCTTCAGTCACATCTGAACAAGTTAGATCTTATTTCCCAGGGCTACAGACTGGAGTTTCAGGAGCTCCCACCTCACAGATTCTTCAGATCAGGCTTACAAGTTTCGCAAGAGGCAAGTATAACCTTACAGGGCGCCATTCAAAAACTGGTACAGACTCAGGTCATTGTTCCAGTTCCACCTCATCTACAAAACAAGGGGTATTATTCCAACGTGTTTGTAGTACCGGAACCGGACGGTTCGGTAAGACCGATTTTGAACCTCGAGTCGTTGAACCAGTACTTATGAGTGTTCAAATTCAAGATGGAGTCTCTCAGAGTGGTGATCTCAGGTCTTGAGGAGGGGGAATTCCTAGTGTCTCTGGATATCAAGGATGCGTATCTTCACATTCCGATCTGGCCACCTCATCGGGCTTCTCTACGGTTTGCACTGCAACACTGTCTCTACCAGTTCCAAGCCCTGCCATTTGGTCTCTCCACGGCACAGAGTGTTCACCAAAGTGATGGCAGAGATTTTGTTTCTACTCCGCAAACAGGGAGTGAACATAATTCCGTACCTGGACGATCTTCTGATAAAGCCACAGTCCAGGGAGCGGTTGTTGGACAGCATTGGCCTCTCAACCAAACTACTCCTGGATTCTGAACTTACCAAAATCTCACCTGGAACTGACGTAGAGGCTTCCTTTCCTGGGAATGATACTGGACACAGAGTCTCAGAGAGTGTTCCTTCCCTTGGAAAAGGCTGTGGTAATCCAGTCGATGGTTTGGGCTGTCCTGAAGCCGACTCGGATCTCGGTGCATCTGTGCATTCACCTTTTCGGGAAAATGGTGGCCTCTTATGAGGCGCTTCAGTACAGAAGGTTTCTTGCGAGACCCTTCCAGCTGGATCTGTTGAACAAATCGTCTGGATCGCATCTTCACATGCACCAGAGGATCCGCCTGTCGCCAAGAGCTAGGATCTCCCTTCTGTGGTGGCTACAGACTTCTCACCTCGTCGAGGTTCGGGATTCAGAATTGGATTCTGCTAACCACAGACGCAAGCCTCCGAGGTTGGGGAGCAGTCACCCAGGGGGTGCAGTTTCAAGGAAGATGGTCAAGTCGGGAAGTCATCCTTCCAATAAACATCCTGGAACTCAGGGCAATCTACAACGCCCTTCTGTGGGCCTCATCTCTACTTCGGAATCAAGCCATTCAAGTCTAGTCGGACAATGTAACGGTGGTAACGTACATAAACCGACAAGGCAGAACGAAAAGCAGAGCAGCAATGTCAGAGGTGTCAAGAATTCTGCTCTGGGTGGAAAAACATGCCGTGGCGTTGTTGGCGGTCTTCTTTCCTTGAATAGACAACTGGGTAGCAGACTTCCTCTGCAGACACGACCTGCACCCAGGGGAGTGGGGCCTTCATGCTGATGTGTTCCGGTGGTTTACACTTCGGTGGGGATATCCACAAATCGACATGATGGCCTCTCAACTCAACAAGAAGCTCAAGCGTTATTGTTCCAGGTCGAGAGACCCACAAGCAGTGGCGGTAGACGCTTTGACAACTCTGTGGGTCTACCAGCTGGTGTACGTGTTTCCTCTACTTCCTCTGATCCCAAGAATTCTAAGGAGAATAAAAAGGGAAAAGGTTCAAGCAATGCTCATTGCTCCAGACTGGCCGCGAAGGGCCTGGTACGCGGATCTTCTCGAGATGCTGATCGAAGATCCGTGACCTGTACCTCTTCGCAAAGATCTTCTGCAACAGGGCCCGTTCGTCTATCAGGACTTACCGCAGCTACGTTTAACGGCATGGAAGTTGAACGGCTGATTCTAGCCAGGAGAGGGATTCCTGACAAGGTCATCCCAACTAGGGTCTTAATTCAAACCTGATCGCATGCTAGGTTTTTTCGCTGCGCTGCGATCAGGTCGGAATTGCGCATGCGTATGCACCACAATGCACACACGTATCGTACGGGTACAAAACGGATTGTTGCTGTGCGATGGATTTAACGAAGAATCCATTCGCACAGCTGATCGCAAGGAGGTTGACAGGAAGAAGGCGTTTGAGGGTGGCAACTGACCGTTTTCTGGGAGGGTTTGGAAAAACTCAGGCGTGTCCAAGCGTTTGCAGGGCGGGTGTCTGACGTCAATTCTGGTCCTGAACAGACTGAAGTGATCGCAGCGGCTGAGTAAGCCCTTAGCTACTCAGAAACTGCAGAAACTCTTTTTGTACCACTCGGCTGAACATGCGATCACACACTTGCAAAGCTAAAATACACTCCCCTGTAGGCGGCAACTATCTGATCGCAGTGCTGCAAAAAAGAGCTAGCGAGCGATCAGGTCTGAGTTAGGCCCTATGATCCAAGCCAGGAAGGGAGTAACGGCTAAACATTACCTCCATATATGGAAGAAGTATGTCTCTTGGTGTGAAAGCAGACCATATTCTGCGGTGGGGTTTCATCTGGGACGTCTCCTGCTTTTTCTGCAGTCGAGAGTGAATGTGGGCCTACGTCTAGGCTCCATTAAAGTCCAGATTTCGGCCTTGTCTATTTACTTTCAGAAACAATTGGCTTCTCTCCCTGATGTCCAGACGTTCTTGAAGGGTGTTTTGCACATCCAACTTCCCTTTGTGCCTCCCACGGCACCTTGGGATCTCCAATTTGGTTCTACACTTCCTCCAATCGGACTGGTTTGAACCGTTACAGTAGGCGAATGTAAAGTACCTTACGTGGAAGTCAGTCACACTGCTGGCCTTGGCTTCAGCAAGACGTGTGTCGGAGTGGGGGGCATTGTCTTACAAGATTCCCTACTGAATTTTCCGTTTTGAACTCAGAACTCGTCAGCAATTTCTTCCTAAGGTGGTGTCCGCGTTTCACATCAACCAACCTATTGTGGTTCCAGCTGTTACGGACGCCTCTGCCACTTCAAAGTCTTTGGATGTTGTGAGGGCTTTGAAGGTGTACGTAAAGAGGACAGCTCGTCACAGGAAATTGGACTTGCTGTTCGTTCTTTATGATCCCAATAAAATTGGGTGTCCTGCTTCAAAGCAGTCGATTGCACGCTGGATCAGGCTCACTATCCAGCATGCTTATTCCACGGCAGGATTGCCGGTTCCAAAATCTGAACAGGCCCACTCTACTAGGCCGGTGAGTTCTTCTTGGGCGGATGTCCGGGGTGTCTCGGCTTTACAGCTCTGCCGAGCAGCTACTTGGTCAGGTTCGAGCATGTTTGCAAAGTTTTACAAGTTCGATACTTTGACCTCTGAGGACCTTCAGTTTGGTCAATCAGTTCTGCAGGAACTTCAGCACTTTCCCACCCAGTTTGGGAGCTTTGATACTTCCCCATGGTACTAAATGGATTCCCAGTATCCTGTAGGACGTAAGAGAAAATAGGATTTTAATTACCTACTGGTAAATAATTTTTTTTGTCGTAGTTCGTAGGGGACACTGGGTGCCCGCCCAGTGCTTTGTTCTTCCTGCACTGTTACTTGGTTCAGTAATGTTTGGTTCAGCGGTTGCTATTCCTGGTTTCATGTTTGGTTAATATGGCTTTCCTCTTGTTATGTGTGTGCTGGTTCAAAATCTCACCACTTCCTTTTTCTATAGCCTTCTCTCAAAGTATTACCGTCTCCTCGGACACAGTTTTCTAGACTGAGTGTGGTAGGGGGGCATAGAGGGAGGAGCCAGTGCACACTATCAAATTCTTAAAGTGCCCATGGCTCCTAGTGAACCCATCTATACCCCATGGTACTAAATGGATTCTCAGTATCCCCTACGGACTACGAGAAAAGGATTTACCAGTAGGTAATTAAAATTCTATTTTTTTCTTGTGCAAACTATGGGGTAAATGTACGAAACAGTGATAAAAGTGGAGCAGTGAGACTGTCGAGAGGTTGCCTATGGCAACCAATTAGCTGCTCTGTACAATTTTATAGTATGCAAATGATAAAAGTTACTTCAATGTTGATTGGTTGCCATGGGCAACTTCTCCACTGGCTCACTTCTCCACTCTTATCACTGCTTCATACATTTACCCCTATATTTTTGTGACAAGCTTCATTTTTTGACTATATATATATATATATATATATATATATATATATATATATAATATATATATAAATATATATATATATATATATATATATATATATATAAAAGCATAAACTATGCGATTAGCAGATTCTTGGGAGGCCCTGTGGGGTACATGTAAAACACCTATAGGTGCTGATTCTAATGGCAGTATCCAATTAGTACTTTGGCTAATGGATCCCCCCGTGGGCTATCCAGTTAGCCCTGATAGCTGGCATTTATCAGGGATTATGGCACGCAAAACAAAAGGGGGCAGCCTCACACATGCTGGCTGGCCTTGCCTTGTGCAGGGCGTCCCCCAGCAGATGAAGAAATGAACCCCCATAATTGTATGCCCCCCTAAGTCAGATGTGGCTGCATATTTTGCCACAGGTGCGTCTTTGTCTTTATTCTGATTCCACTACAAAGTCCTTTTCTTGTGTACATCCGTTTGTCTGAATGTACAAGGACAGAAATACAGCTTGGTGTGTCTTAATACCAACCATCAGTCGCATCATGGAAACTTGTATCCGCCTGATGGTATTTTCTCCATCTGAGTATGGCCTTCTATGTGAATTGTTCAGTGTCTTTGTATGCAGCCACATTCATTGACACGCTGACGATACAATGGTGACGCTCGCATTAGACGCAGCATGTCCAGGTGTCTTTTCAGGCACCCCCCTGTTACTTCCCAGTCACCACTCTTGAATGCCCTAATGTTTCTGGTGGGAAGAAATGATTCCACTCCCTGAGAAAGCCATTCATTCGATTGGTCGTGTTTGTTGCCAAAAGAAAAAGGGATCCAAGAACCCCTTTAGAAAAGTCCAATAGAAATAAATATTTCTGGTGTGGGTCCTAATTGAAAAGTTTTAGGGGTCTATTCATGAAGCAGTGAAAACAGTGGAAAAACAGACCAGTGGAGAAGTTGTCCATGGCAACCAATCAGCATTTCCCTTACATTTTATAGAAGCACTTGATAAAGGCTTCATTCAAAGCTGATTGGTTGGCATGGCCATCTTCTCCACTGTTCCTTCTCTCCACTCTTTTTTCACTGCTTCATGAATAAACCCCTTAATCGCTTCTTTGACTTGATTTTTTGGAATTTCATCACAAAGTAATACAGATAGACAGACATAATTTTACATGACTTATCACAGTAGGGCTTACATATATGGTAGTGATGCGTTTCACGACAAGCTACCCGCTTCCTCAGACACTTAAGACTCTAGTTGCTGTTTACAGTGCCATGAGCTGTGTTGACGCGTCTCCCAGACCGCAGATCAAAGGCTACACCAGCACAGCTTGTGGCACTGTAAACGGCAACGACAGTTACTACGGGGGTCATTCCGAGTTGCTCGCTAGCAGTTTTTAGCAGCCGTGCAAACGCTATGCCGCCGCCCACTGGGAGTGTATTTTAGCTTAGCAGAAGTGCGAACGTTTTTATTGCAGAGCGCCTGCAAATTTTTTTTGTGTAGTTTCAGAGTAGCTCAAAACCTACTCAGCGCATGTGATCACTTCAGACTATTCAGTTCCGGATTTGACGTCACACACCCGCCCAGTGTTCGCCTAGCCACGTCTGCGTTTTCCCTGGCACGCCTGCGTTTTTCTGAACACTAAAAACGGTTAGTTGCCACCCAGAAACGCCCCCTTTCTGTCAATCACTCTGTGGCAACCAGAGCGACTGAAATGCATCGCTAGACCCTGTGCAAAACTGCATCGTTTGTTGTGCCTGTATGTCGCGCATGCGCAGAACTGCCATTTTTTAGCTTGATCGCTGCGCTGCGAACAAATTCAGCTAGCGATCAACGCGGAATGACCACCTATGTGTATCCTACTTTGTCAAGTTGTATGTGAACTGATGTCCACCTATCTGTGTTACTTTCTGATGAAATTTCTAAAATTTCAAGTTAAAAGAAATGATTAAGTCAGTTTCTTAGGAGCTGTACTATCTAACATTTCTGATACCATGCGTACAAATCTGTACTGCGACTGTATATGTGCTAAATCAGACGCATGCCATGTGCGACTCCGATAAATGCAGATACAAACATTGTTAAACTGCGTCTGATTAGGAATGAGGGCCAAAATGTCACTGTGGATTAATTGGTATTCACCATATGTTATGGGTGATGGGTATAGACATCATATGAGGATTGTTCAGGAGCTTTGTGTGATGTTACGTTGCCATGTTTGTTTCTGAAATATTGACAGGAGAAATTTTAGATTTGTTTTCAGGAATTCAATATACAGCAGTGTATACTTTCTCCTGGTCCATCTCGTTTTGAGACAGGAAGTTCCAATCGTATGGAAAGTGCTCTGCAGGTAGACAGCCTGAGCATAAGCACTCCTCTTCATTAGCAATGGTTCCTGTTGTTTCACCTGCTGATTCAACTCCATCTATGTGAGAGTGGGGTACATAACAAAAGGGGGAGGGGGTGGTGGGGTGGCGGTCTTCACACGTCCCATACAGCCTTCTTGGGAATTTACCTACTCATAGGGCACATGATGACAGCCTACTAGTCCTTGGGAGGGACAGGACAGCTTGTGAATCTGAGTGGGAATAAAACACATGTTCTTGGGATAAATAAGATTGCTGTAATTGACATCAGTCATGACCTGAGTTGGGATGCTCCCTCCTCCCTGGAACATTGGTTTGATTAACATGGCAATTAAAAAAACATTTTGTGATATTGTTTATTATATGCGTACCTTACAATATAACAAAGATATCATTTTATCTTTTCTCTAACGTCCTAGTGGATGCTGGGACTCCGTCAGGACCATGGGGAATAGCGGGCTCCGCAGGAGACAGGGCACATCTAAAAAAGCTTTTAGGTCACATGGTGCGTACTGGCTCCTCCCCCTATGACCCTCCTCCAAGCCTCAGTTAGGTTTTTGTGCCCGTCCGAGAGGGTGCAATCTAGGTGGCTCTCCTAAAGAGCTGTTTAGAAAAGTTTTTTTTTAGGTTTCAATCTCAGTGATTCCTGCTGGCAACAGGATCACTGCATCGAGGGACTTGGGGGAGAGATTTCCAACTCACCTGCGTGCAGGATGGATTGGAGTCTTAGGCTACTGGACACTTAGCTCCAGAGGGAGTCGGAACACAGGTCAGCCTGGGGTTCGTCCCGGAGCCGCGCCGCCGATCCCCCTTACAGACGCTGAAGAGACGGCAGAACGGAGGTCCGGAAAGCAGGCGGCAGAAGACTCCTCAGTCTTCTTGAAGGTAGCGCACAGCACGGCAGCTGTGCGCCATTGTTGTCACACGGCTCACTGACTCAGTCACGGAGGGTGCAGGGCGCTGCTGGGGGCGCCCTGGGCAGCAATATAATTACCTTTAGTGGCAAAATAAATACATCACATATAGCCATTAAGGCTATATGTATGTATTTTAACCCAGGCCAGTTTCTTAAAAACCGGGGAAAAGCCCGCCGAAAAAGGGGCGGAGCTTATTCTCCTCAGCACTCAGCGCCATTTTCCTGCTCAGCTCCGCTGGTGAGGAAGGCTCCCAGGTCTCTCCCCTGCACTGCACTACAGAAACAGGGTAACAAAGAGAAGGGGGGCATAAATTGGCGATATTTATATATTAAGAGCGCATATATAGTAAACAACACCTTCTAGGGTTGTTTATATACATTTATAGCGCTTTTGGTGTGTGCTGGCAAACTCTCCCTCTGTCTCCCCAAAGGGCTAGGGGGTCCTGTCTTCGATTAGAGCATTCCCTGTGTGGCTGCTGTGTGTCGGTACGTGTGTGTCGACATGTATGAGGACGATGTTGGTGTGGAGGCAGAGCAATTGCCGATGATGGTAATGTCACCCCCTAGGGAGTCGACACCGGAATGGATGGCTTTAGTTATGGAATTACGTGATAATGTCAGCACATTACAAAAGTCAGTTGACGAAATAAGACGCCCGGCAAACCAGTTAGTACCGGTTCAGGCGTCTCAGACACCGTCAGGGGCTGTAAAACGTCCTTTACCTCAGTCAGTCGACACGGGTACCGACACAGATGAATCTAGTGTCGACGGTGAAGAAACAAACGTATTTTCCAATAGGGCCACACGTTATATGATCACGGCAATGAAGGAGGCTTTGCAGATCTCTGATACTGCTGGTACCTCAAAAAGGGGTATTATGTGGGGGGTGAAAAAACTACCTGTATTTTTTCCAGAATCAGAGGAATTGAATGACGTGTGTGATGAAGCGTGGGTTAACCCCGATAGAAAACTGCTAATTTCCAAGAAGTTATTGGCATTATACCCTTTCCCACCAGAGGTTAGGGCGCGCTGGGAAACACCCCCTAGGGTGGATAAGGCGCTCACACGTTTATCAAAGCAAGTGGCGTTGCCGTCTCCTGATACGGCCGCCCTCAAGGATCCAGCAGATAGGAGGCTGGAAACTACACTGAAGAGTATATACACACATACTGGTGTTATACTGCGACCGGCAATAGCCTCAGCCTGGATGTGCAGTGCTGGGGTAGTGTGGTTGGATTCTCTGACTGAAAATATTGATACCCTGGATAGGGACAGTATTTTATTGACTCTAGAGCAATTAAAGGATGCTTTCCTTTATATGCGAGATGCTCAGAGAGATGTTTGTACTCTAGCATCAAGAGTAAGCGCGATGTCCATATCTGCCAGAAGAAGTTTATGGACGCGACAGTGGTCAGGTGATGCGGATTCCAAGAGGCATATGGAAGTATTGCCATATAAAGGAGAGGAATTGTTTGGGGTCGGTCTTTCGGACCTGGTGGCCACGGCAACTGCCGGCAAATCCACTTTTTTACCTCAGACCCCCTCCCAACAGAAAAAGACACCGTCTTTTCAGCCGCAGTCCTTTCGCTCCTATAAAAAGCGACCAAAAGGACAGTCTTATCTGCCGCGAGGCAGAGGAAAGGGTAAGAAAGGGCAGCAAGCAGCCCCTGCCCAGGAACAGAAGCCCGCCCCGGCTTCTACAAAGCCATCAGCATGACGCTGGGGCTTTACAAGCGGACTCAGGAACGGTGGGGGGTCGACTCAAGATTTTCAGCAATCAATGGGTTCACTCACAAGTGGACCCGTGGGTCCTGCAGATAGTATCTCAGGGTTACATGCTGGAGTTCGAAAGGTCTCCCCCTCGCCGGTTCCTAAAGTCTGCTTTACCAACGTCTCCCTCAGAAAGGACGTCGGTTTTGGAAGCCATTCACAAGCTGTATTCTCAGCAGGTGATAGTCAAGGTACCCCTCCTACAACAGGGAAAGGGGTATTATTCCACACTATTTGTGGTACCGAAACCGGACGGTTCGGTAAGGCCTATTCTAAATCTGAAATCCTTGAACCTGTACATAAAGAAATTCAAGTTCAAGATGGAGTCACTCAGAGCAGTGATAGCGAATCTGGAAGAAGGAGACTTCATGGTGTCCTTGGACATAAAAGATGCTTATCTACATGTCCCGATTTACCCCTCACACCAAGGGTATCTCAGGTTCGTGATACAAGACTGTCATTATCAGTTTCAAACGCTGCCGTTTGGGTTGTCCACGGCCCCTCGGGTCTTTACCAAGGTAATGACCGAAATGATGGTTCTTCTACGAAGAAAAGGCGTATTAATTATCCCTTACTTGGACGATCTCCTGATAAGGGCAAAGTCCAGAGAACAGCTGGAAGTCGGTGTAGCGCTAACACAAGTAGTGCTTCAGCAACACGGGTGGATTCTAAATCTTCCAAAATCTCAATTGACCCCGACAACACATCTGCTGTTCCTGGGCATGATTCTGGACACGGTTCAGAAAAAGGTATTTCTCCCGGAAGAGAAAGCAAGGGAGTTATCCGAACTTGTCAAGAACCTCCTAAAACCAGGAACTGTGTCAGTACATCAATGCACAAGAGTCCTGGGAAAGATGGTGGCTTCGTACGAAGCGATTCCATTCGGCAGATTCCATGCACGAACATTTCAGTGGGATCTGCTGGACAAATGGTCCGGATCGCATCTGCACATGCATCAGCGGATAACACTGTCACCGAGAACAAGGTTGTCTCTCCTGTGGTGGTTGCAGACTGCCCATCTGTTAGTGGGCCGCAGATTCGGCATACAGGACTGGGTCCTGGTAACTACGGATGCCAGCCTACGAGGTTGGGGAGCAGTCACAAAGGGAAGAAACTTCCAGGGCGTGTGGTCAAACCTGGAGACGTCTCTTCACATAAATATACTGGAGCTAAGAGCGATCTACAATGCTCTAAGCCTGGCAAAATCGCTGCTTCAGGGTCAGCCGGTGTTGATCCAGTCCGACAACATCACGGCAGTCGCCCACGTAAACCGGCAAGGCGGCACGAGAAGCAGGAGTGCAATGGCAGAAGCTGCAAGGATTCTGCGCTGGGCGGAGAATCATGTCGTAGCACTGTCAGCAGTGTTCATCCCGGGAGTGGACAACTGGGAAGCAGATTTCCTCAGCAGATGGACAGGTATTGCGCCAGGTCAAGAGACCCTCAGGCAATAGCTGTGGACGCTCTGGTAACACCGTGGGTGTACCAGTCAGTGTATGTGTTCCCTCCTCTGCCTCTCATACCAAAGGTACTGAGAATTATACGGAAAAGAGGAGTAAGAACAATACTGGTAGCTCCGGACTGGCCAAGAAGAACTTGGTATCCGGAACTTCAAGAGATGCTCACGGAGGATCCGTGGCCTCTACCTCTAAGAAGGGATCTGCTTCAGCAGGGACCTTGTATGTTCCAAGACTTACCGCGGCTGCGTTTGACGGCATGGCGGTTGAACGCCGGATTCTAAAAGAGAAGGGCATTCCTGAGGAAGTTATTCCTACTTTAATTAAAGCCAGGAAAGAAGTGACCGCACAACATTATCACCGCATTTGGAGAAAATATGTTGCGTGGTGTGAGGCCAAGAAGGCTCCAACGGAAGAATTTCAATTGGGTCGATTCTTACATTTCCTGCAAGCAGGATTGTCTATGGGCCTCAAATTGGGGTCCATTAAAGTTCAAATTTCGGCCTTATCAATTTTCTTCCAGAAGGAATTGGCGTCAGTGCCTGAAGTACAAACTTTTGTCAAAGGTGTACTACATATACAACCCCCAATAGTGCCTCCAGTGGCACCGTGGGATTTGAACGTGGTTCTAAATTTTCTCAAATCTCATTGGTTTGAGCCTTTAAAATCGGTAGATTTAAAATACCTTACATGGAAGGTAACCATGCTGTTGGCCCTGGCTTCAGCCAGGAGAGTTTCGGAGTTGGCAGC
The DNA here is from genome assembly GCF_028390025.1 of Pseudophryne corroboree. Lineage (NCBI taxonomy): Eukaryota > Metazoa > Chordata > Amphibia > Anura > Myobatrachidae > Pseudophryne > Pseudophryne corroboree. The sequence continues at coordinate 510,832,134 of NC_086444.1, forward strand.
TTTGTCATACAAAAGCCCATATCTGATATTCCATTCGGACAGGGCAGAATTGAGGACACGTCCTCAATTTCTCCCTAAGGTGGTTTCGGCATTTCACTTGAACCAGCCTATTGTGGTGCCTGCGGCTACTAGCGACTTGGAGGACTCCAAGTTACTGGACGTTGTCAGAGCATTAAAAATATATATTTCAAGGACAGCTGGAGTCAGAAAATCTGACTCGTTGTTTACATTGTATGCACCCAACAAGTTGGGTGCTCCTGCGTCTAAACAGACGATTGCACGTTGGATATGTAGTACAATCCAACTTGCACATTCTGTGGCAGGCCTGCCACAGCCTAAATCTGTAAAGGCCCATTCCACAAGGAAAGTGGGCTCATCCTGGGCGGCTGCCCGAGGAGTCTCGGCATTACAACTTTGCCGAGCAGCTACGTGGTCAGGGGAGAACACGTTTGTAAAATTTTACAAATTTGATACTCTGGCTAAAGAGGACCTGGAGTTCTCTCATTCGGTGCTGCAGAGTCATCCGCACTCTCCCGCCCGTTTGGGAGCTTTGGTATAATCCCCATGGTCCTGACGGAGTCCCAGCATCCACTAGGACGTTAGAGAAAATAAGAATTTACTTACCGATAATTCTATTTCTCATAGTCCGTAGTGGATGCTGGGCGCCCATCCCAAGTGCGGATTGTCTGCAATGCTTGTACATAGTTATTGTTACAAAAATCGGGTTATTACTGTTGTTGTGAGCCATCTGTTCAGAGGCTACTTCGTTTGTGTTATCATACTGTTAACTGTGTTCAGATCACAAGTTGTACGGTGTGATTGGTGTGGCTGGTATGAGTCTTACCCGGGATTCAAGATCCTTCCTTATTGTGTACGCTCGTCCGGGCACAGTACCTAACTGAGGCTTGGAGGAGGGTCATAGGGGGAGGAGCCAGTACGCACCATGTGACCTAAAAGCTTTTTTAGATGTGCCCTGTCTCCTGCGGAGCCCGCTATTCCCCATGGTCCTGACGGAGTCCCAGCATCCACTACGGACTATGAGAAATAGAATTATCGGTAAGTAAATTCTTATTTTCTCATACATCCTAGAGGATGCTGGGGACTCCGTAAGGACCATGGGGTATAGACGGGATCCGCAGGAGACATGGGCACACTATAAGACTTTTACTGGGTGTGAACTGGCTCTTCCCTCTATGCCCCTCCTCCAGACCTCAGTTAGACTCTGTGCCCAGGAGTGACTGGACACACACTAGGGGAGCTCTACAGAGTTTCTCTGGAAAGACTTTATGTTAGGTTTTTTATTTTCAGAGAGCACTGCTGGCTACAGGCTCCCTGCATCGAGGGACTGAGGGGAGAGAAGTCAGACCTACTTCTTCTGAGTTAAGGGCTCTGCTTCTTAGGCTACTGGACACCATTAGCTCCAGAGGGTTCGATCACTTGGTTTGCCTAGCTGCTTGTTCCCGGAGCCACGCCATCACCCCCCTCGCAGAAGCCAGAAGAAAGAAGTCGGGTGAGTATGTAAAGAACAGAAGACTTCAGTCACGGCAGAAGACTTCGGTAACGGAGGTACAGCGCGGCGGTCGCACTGTGCTCCATGCTCCCACACACCAACGGCACTCTCAGGGTGCAGGGCGCTGGGGGGGAGCGCCCTGGGCAGCAAGTTACTGAGCTTCTAAAAAAGGCTGGCATAAAAAGCATATTCGGTGCCTGGGCACCGTGTCCCATCTCCCCACCAGTACACAGCAGTGCGCTGCGCGCCATCGCTCCCGCGCCGACGGCTTACAAGGGTGCAGGGCGCAGGGGCTGGCACCCTGGGCAGCAGTATATTCCTTTTTTTCTGACGTCCTAGTGGATGCTGGGGACTCCGTAAGGACCATGGGGAATAGCGGCTCCGCAGGAGACTGGGCACAACTAAGAAAGATTTAGGACTACCTGGTGTGCACTGGCTCCTCCCTCTATGCCCCTCCTCCAGACCTCAGTTAGAATTTTGTGCTCGGCCGAGCTGGTTGCACACTAGGGGCTCTCCTGAGCTCTTAGAAAAGAAAGTATATTTAGGTTTTTTATTTTCAGTGAGATCTGCTGGCAACAGACTCACTGCTTCGAGGGACTGAGGGGAGAAGAAGCGAACCTACCTGCTTGCAGCTAGCTTGGGCTTCTTAGGCTACTGGACACCATTAGCTCCAGAGGGATCGAACACAGGCCCAGCCTCGGTCGTCCGGTCCCGGAGCCGCGCCGCCGTCCCCCTTGCAGAGCCAGAAGCAAGAAGAACGTCCAGAAAATCGGCGGCTGAAGACTCCGGTCTTCATTTAGGGTGCAGGGCGCTGGGGGGGGGGGGGGGGCGCCCTGGGCTGCAATATAAATATATAAATACAATATAAATACCTTAGCTTGGCAAAAAAACACATAATATAGTCAGTAAGACTATATATGTGTAAAATCCCCTGCCAAAAATATCCTAAAAAAAGCGGGAGAAGTCCGCCGTGAAGGGGGCGGGGCTATCTCCATCAGCACACTGGCGCCATTTCCTCTCACAGCTCCGCTGGAAGGACGCTCCCCAGGCTCTCCCGTGCAGTTTCCAGGCTCAATAGGGTAAAAAAGAGAGGGGGGGGCACTAAATTTAGGCGCAAATTGTGTATTATAGCAGCTATAGGGGAAATATCACTGTGTGTAGTGTGTATCCCTATATTATATAGCGCTGTGGTGTGTGCTGGCATACTCTCTCTCTGTCTCCCCAAAGGACTTTGTGGGGTCCTGTCCTCAGTCAGAGCATTCCCTGTGTGTGTGTGGTGTGTCGGTACGGCTGTGTCGACATGTTTGATGAGGAGGCTTATGTGGAGGCGGAGCAGGTGCCGATAAATGTGATGTCACCCCTGCGGGGTCGACACCTGAATGGATGGACATGTGGAAGGAATTACGCGACAGTGTCAACTCCTTACATAAAAGGTTTGACGACATAGCAGATGTGGGACAGCCGGCTGCTCAGCCCGTGCCTGCCCAGGCGTCTCAAAAGCCATCAGGGGCTCTAAAACGCCCACTTCCTCAGATGGCAGACACAGATGTCGACACGGATACTGACTCCAGTGTCGACGACGATGAGACTAGTGTACATTCCAATAGAGCCATTCATTATATGATTACGGCAATGAAAAATGTGTTGCACATTTCTGATATTACCCCAGGTACCACAAAAAAGGGTATTATGTTTGGGGAGAAAAAGCTACCAGTGGTGTTTCCCCCATCTGATGAATTATATGAAGTGTGTGAAGAATCGTGGGCTTCCCCCGATAAGAAACTGGTAATTTCAAAAAAGTTACTAATGGCGTACCCTTTCCCGCCAGAGGACAGGTCACGTTGGGAGACATCCCCTAGGGTGGATAAAGCGCTCACACGTCTGTCAAAAAAGGTGGCACTACCGTCTCCGGACACGGCCGCCCTAAAGAAACCTGCGGATAGAAAGCAGGAAGCTATCCTGAAGTCTGTATATACGCACTCAGGAATTATACTGAGACCGGCTTTTGCTTCAGCATGGATGTGCAGTGCTGCAGCTGCGTGGTCAGATTCCCTGTCGGAAAACATTGATACCCTAGATAGGGACACTATATTGCTAACCGTAGAGCATATTAAAGACGCTGTCTTATACATGAGAGATGCACAGAGGGATATTTGCCGGCTGGCATCTAAAATAAACGCAATGTCCATTTCTGCCAGGAGAGGATTGTGGACTCGGCAGTGGACAGGAGATGCAGATTCTAAAAGACACATGGAAGTTTTGCCTTACAAGGGTGAGGAGTTGTTTGGGGATGGTCTCTCGGACCTCGTTTCCACAGCGACAGCTGGGAAGTCAGCATTTTTACCCCATGTTCCCTCACAGCCAAAGAAAGCACCGTATTATCAGGTACAGTCCTTTCGGCCCCAGAAAGGCAAGCGGGTTAGAGGCGCGTCCTTTCTGCCCAGAGGCAGAGGTAGAGGGAAAAAGCTGCAACATACAGCCAGTTCCCAGGAACAAAAGTCCTCCCCCGCTTCCTCTAAGTCCACCGCATGACGCTGGGGCTCCACAGGCGGAGCCAGGTACGGTGGGGGCCCGTCTCAAGAACTTCAGCGACCAGTGGGCTTGCTCACGGGTGGATCCCTGGATTCTACAAGTAGTATCTCAGGGGTACAAGCTGGAATTCGAGACGTCTCCCCCTCGCCGTTTCCTCAAATCTGCCTTGCCGACAGCTCCCCCGGACAGGGAGGCAGTGCTGGAGGCGATTCACAAGCTGTTTTCTCAGCAGGTGATAATCAAGGTACCCCTCCTTCAACAAGGACGGGGTTACTATTCCACAATGTTTGTGGTACCGAAACCGGACGGTTCGGTGAGACCCATTTTAAATTTAAAATCTTTGAACACTTATATAAGAAGGTTCAAGTTCAAGATGGAATCACTCAGGGCGGTGATTGCAAGCCTGGACGAGGGGGATTACATGGTATCACTGGACATCAAGGATGCTTACCTGCATGTCCCCATTTACCCTCCTCACCAGGAGTACCTCAGATTTGTGGTACAGGACTGTCATTACCAATTCCAGACGTTGCTGTTTGGTCTGTCCACGGCACCGAGGGTATTTACCAAGGTAATGGCCGAAATTGATGATACTCCTTCGAAAAAAGGGAGTTTTAATTATCCCGTACTTGGACGTTCTCCTTATAAAGGCGAGGTCCAGGGAACAGTTGTTGATCGGAGTAGCACTTGCTCGGGAAGTGCTACAACAGCACGGCTGGACCCTGAATTTTCCAAAGTCGCAGTTGGTTCCTACAACGCGTCTACTGTTCCTGGGGATGGTTCTGGACACGGAACAGAAAAAAGTGTTTCTCCCGGAGGAGAAGGCCAAGGAGTTGTCATCTCTAGTCAGAGACCTCCTAAAACCAAAACAGGTGTCGGTGCACCATTGCACGCGAGTCCTGGGAAAGATGGTGGCTTCTTACAAAGCAATTCCTTTCGGAAGGTTCCATGCAAGGATCTTTCAGTGGGATCTGTTGGACAAGTGATCCGGATCGCATCTTCAGATGCATCGGCTGATAACCCTGTCTCCAAGGACCAGGGTGTCGCTGTTGTAGTGGCTGCAGAGTGCTCATCTTCTAGAGGGCCGCAGATTCGGCATACAGGACTGGGTCCTGGTGACCACGGATGCCAGCCTTCGAGGTTGGGGGGCAGTCACACAGGGAAGAAACTTCCAAGGACTATGGACGAGTCAGGAGACTTCCCTACACATAAATATTCTGGAACTAAGGGCCATTTACAATGCCCTAAGTCAGGCAAGACCCCTGCTTCAACACCAGCCGGTGCTGATCCAGTCAGACAACATCACGGCGGTCGCCCATGTAAACCGACAGGGCGGCACAAGAAGCAGGATGGCGATGGCAGAAGCCACAAGGATTCTCCGATGGGCGGAAAATCACGTGATAGCACTGTCAGCAGTGTTCATTCCGGGAGTGGACAACTGGGAAGCAGACTTCCTCAGCAGGCACGAGCTCCACCCGGGAGAGTGGGGACTTCATCCAGAAGTCTTCAAGCTGATTGTAAATCGCTGGGAACGGCCACAGGTGGACATGATGGCGTCCCGCCTCAACAAAAAGCTAAAAAGATATTGCGCCAGGTCAAGGGAGCCTCAGGCGATAGCTGTGGACGCTCTAGTGACACCGTGGGTGTACCAGTCGGTTTATGTGTTCCCTCCTCTGCCTCTCATACCCAAGGTACTGAGAATAATAAGAAGGAGAGGAGTAAGAACTATACTTGTGGTTCCGGATTGGCCAAGAAGAGCTTGGTACCCAGAACTTCAAGAAATGATCTCAGAGGACCCATGGCCTCTGCCGCTCCGACAGGACCTGTTGCAGCAGGGACCCTGTCTGTTCCAAGACTTACCGCGGCTGCGTTTGACGGCATGGCGGTTGAACGCCGGATCCTGAAGGAAAAGGGCATTCCGGCGGAAGTCATCCCTACGCTGATTAAAGCTTGGAAGGAGGTGACCGCAAACCATTATCACCGCATATGGCGAAAATATGTTGCGTGGTGTAAAGCCAGAAGGGCCCCAACGGAGGAATTTCAGCTCGGTCGATTTCTGCACTTCCTACAGTCAGGGGTGACTATGGGCCTCAAATTGGGTTCCATTAAGGTCCAGATTTCGGCTCTGTCGATTTTCTTCCAAAAAGAACTGGCTTCACTGCCTGAAGTTCAGACGTTTGTTAAAGGAGTGCTGCATATTCAGCCCCCTTTTGTGCCTCCAGTGGCACCTTGGGATCTCAACGTGGTGTTGAATTTCCTTAAGTCACATTGGTTTGAGCCACTTAAAACCGTGGAACTAAAATATCTCACGTGGAAAGTGGTCATGCTGTTGGCCTTGGCTTTGGCCAGGCGTGTGTCAGAATTGGCGGCTTTGTCATGTAAAAGCCCTTATCTGATTTTCCATATGGATAGGGCGGAATTGAGGACTCGTCCCCAATTTCTTCCTAAGGTGGTATCAGCTTTTCATTTGAACCAACCTATTGTGGTGCCTGCGGCTACTAAGGACTTGGAGGATTCCAAGTTGCTGGACGTAGTCAGAGCCCTGAAAATCTATGTTTCCAGGACGGCTGGAGTCAGGAAAACTGACTCGCTATTTATCCTGTATGCGCCCAACAAGCTGGGTGCTCCTGCTTCAAAGCAGTCTATTGCTGGCTGGATCTGTAGTACGATTCAACTTGCACATTCTGCGGCTGGACTGCCGCATCCTAAATCTGTAAAAGCCCATTCCACGAGGAAAGTGGGCTCTTCTTGGGCGGCTGCCCGAGGGGTCTCGACTTTACAACTTTGCCGAGCTGCTACTTGGTCGGGTTCAAACACATTTGCTAAATTCTACAAGTTTGATACCCTGGCTGAGGAGGACCTTGAGTTTGCCCATTCGGTGCTGCAGAGTCATCTGCACTCTCCCGCCCATTTGGGAGCTTTGGTATAATCCCCATGGTCCTTACGGAGTCCCCAGCATCCACTTGGACGTCAGAGAAAATAAGAATTTACTCACCGGTAATTCTATTTCTCGTAGTCCGTAGTGGATGCTGGGCGCCCATCCCAAGTGCGGATTGTCTGCAATACTTGTATATAGTTATTGCCTAACTAAAGCGTTATTGTTTGGAGCCATCTGTTTGAGAGGCTCAGTTGTTATTCATACTGTTCACTGGGTATAGTATCACGAGTTGTACGGTGTGATTGGTGTGGCTGGTATGAGTCTTACCCGGGATTCCAAAATCCTTTCCTTATTGTGTCAGCTCTTCCGGGCACAGTTTCCTAATTGAGGTCTGGAGGAGGGGCATAGAGGGAGGAGCCAGTTCACACCAGGTAGTCCTAAATCTTTCTTAGTTGTGCCCAGTCTCCTGCGGAGCCGCTATTCCCCATGGTCCTTACGGAGTCCCCAGCATCCACTACAGACTACGAGAAATAGAATTCTTATTTTCTCTGACGTCCTAGTGGATGCTGGGAACTCCGTAAGGACCATGGGGAATAGACGGGCTCCGCAGGAGACTGGGCACTCTAAGAAAGAATTAGGACTTCTGGTGTGCACTGGCTCCTCCCTCTATGCCCCTCCTCCAGACCTCAGTTAGAATCTGTGCCCGGCTCAAGCTGGTTGCACACTAGGGGCTCTCCTGAGCTCTTAGTAAAGAAAGTATTTATTAGGTTTTTTATTTTCAGTGAGATCTGCTGGCAACAGACTCACTGCTACGAGGGACTTAGGGGAGAGAAGCGAACCTACCTGCTTGCAGCTAGCTTGGGCTTCTAGGCTACTGGACACCATTAGCTCCAGAGGGATCGAACACAGGCCCAGCCTCGTTCGTCCGGTCCCGGAGCCGCGCCGCCGTCCCCCTTGCAGAGCCAGAAGACGGAAGATTCCGAGGAGAAAATCGGCGGCTGAAGACTCCGGTCTTCATTAAGGTAGCGCACAGCACTGCAGCTGTGCGCCATTGCTCCCCATGCATACCACATACTCCGGTCACTGATGGGTGCAGGGCGCTGGGGGGGAAGGCGCCCTGGGCTGCAATTAGATTACCTTAAAAATGGCAAAAAACACATAATATAGTCTAATAAACTATATATGTGTAAAAATCTCTTGCCATAATATTAATAAAAAGAGCGGGAGAAGCCTGCCGAAAAAGGGGCGGGGCTATCTCCCTCGGCACACTGGCGCCATTTCCTCTTCACAGCTCCGCTGGAAGGACGTTCCCCAGGCTCTCCCCTGCAGTTTCCAGGCTCAATAGGGTAAAAAAGAGAGGGGGGGGGCACTAAATTTAGGCGCAATACTGTGTATTTCTCTAACGTCCTAAGTGGATGCTGGGGACTCCGTAAGGACCATGGGGAATAGCGGCTCCGCAGGAGACTGGGCACATCTAAAGAAAGCTTTAGGGCTATCTGGTGTGCACTGGCTCCTCCCCCTATGACCCTCCTCCAAGCCTCAGTTAGATCTTTGTGCCCGAACGAGAGGGTGCACACTAGGGGCTCTCCTGAGCTTCTTAGTGAAAGTTTTAGTTTAGGTTTTTTATTTTCAGTGAGACCTGCTGGCAACAGGCTCACTGCATCGAGGGACTAAGGGGAGAAGAAGCGAACTCACCTGCGTGCAGAGTGGATTGGGCTTCTTAGGCTACTGGACATTAGCTCCAGAGGGACGATCACAGGCCCAGCCATGGATGGGTCCCAGAGCCGCGCCGCCGGCCCCCTTACAGAGCCAGAAGACAGAAGAGGTCCGGAAAATCGGCGGCAGAAGACATCCTGTCTTCACCAAGGTAGCGCACAGCACTGCAGCTGTGCGCCATTGCTCCTCAGCACACTTCACACTTCGGTCACTGAGGGTGCAGGGCGCTAGGGGGGGGCGCCCTGAGCAGCAATAAAAACACCTTGGCTGGCGAAAATACATCACATATAGCCCCCAGGGCTATATGGATGAATTTTAACCCCTGCCAGAATCCATAAAAAAGCAGGAGAAAAGTCCGCGAAAAAGGGGCGGAGCCTATCTCCTCAGCACACTGGCGCCATTTTCCCTCACAGCTCCGTTGGAGGGAAGCTCCCCTGGCTCTCCCCTGCAGTCACTACACTACAGAAAGGGTTAAAAAAGAGAGGGGGGCACTAATTAGGCGCAGTATTAACAATACAGCAGCTATAGGGGAAAAACACTTATATAAGGTTATCCCTGTATATATATATAGCGCTTTGGTGTGTGCTGGCAAACTCTCCCTCTGTCTCCCCAAAGGGCTAGTGGGGTCCTGTCCTCTATCAGAGCATTCCCTGTGTGTGTGCTGTATGTCGGTACGTTTGTGTCGACATGTATGAGGCGAAAAATGATGTGGAGACGGAGCAGATTGCCTGTAATAGTGATGTCACCCCCTAGGGGGTCGACACCTGAGTGGATGAACTGTTGGAAGGAATTACGTGACAGTGTCAGCTCTGTATAAAAGACAGTGGTTGACATGAGACAGCCGGCTACTCAGCTTGTGCCTGTCCAGACGTCTCATAGGCCGTCAGGGGCTCTAAAGCGCCCGTTACCTCAGATGGCAGATATAGACGCCGACACGGATACTGACTCCAGTGTCGACGGTGAAGAGACAAATGTGACTTCCAGTAGGGCCACACGTTACATGATTGAGGCAATGAAAAATGTTTTACACATTTCTGATAATACGAGTACCACCAAAAAGGGGTATTATGTTCGGTGAGGAAAAACTACCTGTAGTTTTCCTGAATCTGAGAAATTAAATGAGGTGTGTGATGATGCGTGGTTTTCCCACGATAACAACTGATAATTTCTAAAATGTTATTGGCATTATATCCTTTCCCGCCAGAGGTTAGGGTGCGTTGGGAAACACCCCCTAGGGTGGATAAAGCGCTCACACGCTTGTAAGGGCTCTACCCTCTCCTGAGATGGCCGCCCTTAAGGATCCTGCTGATAGAAAGCAGGAGGGTATCCTAAAATGTATTTACACACATACTGGTGTTATACTGCGACCAGCAATCGCCTCAGCCTGGATGTGCAGTGCTGGGTTGGCGTGGTCTGATTCCCTGACTGAAAATATTGATACCCTAGATAGGGACAGTATATTTTGCCTATAGAGCATTTAAAAGATGCATTTCTATATATGCGTGATGCACAGCGGAATATTTGCCGACTGGCATCAAGTCTAAGTGCGTTGTCCATTTCTACCAGTAGAGGGTTATGGACACGTCAGTGGTCAGGTGATGCGTATTCCAAACGGCATTTGGAAGTATTGCCTTAATAAGGGGAGGAGTTATTTGGGGTCGGTCTTTCAGACCTGGTGGCCACGGCAACAGCTGGGAAATCCACGTTTGTACCCCAGGTCGCCTCTCAACATGAGAAGACGCCGTATTATCAGGCGCAGTCTTTTCGTGGACAAGCGGGCAAAATGTTCCTCATTTCTGCCCCGTGACAGAGGGAGAGGTAAAAGGCTGCAGAAATCAGCCAGTTCCCAGGAACAGAAACCCTCTCCCGCCTCTGCCAAGCCCTCAGTATGACGCTGGGGCTTTACAAGCAGAATCAGGCACGGTGGGGGGCCCGTCTCAATGAATTTCAGCGCGCAGTGGGCTCACTCGCAAGTAGACCCCTGGATCCTTCAGGTGATATCTCAGGGGTACAAATTAGAATTCGAGACGTCTCCCCCTCGCCGTTTTCCTAAAGTCGGCTTTACCGATGTCTCCTTCTGACAGGGAGACAGTTTTGGAAGCCATTCACAAGCTGTATTCCCAGCAGGTGATAATCAAGGTACCCCTCCTGCAACAGGGAACGGGGTATTATTCCACACTGTTGTGGTACCGAAGCCGGACGGCTCGGTGAGACCGATTCTAAATCTAAAATCTTTGAACACTTACATACAGAGGTTCAAATTCAAGATTGAGTCACTCAGAGCAGTGATTGCGAACCTGGAAGAAGGGGACTACATGATGTCTCGGGACATCAAGGATGCTTACCTTCATGTCAAAATTTACCCTTCTCACCAAGGGTACCTCAGGTTTATGGTACAGAACTGTCACTATCAGTTCAGACGCTGCCGTATGGATGGTCCACGGCACCCCGGGTCTTTACCAAGGTAATGGCCGAAATGATGATATTCCTTCGAAGGAAGGGAATTTTAGTTATCCCTTACTTGGACGATTCCCTGATAAGGGTAAGATCCAGGGAACAGTTGGAGGTCGGTGTAGCACTATCTCAGGTAGTGTTGCGGCAGCACGATTGGATACTCAATATTCCAAAATCGCAGCTGGTTCCGACGACTTGTCTTCTGTTCCTAGGGATGATCCTGGACACAGTCCAGAAAAAGGTGTTTCTCCCGGAGGGGAAAGCCAGGGAGTTATCCGAGCTAGTCAGGAACCTCCTAAAACCGAGCCAAGTCTCAGTGCATCAATGCACAAGGGTTCTGGGTAAAATGGTGGCTTCCTACGAAGCAATCCCATTCGGCAGATTCCACGCAAGAACTTTCCAGTGGGACCTGCTGGACAAATGGTCCGGGTCGCTTCTTCAGATGCATCAGCGGATAACCCTGTCACCAAGGACAAGGGTGTCCCTCCTGTGGTGGTTGCAGAGTGCTCATCTTCTAGAGGGCCGCAGATTCGGCATTCAGGACTGGGTCCTGGTGACCACGGATGCCAGCCTGCGAGGCTGGGGAGCAGTCACACAGGGAAGGAATATCCAGGGCTTATGGTCAAGCCTGGAGACATCACTTCACATAAATATCCTGAAGCTAAGGGCCATTTACAATGCTCTAAGCTTAGCAAGACCTCTGCTTCAAGGTCAGCCGGTGTTGATCCAGTCGGACAACATCACGGCAGTCACCCACGTAAACAGACAGGGTGGCACAAGAAGCAGGAGGGCAATGGCAGAAGCTGCAAGGATTCTTCGCTGGGCGGAAAATCATGTGATAGCACTGTCAGCAGTATTCATTCCGGGAGTGGACAACTGGGAAGCAGACTTCCTCAGCACGACCTCCACCCGGGAGAGTGGGGACTTCACCCAGAAGTCTTCCACATGATTATAAACCGTTGGGAAAAACTCGACAGGTATTGCGCCAGGTCAAGGGACCCTCAGGCAATAGCTGTAGACGCTCTGGTAACACCGTGGGTGTACCAGTCAGTGTATGTGTTCCCTCCTCTGCCTCTCATACCCAAGGTACTGAGATTGATAAGATGGAGAGGAGTAAGCACTATATTCGTGGCTCCGGATTGGCCAAGAAGGACTTGGTAACCGGAACTTCAAGAGATGCTCACGGAGGATCCGTGGCCTCTACCTCTAAGAAGGGACCTGCTCCAACAAGGACCCTGTCTGTTCCAAGACTTACCGCGGCTGCGTTTGACGGCATGGCGGTTGAACGCCGGATCCTGAAGGAAAAAAGGCATTCCGGATGAAGTCATCCCTATCCTGATCAAAGCCAGGAAGGATGTAACCGCAAAACATTATCACCGCATTTGGCGAAAATATGTTGCGTGGTGCGAGGCCAGTAAGGCCCGCCGGAGGAAATTCAACTGGGTCGATTCCTACATTTCCTGCAAACAGGAGTGTCTATGGGCCTGAAATTGGGGTCCATTAAGGTTCAAATTTTGGCCCTGTCAATTTTCTTCCAAAAAGAACTAGCTTCAGTCCCTGAAGTTCAGACGTTTGTAAAAGGGGTACTGCATATACAGCCTCCTTTTGTGCCTCCAGTGGCACTTTGGGATCTCAATGTAGTTTCTCTGACGTCCTAGTGGATGCTGGGAACTCCGTAAGGACCATGGGTAACAGCGGCTCCGCAGGAGACTGGGCACAAAAGTAAAGCTTTAGGACTACCTGGTGTGCACTGGCTCCTCCCCCTATGACCCTCCTCCAAGCCTCAGTTAGATTTTTGTGCCCGGCCGAGAAGGGTGCACACTAGGGGCTCTCCTGAGCTTCTTCGTGAAAGTTTAGTTTTAGGTTTTTTATTTTCAGTGAGACCTGCTGGCAACAGGCTCACTGCATCGAGGGACTAAGGGGAGAAGAAGCGAACCTGCCTGCTTGCAGCCAGCTTGGGCTTCTTGGCTACTGGACACCATTAGCTCCAGAGGGACCGAACACAGGCCCAGCCTCGGAGTCCGGTCCCAGAGCCGCGCCGCCGGCCCCCTTACAGAGCCAGAAGCAAGAAGAGGTCCGGAAAATCGGCGGCAGAAGACATCAGTCTTCACCAAGGTAGCGCACAGCACTGCAGCTGTGCGCCATTGCTCCTCATACACACCTCACACTGCAGTCACTGAGGGTGCAGGGCGCTGGGGGGGGGGGCGCCCTGAGCAGCAATAAAAACACCTTGGCTGGCAAACATACATCACATATAACCCCCAGGGCTATATGGATGTATTTTAACCCCTGCCAGAATCCATAAAAATGCGATAGGCTCCGCCCCTTTTTTTGCGGACTTTTCTATCTCCTCAGCACACTGGCGCCATTTTCTCTCACAGCTCCGTTGGAGGGAAGCTCCCTGGCTCTCCCCTGCAGTTACTACACTGCAGAAAGGGGTTAAAAAAGAGAGGGGGGCACTAATTAGGCGCAGTATTAATAAAACAGCAGCTATAAGGGGGAAAACACTTCTATAAGGTTATCCCTGTATATATATAGCGCTCTGGTGTGTGCTGGCATACTCTCCCTCTGTCTCCCCAAAGTGCTAGTGGGGTCCTGTCCTCTATCAGAGCATACCCTGTGTGTGTGCTGTGTGTCGGTACGATTGTGTCGACATGCATGAGGAGGAAAATGGTGTGGAGGCGGAGCAATTGCCTGTAATGGAGATGTCACCCCCTAGGGAGTCGACACCTGAGTGGCTGAGCTTATGGAAGGAATTACGTGACAGTGTCAGCTCTTTACAAAAGATTGATGACATGAGACAGCCGGCTACTCAGCCTGTGCCTGTCCAGGTGTCTCAAAAGCCATCAGGGGCTCCAAAACGCCCGTTACCTCAGATGGCAGATACAGACCCCGACACGGATACTGACTCCAGTGTCGACGATTAAGAGACGAATGTGACTTCCAGTAGGGCCACACGTTACATGATTGAGGCTATGGAAAATGTTTTACATATTTCTGATAATACCAGTACCACTAAAAAGGGTATTATGTTGGGTGAGAAAAAACTGCCTGTAGTTTTTCCTGCATCTGAGGAATTAAATGAAGTGTGTGATGATGCGTGGGTTTCCCCCGATAAAAACTGTTAATTCCTAAAAAGTTATTAGCATCATACCCCTTCCCGCCAGAGGATAGGGCACGTTGGGAAACACCCCCTAGGGTGGATAAAGCGCTCACACGCTTGTCTAAACAGGTGGCACTACCGTCCCCGGATACGGCCGCCCTTAAGGAACCTGCTGACAGAAAGCATGAAAATATCCTAAAAATGTATATACACTCACACGGGTGTGATACTGCGACCAGCAATCGCCTCAGCCTGGATGTGCAGTGCTGGGGTGGCTTGGTCGGATTCCCTGACTGACAATATTGATACCCTAGATAGGGACAGTATATTACTGACTATAGAGCATTTAAAAGATGCATTTCTATATATGCGTGATGCACAGAGGGATATTTGCCGACTGGCATCAAGAGTAAGTGCGCTGTCCATTTCTGCCAGAAGAGGGTTATGGACAAGACAGTGGTCAGGTGATGCTGATTCCAAAAGGCATATGGAAGTATCGCCTTATAAAAGGGAGGAGTTATTTGGGGTAGGTCTAACAGACCTGGTGGACACGGCAACGGCTGGGAAATCCACATTTTTACCCCAGGTAGCCTCTCAACATAAGAAGACGCCGTATTATCAGGCGCAGTCCTTTAGGCCCCATAAGGGCAAGCGGGCAAAAGACTCCTCATTTCTGCCCCGTGCAGCAGAAGCCATTCACAAGCTGTATTCCCAGCAGGTGATAATCAAGGTACCCCTCCTACAACAGGGAAAGGGGTATTATTCCACGCTGTTTGTGGTACCGAAGCCGGACGGCTCGGTGAGACTTATTTTAAATCTGAAATCCTTGAACACTTACATACAAAGGTTCAAATTCAAGATGGAGTCACTCAGAGCGGTGATTGCGAACCTGGAAGAAGGGGATTATATGGTGTCTCTGGACATCAAGGATGCTTATCTCCATGTCCCAATTTACCCTTCTCACCAAGGGTACCTCAGGTTTGTGGTACAGAACTGTCACTATCAGTTTCAGACGCTGCCGTTTGGTTTGTCCACGGCACCCCGGGTCTTTACCAAAGTAATGGCCGAAATTATGATACTCCTTCGAAGGAAGGGAGTTTTAGTTATCCCTTACTTGGACGATCTCCTGATGAGGGCAAGATCCAGGGAACAGTTTGTAGTCGGGGTAGCACTATCTCAAGTAGTGTTGCGGCAGCACGGTTGGATTCTCAATATTCCAAAATCGCAGCTGATCCCGACGACACGTCTTCTATTCCTAGGGATGATCCTGGACACAGTCCAGAAAAAGGTGTTTCTCCCGGAGGAGAAAGCCAGGGAGTTATCCGAACTAGTCAGAAACCTCCTAAAACCAGGCCAAGTGTCAGTGCATCAGTGCACAAGGGTCCTGGGAAAAATGGTGGCTTCCTACGAAGCAATTCCATTCGGCAGATTCCACGCAAGAACTTTCCAGTGGGACCTGCTGGACAAATGGTCCGGATCGCATCTTCAGATGCATCAGCGGATAACCCTGTCACCAAAGACAAGGGTGTCTCTCCTGTGGTGGTTGCAGAGTGCTCATCTTCTAGAGGGCCGCAGATTCGGCATTCAGGACTGGGTCCTGGTGACCACGGATGCCAGCCTGCGAGGCTGGGGAGCAGTCACACAGGGAAGAAATTTCCAGGGCTTGTGGTCAAGCCTGGAGACATCACTTCACATAAATATTTTGGAGCTAAGGGCCATTTACAATGCCCTAAGCCAAGCAAGACCTCTGCTTCAAGGTCAGCCGGTGCTGATCCAGTCGGACAACATCACGGCAGTCGCCCACGTAAACAGACAGGGCGGCACAAGAAGCAGGAGGGCAATGGCAGAAGCTGCAAGGATTTTTCGCTGGGCGGAAAATCATGTGATAGCATTGTCAGCAGTGTTCATTCCGGGAGTGGACAACTGGGAAGCAGACTTCCTCAGCAGGCACGACCTCCACCCGGGAGAGTGGGGACTTCACCCAGAAGTCTTCCACATGATTGTAAACCGTTGGGAAAAACCAAAGGTGGACATGATGGCGTCCCGCCTAAACAAAAAATTGGACAGGTATTGCGCCAGGTCAAGGGACCCTCAGGCAATAGCTGTGGACGCTCTGGTAACACCGTGGGTGTACCAGTCAGTGTATGTGTTCCCTCCTCTTCCTCTCATACCAAAAGTACTGAGAATTATAAGACGGAGGGGAGTAAGAACTATACTCGTGGCTCCGGATTGGCCAAGAAGGACTTGGTACCCGGAACTTCAAGAGATGCTCACGGAGGACCCGTGGCCTCTACCTCTAAGAAGGGACCTGCTCCAGCAAGGACCCTGTCTATTCCAAGACTTACCGCGGCTGCGTTTGACGGCATGGCGGTTGAACGCCGGATCCTGAAGGAAAAAGGCATTCCGGATGAAGTCATCCCATACCCTGATCAAGCCAGGAAGGATGTAACCGCAAAGCATTATCACCGCATTTGGCGAAAATATGTTGCGTGGTGCGAGGCCAGTAAGGCCCCGATGGAGGAATTTCAACTAGGTCGATTCCTGCATTTCCTGTAAACAGGAGTGTTTATGGGCCTAAAATTGGGGTCCATTAAGGTTCAAATTTCGGCCCTGTCAATTTTCTTCCAGAAAGAACTAGCTTCAGTTCCTGAAGTTCAGACGTTTGTAAAAGGGGTACTGCATATACAGCCTCCTTTTGTGCCTCCAGTGGCACCTTGGGATCTCAATGTAGTTTTGGGGTTCCTAAAGTCACATTGGTTTGAACCACTTGAATCTGTGGAGTTAAAATATCTCACATGGAAAGTGGTCATGTTGTTGGCCCTGGCCTCGGCCAGGCGCGTGTCAGAATTGGCGGGCTTTATCCTGTAAAAGCCCTTATCTGATCTTCCATTCAGACAGGGCGGAATTGAGGACTCGTCCTCATTTTCTCCCTAAGGTGGTTTCAGTATTTCATCTGAACCAACCTATTGTGGTACCTGCGGCTACTAGTGACTTGGAGGACTCCAAGTTGTTGGACGTAGTCAGGGCCTTGAAAATAATATGTTTCCAGGACGGCTGGAGTCAGAAAATCTGACTCGCTGTTTATCCTGTATGCACCCAACAAGCTGGGTGCTCCTGCTTCTAAGCAGACTATTGCTCGTTGGATTTGTAATACAATTCAGCTTGCACATTCTGTGGCAGGCCTGCCACAGCCAAAATCTGTAAAAGCCCATTCCACAAGGAAGGTGGGCTCATCTTGGGCGGCTGCCCGATGGGTCTCGGCTTTACAACTTTGCCGAGCAGCTACTTGGTCAGGGGAAAACACGTTTGCTAAATTCTACAAATTTGATACCCTGGCTGAGGAGGACCTGGAGTTCTCTCATTCGGTACTGCAGAGTCATCCGCACTCTCCCGCCCGTTTGGGAGCTTTGGTATAATCCCCATGGTCCTTACGGAGTTCCCAGCATCCACTAGGACGTCAGAGAAAATAAGAATTTACTTACCGATAATTCTATTTCTCGTAGTCCGTAGTGGATGCTGGGCGCCCATCCCAAGTGCGGATTGTCTGCAATACTTGTACATAGTTATTGTTAACTAAATCGGGTTATTGTTGTGAGCCATCTATCCAGAGGCTCCTCTGTTATCATGCTGTTAACTGGGTTCAGATCACAAGTTGTACGGTGTGATTGGTGTGGCTGGTATGAGTCTTACCCGGGATTCATAAATCCTTCCTTATTGTGTACGCTCGTCCGGGCACAGTATCCTTACTGAGGCTTGGAGGAGGGTCATAGGGGGAGGAGCCAGTGCACACCAGGTAGTCCTAAAGCTTTACTTTTGTGCCCAGTCTCCTGCGGAGCCGCTGTTCCCCATGGTCCTTACGGAGTTCCCAGCATCCACTACGGACTACGAGAAATAGAATTATCGGTAAGTAAATTCTTATTTATAGCTGCTATAGGGAAAATCACTTTGTGTAGTGTAAATCCCTGTTTATATAGCGCTGCGGTGTGTGCTGGCATACTCTCTCTCTGTCTCCCCAAAGGACTTTGTGGGGTCCTGTCCTCAGTCAGAGCATTCCCTGTGTGTGTGCGGTGTGTCGGTACGGCTGTGTCGACATGTTTGATGAGGAGGCTTATGTGGAGGCGGAGCAGGTGCCGATAAATGTGATGTCACCCCCTGCGGGGTCGACACCAGAGTGGATGGATATGTGGAAGGTATTAACCGACAGTGTCGACTCCTTACATAAAAGGTTTGATGACATAACAGCTGTGGGACAGCCTGCTTCTCAGCCAGTGCCTGCCCAGGCGTCTCAAAGGCCATCAGGGGCTTAAAAACGCCCACTACCTCAGATGGCAGACACAGATGTCGACACGGAGTCTGACTCCAGTGTCGACGACGACGAGACTAATGTACATTCCACTAAGGCTATCCGTTGCATGATTACGGCAATGAAAAAAGTGTTGCACATTTCTGACATTAACCCAGGTACCACAAAAAAGGGTATTATGTTTGGGGAGAAAAAGCAACCAGTGGTTTTTCCCCCTTCAGATGAGTTAAATGAAGTGTGTGAAGAAGCGTGGGCATCCCCTGATAAAAAACTAGTGATTTCTAAAAGTTACTAATGGCGTACCCTTTCCCGCCAGAGGACAGGGTACGTTGGGAGACATCCCCGAGGGTGGATAAAGCGCTCACACGCTTGTCAAAAAAGGTGGCACTACCGTCTCAGGATACGGCCGCCTTAAAGGAGCCTGCGGATAGAAAGCAAGAGGCTATCCTGAAGTCTGTATATACACACTCAGGTACTATAATGAGACCTGCTATTGCTTCAGCACGGATGTGCAGTGCTGCAGCAGCGTGGTCTGATTCCCTGTCTGATAATATTGATTCCCTTGACAGGGACACTCTATTGCTAACCATAGAGCATATTAAAGACGTAGTCTTATACATGAGAGATGCACAGAGGGATATTTGCCGGCTGGCATCTAGAATAAATGCAATGTCCATTTCTGCCAGGAGAGTATTATGGACTCGGCAGTGGACAGGTGATACGGATTCTAAAAGGCACATGGAGGTTTTGCCTTACAAGGGTGAGGAATTGTTTGGGGATAGTCTCTCGGACCTCGTTTCCACAGCGACAGCTGGGAAGTCGACATTTTTACCCCAGGTTCCCTCACAGCCAAAGAAAGCACCGTATTATCAGGTACAGTCCTTTCGGCCCCAGAAAGGCAAGCGGGTTAAAGGCGCGTCCTTTCTGCCCAGAGGCAGGGGTAGAGGGAAAAAGCTGCACCATACAGCCAGTTCCCAAGTACAGAAATCCTCCCCTGCTTCCACTAAATCCACCGCATGACGCTGGGGCTCCACTGGTGGAGCCAGGTGCGGTGGGGGCCCGTCTCCGGAACTTCAGCGACCGGTGGGTTCGCTCACAAGTGGATCCCTGGGTTCTACAAGTGGTATCTCAGGGATACAAGCTGGAATTCGAGACGTCTTCCCCTCGCCGTTACCTCAAATCAGCCTTGCCAGCTACTCCCCTGGACAGGGAGGTAGTGCTGGCGGCAATTCACAAGCTGTTTCTCCAGCAGGTGATAATAAAAGTTCCCCTCCTTCAACAGGGACGGGGTTACTATTCCACAATGTTTGTGGTACCGAAACCAGACGGTTCGGTGAGACCCATTCTTAATTTAAAATCCTTGAACACTTATATAAGAAGGTTCAAGTTCAAAATGGAATCGCTCAGGGCGGTTATTGCAAGCCTGGAAGAAGGGGATTACATGGTATCACTGGACATCAAGGATGCGTACCTGCATGTCCCCATTTACCCACCTCACCAGGTGTACCTCCGTTTTGTGGTACAAGACTGCCATTACCAATTCCAGACATTGCCGTTTGGTCTGTCCACGGCACCGAGGGTATTTACCAAGGTAATGGCCGAAATGATGATACTCCTTCGAAAGAAGGGAGTTATAATTATCCCATACTTGGACGATCTCCTTACAAAGGCGAGGTCCAAGGAGCAGTTGTTGGTCGGAGTAGCACTATCTCAGGAAGTGCTTCAACAGCACGACTGGATTCTGAATATTCCAAAGTCGCAGCTGGTTCCTACGACGCGTCTGCTGTTCCTGGGTATGATTCTGGACACAGAACAGAAGAAGGTGTTTCTCCCAGAGGAGAAGGCCAAGGAGTTGTCATCTCTGGTCAGAGACCTCCTGAAACCAAAACAGGTGTCGGTGCATCACTGCACACGAGTCCTGGGAAAGATGGTAGCTTCTTACGAGGCAATTCCATTCGGCAGGTTCCATGCAAGGATCTTTCAGTGGGATCTGTTAGACAAGTGGTCCGGATCGCATCTTCAGATGCATCGGCTGATCACCCTGTCCCCGAGGGCCAGGGTGGCTCTGCTGTGGTGGCTGCAGAGTGCTCATCTTCTAGAGGGCCGCAGATTCGGCATACAGGACTGGGTCCTGGTGACCACGGATGCAAGCCTCCGAGGTTGGGGGGCAGTCACTCAGGGAAGAAACTTCCAAGGACAATGGTCGAGTCAGGAGGCTTCCCTAAACATAAATATTCTGGAACTAAGGGCCATTTACAATGCCCTAAGTCAGGCAAGAACCCCTGCTTCAAAACCAGCCGGTGCTGATTCAGTCAGACAACATCACGGCGGTCGCCCATGTAAACCGACAGGGCGGCACAAGAAGCAGGATGGCGATGGCAGAAGCTGCAAGGATTCTCCGATGGGCGGAACATCACGTGATAGCACTGTCAGCAGTGTTCATTCTGGGAGTGGACAACTGGGAAGCAGACTTCCTCAGCAGGCACGACCTCCACCCGGGAGAGTGGGGACTTCATCCAGAAGTCTTCCAACTGATTGTAAACCGTTGGGAAAGGCCACAGGTGGACATGATGGCGTCCCGCCTAAACAAAAAGCTAAAAAGATATTGCGCCAGGTCAAGGGACCCTCAGGCGATAGCTGTGGACGCTCTAGTGACACCGTGGGTGTACCAGTCGGTTTATGTGTTCCCTCCTCTTCCTCTCATACCAAAGGTGCTGAGGATAATAAGAAAGAGAGGAGTAAGAACTATACTCATCGTTCCGGATTGGCCAAGAAGGACTTGGTACCCGGAACTGCAAGAAATGATCTCAGAGGACCCTTGGCCTCTGCCTCTCAGACAGGACCTGCTACAGCAGGGGCCCTGTCAGTTCCAAGACTTACCGCGGCTGCGTTTGACGGCATGGCGGTTGAACGCCGGATCCTGATGGAAAAGGGCATTCCGGTTGAAGTCCTTCCTACGCTGATAAAAGCTAGGAAAGATGTGACAGCAAAGCATTATCACCACATATGGCGAAAATATGTTGCTTGGTGTGAGGCTATGAAGGCCCCCACAGAAGAATTTCAGCTGGGTCGATTTCTGCACTTCCTACAGTCAGGAGTGACTATGGGCCTAAAATTGGGTTCCATTAAAGTCCAGATTTCGGCCCTGTCTATTTTCTTTCAAAAAGAACTGGCTTCACTGCCTGAAGTTCAGACGTTTGTAAAGGGAGTGCTGCATATTCAGCCCCCTTTTGTGCCCCCAGTGGCACCTTGGGATCTCAACGTTGTGTTGGATTTCCTAAAATCACATTGGTTTGAGCCACTTCAGACCGTGGAATTAAAATATCTCACGTGGAAAGTGGTCATGCTTTTGGCCTTGGCTTCGGCTAGGCGGGTGTCAGAATTGGCGGCTTTGTCCTGTAAAAGCCCCTATCTGATCTTCCATATGGACAGAGCAGAATTGAGGACGCGTCCCCAATTCCTCCCTAAGGTGGTATCAGCGTTTCATTTGAACCAACCTATTGTGGTGCCTGCGGCTACTCGGGACTTGGAGGCCTCCAAGTTGCTGGACGTAGTCCGGGCCCTGAAAATCTATGTTTCCAGGACGGCTAGAGTCAGAAAAACTGACTCGCTGTTTATCCTGCATGCACCCAACAAGCTGGGTGCTCCTGCTTCTAAGCAGACTATTGCTCGCTGGATCTGCTCCACGATTCAACTTGCACATTCTGCGGCTGGACTGCCGCATCCTAAATCAGTCAAAGCCCATTCCACAAGGAAGGTGGGCTCTTCTTGGGCGGCTGCCCGAGGGGTCTCGGCTTTACAACTTTGCCGAGCTGCTAACTGGTCGGGATCAAACACGTTTGCAAAATTCTACAAGTTTGATACCCTGGCTGAGGAGGACCTTGAGTTTGCTCATTCGGTGCTGCAGAGTCATCCGCACTCTCCCGCCCGTTTGGGAGCTTTGGTATAATCCCCATGGTCCTTACGGAGTTCCCAGTATCCACTAGGACGTCAGAGAAAATAAGAATTTACTCACCGGTAATTCTATTTCTCGTAGTCCGTAGTGGATGCTGAGCGCCCATCCCAAGTGCGGATTGTCTGCAATACTTGTATATAGTTATTGCCTAACTAAAGGGTTATTGTTATGAGCCATCTGTTCGTGAGGCTCAGTTGTTATTCATACTGTTAACTGGGTATAGTATCACGAGTTGTACGGTGTGATTGGTGTGGCTGGTATGAGTCTTACCCGGGATTCCAAATCCTTTCCTTATTGTGTCAGCTCTTCCGGGCACAGTTTCCCTAACTGAGGTCTGGAGGAGGGGCATAGAGGGAGGAGCCAGTGCACACCAGTAGTCCTAATTCCTTCTTAGAGTGCCCAGTCTCCTGCGGAGCCCGTCTATTCCCCATGATCCTTACGGAGTTCTCAGCATCCACTACGGACTACGAGAAATAGAATTACCGGTGAGTAAATTCTTATTTTTTAAGGGTGGCTATGAAATATACAGTGGGTAGGCACTGTGTAGCCGCCCCCCCCCCCCCCCCCCCCCGGCATAATATAACGCTATATTGCTAGCGGGCTGAAGCGCGCAGGGAAGGGGCGGGGCTTAGTCCTCACAACACTTTCAGCGCCATTTTCCTCCATGTCCCCGCCATAATAGTGAAAACTAACGTGGGGGGGCACAGTGTTTAGTGTATATAGACAATATAACACTGTGTAAGTTAAGTGGGCTTCTAATACTGTGTGTTGTGCATATATCCCTGTGTGTTCCCGGATCAGAATACCCACTATAGCTCTTTAGTCGACATATGTCGACAGGCATGAGTGCTCTGTCACAAACGGGGATTGCTGTCGGCATCGCCGACGCCTCTTGGTTCTGGATGCAGTAGATGCAGTGTCAGCAGGTCGGTAGTTGTTTGCTGGTCAAAGGTAAACACTGTATGGGAGACACAGTGGTATGAGGGTGACCCTGTCGGCACCAACTGTTATTGCTGAGTGGAACTTAACATGCTGTAACTGCCTTATGCCTGTATATATATTTTTATGTATATGTAGGGTTCGGTTCCTTGGGCCTGTAGCTCGAGCACAGATATGGCAGTAGGTGGGTGGAGAGTTATAAAGATTATATATGTATACTTCCCTCGGACCTCTCGGGGTCGCCAGATGGTTATTTTGCCTGGTTACTACTCCCTGTTGTCGACGAATACTAGGTTTTCTGTCGACCATAAGGTTTCCTGTTTGATCCTCAGCTGGGGCTTTCAGTACATGGTCTTACACATTCAGAACACATTAATGTCACTAGGGACCCTACGGTTCCGGACTATCCACTTATATGTATGATATATATATATATATATATATATATATATATATATATATATGGGATATGTGTGTATTTGTTTATTACATTATGATTTATAATGAATGCTGAAGTAAAAGTATTCTTTCTCATGTGCTGGTCGCTTTGTTGATAAAGCTCTAGGTCGGCCGTGACGAGCAGATCTTCACAAGTCCGAATGATTATTCTTTTCCCGCTGCGGATAGAATACTGTGGAAGTCAACTCCTGGTCGACACGGGGCCCTGTCACAAAGGATCGTACACAGGAAGCTAAGTGATATTTTATTTCTGTGCTTTGGAGTTATTGGCATTACATGCACATGGGGGAGTGTTTATATTCGGTAAAGCATCCGATAGTATTACCCAAAAGAAAGTGGGGAGGTTTCTTATGTTGAGTCTTCTCTATAACATGACAAGAAATGCTGCGGCTGACTCCGAGAGATACTCGAGTGTTTCCCCGAGACGACGGTGTACCGCTGTGTGGGGAGGCCTCAGTTACATAGAAACATAGAATTTGACGGCAGATAAGAACCACTTGGCCCATCTAGTCTGCCCTTTTTTTATTTTATCCTTACGGCAATCTCAACCCTTTTTTAACCTTAATTCTTTGTAAGGATATTCATATGCCTGTCCCAAGCATGTTTAAATTGCCCTACAGTCTTAGCCTCTACCACCTCTGATGGGAGGCTATTCCACTTATCCACTACCCTTTCTGTGAAGTAATTTTTCCTTAAATTTCCCCTGAACCTCCCCCCTTCCAGTCTCAATGTATGCCCTCGAGTTCTAATACTTTTTTTCCTTTGAAGAATGTTTCCCTCCTGAACTTTAAGACCCTTGATATATTTGAAAGTTTCTATCATGTCCCCCCTTTCCCTTCTCTCCTCCAAACTATACATGTTAAGATCTTTTAGCCTTTCCGGGTAAGTTTTGTGATGTAGGCCATGCACCATTTTAGTTGCCCTTCTTTGTACACTCTCTAATGTATTTATATCCTTCTGGAGATAGGGTCTCCAGAACTGGACACGGTATTCCAGATGGGGCCGTAGTTCACTCGCTCTCGGCGGATACCACTGGTAAGACTAACTTCGTGAGTTAGATTCCCTCACAACGGTTGGTGACGCATTCTGTTGTGGGATGCGGTCATTTTAACCGGTTTGATACCGTTCTTTTTTCCCTTTCGGGGCAGATTGTGGAAGGTGAAAAGGTAAGAGTTCTGCAGCCTTGTTAGGTTCGCATGAGCGGATGTAGTTTTCTGTTTCTGCCACATCCTCCGCATGTCGCTGGGTCTATCTGGCTGGAGCCCACTCCGGTGGGAACTCGTCTACTACTCTTCAGTCAGTCCGGGAATGGACTTGGACCTGTGAGTTAAAAATAGAATCCATAAGGGCACATGCTGGAGTTTACAGATGATTCCCCTCACTGTTTTTTCGAATAGATCTTACCTCTGGAAGGGGAGGTAGTAGGCAATGCCATACCAGAGTTGCGTCAGGATCAGGACATTGTCCTGCTGTCCCTGTAAAAAAAATAAAAATAAACAATGATTTCAACTTACGAAGGGAGCACCGGCACGTAAAGGTAGAAAAGGGGTTGAATGCGTTTTTCTCCGCATTCAGCTTACCTGGGTTGATACCCAGGATTGTCTTTGCCATTTCACCGGAGTGAGGGCAGTGTGATGGTTTTCTTTTGATAGTAAGAGCCATTGTTATTCTGTACTGAGACGCTCTCCTGATTAAGGCGACGTCAAGAAACAAGTGGTGCAAAACGTGGTTTCTCTCTGACTGTTCTTCAACACAGGGAATGGCTGTTGTTCCCAACGACGCAGATGTCGGAGGTGGGTATCAGAGTAGATACTGAACGGTTGAGGTTCTGCATTTTCCTGTGGTAAGAGGTCTGAGGATCCAGAGTCTGCTCAGATTTGCAGTGACAATCCATCAATAGGTTCCGTTGATGAAGAAGATGGTGCGGCCTCAGAGTCTTTTCGGCGAGCAGGTCAAATGCCAGAGTGGTTTTCACGGGGCCAGTTGGAAATGTGGTCCGGGTCTCACCTGCACATGCGCCAGAATATAAACCTAATGGCCAGGATATCGTTCCTGTGGTGTCTGCTCAGTTCTCGCCTCCTAGAGGGACGAAGGTTCGGAATCCAGGTGGAGATCCTGGTATCCATGCATGCAGATCTCCGAGACGGGGGAGCAGTCCTTGCAAGGGAAGTATTTCCAGAGGAAAAGGTCAAGCTAGGATGCTTGTCTGCAGTAAGCTTTCTTGAATGCAGAGCTATTTTCAGTGAACATAGGCTTAGTGATCTGCCCGTGTTAATTCTGTCGGACGACTTGGCAGCAGTGGTGTAAGTAAGCCGCTATGGCGGAACTAGGAGCACAGTGGCAATGGCAGATGCTATAAAAGTTTTCCACTGGGTGGAAAGACTGGTAAACGCTATATTAGCAGTCTTCGTTCCGGATGGGATCGACGGAGAAATAGATTCCTCTTCAGATGCAATCTCCATCCGGGAGAGATACAGTGTCATCGAGAAGTTTCACTGAAGCGAAAAGTCTTTGAGGAGTGCCTCAACTGAACATGTTGGTGTCTCGCCTCAACGAGAGATCTCAGAGATATTGTTCCGGGTCAGGGGACACTCAAGCTATAGCAGTGGACGTCCTCGGGACACCTCGGGTGTTTTCTGTCGGTCAATGTGTCCCCTCCGTTTTCACTCTTCGGAAGGTAATAAATGTAAGAAGAACAAAGGTTCAGGCGATCTTCATTGTTCCGGTCTAACCAAGGAGGGCTTGGTATCCAGTTCTTCAAGATTTACTCATAGAAGATCCATGGCCTCTTCCTCTACGTGAGGAACTGTTACAGCAAGATCTGGGCGTGTATCAAGATTTACCGCGGCTGCGTTTGACGGCGTGGCGGTTGAACGCCATATCATAGCCAGAAAGGGTATTCCCAGTGAAGTCATTTCCACACTTCTTCAGGCTAGAAAAGTAATAACGGCAAAGCCTTGCCACCGTGTTTGGAGACAATATGTGTCTTGGTGTGAATCCAAGAAGGCTACTACGGAAGACTTTCAGCTGAGTCGTTCTTCTCCGTTCTTTTCAAGCAGGTGTGGGTGCAGGCCTAAAGTTAGGCCCCATTTAAGTGTGGTTTTGGCCTTATAAAATTTTCTTTCAAGAAAGAATTTGCAACCTTTCTGGAAGTAAGGACCTTCGTGAAAGGAGTACTGCACATCCAACCTCCATTTGTGCCCCCGTTGGCACCGTGGGATCTTGACGTGGTGTTGCGTTTTCTTTAGAGATGAGCGGATTCGGTTTTACTCGGATTTACTCGGTTCTCAAAATGGCATCTTATTGGCTCACGGATGTCACGTGTTTTGGATAGCCAATCAGATGCCGTTTTGAGAACCGAGTAAATCCGAGTAAAACCGAATCCGCTCATCTCTAGTTTTCTTGTCTTACACTGTTTGGAACCTTTGTGAAAGGTTGTGTTAAATTTTCTCTTTTGGAAAGTGGTCATGCTTTTGGCTTTGGTATCTGCCAGGCGGGTGTCCGAAGTAGCGGCCTTGTCTCACAAGAGCCCTGTTTGATCTTCCGTGTGGATAGAGAGGAATTGAGAACTCGGATAATAGTTCTGCCAAATGTGGTTTCTGGGTTTCGCAGAAATCAGCCCATTTTGCTGCCGGTGGTTACTTAGGCATTAGCTGATTCAAAGTCTCTCAATGTAGTCAGGGCTTTGAATATTTAGGTCGCCAATTTGGCTCAGATTGGGGAAACAGAGGCTCTGTTTGTCTGGTATGCTTCCAGCATGATTGGGGCGCCTGCGTCTATGCAATCTGTTACACACTGGATCTGTGATACGATTCGGCGTGCTCGTTCTACGGCTGGATTGTCGTTACCGAAGTCGGTGGAGACCCATTCTACTAGGAAGATAAGTTCTTCTTGGGCGGATGCCCCAGGAGTCTCGGCGGTTCAACTTTGCCGAGCGGCTATTTGGTCAGGTCAAACACTTTTGCTATGCGCTACAAGTTTGATACCCTGGCTGATGGGGACAGTTTGTTTGCTCAATCGGTGCTGCAGAGTCGTCCGCACTCTCCCGCCCGGTCTGGAGCTTTGGTCCTTACGGAGTCCCCAGCATCCTCTAGGACGTATGAGAAAATAGGATTTTAATACCTACCAGTAAATCCTTTTCTCTTAGTCCGTAGAGGATCCTGGGCGCCCGTCCCAGTGCGTACTGTGTCTGCAGTTATTGGTTATGGTTACACTCTTGTGGTGTTTCTTTTCTGTCAGGCTGTTGCTGACGTTGTTCATGCCATGGCATGCAGTGTTTTATTATTGGTTGTGTTGACACACAGGTTGTGTTACATATTCTCTCAGCATGTGGCTGTGTATATTTTCATGCTGTTGGCTGGTATTCTATTGAATGCCACGTTTTGCGGTATGTTCGTGGTGTGAGCTGGTATGACACTCACTGTGTTTAAACAATAAATTCTTTCCTCGAAATGTCCGTCTCCCTGGGCACAGTTTTCTAACTGAGGTCTGGAGGAGGGGCATAGAGGGAGGAGCCAGTTCACACCCAGTAAAAGTCTTATAGTATGCCCATGTCTCCTGCGGATCCCGTCTATACCCCATGGTCCTTACGGAGTCCCCAGCATCCTCTACGGACTAAGAGAAAAGGATTTATCGGTAGGTATTAAAATCCTATTTTCTGAAGTTTTGCCGTTGCTACCGTGAACCCTATAATTCCCAGGGTTACATGAAGAGTCCCGACTTTAACATTTAGGTACATCACAACTTTAATATACACCATACTTTTGTTTCAGACTATTGATATAGAAGTACTTTCTAGTAGCATTGTTTAATATTTCTTCAGTACCATCTGTGTACCTTTCATTGTAACATGGATGTATTTCTGCATAATAGTAAAAAAAGTGGACTTTAAGCCGGCGGCGGAGGTGGAGGCGGAGGCGGCGCTGGGAGATGTGCTCATCTCCGCGCCGCCTCTCTCTATCTGGTAAACGGGTCCCGGGTCGCATTGACCCGGGAGCCCGTTTATGCTGCCAGTGACCCGATATTCAACCCGGGTATAACACTGCTTTTATACCCGGGTTGAATTGCCGGGTCAGGCGACCCGGGATTTCGGCTATGCCCCTTTCACACCGCACGCCGACCCGGCAATATGCCGGGTCGATACCGGGTTATTTGTGCGGTGTGAAAGGGGTATTAGTGGTACTTGAGGAAGACTGCTGTAAATGATGGGTCTATTTCTTTCCAAGGATTGGTCTGTTGCGATCCTTGTAATAAAGCCACCCAATCATCTACAGATATTCTTATTTAGGGTTATTTCTGGTATGCATATATTTTTTATGTTCACTTGTTTTGAAACAATGATAAGTGTTCCCTCAAGGATTCCGAGCCGGCACGCAACATGGGGATGTGGTCGACCAGGGAGGGGGACGCGGCCCTGCCGGCGTCACAATTGGCCCTTCATGTCACTTATGGGGGCGTGCCAGAGTAGTATTCTTTAGTGATGGGGCATGCCCAGCAAAGGTGCTGGGCTTTCTCCAAGCGCTCCCTTTCCTGTGAATAGATGCCATGCGCACTTCATCTATTCATGCGGTGGTGGCGGCGTTGCGGCAGGATGTTTTAGCAGGGTACCGCAAAAGGGGCATTTTGCCCTTTAAGAACCAGGTAGGGCACAGCGCCCTGCTGAAACAGCCTAGCATGAACATAACCATTAGGCACTATCTTTACCCTCTCATAGATACTGTAGACCGATCCATACACCTAATCACCATAACGAAATTGGAGAAGGCTTTCTTCACCTATTATTAATGATTGTTTATTTGAGATTGCATATTAATGTTTTTAGTTATGTTTGGATGTCATCATCTTTTGTAGTGTGCTGCATGTTGGGATAATTGGAATAGCAGGGGAGCGCCACACCTCGATGATGGCTTTTCTCTATCGTCCTAGTGGATGCTGGGGTTCCTGAAAGGACCATGGGGAATAGCGGCTCCGCAGGAGACAGGGCACAAAAAGTAAAGCTTTACGATCAGGTGGTGTGTACTGGCTCCTCCCCCTATGACCCTCCTCCAAGCCTCAGTTAGATTTTTGTGCCCGGCCGAGAAGGGTGCAATCTAGGTGGCTCTCCTAAAGAGCTGCTTAGAAAAGTTTAGCTTAGGTTTTTTATTTTACAGTGAGTCCTGCTGGCAACAGGATCACTGCAACGAGGGACTTAGGGGAGAAGAAGTGAACTCACCTGCGTGCAGGATGGATTGGCTTCTTGGCTACTGGACATTAGCTCCAGAGGGACGATCACAGGTACAGCCTGGATGGTCACCGGAGCCTCGCCGCCGGCCCCCTTGCAGATGCTGAAACGAGAAGAGGTCCAGAATCGGCGGCAGAAGACTCCTCAGTCTTCTTAAGGTAGCGCACAGCACTGCAGCTGTGCGCCATTTTCCTCTCAGCACACTTCACACGGCAGTCACTGAGGGTGCAGGGCGCTGGGAGGGGGGCGCCCTGGGAGGCAAATGAAAACCTTTTTTGGCTAAAAATACCTCACATATAGCCTCCGGGGGCTATATGGAGATATTTAACCCCTGCCAGAATCCACTAAAGAGCGGGAGACGAGCCCGCCGAAAAAGGGGCGGGGCCTATCTCCTCAGCACACAGCGCCATTTTCCTCACACAGCTCCGCTGGTCAGGAAGGCTCCCAGGCTCTCCCCTGCACTGCACTACAGAAACAGGGTAAAACAAGAGAGGGGGGGCAAAATTGTGGCAAAACTATATTATTAAAGCAGCTATACAGGGAGCACTTATTATAAGGCTATCCCTGTCATATATAGCGCTTTTGGTGTGTGCTGGCAAACTCTCCCTCTGTCTCCCCAAAGGGCTAGTGGGGTCCTGTCTTCGTTAAGAGCATTCCCTGTGTGTCTGCTGTGTGTCGGTACGTGTGTGTCGACATGTATGAGGACGATATTGGTGTGGAGGCGGAGCAATTGCCAAATATGGGGATGTCACCTCCTAGGGGGTCGACACCAGAATGGATGCCTTTATTTATGGAATTACGGGATAGTGTCAACACGCTAAAGCAGTCGTTTGACGACATGAGACGGCCGGACAATCAATTAGTGCCTGTCCAGGCGCCTCAAACACCGTCAGGGGCTGTAAAACGCCCTTTGCCTCAGTCGGTCGACACAGGCACTGATTCCAGTGGCGACGGTGATGAATCAACCGTATTTTCCAGTAGGGCCACACGTTATATGATTTTGGCAATGAAGGAGGCGTTACATATTGCTGATACTACAGGTACCACAAAACAGGGTATCATGTGGGGTGTGAAAAAACTACCTATAGTTTTTCCTGAATCAGATGAATTAAATGAGGTGTGTGATGAAGCGTGGGTTGCCCCCGATAAAAAAAATGCTAATTTCAAAGAAGTTATTGGCTTTATACCCTTTCCCGCCAGAGGTTAGGGCGCGCTGGGAAACACCTCCTAGGGTGGACAAGGCGCTCACACGCTTATCAAAACAAGTGGCGTTACCCTCTCCTGAGACGGCCGCACTTAAAGATCCAGCAGATAGGAGGATGGAAAATATCCAAAAAAGTATATACACACATACAGGTGTTATACTACGACCAGCTATAGCGACAGCCTGGATGTGCAGTGCTGGGGTAGCTTGGTCAGAGTCCCTGATTGAAAATATTGATACCCTGGATAGGGACAATGTTTTACTGTCTTTAGAGCAAATAAAGGATGCATTTCTTTATATGCGTGATGCACAGAGGGATATCTGCACACTGGCATCACGGGTAAGTGCTATGTCCATTTCGGCCAGAAGAAGTTTATGGACGCGACAGTGGTCAGGCGATGCGGACTCAAAACGGCATATGGAAGTTTTGCCGTATAAAGGGGAGGAGTTATTTGGTGTCGGTCTATCGGATTTGGTGGCCACGGCTACAGCCGGGAAATCCACCTTTTTACCTCAAGTCACTCCCCAACAGAAAAAGACACCGACTTTTCAACCGCAGCCCTTTCGTTCCTTTAAAAACAAGAGAGCAAAGGGATATTCATATCTGCCACGAGGCAGAGGAAGGGGGAAGAGACAGCAACAGGCAGCTCCTTCCCAGGAACAGAAGCCCTCCCCCGCTTCTACAAAAGCCTCAGCATGACGCTGGGGCTTCTCAAGCGGACTCGGGGGCGGTGGGGGGTCGTCTCAAGAATTTCAGCGCGCAGTGGGCTCACTCGCAGGTAGATCCCTGGATCCTGCAGATAATATCTCAGGGGTACAGGTTGGAACTAGAGACGGATCCACCTCGCCGTTTCCTGAAGTCTGCTTTACCAACGTCCCCCTCCGACAGGGTGACGGTCTTGGAAGCCATTCACAAGCTGTACTCTCAGCAGGTGATAGTCAAGGTACCCCTTTTACAACAAGGAAAGGGGTATTATTCCACTCTATTTGTGGTACCGAAGCCGGATGGCTCGGTAAGACCTATTCTAAATCTGAAATCCTTGAACCTGTACATAAAGAAGTTCAAGTTCAAGATGGAGTCACTCAGAGCAGTGATAGCGAACCTGGAAGAAGGGGACTTTATGGTATCCTTGGACATCAAGGATGCGTATCTCCACGTTCCAATTTACCCCTCACACCAGGGGTACCTCAGGTTCGTCGTACAGAACTGTCACTATCAGTTTCAGACGCTGCCGTTCGGATTGTCCACGGCACCTCGGGTCTTTACCAAGGTAATGGCCGAGATGATGATTCTTCTTCGAAGAAAAGGCGTATTAATTATCCCATACTTGGACGATCTCCTAATAAGGGCAAGGTCCAGAGAACAGCTAGAGATGGGATTAGCACTGTCTCAAGAAGTGCTAAAACAGCACGGGTGGATTCTGAATATTCCAAAATCCCAGTTAATTCCGACAACACGTCTGCTGTTCCTAGGGATGATTCTGGACACGGTTCAGAAAAAGGTTTTTCTCCCGGAGGAAAAAGCCAAGGAGTTATCCGAGCTTGTCAGGAACCTCCTAAAACCAGGAAAGGTGTCTGTACATCAATGCACAAGAGTCCTGGGAAAAATGGTGGCTTCTTACGAAGCAATTCCAT
Organism: Pseudophryne corroboree; assembly: GCF_028390025.1. Classification (NCBI taxonomy): domain Eukaryota; kingdom Metazoa; phylum Chordata; class Amphibia; order Anura; family Myobatrachidae; genus Pseudophryne; species Pseudophryne corroboree. The sequence continues at coordinate 510,865,042 of NC_086444.1, forward strand.
TCGGCAGATTCCACGCAAGAATTTTCCAGAGGGATCTGTTGGACAAATGGTCAGGGTCGCATCTTCAGATGCACCAGCGGATAACCCTGTCTCCAAGGACAAGGGTATCTCTTCTGTGGTGGTTGCAGAGTGCTCATCTATTGGAGGGCCGCAGATTCGGCATACAGGATTGGATCCTGGTGACCACGGACGCCAGCCTGAGAGGCTGGGGAGCAGTCACACAAGGAAGAAACTTCCAGGGCGTGTGGTCGAGCCTGGAAACGTCTCTTCACATAAACATTCTGGAACTAAGAGCAATCTACAATGCTCTAAGCCAGGCAGAACCTCTGCTTCAAGGAAAACCGGTGTTGATCCAGTCGGACAACATCACGGCAGTCGCCCATGTGAACAGACAGGGCGGCACAAGAAGCAGGAGTGCAATGGCAGAAGCTGCAAGGATTCTTCGCTGGGCAGAGAATCATGTGATAGCACTGTCAGCAGTGTTCATCCCGGGAGTGGACAACTGGGAAGCAGACTTCCTCAGCAGACACGACCTTCACCCGGGAGAGTGGGGACTTCATCCAGAAGTTTTCCACATGCTCGTAACCCGTTGGGAAAGACCAATGGTGGACATGATGGCGTCTCGCCTCAACAAAAAACTGGACAGGTATTGCGCCAGGTCAAGAGATCCGCAGGCAATAGCTGTGGACGCGCTGGTAACGCCTTGGGTGTACCAGTCGGTGTATGTGTTTCCTCCTCTGCCTCTCATACCAAAAGTATTGAGAATTATACGGCAAAGAGGCGTAAGAACGATACTAGTGGTTCCGGATTGGCCAAGAAGGACTTGGTACCCGGAACTTCAAGAGATGATCACGGAAGATCCGTGGCCTCTACCTCTGAGAAGGGACTTGCTTCAGCAGGGTCCCTGTCTGTTTCAAGACTTACCGCGGCTGCGTTTGACGGCATGGCGGTTGAACGCCGGATCCTAAAGGAAAAAGGCATGCCGGAAGAAGTCATTCCTACTTTGATTAAAGCAAGGAAGGAAGTAACCGCGCAACATTATCACCGCATTTGGCGAAAATATGTTGCGTGGTGCGAGGATCGGAGTGCTCCGACGGAGGAATTTCAACTGGGTCGATTCCTACATTTCCTGCAATCAGGATTGTCTATGGGTCTCAAATTGGGATCTATTAAGGTTCAAATTTTCGGCCCTGTCGATTTTCTTCCAAAAAGAATTGGCTTCAGTTCCTGAAGTCCAGACTTTTGTTAAGGGAGTGCTGCATATACAGCCCCCTGTGGTGCCTCCAGTGGCACCGTGGGATCTCAATGTTGTTTTGGACTTTCTCAAATCTCATTGGTTTGAACCACTAAAAACTGTGGATTTGAAATATCTCACATGGAAAGTGACCATGCTACTAGCCCTGGCTTCGGCCAGGAGAGTGTCAGAACTGGCAGCTTTATCTTACAAAAGCCCATATCTGATTTTCCATTCGGACAGGGCAGAACTGCGGACTCGTCCGCATTTTCTCCCTAAGGTGGTGTCAGCATTTCATCTGAACCAACCTATTGTAGTGCCTGCGGCTACAAGCGACTTGGAGGACTCCAAGTTGTTGGACGTTGTCAGAGCTTTAAAAATATACATTTCAAGGACAGCTGGAGTCAGGAAATCTGACTCGCTGTTTATACTATATGCTCCCAACAAGTTGGGCGCTCCTGCGTCTAAGCAGACTATTGCTCGCTGGATTTGTAGTACGATTCAGCTTGCACATTCTGTGGCAGGCCTGCCACAGCCAAAATCGGTAAAAGCCCACTCCACAAGGAAGGTGGGTTCTTCTTGGGCGGCTGCCCGAGGGGTCTCGGCATTACAACTCTGCCGAGCGGCTACGTGGTCGGGGGAGAACACGTTTGTAAAATTCTACAAATTTGATACCCTGGCTAAGGAGGACCTGGAGTTCTCTCATTCGGTGCTGCAGAGTCATCCGCACTCTCCCGCCCGTTTGGGAGCTTTGGTATAATCCCCATGGTCCTTTCAGGAACCCCAGCATCCACTAGGACGATAGAGAAAATAAGAATTTACTTACCGATAATTCTATTTCTCGGAGTCCGTAGTGGATGCTGGGCGCCCATCCCAAGTGCGGATTATCTGCATTACTTGTACATAGTTACAAAAATCGGGTTATTATTGTTGTGAGCCATCTTTTCAGAGGCTCCGCTGTTATCATACTGTTAACTGGGTTTAGATCACAGGTTGTACGGTGTGATTGGTGTGGCTGGTATGAGTCTTACCCGGGATTCATAAATCCTTCCTTATTGTGTACGCTCGTCCGGGCACAGTACCTAACTGAGGCTTGGAGGAGGGTCATAGGGGGAGGAGCCAGTACACACCACCTGATCGTAAAGCTTTACTTTTTGTGCCCTGTCTCCTGCGGAGCCGCTATTCCCCATGGTCCTTTCAGGAACCCCAGCATCCACTACGGACTCCGAGAAATAGAATTATCGGTAAGTAAATTCTTATTTTTGTTACCATTCCTTCATTACTTGTGTAGTGGCTATGCTTCCTACAGTGTTTTTGGCATCCTTACTAAAGCTTTATCTGCCTTGCTTCCCTTCTGCAAGTTTGATCTGTTTGGAGAAGCCATGTGGCGAAGGCTCCCACTTTGCCAAGTGCCCACTGTTTGATACAATAAATCCGATTAGCATGCAAAGAAAAATATTGAAGTAATACAAAAGAATCAAAATGTCTTATTGGTAGACTGCTTGTGGCTTTTCTGCATACATTTAGACCATGTATGTGGTTTAAATGATTTAAATGTTAACATTCACACCCTAGAGATCTATGCTTTTTTTTTTATACTGCTTGGAAAAGGATTGTCAAAATTGAAGTCAATTATATCCAGCTGGTTTTGCACTTTGAGTTTGTTGAAGAGTGAGATATCAAGCAGGTTATGATGAAATGAAATTGAAATGAACTTCAACAGTCAGATGAAATGGCAGAGCATATTTATGTAACGGTACTGCTGGCATTACATTTCCATTTGTATTCCAACAAGGCTGGAGATAGGAAGGTTCTTAATTTGTCTGCAAATAAATGGCACATAATGACAGAATTATCGCTGCCATAATAGGACTCTTTCACTAATGCTGCATTTAAGTTCAACTACAGCGCCAATCAGCAAATCACTTTTGTCTAGTGTTAACCATATGAATGAGGCTCTGTTTTCATTGTTTGAATGCATAGGGATGTATGTATTGTAGTAAAAGAGTTGTAAAGTGTGGTATAATCTATATGTAATGAGTCTGCATGTATCCTTGTGCGAAAAAATAGAACACAAATGTCATTTTAAATTGTTAAAAATTGCAAGACAAGCCTTAATTAAGGCTCACAAAATGCCACAGATCTAATGGGCCCTACACACTGGCAGATGATATTGCACGATATGAACGTTCTCGTTCACTAATGAACAAGAACTCCTTCATATCGTGCAGTGTGGAGGCACCAGCGATGAACGATGCGCGACTCCGCGCTCGTTCATCGTTGGTGCCCCGTCGCTTGTGCGTGCAGGCCAATATGGATGAGATGTCCATATTGGCCTGCACTGCTATGGAGCCGGGTGACGGGGGGAGTGAAGAAACTTCACTGCCCCCCCCCGCCGCCGGGTCGCCCGTCAACCAGATCCGCCGTCGGGCAGCTCGGCGACGGGTCTATCGGTGTGTAGGGCTCATGACTCTGCAGGTGACAGGCACCTTTTAGGGCTTCCATCTCCATTACCTTAACACACTTCTTTAAGGATGCAGCATTTCTGTGAACAGGATTAGGAAATAAAAAATATTGGAAGACCTTTGGTATATAGGTACAGAAGAGAAAAAAATAGAATACTTTTTATATATGACGCTAACAAAGTTGTGCTATGCTATGAACCCGCATACGCCATCTAAATGTAGAAGTTACAGAGTGCTTTACAAGGCTGTAATGACCCCATCACAGCTGAGGCTTTTCTCACTCTTTGCAGACAAATTATACCTGGTTTTCTTTTCTGAAGACTTTACTGTTTCACTAAATATCATTGGTCTCCAGAGGCCATCTGACATGGCAAATAAAATCTACTTAGTATGCCCCAAACTGAGATTTCCTGTGGTTTTTTTTTTACTCTCCAAATTAATGTGAAATTGCAAGGAAGTGAACTAAAACCAAATTTGTGTATTTTATCCACCACCAGAAATAGGTTGAGTTAATGTTTGGACCCTACTCAACCTTTCTAGGGCAGCATAAAGCAGGATTCTACACATTCTGGCACATGAACGTGCATAACCCGTGTTCATGTGCGGTCTGAAAGGTGCAAGGGTTGAAATACCGGGTCGAGTGACCCGGTATTTCAACCCTGGTCGTGAGCAGGGTTGAACACGTTTTTCAACCCGGCTCACTGTGCGTGTGAATGGGAGCCAGGTCGATGCGACCCATTTCCCGTTCACTCTCTGTGTACGGGCGACACTTGGAGATCACTTGATCTCCAAGCACTGCCCCCGCCACATCACCACAGACGTCATCAACCCGGTAATATGCCGGATTGCAGTCAGCGGCGGCGGGTCGCTTGCTGGGAGCTCCCATGTCAGGCTCCCGTGTGCGACCCTCCTCAGGCGGTCTAAAAGAGGTGTTAGTGACATCATCCCAGTCCTGGTGCAGTGACATTATTACAGTGCATCCTCCTCCATAACACTTCAAAATAGTAATTACTGGTGAGGCCTGGTCATTTTTATTTTTTTACTTGCCAGAAGCTCTACAGTGCTCTGCATTATTGACTACTCCATCTTCCTCACCACTGCTTGGTAATCCTTTGCCCGTGTCCTTTGACCCACCGAACTTGTAAATGTGCATTGAGTATGATCTCCTGCTCTGAGTGTTGCCATGAATTCATCTGTAGTCACTCATCTATTCTAACTGCACTCTGCAATAATGCACAGGTATCACAATGCTGAAGTAAATGCTTTTGCCCACTGTTGCCCTTTCCTACAGAGTTCCATGTGGCATTATATTCTTTCAAAGGCTATACCATGCTAGCTTGAATTGTAGGCAGTGCCTCATTTTTATCCAAGATTTTGACCAAGCAAAGATTACTCACGCCTTTTATGGAAACGTTAGCTTCCAATTTGCATGGCGTCCTCATTTGTACACTACGGGCCAGATGTAATGGCTTGCAAGACGTCCGGAGCTCCGAGACTCTGGCCGAACTCGTACGTTTTTTTAAAGCAGAAAACGTTTACAAGGCAAAACCTGGTTGGTTTTGTCTTGTAAAAGTTTGCTGCTTTAAAAAAACGTACAAGTTCAGCCGGAGTCTCGGAGCTCCGGCCATCTCGCAAGCCATTACATACGGCCCCACATGTAGGTGACTTTCCTTTCTATAACAAGTAATGCTTTATATAGTTTTCTGTTTGTTATGTAATAGTTACAGTTGTTTATGTTGGAAAGATGTGTCCATGAAGTTGAACTTTTCATCCTCAAAAACCCTAGTTAAAGCCTAGACAACTTGTGACTCTCCTGGTGTTGTGAAACTACAAGTTCCAGCATACGCTGCCAGGGTAAAGCCAAAGGTTGTCCATGCTGGCAAACCCCCCCCCCAAAAAAAAAACAAAAAAAAAAAACAAGACACAAGAAAATCCTTCTTTACCTTATGATGATCGGCTAAATCATGGATCACATTGTTACTTCCAGTAGCCCAGCCAGTATGTATTGGTTTGCTACTGAAATGTAAGTCATTTTTTGCTAGTGTTCGTCCAGTACTTGTGGCAATACATTCCATAGGTCTAGGCTCTTCCAGTAAAGAAGCTTTTGTTGCTAGAGAGAAAGAAAATGTAATGTAATAAGCAGCTTTCTAAAGGATGATAAACCTATATCAAACTCAAAAAACAAAAAACATTTAAGGAATAGATACATAAGGTTTTTTGAACAGCCTATAAAATGTAGTAAGAAAACAATCTCTAATTCTTTTAACACTCTATAAAACAATAATAATTATTCCAAATGTATCTGCTCTTAATAAATTACCCTGTAGTACTCAGAAGATTAACACATGCAGACTTTGCAATCGGTTAAAATAATCACAGGTGTAGTTAAAATGCAAAAGTAAAGTCACTTCTGGTGTGAAAACTGAATAATAAAAATCTCCGCTATGGAACCCAGGACTATTCCAGCTCACACCTCCTGACAGTCCTCTAATTGCTACAATTCACATATAGGAGCAGATTAAATGAAGTGGTACCTCTCACGATATGCAGCTGTACACATATCTGCTTAGTATGGGGAAAAAAACCTTGCTTGCGTTTACCCACACCTCTATGGGATACAAAAACAAGCAAGGTTCCAACTGAACCACACAACTAATGAAATGTGCTCAATAATGTGGCTAGTGTCTGTACATGTTGGCTTGTGTATAGCCTCCGATTGTGATGCGGGCTCCCGCCGGTTGTCTAGCGCTCTTTGTTATGCACTGCTGCTCTACTACTACACTGACACTGCTATGCGGGTGGTCTGTCATTGGGTCTAAGTGATTTCACGAGGATTCCGCATCATTGTTGGTGAATGCTACAGCCTCGGTTGTGCTTCTCTGCTTCAGGATATAGTTGTATTTCTCTTTCGTCCTAGAGGATGCTGGGGTCCACATTAGTACCATGGGGTATAGACGGGTCCACTAGTAGCCAGGTATCTTCCTCGGAAGGGGTGACACCAAAGTGCCAGCTTTTCTGCAGTGACAGGAGCCGAGTGCTGAAGTGAGATAATCTCCTGCAGCACTCTGCTCCTGTCACAGATAAGAGCCGGCACTGCACACTGCTCAGTCTCCGGGGGCAGCCAGCATCTTCGGGGAAGCTGGACATGCCCCTGTAGCGAAGGAGAAAAGATCAGTGAGGTCACGCCCCTTTAAATTAGGCCATGCCCCCTTTTTGGACTCCTACAGCGGGATGAGCAGGGATTGGAGGGGTAATAATACAGAGTGCACACTGGGTATCACCACACCCGGTGACGCCTCTATGCCGCGCTTGATATTTTGACCGCCAGCATTTCTCAATCTGTGTAGGGGCATGTGGGGTGGACATAGGGGGAGCTCAAAAGCATAAATTGTGTTGGGACACAGAAAAGGTGGAGCAGTACCCCAAATTTTTAAAGTAAGGGGTCCCTGGCACCCACTTTTTTTTTTTTGCTCCGTGCGATCACTGAATGTTAAGCATTAGACTTGCTTTATATAATTTAATAAATCTGCATAGTAATACAAAATGGAAAATGCAAATGCACTTTTCAGAGAAAAACACACACACACACACACACACACACACACACACACACACACACACACACACACACACACACACACACACACACACACACACACACACACACACACACACACACACACACACAGAGTTAAGCATTAGCACCGGGCATGTCACTGGCATTAAACCTTTTGAATAAAAACACTATTTTTTTTAGTATGACAGGCTTTTTTAAATAAGTCATGGTGCCATGCCTGTACTAGCAGCATAATAAAAAAAAACTATTGGTTTAAACCAGCCAACTCTGACCTGGAACTTAAGGTGCCCATACACTGACTAGACAATATTATGAGCGATTTGGGCATTTACGATGAATCGGAACTACAGATTGTTCATAATGGTGCAGATCGTTCAGAGACCCCCATTTATCAAACCTTGGAGAGTGATACATTGCACGGTGATAAAGTACCAGCCAATCAGCTCCTAATTACCATGTCACAGGCTGTATTTGAAAAATGATAGGAGATGGTTGGTTGGTATTTATCACCGTGCAATTTATCACTCTCCAAGGCTTCATAAATCTGGGCAAGTGTCTGTTAATGATCATGATGCGCGGTCCCGCTGGTTGTTGGTCGGAGCTTCTGATCTTCCGTGCTGCAGGGAAGAGCTGAAGTTATTGTCAATGACAGCATGCTCCTGGATGTAGCCACTCCCAGATCTTAAGATATACAGGTTGAGTATCCCTTATTCAAAATGCTTGGGACCAGAAGTATTTTTGATGTCGGATTTTTCCGTATTTTGGAATAATTGCATACCATAATGAGATATCATGGAGATGGGACCCAAGTCTAAGCACAGAATGCGTTTGTTTCATATACTCCTTATACACACAGCCTGAAGGTTATTTTAGCCAATATTTTTAATAACTGTGTATTAAACAAAGTTTGTGTACATTGAGCCATCAGAAAACAAAGGTTTAACTATCTCACTCTTACTCAAATTCTGTATTTCGGAATATCCCGTATTTCGGAATATTTGGATATGGGATATTCAACCTGTATCTTAAAGATATATAATGTGTATTGTATTATGGGCTATATGCATCAACGCTTGGAGAGTAATAAAATGGAAAGTGATAAATTACCAGCCAACCAGCTCCTAACTGTCATTTTTCAAAGAGGGCCTGTGACATGGTAGTTAGGAGCTGATTGGCTGGCACGTTATCATTCTCCACTTTATCACTCTCCAAGCGATGATGCATCTAGCCATATATCGGTTTCCTGGGACTGTCGGGGAGCTGCCAGGGGAGTTCAAGGAAAATCGTTAACGAGAAATCATCATTTACAGGTCGTCTAGTGTATGGGCCTTAAGAGACCTGAGACTATTCAAGTACCTGAGAGCATATAGCGCTCTCAGGTCATGAAGGCCTTATGAAGTGGTGCTGGTGGTCTCATTACCTTGCCCTAACAAGAGAAAGATGATGTTCATTGTATGTTATTTAGTATGTACACCAAAGTCCTCACAAGTCTTCACTATTTTTTTTAATGTTAAATACAATTTACATGACTTAACATTACCTTTTTCAAAAAATGTTGACTGCTTTGTGTTCTGATTCTGGTTTGTATTTTTATCATAAAAGTAACTCATGTTACGTTATATTTGATGAGATATTTTAAGTGGAATTGCAAGACACACACTATTATTGGTTGCCAGAGGCCAGCTGTTGTGCTGTCTTGTAATTACACCTGTGTTCAGCACTTTGCTGGGTATTCTGTGAAGTGCTGATTGGAAAAAAAAAAAAAGTGTGAGAGTCAGGCAAAAGCTAGCACAGCACAATTGCTGCAACTCTCATTTCAGGGATATTTTGAATATGTGATACGTTTCCAAGATAATGCCAATGACTTGTGTATTCAAATGTATGATGTGTTTGAAAAGGTCAATTTGTGTGTGTGTGTGGGGTGGTTGGGGGGGATCCAATTAATCACGATAAAACATCGGGTGCGAAAAATTAAGTTTTTTGTAATTTTTCACGATATTTTGGCGATAATTTTGTACAGGCAAAAAAAATTCTCACGACAACTCACAGGTTCAGTTAAACCAGTGTGTGTTTGCCGGGTGTGCCGGCTGCAGCCCTGGTAATGGGACTGTTTTCACGGATTTGGCTTTACCTACTTGAGGCAGATGAAACAAAATCCCAGATAAGCCGCACCGATTTATCGGAGCTAATTGGATAGCCTCCGGTGATGCAATTACCCATGTTAAATGACCACGGGTACTTGGATACCGCCTATGTGTTCTTTTCTCAGAAGGAAAATGTGGGTGTCACATGTGATTTCAAGGTAGAAAAGGATGTGGGGGGTTGTTTTTTATTGATTTTTATTTCCATAGAACATTTTTGTTTTGGTACTTTTTAGTTATATGGGCACAAATGTTAGCTCAGTTTGTACATTAGAAAACCTTATTGCTGCACTGCTCAGTTACGTTATCAGCGTATTGGTCTCGTCAAAAGGGGTCTCTCTCTCTCCACCTTTACACTTAACCTGGTAACGCTGTCTCTTCTCTCTGTCTCATACAGTAGGAGCCATTAGCGGGTGGGATGGGGGGGTCTGTGTCGGAGATGGGACATACCTTCTACAGTTATTCTATACATATGTTTTTGGTGAGCTGTATAATTAAACGTAAAAGCTGCTGTGAGATCTAGACTACACAGTTTAAGGTTGTTGTAATGGGAGATACAAGGGTATATTTACTAAAGTGCAGGTTTTCAAATATAGAGATGTTGCCCATAGCAACTAATCAAATTGTACTTATCATTTATCTAGTAACTTCTACAAGATAATAGCCAGAATCTGATTGGTTGCTATGGGCAGCAACTCCACATTTGAAAATCCGCACCTTAGTAAGTATGGGTTCCGGTCTGAAGATCGACACTGTCGAGGTCGACGATGTTTAGGTCGACAGTCACTAGGTCGACAGGGTTGGAAGGTCGACAAAGTTTCTAGGTCGAAAGGTCAAAAGGTCGACATGAGTTTTTCACTTTTTTTTCTTTTTTTTTGAACTTTTCATACTTAATGATCCACGTGGACTACGATCGGAACGGTAACGCGAGCCATGCTAGGGGACACTGTGCACCAATTTGGCTTCCTGGTCACTGTGCGCAGAAAACGACACAAAAACAAACAAACCTCCTGTCGACCTTTTGACCTGTTGACCTAGCACATGTCGACATAGAAACCCTGTCGACCTTCCAACCCCGTCGACCTAGTGACTGTCGACCTATAGTGGTCAACCTAAACATTGTCGACCTAGACACTGTCGATCTAATGATCCACACCCGTAAGTATACCCCCTAGTCTCAATCTTTTCTGTATTAACAAAGGATTTTACACATCTGAAGGTTATGTCTTGTTGTCTGCACAGTGTTTCCTAGCCACTGGCTGAATACTTAGGTCCATTAATGGTAGTAATTGTGTGTTGTTCATGTCAAGTCTTAAGATTGATCGGGAGGTAGTGTGTAATACGCTTGGGAAGTATCCTTTGCCAGTATAGGGGGTCAATCAGACCCGTTCTTTGCAGCCGTGCGAACGGGTCTGTACCGCGCATGTGCACGGGTTGCAATACGCAGGCGCGTCGCTGGCCGGCGACAGGGGTTGCCGGACAGCGACGGAGTGTACGAGGAAATGGATTGCAGCTGCAGCCGCAAGAAGATTGACAGGAAGAAGGCGTTCGTGGGCGGCAACTCGCCGTTTCCGAGAAGAGTGTCTGGGAAAACGCAGGCGTGGGCAGCCGTTCGGTAGGCGGATCTCTGATGACACCAACAGTCCGGATCGTCGCAGCGGCTGAGTAAGTCCTGGGCTGTGCAGAAACTGCACAAACTTTTGTTTGTGCAGCTCTCTGCACAGCTGATCGCACCCCTGCACAGCGATTACCCCCTCTTCCTGTAGGCGGTGATTACCTGGTCGCTGCAGTGCAAAATACAGCCTGCGTGCGACCAGGTCTGAATGAGACCCATAGATTGCAACCTGCCAATCACTTGTGTCCAAATCTTGCAAATCTTGTGTTGATTACACATACAGAAAACTTGTCCTGGACATTTGACCAGCAGAATGTAGGGATATAGAAAATTCAGTTGGGTAGAAGTCTGTTTCTTTATCCTTGTTTTGATATTATCCTAATATAGACAGTTGGTGAGATTCAATTCAACTCAATGGCTGTCATGTTCCAAAGAGTTGGACCATAACAGACTTATGTGTGCAGCTGAACATTGCGGCGGTGCCTGGACGCACACTGGGGTATATGCAATTGCGGTCGAATTCGCGGCAATTATCGCCGTTTTTTAATTCGACCAAATTCGCCAGGTGAATCCCGGCAGGTGCCTGCCGGGATTCACCATATTCAATGAAAAACGGATTCGCCAGAATCGCGGGCGAAAATCGGCCGATTTGGCGGATTTTGCCGCGATTTTAAAAAACGGGAAAAAACGTGAAAAACCCGAAAAAAAAAATGGCGTGGGGTCCCCCCTCCAAAGCATAACCAGCCTCGGGCTCTTTGAGCTGGTCCTGGTTCTAAAAATGCAGGGGAAAAATTGGCCAGGGATCCCCCGTATTTTTAAAACCAGCACCGGGCTCTGCGCCTGATGCTGGTGCCAAAAATACGGGGGACAAAAAGAGTAGGGGTCCCCCGTATTTTTAACACCAGCATCGGGCTCCACTAGCTGGACAGATAATGCCACAGCCGGGGGTCACTTTTATGCCGTGCCCTGCGGCCGTGGCATCAAAAATCCAACTAGTCACCCCTGGCCGGGGTACCCTGGGGGAGTGGGGACCCCTTCAATCAAGGGGTCCCCCCCCCCCAGCCACCCAAGGGCCAGGGGTGAAGCCCGAGGCTGTCCCCCCCCCCATCCAATGGGCTGCGGATGGGAGGGCTGATAGCCTTTGTGAAAATTAAAAGATATTGTTTTTTCCATTAGTACTACAAGTCCCAGCAAGCCTCCCCCGCAAGCTGGTACTTGGAGAACCACAAGTACCAGCATGCGGGAGAAAAACGGGCCCGCTGGTACCTGTAGTACTACTGGGGAAAAAATACCCAAATAAAAACAGGACACACACACCTTGATAGTAAAACTTTATTTCATACACCGACACACACATACTTACCTATGTTGACACGCCGACTGCCACGGTCTCCGACGATCCGAGGGTACCTGTGAAAAAATGGTACTCACCTTCCAGCGTCCAGAGGTACATCCAGGTCCAGGGTATAATCCACGTACTTGGTAAAAAAAAAAAACGAACACGATCCACCGGACTAATGAAAGGGGTCCAATGTTTTCACATTAGACTCCTTTCCCCGAATGCCGGGACATCACGTGACTCCTGTCACTGATGTCCCTTCAGCCAATCAGGAAGCGCTACTTCCGTGGCGCTCACCTGATTGGCTGTGCGCCGTCTGGACTCTGACAGCGCCTCGCAAAGCCGCTCCATTACTTTCAATGGTGGGAACTTTGCGGGTAGCGGTGGGGTCACCCGCCGGTCAGCCGCTGACCGGCGGGTGACCTCACCGCTAGCCGCTAAGTTCCCACCATTGAATATAATGGAGGGAGCTATGCGATGCGCTGTCTGAGTTCAGACAGCGATCAGCCAATCAGGTGAGCGCAACGAAGTTGCGCTTCCTGGTTGGCTTAGAGACCTGTCAGTGACAGCTGTCACTGACAGGTCTCATTCGTGGAAAGGTGTCCCATGTGTCAGCATGGGACCCCTTTCAGTCCGTTATGGAGCGGGTATTTGCGATTTATTTTTTTGCCAAGTACGTGGATTTATCTCTGGACCCTGGTTGAGGTGAGTATATTGAACTTTTCTTTTCAGGTATCCGTGGATTCTACATGGAGAAGAGGACCGATGTCGGCGTGTGAACATAGGTAAGTATGTGTGTGTCGGTAGTGTGTAATAAAGTTTTACTTTCGACGGTGTGTGTGTCCTGTTTTTATTTGGGTATTTTTTTCCCAGTAGTACTACAGGTACCAGCGGGCCCGTTTTTCTCCCGCATGCTGGTACTTGTGGTTCTCCAAGTACCAGCTTGCGGGGGAGGCTTGCTGGGACTTGTAGTACTAATGGAAAAAACAATATCTTTCTATCACAAAAGGCTATCAGCCCTCCCATCCGCAGCCCATTGGATGGGGGGGGACAGCCTCGGGCTTCACCCCTGGCCCTTGGGTGGCTGGGGGGGGGGGACCCCTTGATTGAAGGGGTCCCCACTCCCCTAGGGTACCCCGGCCAGGGGTGACTAGTTGGATATTTAATGCCACGGCCGCAGGGCACGGCCTAAAAGTGACCCCCGGCTGTGGCATTATCTGTCCAGCTAGTGGAGCCCGATGCTGGTGTTAAAAATACGGGGGACCCCTAGTCTTTTTGTCCCCCGTATTTTTGGCACCAGCATCAGGCGCAGAGCCCGGTGCTGGTTTTAAAAATACGGGGGATCCCCTGTCAATTTTTCCCCCGCATTTTTAGAACCAGGACCAGCTCAATGAGCCCGAGGCTGGTTATGCTTTGGAGGGGGGACCCCACGCCATTTTTTTTTATGATTTTACCCTTCCAGCATAAAAAAAAAAAAAAAAAAAAAATAATATTTTAAAAAATATATAAATAATATTTGTGCCTCCCCAAAAAAAAAAAAAAGTACCTAATCCCTTCTAATATAAATAGATCTGCTATTCCCAAAAAAAAAAACACCAAAAAAAACATGTTTAAAATTTTTTTATTTGTTTTCACCCTCCAAAGTGTGGCGGATTGAAAATGACGAATTTGCTGTCTAAAAGCACTGCTGTCGAATTTCCAAACTTGAATTGAATATGCTTTGGTCGAATTGCAGCACTTGTATCATTGCAGAAAAGTCGAATTTGCAAAAATTCGAATTTCAAAAAGTCGAATTTTGAAAGTCCGTTTTTTGGTCGGAAAGCACTGGATTGCATAGGGGAATTTTTTTTTTTGGTCGAAAATGACCCGAAATTCGACAATTTCGGGAATTCGACCACAATTGCATATACCCCACTGACTGTTATTGAATTGCCCCCAAAATGTGTGTTTAAGCTTGCAACTTAACTTCTTGGGTCTTAACTGAAGTAAGAAACCTTTGTGTTGGCCAACAAGCTTAAATGCTTTGCAAACTTATGACCCAGTATCTCAGATTTACATTTGTGAAATGATAATATCTAACATAAAGTAAGGTTAAGAGCTGACAGCAACTGTCTTATTGATACCTGTGATCTTGCTGGATCTCAGCTTTGTTAAGTTTGACAATGTTTTAACAACAGCAATGACGACTTTTATTGTAGCGATGCTGTTGAATTCCGATATACAGTAAGGTTAAGCCCCTAATCTTTGTAAACCATGGTTGTTGTGTTAAATACATCATAAACCACCCTGGTTTTAAATTTACATGGGATTAGGTTCCTAGTGTTCATCTAGACAGCAAACCACTCTTTTTCACTGGTAACCAGGATATGAGAATGAGAGTGGTCTATTTACTAAGCCTTGGATGGAAATAAAGTACCAGCCGAACTGCCATGTTACAGGCTGTGTTTGAAAAATGACAGTTAGGAGCTGGTTGGTTGGGACTTTATGGGGTCTATTCATGAAGCAGTGAACAGAGTAGTGAAGTGAGCCTGTGGAGAAGTTGCCCATGGTAACCAATCAGATGCTTCGTACAATTGTATAGTATGAAAATGATAAATGTTACTTTAATGCTTATTGGTTGCAATGGGCAACTTCTCCACCGGCTCGCTTTTCCACACTTTTCACTGCTTCATGAATAGACCCCTGTGTCTGTCCACTTTATCTCCATCCAAAGCTTAGTAAATAGACCCCTTGGTTTCTAATTTTTATAAGACATCATCTACTTCAAAAGGTCTACATAACAATTTGTAATGACAGTCTAGTTCTGGGATTGCTATAGACAAATGTAAGATGAAATTTCCAATCTACAAATAAATAGAAGTACATACTGTATATGGACTGATGCTTAGTTAAACATGTGCCTATTGGCGTAGTGTATGTGGTGTATTTTTGCATTGTACAAGCAGAGTGTATGAAAGTTTGGGCGATGCTGACACTTGCGCATTTCAGTTGCATCTACACTTGGTTGAAATGGCCTAACTTGGCTTTAATGCAGCATTCTTGTGTAGGCAAATTTCAGTGATGCTTGTAAATGCATCTGCGGGCTATGTAGAGGAGGATGTTTCCAGTTTTATGTTGTACACCTAATATAGGGCGCTGGTGCAAGTATGTACTGATAATGATGATGTACAGTATCAAAGCAAGCGTACGGTATGGGGTGGGTACACCATGATATGTATACAGCTCTGCATATGGGCATACATACACTTTTCTCTAACGTCCTAGTGGATGCTGGGGACTCCGAAAGGACCATGGGGAATAGCGGCTCCGCAGGAGACTGGGCACAAAAGTAAAAGCTTTAGGACTACCTGGTGTGCACTGGCTCCTCCCCCTATGACCCTCCTCCAAGCCTCAGTTAAGATTTTGTGCCCGAACGAGAAGGGTGCAATCTAGGTGGCTCTCCTGAGCTGCTTAGAGTAAAAGTTTAAATAGGTTTTTTTATTTTCAGTGAGACCTGCTGGCAACAGGCTCACTGCATCGAGGGACTAAGGGGAGAAGAAGCGAACTCACCTGCGTGCAGAGTGGATTGGGCTTCTTAGGCTACTGGACATTAGCTCCAGAGGGACGATCACAGGCCCAGCCGTGGATGGGTCCCGGAGCCGCACCGCCGTCCCCCTTACAGAGCCAGAAGACTGAAGAGGTCCGGAAAATCGGCGGCAGAAGACGTCCTGTCTTTACTAAGGTAGCGCACAGCACCGCAGCTGTGCGCCATTGCTCTCAGCACACTTCACACTCCGGTCACTGAGGGTGCAGGGCGCTGGGGGGGGGGCGCCCTGAGACGCAATAAAAACACCTTTTTTGGCAAAAAATACATCACATATAGCTCCTAGGCTATATGGATGTATTTAACCCCTGCCTATTTTTACATAAAAAAGCGGGAGATAGGCCGCCGAAAAAGGGGCGGAGCCTATCTCCTCAGCACACTGGCGCCATTTTTTCCTCACAGCTCCGTTGGAGGAAGGCTCCCTGACTCTCCCCTGCAGTCCTGCACTACAGAAACAGGGTAAAACAAGAGAGGGGGGGGCACTAAATTGGCATATAAATATATACAGCAGCTATATTAGGGAAAAACACTTATATAAGGTTATCCCTGTATATATATATATATAGCGCTCTGGTGTGTGCTGGCAAACTCTCCCTCTGTCTCCCCAAAGGGCTAGTGGGGTCCTGTCCTCTATCAGAGCATTCTCTGTGTGTGTGCTGTGTGTCGGTACGTTGTGTCGACATGTATGAGGAGGAAAATGGTGTGGAGGCGGAGCAATTGCCTGTGTTAGTGATGTCACCCCCTAGGGAGTCGACACCTGACTGGATGGTCTTATGGAAAGAATTACGTGATAGTGTCAGCACTTTACAAAAGACTGTTGACGACATGAGACAGCCGGCAAATCAGTTAATACCTGTACAGGCGTCTCAAACACCGTCAGGGGCTCTAAAGCGCCCGTTACCTCAGGTCGATACAGACACAGACACGGACACTGACTCCAGTGTCGACGGTGAGGAAACAAACGTATTTTCCAGTAGGGCCACACGTTACATGATCACGGCAATGAAGGGGGTTTTGAACATTTCTGATACTACAAGTACCACAAAAAAGGGTATTATGTGGGGTGTGAAAAAACTACCCGTAGTTTTTCCCGAATCAGATGAATTAAATGAGGTGTGATGAAGCGTGGGTTTCCCCCGATAAAAAACTGCTAATTTCTAAAAAGTTATTGGCATTATACCCTTTCCCGCCAGAGGTTAGGGCGCGTTGGGAAACACCCCCTAGCGTAGATAAGGCGCTCACACGCTTATCAAAACAAGTGGCGTTACCGTCCCCTGATACGGCCGCCCTCAAGGAACCAGCTGATAGGAAGCTGGAAAATATCCTTAAAAGTATATACACACATACTGGTATTATACTGTGACCAGCAATCGCCTCAGCCTGGATGTGCAGTGCTGGGGTGGCTTGGTCGGATTCCCTGACTGAAAATATTGATACCCTGGACAGGGACAATATATTATTGACTATAGAGCATTTAAAGGATGCATTTCTATATATGCGAGATGCACAGAGGGATATTTGCACTCTGGCATCAAGAGTAAGTGCGATGTCCATTTCTGCCAGAAGAGGATTATGGACGCGACAGTGGTCAGGGGATGCGGATTCCAAACGGCATATGGAAGTATTGCCGTATAAAGGGGAGGAGTTATTTGGGGTCGGTCTATCGGACCTGGTGGCCACGGCAACGGCTGGAAAATCCACCTTTTTACCCCAAGTCACCTCGCAGCAGAAAAAGATACCGTCTTTTCAGGCTCAGTCCTTTCGTCCCCATAAGGGCAAGCGGGCAAAAGGCCACTCATATCTGCCCCGGGGCAGAGGAAGGGGAAAAAGACTGCAGCAGACAGCCTCTTCCCACGAACAGAAGCCCTCCCCCGCTTCTGCCAAGTCCTCAGCATGACGCTGGGGCCTTACAAGCGGACTCAGGCACGGTGGGGGCCCGTCTCAAGAATTTCAGCGCGCAGTGGGCTCACTCGCAAGTGGACCCCTGGATCCTGCAGGTAGTATCTCAGGGGTACAAATTGGAATTCGAGACGTCTCCCCCTCGCCGGTTCCTGAAGTCTGCTTTACCAACGTCTCCCCCCGACAGGGAGGCGGTATTGGAAGCCATTCACAAGCTGTATTCCCAGCAGGTGATAATCAAGGTACCCCTCCTACAACAGGGAAAGGGGTATTATTCCACGCTGTTTGTGGTACCGAAGCCGGACGGCTCGGTGAGACCCATTTTAAATCTGAAATCCTTGAACACTTACATAAAAAGGTTCAAGTTCAAGATGGAGTCACTCAGAGCAGTGATAGCGAACCTGGAAGAAGGTGACTATATGGTGTCTCTGGACATCAAGGATGCTTACCTCCATGTCCCAATTTGCCCTTCTCACCAAGGGTACCTCAGGTTTGTGGTACAGAACTGTCGCTATCAGTTTCAGACGCTGCCGTTTGGATTGTCCACGGCACCCCGGGTCTTTACCAAGGTAATGGCCGAAATGATGATTCTTCTTCGAAGAAAAGGCGTCTTAATTATCCCTTACTTGGACGATCTCCTGATAAGGGCAAGGTCCAGAGAACAGTTAGAGGTCGGAGTAGCACTATCTCCAGTAGTACTACGACAGCACGGATGGATTCTAAATATTCCAAAATCGCAGCTGATTCCGACGACACGTCTGCTGTTCCTAGGGATGATTCTGGACACAGTACAGAAAAAGGTGTTTCTCCCGGAGGAGAAGGCCAAGGAGTTATCCGACCTAGTCAGGAACCTCCTAAGACCAGGCCAAGTGTCAGTACATCAATGCACAAGGGTCCTGGGAAAGATGGTGGCTTCTTACGAAGCAATCCCATTCGGCAGATTCCACGCAAGAACTTTTCAGTGGGATCTGCTGGACAAATGGTCCGGATCGCATCTTCAAATGCATCAGCGGATAACCCTGTCTCCAAGGACAAGGGTGTCTCTCCTGTGGTGGTTACAGAGTGCTCATCTCCTAGAGGGCCGCAGATTCGGCATTCAGGATTGGGTCCTGGTGACCACGGATGCCAGCCTGAGAGGCTGGGGAGCAGTCACACAGGGAAGAAATTTCCAGGGCTTGTGGTCAAGCATGGAAACGTCACTTCACATAAATATCCTGGAACTAAGGGCCATTTACAATGCCCTAAGTCAGGCAAGACCTCTGCTTCAGGGTCAGCCGGTGTTGATCCAGTCGGACAACATCACGGCAGTCGCCCACGTAAACAGACAGGGCGGCACAAGAAGCAGGAGGGCAATGATGGAAGTGGCAAGGATTCTTCGCTGGGCGGAGAATCATGTGATAGCACTGTCAGCAGTGTTCATTCCGGGAGTGGACAACTGGGAAGCAGACTTCCTCAGCAGACACGATCTTCACCCGGGGGAGTGGGGACTTCACCCAGAAGTCTTCCACATGATTGTGAACCGTTGGGAAAAACCAAAGGTGGACATGATGGCGTCCCGCCTCAACAAAAAACTGGACAGATATTGCGCCAGGTCAAGGGACCCTCAGGCAATAGCTGTGGACGCTTTGGTAACACCGTGGGTGTACCAGTCAGTGTATGTGTTCCCTCCTCTTCCTCTCATACCAAAAGTACTGAGAATCATAAGAAGGAGAGGAGTAAAGACTATACTCGTGGCTCCGGATTGGCCAAGAAGGACTTGGTACCCGGAAATTCAAGAGATGCTCACGGAAGACCCGTGGCCTCTACCTCTAAGAAAGGACCTGCTCCAGCAGGGACCATGTCTGTTCCAAGACTTACCGCGGCTGCGTTTGACGGCATGGCGGTTGAACGCCGGATCCTGAAGGAAAAAGGCATTCCGGATGAAGTCATCCCTACCCTGATCAAAGCCAGGAAGGATGTAACCGTACAACATTATCACCGTATTTGGCGTAAATATGTTGCGTGGTGCGAGGCCAGGAAGGCCCCTACAGAGGAATTTCAACTGGGTCGTTTCCTGCATTTCCTGCAAACAGGACTGTCTATGGGCCTCAAATTGGGGTCCATTAAGGTTCAAATTTCGGCCCTGTCAATATTCTTCCAAAAAGAACTGGCTTCTGTTCCTGAAGTTCAGACGTTTGTCAAGGGAGTACTGCATATACAGCCTCCTTTTGTGCCTCCAGTGGCACCTTGGGATCTCAATGTAGTTTTGGGATTCCTAAAATCACATTGGTTTGAACCACTCACCACTGTGGACTTAAAATATCTCACATGGAAAGTGGTAATGCTGTTAGCCCTGGCTTCAGCCAGGCGTGTCTCAGAATTGGCGGCTTTATCCTATAAAAGCCCTTACCTAATTTTTCATACGGACAGGGCAGAATTGAGGACTCGTCCTCAATTTCTCCCTAAGGTGGTTTCAGCTTTTCACTTGAACCAGCCTATTGTGGTGCCTGCGGCTACTAGGGACTTGGAGGATTCCAAGTTGCTGGACGTAGTCAGGGCCCTGAAAATATGTTTCCAGGACGGCTGGAGTCAGAAAATCTGATTCGCTGTTTATCCTGTATGCACCCAACAAGCTGGGTGCTCCTGCTTCTAAGCAGACGATTGCTCGTTGGATTTGTAGTACAATTCAGCTTGCACATTCTGTGGCAGGCCTGCCACAGCCAAAATCTGTAAAAGCCCATTCCACACGGAAAGTGGGCTCATCTTGGGCGGCTGCCCGAGGGGTCTCGGCTTTACAACTTTGCCGAGCAGCTACTTGGTCAGGGGCAAACACGTTTGCTAAATTCTACAAATTTGATACCCTGGCTGAGGAGGACCTGGAGTTCTCTCATTCGGTGCTGCAGAGTCATCCGCACTCTCCCGCCCGTTTGGGAGCTTTGGTATAATCCCCATGGTCCTTTCGGAGTCCCCAGCATCCACTAGGACGTTAGAGAAAATAAGAATTTACTTACCGATAATTCTATTTCTCATAGTCCGTAGTGGATGCTGGGCGCCCATCCCAAGTGCGGATTGTCTGCATTACTTGTACATAGTTATTGTTACAAAAATCGGGTTATTGTTGTTGTGAGCCATCTTTTCAGAGGCTCCTTCTGTTATCATGCTGTTAACTGGGTTCAGATCACAAGTTGTACGGTGTGATTGGTGTGGCTGGTATGAGTCTTACCCGGGATTCAAAATCCTTCCTTATTGTGTACGCTCGTCCGGGCACAGTATCCTAACTGAGGCTTGGAGGAGGGTCATAGGGGGAGGAGCCAGTGCACACCAGGTAGTCCTAAAGCTTTTACTTTTGTGCCCAGTCTCCTGCGGAGCCGCTATTCCCCATGGTCCTTTCGGAGTCCCCAGCATCCACTACGGACTATGAGAAATAGAATTATCGGTAAGTAAATTCTTATTTTTTTCCGTGTATGTAATTGGGGAGCACATGCGTCTGCTTTCCATCCAACTCAGTATTATAGACCCATTGGGAGAAATTCAAAGTGAGCTATCAAATAGCGCCAGGAATGAGAATCCAGAGCTTTTTACAATTACCCGCGCAGTAAACTCGCGACTAGAGGATTGCTTCTCACATCCTCCTGTGGTGCAAGCAAAAATCCGATAAAACTTGTGCCGTGATGTGAGTTGCGTGCTTACAGCAATTTTTTGGCGCGGAAGCCTG
Organism: Pseudophryne corroboree; assembly: GCF_028390025.1. NCBI lineage: Eukaryota > Metazoa > Chordata > Amphibia > Anura > Myobatrachidae > Pseudophryne > Pseudophryne corroboree. The sequence goes on from NC_086444.1 coordinate 510,886,589, forward strand.
CATCTCCCATCTTAAGTGCCGGGTGCGCTGCAGCTAATTGAATAGTTCTGAGCACTCATTCTTTGCGCTATTCAATATCACCTTTTATTGAATTCCCTCCACTGTTTTTACAGATGACGTAATCTAGTCCACATTAATATAAGAAATGTATATTTGGTAAGTGTACTCCAGAAATACTTGTAGAGTCATTTGATGCTATGGCTGTTAAGTGCAGCATTGCAAGACAAAAACAATCCTAGTTCAGAATTCATCTTTACTTTGTAATTGTCCTTTGATTTTTATAGTGTGCTTCTAATGTGGCTAATGCCCTCTAATGGAAATGGTCCGTAAGGGGTCGTTCACACGTGTATGCTGGGGAAATGGGTAATAGATGGGAGAACATTTTGTGTGCTTTTAATGATTAATTTTAAATAACCTTTTCATTGGTTGCACTTTAACCATTAAAATATACTGTGCTGGTAGCGACCATCAATGCTTGGTAAATAGAGCGTATTGTGTTTATATTTTAAACAGACTGTTCCTGATTGTGTGAACGGCACCATTTCCTATTGTTAATGAGCTTCTCTTGCTTATTAAAGCATGAAAAGTGCAAAATAAAATTTTGTCAGTGAGCACCAAACTAATTGTCAAAATGTTTCAATGGGAAATAAAACGTGTCGTCTTTTCAGTCCTGACCTTTTGGCAAGTTCATTTTAATTCCTAACTCTGAATCACCACAGATGCCCCAGATGTTGTGCTATATGATTTATTACAAGATTTTTGGATCATACAGCTGTAACAGAATGCAGATTTTCTGTATTCGCATGAAGTTCCTTCCTGAGGCAATGGAGAGATTAAGTGATGCACCTAATGTTTTGTATAGAAAGTTTTTCTGTGCAGATGGCTATATTTGCATGTGACATTAATATTACTGCAATATGGTTTCCAGATTCTGCCGTATTTATAGCCCACTAGGCAACTCTATTAACGAGACTTATTTATATTTTATTTATTTATAATTTATTTATTAATACCTTTTTCTATGGTTCTCAGTTTGTTGTTTGATATTTTGCTTAGTTTGTTTTAAAGTTAAGTCTAATAGACATATTGATGTAACTAAAACATCAGAAAGTCCACCTTTTGTTAATAATTGTGTTTGTATGATACTTATTATTAAGGGGCATATTAAATAACGAGATATGCTCTTATCACTTGTTACTAATCTTAGATGGTGCTCCAACCAATTAGCTCGTAACTGCAATTTTTCAAGCACACGACAGTTAGAAGCGGATTGGTTGGAGCACCATTTAATTAGTAATGAGTGATAATAAGAATGTTGCTCATTATTAAATATGTGCCTAATTGTGAATCTTCAAAACATCATTACTGTAGCTTAACCAATCTTATTTGAAAAATTGACAATAGCAATGTAATTTAGATAATAAGAGTAGATTAATCAAGTAGGCACTTGCACTGTTGTCTGTACGCTTGATAAAGAACCACTAAACCCGAACATTTTAACCGCTACAGCAATGAAGGTAAAAATACATGTTAGCTACATCCTTCCTTAGATGGCAATCTGCTTCAAAAGGGATCATGGTAGACCTATTCATCCAAGTTTAAACAGTTAAATTATTTTATATACACTATACAGGTTAGTAATACACAAACCACAGTATGGCGACAGCGATATAGTAATTAGTATGCAGAGGCCATAGAGAAAAATCACTTATCTCTGAGGTAACTGCTTTAATCTTGGATATTGATAAAATTGTTAAATTACGCTGTATCTGGTGCATTGGCATTTGTCACATTTAGTATCTCCCTTGATCAGAGCAATTAGTTATCGCAATGCTATAATTTGCTATACAGGACCACTCTCCAATTTGATAAATTCTGTGAATAGCCCGTTATTTCAAAGAGGGATTGGCATGTTAAAATGCTTTCTCCATTGGAGCAGTGCCCCTGGATGTCCCCCTCGTGTCTATAAGGAGCTGTAACAGGTCTGTTTGCTCCATTAGAAAATGTTACAATGTGCGCTGGCCATTCTAAATTGGCTGGATTCATCTTAAGGACCAGAAGCTCTCAAATTCCACTGGATTCAAAGTATTTTAGGGTCCGAAACATTTGCCAAGAACATAGGAGCTACATCATGGTGTATGTGTATAGTGTGACCCTGTCTGCAGGGCTAAAGAAAGGCTGTCTAACATATTTAATAAAAATATGACCAATACTTTTACAAGTAAGTTTGGCAACTAATTTCCACCCCCAAATATAATTGGCCAGTTATTTCAAGTGTAAAATTACCAAATGACCTCATTTTAAGTTATCCTGTAAATGCAAGTTGCGGTTTTTGGGGAATGTGTGCCTTTGTAGGGCTCATCTTACTTTCTAGACAACTTGCCCTTGTTGCACCTTATGACAAGGGGGCTAAGCCGGGGGTTTGAAGGGAACGTGTGGATGCAGCCAAAGTTCATAAAGGGTGTGTGGACACTTATCCCATATCTGGAGGGACTAGAGTTGCAGGTACTCAGACCCTGGTGCAGGTGAGTGCGGCTATATGGTGCCGTTACAGTACCTGTTCGATTCATGGACCTCATAGGGCTGCATACAAAGATCTGTGAACCTAATGTGAGAGATGACCAGCACTTACATGCCATAGCAGTGGTAACTCGCCACCATTGTATGACACCATATATATAGAATGATTGTAGTGTCTGCAGCAGTAACCCACACTTTCCTGGTACTTGGTGATACCACTTTTTGTGCTCAGTGGCACCCCTACTGCAATGAGTTGACAGTAGTAAGAGGATTAGAATCTCCCTGAGTGTACAGGTAAGAGTAAGCTGAATTGGGCTGCTAATGGACGTGCTATAAAACATATAAACTTAAACCAAAGACGGCACTTTGAGGCTAGTCTGGATGACTAGCAGTGGTGCAGAGAGAGGAGAGGGGTGTACAAGTTGGCTGGTACTCTTTGTTCAGTGGTAGCAGTTTTTCAAAAGAATATATGTATTATCAGCATTGTTGTTTTTACTTCTCTTATAATGTGTTGTAAAAAGAACACCACTCCAGTAGAAGTCTCAAGTAGAAGCATTAACATTCCCAGATCAGTTTGTTAGTTTATCTTACAAGCTTTTATTTGAGAGACCGTTGTTGACCTGGATTGGTCAGGCTGAAATTGGTTCATCGACTGTCTAAGCAGGGTAACAGGTCCCAGGTGTCATCTAGTGTTGCAGCAGAATCTTCTATCTTAGGGTCCTTATCTATGATAGGATCTTCATCGGCTGGTTTTGACGGTTTTACATGCCAGGATCTTGTAAGTCAGCAAGTTTTCAAACAAAGTTGTTAAGTCTATGTTAGTAATTAGAAAACTATAGGTTCTGGAAGACATATGTATCTTGGTGTGAGCTCTCTGCATTCCATGCCTCTCTGCATCTTTTTTTGTTTATTCAGCCTGGATTGGATACTAGTTACACCTGAGTTCAAGATAAAGGTGTCAGCTTTATCTCTTTATTATCCAAAAGAGATTAAAAGATTCTCACGGGAGATTTTACAAGAACAGCCTCCATATATATTTCTTCAGCTTGTAGTATATCAGAGTTGGGCGCTTTTACATTTATGTATTTTGTTTAGATGGGGCCGTGATGTGCACAACTGTTTTTTCTACCTAAAGTACTATTAAGATTTCACCTTAGAAGATCTTCCTTCCTTTCTTTCTTCCTTCCTTCCTTCCTTCCTTCCTTCCTTCCTTCCTTCCTTCCTTCCTTCCTTCCTTCCTTCCTTCCTTCCTTCCTTCCTTCCTTCCTTCCTTCCTTCCTTCCTTCCTTCCTTTTCCTCCTCGGACCCAGGGGCAGCTTGCTCTAATTGTGGTTAGCACGCTGCAGATCTGCCTTAATAGAACTATCTGGGGACAGTTTACTCGTTCTTTATGATACGCACAAAAGAGCTTGACCAACATCCAAACAGTCAGTAGCCAGATGAATCCGAGTCACAATTCAGCAAGTTTTGGCTTATTCAACCAGTTTTTTTATGTCCTTCGTGGGTGATAAGTTTTTGTGTTCAAGAAAACTACAGTTCAGTCAACTTTATGTGTACCTGGGGAAGCCTTAAAATGTTTCCATGGTGAGCAGTGTCCTCCAGATAGGATGACAGATTTTTATTATTCACCATTAATCCAATTCCTGCCTTTCCTTCCATACACTGCTTTTACTAATATAATTTTCTCTTACGTCCTAGAGGATGCTGGGGACTCCAAAAGGACCATGGGGTATAGACGGGATCCGCAGGAGATACAAGGATAGTAAACCACTGCGCTCACTGCGGCTGCAGTTGTAGGGAACCCTGGTGTCACTCTACACCATATACCGTTACCCAAAAAAAAAGAGGGAACCACCGCAACTGCGCACTGCTGAGAATGATAGAATATCAAAAAAGTTTTTTAAAACAATGTCTATTTGGATGATGAGGTGTCGTTCAATCTTCTCCTTTTTCTTCCTTTTCTATTTTCAATCGATTTCCTCCGATTTCACCAAATGTCCCTCAAAAACAGTGAAAAGAGCAATATTTTGTGGGGTGTCTTAAATTTCAGGGGATTCTAGGTTGTATAACTCATAAAGATGGTTCGTACCGTACTCACGTATAGTACGGAAAATTTCCCACGTATAAAGGTTTCTTTTATGGCCCCAAGATTTCACCCAGCTGGATGGTTTGTTCTGTGTGTTCTTTCAAACTCTCACCAAATGGTGTCACAGCACGGGAGATACCGGGGGAAAGAATGTCCCAATTACTGAATATGCCACAATTGATTAATTGATTATATGGGTAACCAGTGGGAATAAACTGGCATACCGTACTCACACTCCAAAAATGTTAAATACACTCATAAAGGTATCTTTTACAGGTGATCCAAACTTCAGACAGATAAACAACGGGTATAGGGAAATGGAGGGTAGGCGTACCCTACTTACAGTCTTCAATGATGTTTTCAAGCACGTAGCGGTTTCTTTTTCCAATTTCTTCCCATGAAATAAACCTCTACTCCCAAGTGCCTCCAATCTCGGTATAATGAGATATATATCAGGAGTGGAAGTTTGATAAAAAGTATTTTATTTTAAGTGAACAATAAAATAGTAAAATGAAATAATAGCCATGGGGCACAAAAAACTCCTAACAAAACGACCAGAAGATGTTTATATCACTATCAAACAATGAGATGAAATGGATCCGGATTATCTCACCTCAGTCAATAATGGTCTGGATGGTTTGTAAGTAAAAAGACCTCCCGGTCGAAACGCGTTGGTGTGAGGGCCATTTACTACTTACAAACCATCCAGACCATTATTGACTGAGGTGAGATAATCCGGATCCATTTCATCTCATTGTTTGATAGTGATATAAACATCTTCTGGTCGTTTTGTTAGGAGTTTTTTGTGCCCCATGGCTATTATTTCATTTTACTATTTTATTGTTCACTTAAAATAAAATACTTTTTATCAAACTTCCACTCCTGATATATATCTCATTATACCGAGATTGGAGGCACTTGGGAGTAGAGGTTTATTTCATGGGAAGAAATTGGAAAAAGAAACCGCTACGTGCTTGAAAACATCATTGAAGACTGTAAGTAGGGTACGCCTACCCTCCATTTCCCTATACCCGTTGTTTATCTGTCTGAAGTTTGGATCACCTGTAAAAGATACCTTTATGAGTGTATTTAACATTTTTGGAGTGTGAGTACGGTATGCCAGTTTATTCCCACTGGTTACCCATATAATCAATTAATCAATTGTGGCATATTCAGTAATTGGGACATTCTTTCCCCCGGTATCTCCCGTGCTGTGACACCATTTGGTGAGAGTTTGAAAGAACACACAGAACAAACCATCCAGCTGGGTGAAATCTTGGGGCCATAAAAGAAACCTTTATACGTGGGAAATTTTCCGTACTATACGTGAGTACGGTACGAACCATCTTTATGAGTTATACAACCTAGAATCCCCTGAAATTTAAGACACCCCACAAAATATTGCTCTTTTCACTGTTTTTGAGGGACATTTGGTGAAATCGGAGGAAATCGATTGAAAATAGAAAAGGAAGAAAAAGGAGAAGATTGAACGACACCTCATCATCCAAATAGACATTGTTTTAAAAAACTTTTTTGATATTCTATCATTCTCAGCAGTGCGCAGTTGCGGTGGTTCCCTCTTTTTTTTTTTTTGGGATCCGCAGGAGCTTGGGCACACTGAAAAGACTTAAGACTGGGTGTGAACTGGCTCCTCCCCCTATGCCCCTCCTCCAGACCTCAGTTAGACTTTGTGCCCAGGACTGACTGGACTCACTAGTGGACCTCCACTGAGTTTCCCTGGAATAGACTTTTGTTAGGTTTTTTATTTTCAGGCAGACCTGCTGGCTACAGGCTCCCTGCAACGTGGGAGTGAGGGGAGAGAAGCAGACCTACTTCTTCTTAGTTTAAGGGCACTGCTTCTCGGCTACTGGACACCATTAGCTCCAGAGGGTTCGATCACTTGGTGCGCCTAGCTGCTTGTTCCCGGAGCCACGCCGTCACCCCCTCACAGAAGCCAGAAGAAAGAAGTCGGGTGAGTATGAGAAGATCAGAAGACTTCAGGACGGCAGAAGACTCCGGTGACCAGGTACAGCGCAGCGGTGACGCTGCGCTCCATGCTCCCACACACATCACTGACGGCACTCACAGGGTGCAGGGCGCTGGGGAGGGGGGCGCCCTGGGCAGCAGGTCACTGGGGTCCAGGAAGCCGGCAGCAGCATTTTCGGTGCCTCGGCACCGTTCCTCAGCCCCCGCCGGCATTTTCAAATTGGGCGCGCTGAAGCCCGCCGGGAAGGGGCGGAGTTTAGCGCGCGGCTCACAGCGCCATCTTTTCTCTGACGTCCTAGTGGATGCTGGGGACTCCGTAAGGACCATGGGGAATAGCGGCTCCGCAGGAGACTGGGCACATCTAAAGAAAGCTTTAGGATCACCTGGTGTGCACTGGCTCCTCCCCCTATGACCCTCCTCCAAGCCTCAGTTAGATTTCTGTGCCCGACGAGAAGGGTGCACACTAGGGGCTCTCCTGAGCTCTTTGTGAAAGTTTTAGTTTAGGTTTATATTTTCAGTGAGACCTGCTGGCAACAGGCTCACTGCATCGAGGGACTAAGGGGAGAAGAAGCGAACTCACCTGCGTGCAGAGTGGATTGGGCTTCTTAGGCTACTGGACATTAGCTCCAGAGGGACGATCACAGGTTCAGCCTGGATGGGTCACCGGAGCCGCGCCGCCGTCCCCCTTACAGAGCCAGAAGAGCGAAGAGGTCCGGAAAAATCGGCGGCAGAAGACGATCCTGTCTTCAGATAAGGTAGCGCACAGCACCGCAGCTGTGCGCCATTGCTCTCAGCACACTTCACACTCCGGTCACTGAGGGTGCAGGGCGCTGGGGGGGGCAGCGCCCTGAGACGCAATAAATCGATAAAAAACCTTACATGGCTAAAATAAATGCATCACATATAGCTCCTGGGCTATATGGATGCATTTAACCCCTGCCAAAACATACAGAAAAAGGATGATAAGGACGCCGAGAAAGGGGCGGAGCCTATCTCCTCAGCACACTGGCGCCATTTTCCCTCACAGCTCAGTTGGAGGGAAGCTCCCTGGCTCTCCCCTGCAGTCACTACACTACAGAAAGGGGTTAAAAAAGAGAGGGGGGCACAAATTAGGCGCAGTATATAACAATACAGCAGCTATAAAGGGAAAAACACTTATATAAGGTTATCCCTGTATATATATATATAGCGCTCTGGTGTGTGCTGGCAAACTCTCCCTCTGTCTCCCCAAAGGGCTAGTGGGGTCCTGTCCTCTATCAGAGCATTCCCTGTGTGTGTGCTGTGTGTCGGTACGTTGGTGTCGACCTGTATGAGGAGAAAAATGATGAGGAGACGGAGTAGAGTGTCTGAAATAGTGTTGTCACCCCCTAGGGGGTCGACACCTGAGTGGATGTACTGTTGAAATTGCGTGACAGTGTCAGCTTTGTATAAAAGACAGTGGTTGACATGAGACAGCCGGCTACTCAGCTTGTGCATGTCCAGACGTCTCATACAGGGGCCCTAAAGCGCCCGTTACCTCAGATACAGACGCCGACAAGGGTACTGACTCCTGTGTCGACGGTGAAGAGACAACCGTGATTTCCAATAGGGCCACACATTGCATGATTGAGGCAATGGAAAAAGTTTACACTTTTCTGATAATATGAATACCACCAAAAAAAAGGGGTATTATGTTTGGTGAGGAAAAACTTCCTGTAGTTTTCCTGAATCTGAGAAATAAAATGAGGTGTGTGATGATGCGTGGGTTTCCCCCCGATAACAATTGATAATTTCTAAAAAGTTATTGGCAGTATACCTTTTCCCGCCAGAGGTTAGGGTGCGTTGGGAAACACCCCCTAGGGTGGATAAAGCGCTCACACGCTTGTAAAAACAAGGGCTCTACCCTCTCCTGAGATGGCCGCCCTTAAGGATCCTGCTGATAGAAAGCAGGAGCGTATCCTAAAATGTATTTACACACATACTGGTGTTATACTGCGACCAGCAATCGCCTCAGCCTGGATGTGCAGTGCTGGGTTGGCGTGGTCGGATTCCCTGACTGGAGATATGATATCCTAGATAAGGACAGTATATTATTGCCTATAGAGCAATTAAAAGATGCATTTCTATATATGCATGATGCACAGCGGAATATTTGCCGACTGGCATCAAGTATAAGTGCGTTGTCCAATTATTCCAGTAAAGTGGTCAGGTGATGCGGATTCCAAACGGCATTTGGAAGTATTGCCTTAAAAGAGGGGATGTACCCCAGGTCGCCTCTCAAAATAAGACGCCGTATTATCAGGCGCAGTCCTGGTTGGCAAGCGGACAAAAGGGTTCCTCTTTTCTGCTCGTGACAGAGGGAGAGGAAAATGGCTGCAGAGATCAGCCAGTTCCAAGGAACAGAAACCCTTTTCCGCCTCTGCCAAGCCCTCAGTATGACGCTAGGGCTTTACAAGTTCAGGCACGGTGGGGTCCCGTTCTCAATGAATTTCAGTGCGCAGTGTGCTCACTCGCAAGTAGACCCCTGGATCCTTCAGATAATATTTCAGGGGTACAAATTGGAATTCGAGACGTATTCCCCTCGCCGTTTCCAAAAGTCTGTTTTACCGACGTCTCCCGCTGACAGGGAGGCAGTTTTGGAAGCCATTCACAAGCTGTATTCCCAGCAGGTGATAATCAAGGTACCCCTCCTGCAACAGGGAACGGGGTATTATTCCACACTATTGTGGTACCGAAGCCAGACGGCTCGGTGAGACCGATTTAAAATCTAAAATCTTTGAACACTTGCATACAGAGGTTCAAATTCAAAATTGAGTCACTCAGAGCAGTGATTGCAAACCTGGAAGAAGGGGACTACATGATGTCTCGGGACATCAAGGATGCTTACCTTCATGTCAAAATTTACCCTTCTCACCAAGGGTATTTCAGGTTATGGTACAGAACTGTATCAGTTCGGACGCTGCCGTAGGGATGGTCCACGGCACCCCGGGTCTTTACTGAAGTAATGACCGAAATGATGATATTCCTTCGAAGGAAGGGAATTTTAGTTATCCTTTACTTGGACGATTCCCTGATAAGGGTAAGATCCAGGAACAGTTGGAGATCGGTGTAGCACTATATCAGGTAGTGTTGCGGCAGCACGATTGGATTTTCAATATTCCGAAATCGCAGCTGATTCCGACGACTTGTCTTCTGTTCCTAGGGATGATTCTGGACATAGTCCAGAAAGAAGGTGCTTCTCCCGGAGGAGAAAGCCAGGGAGTTATCCGAGCTAGTCAGGAACCTCCTAAAACCGAACCAAGTCTCAGTGCATCAATGCACAAGGGTTCTGGGTAAAAATGGTGGCTTCCTACGAAGCAATCCCATTCGGCAGATTCCACGCACAGTGGAACCTTCTGGACAAATGGTCCGGGTCGCATCTTCAGATGCTTCAGCGGATAACCCTGTCACCAGGGACAAGGGTATCCCTCCTGTGGTGGTTGCAGAGTGCTCATCTTCTAGAGGGCCGCAGATTCGGCATTCGGGACTGGGTCCTGGTTGCCACGGATGCCAGCCTGCGAGGCTGGGGAGCAGTCACACAGGGAAGGAATTTCCAGGGCTTATGGTCAAGCCTGGAGACATCTCTTCATATAAACATTCTGGAACTAAGGGCCATTTACAATGCCCTAAGTCAAGCGAAACCCCTGCTTCAGGGTCAGGCGGTATTGATCCAATCGGACAACATCACGTCAGTCGCCCACGTAAACAGACAGGGCGGCACGAGAAGCAGGAGGGCAATGGCAGAAGCTGCAAGGATTTTAGCTGGGCGGAAAATCATGTGATAGCACTGTCAGCAGTGTTCATTCCGGGAGTGGACAACTGGGAAGCAGACTTCCTCAGCAGACACGACCTTCACCCGGGAGAGTGGGGACTTCACCCAGAAGTCTTCCACCTGATTGTAAAACCGTTGGGAAAAACAAAAGGTGGACATAATGGCGTCCCGTCTAAACAAAAAACTAGACAGATATTGCGCCAGGTCAAGGGACCCTCAGGCAATAACGGTGGACGCTCTGGTAACACCGTGGGTGTACCAGTCAGTGTATGTGTTCCCTCCTCTGCCCCTCATACCAAAAGTACTGAGAATCATAAGAAGGAGAGGAGTAAGAACTATACTCGTGGTTCCGGATTGGCCAAGAAGGACTTGGTATCCGGAACTTCAAGAGATGCTCACGGACGAACCGTGGCCTCTACCTCTAAGAAAGGACCTGCTCCAGCAAGGGCCTTGTCTGTTCCAAGACTTACCGCGGCTGCGTTTGACGGCATGGCGGTTGAATGCCGGATCCTGAAGATCCCTACCCTGGTCAAGGCCAGGAAAGACGTAACCGCAAAACATTATCACCGCATTTGGCGAAAATATGTTGCGTGGGGTGAGGCCAAGAAGGCCCCTACAGAGGAATTTCAACTGGGTCGTTTCCTCCATTTCCTGCAAACAGGACTGTCTATGGGCCTAAAATTAGGGTCCATTAAGGTTCAAATTTCGGCCCTGTCGATTTTCTTCCAAAAAGAACTGGCTTCAGTTCCTGAAGTTCAGACATTTGTAAAAGGGGTGCTGCATATACAGTCTCCTTTTGTGCCTCCAGTGGCACCTTGGGGATCTCAATGTTGTGTTGAGTTTCCTAAAGTCACATTGGTTTGAACCACTCACCACTGTATACTTAAAATATCTCACATGGAAGTGACGAGTTAGCCCTGGTTTCAGCCAGGCGTGTGTCAGAATTGGCGGCTTTATCATATAAAAGCCCTTACTTAATATTTCATTCTGAAAGGGCAGAATTGAGGACTCGTCCTCAAATTTTCTACCTAAGGTGTTTTCTGCATTTTCACATGAACCAACCTATTGTGGTGCCTGCGGCTACTAAGGACTTGGAGGATTCCAAGTTGCTTGACGTGGTCAGGACCCTGAAAATACATGTTTCCAGGACGGCTGGAGTCAGAAAATCTGACTCGCTGTTTATCCTGTATGCACCCAACAAACTGGGTGCTCCTGCTTCTAAGCAGACGATTGCTCGTTGGATTTGTAGTACAATTCAGCTTGCACATTCTGTGGCAGGCCTGCCACAGCCAAAAATCTTAAAATGCCCACTCCACAAGGAAGGTGGGCTCATCTTGGGCAGCTGCCCGAGGGGTCTCGGCTTTACAACTTTGCCGAGCAGTTACTTGGTCAGGAGCAAATACGTTTGTAAAATTCTACAAATTTGATACCCTGGCTAAAGAGGACCTGGAGTTCTCTCATTCGGTGCTGCAGAGTCATCCGCACTCTCCCGCCCGTTTGGGAGCTTTGGTATAATCCCCATGGTCCTTACGGAGTCCCCAGCATCCACTAGGACGTCAGAGAAAATAAGAATTTACTTACCGATAATTCTATTTCTCGTAGTCCGTAGTGGATGCTGGGCGCCCATCCCAAGTGCGGATTGTCTGCAATACTGGTACATAATTATTGTTACCAAAAAATTCGGGTTATTGTTGTAGTGAGCCATCTTTTCTAGAGGCTCCTCTATTATCATGCTGTTAACTGGGTTCAGATCACAAGTTGTACAGTGTGATTGGTGTGGCTGGTATGAGTCTTACCCGGGATTCAAAATCCTTCCTTATTGTGTACGCTCGTCCGGGCACAGTATCCTAACTGAGGCTTGGAGGAGGGTCATAGGGGGAGGAGCCAGTGCACACCAGGTGATCCTAAAGCTTTCTTTAGATGTGCCCAGTCTCCTGCGGAGCCGCTATTCCCCATGGTCCTTACGGAGTCCCCAGCATCCACTACGGACTACGAGAAATAGAATTATCGGTAAGTAAATTCTTATTTTCTCTCCTCCACGCGGCTGAAGGAGACGCTGGGCCGGACCTCCGATCACTCCTCGCAAGTAACGGGGAGATTTCTCAGGGTGAGGGGGGGGGGGGGGGGGGCGCAGTGTGGTGCATTATTTGGTTTTAAAGCAGCGCTGGTCATATATATCCCCTATAGGGATATATAGGCGCTGGGGTGTGAGCTGGCATACTCCCTCTGGGTCTCTCTCTCTCTGGGCTTCACTGTAGGCCTGTCCCCTAGCTGTGACATTCTGTGTGTTTGTTTCGCTGTGTCGGTTAAACGTGTCGACATGTCTGAGGCTGAATGTGATTCACCGGAGGAGGTTGTTGGGGGTGCGGTTGTGGGTCTGGATTTAGGTCTGTCGGCGCAGCCGACACCTGATTTACTCACGTTACTAAGTACAATCAATACGAATGTAGCTTCTTTATCAAAGAGGTTAGATAAGTCTGAGTCACAGACGCAGGTGTGGAAGAAGTCCATAGAGGAGGCTTTATCTCAGGTACAGACCCCATCGGGCTCGCAAAAGCGGCCGTTTACTCAAGTGGTTGATACTGATACAGACACGGACTCTGATTCTGAGGTCGATTTTTCTGAGGCGGCTTTGCATCCGCGTTTAGTGAAGAGTATTCAGTACATGATTGTGGCTATAAAGGATGTTTTGCACATTTCTGATGAACCTGCGGTGCAGGAAACAAGGATTTGTTTGCTCAAAGGGAAAAAACCTGAAGTGAAGTTTCCCCCCTCTCATGAAATGAATACTCTTTGTGAAAAGGCTTGGGAATCGCTGGATAAGAGGCGGCAGATTCCCAAGAGGATTTACATGGCGTATCCTTTCCCCTCTGATGACAGGGAAAAATGGGAGTCGTCTCCAAATGTTGACAAAGCTCTATCTCGTTTGTCTAAGAAGGTGGCGCTTCCGTCTCCTGACACGGCAGCTCTCAAGGATCCAGCGGATCGCAAGCTGGAGACGTCTCTGAAGTCCATTTTCGCTAATACAGGCGCATTGCTCAGACCTGCAGTGGCGTCGGTGTGGGTGAGTAGTGCTATTGCTAAATGGGCCGAGAATTTAGCTACTGACATGGATACCCTTGATAAAGATAATGGCCCTCATTCCGAGTTGTTCGCTCGGTATTTTTCATCGCATCGCAGTGAAAATCCGCTTAGTACGCATGCGCAATGTTCGCACTGCGACTGCGCCAAGTAACTTTACTATGAAGAAAGTATTTTTACTCACGGCTTTTTCTTCGCTCCGGCGATCGTAATGTGATTGACAGGAAATGGGTGTTACTGGGCGGAAACACGGCGTTTCAGGGGCGTGTGGCTGAAAACGCTACCGTTTCCGGAAAAAACGCAGGAGTGGCCGGGGAAACGGTGGGAGTGCCTGGGCGAACGCTGGGTGTGTTTGTGACGTCAACCAGGAACGACAAGCACTGAACTGATCGCACAGGCAGAGTAAGTCTGGAGCTACTCTGAAACTGCTAAGTAGTTAGTAATCGCAATATTGCGAATACATCGGTCGCAATTTTAAGAAGCTAAGATTCACTCCCAGTAGGCGGCGGCTTAGCGTGTGTAACTCTGCTAAATTCGCCTTGCGACCGATCAACTCGGAATGAGGGCCAATGTTCTTCTGACTCTTGGTTATATCAAGGACGCTGCAGATTACCTGAAGGATGCGGCGAGGGATGTTTGTCTCTTGGGATCAAGAGCCAATGCCATGTCATGGCATGGAGGGCGTTGTGGATCCATCAATGGAATGCTGATGCCGACTCCAAGAGAGCTATGGAAGCTTTACCCTTCAAAGGTAATGTCTTGTTCGGGGACGGCTTGGCGGACCTGGTCTCTACCGCAACGGCAGGTAAGTCCTCTTTTCTTCCCTATGTTCCCACACAGCACAAAAAAAGGCACCACATCAGCAGATGCAGTCCTTTTGTCCTAATAAATACAGGCGTGGAAAGGGTTCGTCCTTCCTCGCTTCAAAGGGTAAAGGAAGGGGTAGGAAGTCGCCTGCCGTGTTGGGCGCCCAGGACCAAAAGTCCTCCCCTGCCTCTACCAAGTCCACCGCATGACGTTGGGGCTTCCCTGGGGGAGTCCGGACCGGTGGGGGGGCCATCTCCGAGTCTTCAGTCAGGTCTGGATTCATTCACTCGATCCTTGTGTCCTAGAGATTGTATCTCAGGGATACAAGGTGGAGTTTCGGGAGGTGCCCCCTCACCGGTTTTTCATTTCGCCCTTACCAGCGTCTCTTCCGGACAGGCAGCTGGTGTTGGCAGTGATACAAAAATTGTGTCAACAGAAGGTCATTGTTCCAGTTCCCCCGTCACAACGGGGGGAGGGGTACTACTCGAGCCTATTTGTGGTGCCGAAAATCTAAAAAAATCCCTCAATCCATACTTGAAAGTTTTCAAGTTCAAGATGGAATCTCTTCGAGCTGTGATTTCCAGCCTAGAAGGGGGGATTGTATGGCGTCAGTCAACATAAAGGATGCCTACTTACACGTCCCGATATTTCCTTCGCATCAGGCCTTCCTCAGGTTTGCGATACAGGACTCTCATTACCAATTTCAGACGTTGCCGTTTGGCCTTTCCACGGCCCCGAGGGTTTTCACCAAGGTCATGGCAGAAATGATGGTTCTCCTTCGCAAGCAAGGGGTTTCAATTATCCCGTACTTGGACGATCTCCTGATAAAGGCGAGGTCCAAGGAAAGGTTGCTAAGGAGTGTAGATTTGGTGCTGTCGGTGCTTCGACAGCACGTTTGGGTGCTAAATTTACCAAAATCTCAGTTGATTCCAACCACCCGGCTGTCTTTTCTGGGCATGATTCTGGACACGGAGTTACAGAGAGTTTTTCTTCCACAAGAAAAGGCTCTAGAACTGCAGTTGTTGGTCAGGGAACTTCTGAGGCCGAAGACTGTGTCCATTCATCAATGTACGCGCGTTCTGGGGAAGATGGTGGCAGCGTACGAAACCATTCCGTTCGGCAGGTTTCATGCCCGGGTTTTTCAGTGGGACTTGCTGAGCAAATGGTCCGGGTCTCACCTGCACATGCACCGGAAGATAAGTCTATCTCCCAGAGCCAGAATTTCCCTCCTGTGGTGGCTACAGGGGTCTCACCTCCTAGAGGGACACCGGTTCGGTATCCTGGATTGGGTACTTCTGAAGACAGATGCGAGTCTCCGGGGCTGGGGTGCAGTCACCCAAGGCAGGAACTTCCAGGGGAGATGGTCGTTCCAGGAAGCGGGTCTCCACATAAATGTTCTCGAGTTAAAAGCCATTTACAACGGCCTGCTACAGGCAAGAAGCCTTCTTCAGGGTCGACCTGTCCTGGTACAGTCAGACAACATCACAGCGGTGGCACATATCAACCGTCAAGGCGGCACAAGGAGCAGAGCGGCAATGGCGGAGGCCACAAGAATCTTTCGCTGGGCGGAACAACACCTGAGCGCCCTGTCAGCAGTCTTCCTTCCGGGAGTAGACAACTGGGAAGCAGACTTCCTCAGCAGACACTATCTCCATCCGGGAGAGTGGGCTCTTCATCAAGAGGTGTTTGCAGAAGTGTCAAAGCATTGGGGACTCCCTCTGATAGACATGATGGCGTCTCGTCTCAACAAGAAGCTTCCGAGGTATTGTTCCAGGTCAAGGGACCCTCAAGCCAGTGCAGTGGATGCCCTGGTGTCTCCGTGGGTGTTCAAGTCGGTGTATGTGTTCCCTCCACTTCCTCTCATTCCAAAGGTACTGGGGATCATTCGGCGAGCAAGGGTTCAGGCGATTCTCGTAGTTCCAGATTGGCCAAGAAGGGCCTGGTATCCGGATCTTCAGGAATTACTAGTGGAAGATCCTTGGCCGCTTCCTCTAAGAGAGGACCTGTTGTTGCAGGGTCCATGCGTGTTTCCAGACTTACTGCGGCTGCGTTTGACGGCATGGAAGTTGAGCGCCAGATCTTAGCTCGTAAAGGTATTCCAGGAGAGGTCATACCTTCTCTCCTCAAGGCTAGGAAGGAGGTTACGGCGAAGCATTATCACCGTATTTGGAAGAAGTATGTTTCCTGGTGTGAGTTTAAGAGGGCTCCTGCGGAAGAATTTAATTTGGGGCGTTTTCTCCACTTTTTGCAGGCTGGTGTGGATGCAGGCCTGAAGTTGGGCTCCATCAAGGTGCAGATTTCGGCATTGTCTATTTTCTTTCAAAGAGAATTGGCTGCCCTCCCAGAGGTTCAGACGTTTGTGAAAGGAGTTTTGCATATCAATCCTCCGTTTGTGCCTCCTGTGGCCCCATGGGATCTGGACGTGGTCTTAGAGTTTCTCATGTCTTCCTGGTTTGAGCCTTTGCGTAAGGTTGAGTTGAAGTTTCTCAGCTGGAAGGTAGTCATGTTGTTGGCGCTGGCTTCTGCCAGGCGGGTGTCTGAGTTGGCAGCCTAATCTCATAAGAGCCCGTACTTGATCTTTCATTCGGATAGGGCAGAATTGAGGACTTGTGAACAATTTTTACCAAAGGTGGTCTCCTCGTTTCACATTAACCAACCTATTGTGGTACCGGTGGCTAGGGATGCTGTGGCAGTTCCAAGGTCTCTGGATGTAGTGAGGGCTTTGAAGATCTACGTCGCCCGTACGGCTGTTGCCAGGAAAACTGAGGCGCTGTTTGTCCTGTACGCTTCCAACAAGATTGGTCATCCTGCTTCAAAACAGACTATTGCACGCTGGATTTGTAGTACGATTCAGCAGGCTCATTCTTCGGCCGGATTACCGGTGCCAAAGTTGGTGAAAGCCCATTCTACCAGGAAGGTGGGCTCGTCTTGGGCGGCTGCCCGGGGGCGTCTCGGCTTTACAGCTCTGCCGAGTGGCTACCTGTTCTGGTTCAAACACTTTTGCCAAGTTCTATAAGTTTGATACCCTGGCTGATGAGGACCTTGCATTTGCTCAGTCGGTGCTGCAGAGTGGTCCGCACTCTCCCGCCCAGTCTGGAGCTTTGGTATAAACCCCATGGTCCTTTTGGAGTCCCCAGCATCCTCTAGGACGTAAGAGAAAATAGGATTTTGGTACTTACCGGTAAATCCTTTTCTCTGACGTCCTAGTGGATGCTGGGGACTCCGTAAGGACCATGGGGAATAGACGGCTCCGCAGGAGACTGGGCACATCTAAAGAAAGATTTAGGTCTATCTGGTGTGCACTGGCTCCTCCCCCTATGACCCTCCTCCAAGCCTCAGTTAGATTTCTGTGCCCGGCTGAGCTGGATGCACACTAGGGGCTCTCCTGAGCTCCTAGGAAGAAAGTGTTTGTTAGGTTTTTTATTTTCAGTGAGACCTGCTGGCAACAGGCTCACTGCATCGAGGGAGGGACTAAGGGGAGAAGAAGCGAACCTACCTAAGTGGTGGTAGCTTGGGCTTCTTAGGCTACTGGACACCATTAGCTCCAGAGGGATCGAACACAGGACCCGACCTCGTCGTCCGTTCCCGGAGCCGCGCCGCCGTCCCCCTTACAGAGCCAGAAGCAAGAAGGTGGTCCGGAAAATCGGCGGCTGAAGACTTCTGTCTTCTCCAAGGTAGCGCACAGCACTGCAGCTGTGCGCCATTGCTCCTCATGCACACCACACACTTCGGTCACTGATGGGTGCAGGGCGCTGGGGGGGGGCGCCCTGAGCAGCAATACTGACACCTTGGCTGGCAAACTGGCACCATATATAGCCCCAGAGGCTATATAGGTGCTTTTTAACCCCTGCCAGAATCCATAAAAATGCGGGAGAAAGTCCGCGAAAAAGTGGCGGAGCTATCTCCTTTCAGCACACTGGCGCCATTTTTCCCTCACAGCTCCGTTGGAGGGAAGCTCCCTGGCTCTCCCCTGCAGTCAATACTACAGAAAGGGTTAAAAAGAGAGGGGGGCACAATTTAGGCGCAGTATACAATATATATAGGCAGCTATAAGGGAAAACACTCTTATATGTGATATCCCTGTGATATATAGCGCCCTGGTGTGTGCTGGCATACTCTCCCTCTGTCTCTCCAAAGGGCTTTGTGGGGTCCTGTCCTCTGTCAGAGCATTCCCTGTGTGTGTGCTGTGTGTCGGTACGGCTGTGTCGACATGTATGAGGAGGATAATGATGTGGAGGCGGAGCGAATGCCTGTAAATGTGATGTCACCCCCTGCGGGATCGACACCGGTGTGGTTGGACTTATGGAAGGATTACGTGAAAGTGTCAACTCCTTACACAAAAGGTCGACGACACAGAACAGCCGGCTACTCAGCTTGTGCCTGTTCCAGCGTCTCAAATGTCATGGGGGGCTCTAAAAACGCCCGCTACCTCAGATGGCAGAAACAGATGTCGACACGGATACCGACTACAGTGTCGACGACGATGAGACTAGTGTACCCTCCAAATAGGTCCACCCGTTACATGATTGAGGCAATGAAAAATGTATTACACATTTATGATAATACCCCAGGTACCACATAAAAGGGTATTATGTTTGGTGAGAGAAAACTACCAGTAGTTTTTCCTTCATCTGAGAAAATAAAATGAGGTGTGTGAGGAAGCGTGGTCTTCCCCCGGTAAGAAATTGATAATTTCTAAACGGTAATTGGCAGCGTACCCTTTCCCGCCAGAGGATAGGTCACGTTGGGAAACACCCCATAGGGTAGATACAGCCCTTACACGCTTATCAGAAAAGGTGGCACTACCGTCTCCGGATACTGCCGCCCTGAAGGAACCTGCTGATAAAAAGCAGGGGGTTACCCTGAAAGATATAGTCACACACTCGGGCATTATATTGCGACCAGCCATTGCTTCGGCATGGATGTGCAGTGCTCCCGCTGCGTGGTCGGATTCCCTGTCGGAAAATTACTATGGATAGGGACAATATTTTGCTGACAATAGAGCATATAAAAGACGTGGTCTTATACATGCGTGATGCACAGAGGGATATTTGCCGGCTGGCATCAAAAATAAGCGCTAGGTCCATTGCCGCCAGACGGGGGTTATGGACTCGGCAATGGTCAGGCGATGCCGACTCGAATCGGCACATGGAAGTTTTGCCCTATAAGGGGGTAAAACTGTTTGGGGATGGTCTTTCAGACCTCGTTTCCACAGCTACTGCTGGGAAATCGACTTTTTTGCCACAGGCTACCCCACAACAAAAGAAAGCACCGTATCATCAAGTACAGTCCTTTCGGCCCCAGAAAAGCAAGAGGGCTAGAGGCTCATCCTTTCTGCCGAGAGGCAAAGGTAGAGGAAAAAGCTGCAGCACACAGCTAGTTCCCAAGAGCAGAAGTCCTCCCTGCGTCCGGTAAGTCCACAGCATGACGCTGGGGCTGCTCAGGCGGACCCGGGTACGGTGGGGGCCCGTCTCAGAAATTTCAGCGCCCAGTGTGCTCTCTCACATGGATCCCTGGGTCCTTCAAGTAGTATCTCAGGGGTACAGGCTGGAGTTCGAGACGTTCTTCCCCCCGCCGTTTCCTAAAATCTGCCTTACCGGCACCTCCCTCTGCCAGGGAGGCGGTGTTGGTGGCTATTCAACACTATAATCACAACAAGTGATTGTCAAGGTGCCCCTCCTTCAGCAAGGAAGGGGTTACTATTCCACAATGGTTGTGGTACCGAAACAGAACGGTTCGGTAAGACCCATCTTAAAATTAAAATACTTGAACTTTTATATCAGAAGATTCAAGTTCAAGATGGAATCGCTCAGGGCGGTTATTACGAGCCTGGACGAGGGGGATTACAGGGTCTCCCTGGACATCAAGGATGCGTACCTGCATGTCCCCATTTACCCTCCTCACCAGGAGTACCTCAGATGTGTGGTACAGGACTGTCACTATCAGTTCCAGACGCTGCCGTTGGAGTTGTCCACGGCACCGAAGGTCTTTACCAAGGTAATGGCCGAAATGATGATACTCCTTCGCAAGAAGGAAGTTTTTATTATCCCGTACTTGGACGATCTCCTGATAAAGGCGAGGTCCAAAGAACAGTTGGTAGTGAGGGTAGCACTCTCTCGGGAAGTGCTACAACAGCACGACTGGATTATCAATATTCCAAAGTCACAGCTGGTCCCGACGACACGTCTTCTGTTCCTGGGAATTATTATGGACACAGACCAGAAAAGAGTGTTTCTTCCAGTGGAAGCACACGAGTCCTGAAAAAAAATGGTAGCTTCGTACGAAGCATAATTCCATTCGGAAGGTTCCACGTAAGGACATTCCAGTGGGACCTGTGGGACAAATGGTCCGGGTCCCATCTACAGATACAACAGCGGATAACCCTGTCGGCAAGAAACAGGTTGTCACTGCTGTGGTGGCTGCAGAGGGCTCATCTACTAAAGGGCCGCAGATTCGGAATACAGGACTGGGTCCTGGTGACCCTGGAGGCCAGCCTTCGGGGCTGGGGTGCAGTCACACAGGGAAGAAATTTCCAAGGAGATTTCGCTTCACATAAATATTCCCCAGCTAAGGGCCATTTACAATGCCCTATGCCAAGCAAGGCCCCTGCTTCAGAACCAGCCGGTACTGATCCAATCAGACAATATCACGGCGGTCGCCCATGTAAACAGACAGGGCGGCACAAGAAGCAGGATGGCGATGGCAGAAGCCACAAGGATTCTCCGATGGGCGACCTACACCCGGGAGAATGGGGACTTCTTCCAGAAGTTTTCCAAATGCGGGTAAACCGGTGGGAATGACCACGGGTGGACATGATGGCGTCCCGCCTCAACAAAAAGTTGAAAAGATATTGCGCCAGGTCAAGGGACCCTCAGGCGATCGCTGTGGACGCTCTAGTGACACCGTGGGTGTACCAGTCGGTTTATGTGTTTCCTCCTCTACCTCTCGTACCCAAGGTACTGAGAATAATAAGAATGCGAGGAGTGAAAACCATACTCGTGGTTCCGGATTGGCCAAGAAGAGCTTGGTACCCGGAACTTCAAGAGATGCTGGCAGAGGACCCTTGGCCTCTGCCGCTCAGACAAGACCTGCTGCAGCAGGGACCCTGTCTGTTCCAAGACTTACCGCGGCTGCGTTTGACGGCATGGCGGTTGAACACCGGATCCTAAAGGAAAAGGGTATTCCGGAGGAAGTCATCCCTACCCTGATCAAAGCCAGGAAGGATGTCACCGCAAGACATTATTACCGCATTTGGCGGAAATATGTTGCTTGGTGTGAGGCCATGAAGGCCCCGAAGGAGGAATTTCAACTGGGTCGATTCCTACACTTCCTGCAAGCAGGGGTGACGTCGGGCCTCAAATTGGGGTCCATCAAGGTCCAGATTTCGACTCTGTCGATTTTCTTCCAGAAAGAACTGGCTTCACTGCCTGAAGTTCAGACTTTTGTCAAAGGAGTTCTGCATATTCAGCCTCCTTTTGTGCCCCCAGTGGCACCTTGGGATCTCAATGTGGTTTTGGCATTCCTGAAATCACATTGGTTCGAACCACTTAAGACTGTGGAATTGAAATATCTCACGTGGAAAGTGGTCGTACTGTTGGCCCTGGCTTCGGCCAGGCGGGTTTCAGAATTGGCGGCTTTGTCTTGAAAAAGTCCTTATCTGATTTTCCAGATGGATAGGGCAGAATTGAGGACTCGTCCTCAGTTTCTCCCGAAGGTGGTCTCAGCTTTTCACTTGAACCAACCTATTGTGGTGCCTGCGGCTACTAGGGACTTGGAGGATTCCAAGTTGCTGGACGTAGTCAGGGCCCTGAAAATTTATGTTTCCAGGACGGCTGGAGTCAGAAAAACTGACTCGCTGTTTATCCTGTATGCACCCAACAAGCTGGGTGCTCCTGCTTCTAAGCAGTCTATTGCGCGCTGGATTTGTAGCACTATTCAGCTGGCGCATTCTGCGGTAGGATTACCGCAGCCTAAATCAATAAAAGCCCATTCCACAAGGAAGGTGGGCTCATCTTGGGCGGCTGCCCGAGGGGTCTCGGCTTTACAACTTTGCCGAGCAGCTACTTGGTCAGGGGCAAACACGTTTGCTAAATTCTACAAATTGGATTCCCTGGCTGAGGAGGACCTGGAGTTCTCTCATTCGGTGCTGCAGAGTCATCCGCACTCTCCCGCCCGTTTGGGAGCTTTGGTATAATCCCCATGGTCCTTACGGAGTCCCCAGCATCCACTAGGACGTCAGAGAAAATAAGATTTTACTCACCGGTAAATCTATTTCTCGTAGTCCGTAGTGGATGCTGGGCGCCCATCCCAAGTGCGGATTGTCTGCAATACTTGTACATAGTTATTGTTACAAAAATCGGGTTTTGTTGTGAGCCATCTCTTCAGAGGCTCCAATTGTTATCATACTGTTAACCGGGGTTCCTATCACGTGTTATATGGTGTGACTGGTGTGGCTGGTATGAGTCTTACCCGGGATTCAAAAATCCTTCCTTATTGTGTCAGCTCTTCCGGGCACAGTTCCTAACTGAGGCTTGGAGGAGGGTCATAGGGGGAGGAGCCAGTGCACACCAGATAGACCTAAATCTTTCTTTAGATGTGCCCAGTCTCCTGCGGAGCCGTCTATTCCCCATGGTCCTTACGGAGTCCCCAGCATCCACTAGGACGTCAGAGAAAAGGATTTACCGGTAAGTACCAAAATCCTATTTTCTCTTACGTCCTAGAGGATGCTGGGGACTCCAAAAGGACCATGGGGTTTATACCAAAGCTCCAGACTGGGCGGGAGAGTGCGGACCACTCTGCAGCACCGACTGAGCAAATGCAAGGTCCTCATCAGCCAGGGTATCAAACTTATAGAACTTGGCAAAAGTGTTTGAACCAGACCAGGTAGCCACTCGGCAGAGCTGTAAAGCCGAGACGCCCCGGGCAGCCGCCCAAGACGAGCCCACCTTCCTGGTAGAATGGGCTTTCACCAACTTTGGCACCGGTAATCCGGCCAAAGAATGAGCCTGCTGAATCGTACTACAAATCCAGCGTGCAATAGTCTGTTTTGAAGCAGGATGACCAATCTTGTTGGAAGCGTACAGGACAAACAGCGCCTCAGTTTTCCTGGCAACAGAAGATGCTGGGCGCCCGTCCCAGTGCGGACTGTTTCTTGTAGTGTTCTCTTGTGGGTTCGCTTAGTTTATACACGGGTTGTGTATTTCTGTTTTCAGCTTGTTGCTGTAGTTTTTTCATACTGTTATCTGGTTTCCTGTTACTGCGGTTGTACGGTATGGTTGTGGTGTGGGCTGGTATGTTTGTAGCCCTTAGTTTACACAAAAATCCTTTCCTCGAAATGTCAGTCTCTCCTGGGCACAGTTCCTATAACTGAGGTCTGGAGGAGGGGCATAGGGGGAGGAGCCAGTTCACACCCAGTCTTAAGTCTTTTCAGTGTGCCCAAGCTCCTGCGGATCACGTCTATACCCCATGGTCCTATTGGAGTCCCCAGCATCCTCTACGGACTAGGAGAAAAGGATTTACCGGTAAGTACCAAAATCCTATTTTTTTTTTTAAATGTTTGTGTCTTGATATTCCTTTTGTTAACACCCTCGTCTTTGGAGCTTTGTAAATTAAAACTAATGACTATTTTCAATTGAATTGAGAAGGGAGGATCTATAATATAGTCAAAGAAATTAACCTTTTAAGTGCTATGCAATGGTTCTGATCCCACGGCACAACCCCATGGTGAGCACTGCCCTGCAGATGGACTCACGGAAATTGATTTTCAAAAATTCTGTTAATAAAATTAACTAAAATTAAAATTAACTGACGTCCTAGTGGATGCTGGGAACTCCATAAGGACCATGGGGAATAGCGGCTCCGCAGGAGACTGGGCACAAAAGTAAAAGCTTTAGGACTACCTGGTGTGCACTGGCTCCTCCCCCTATGACCCTCCTCCAAGCCTCAGTTAGATTTTTGTGCCCGGCCGAGAAGGGTGCACACTAGGGGCTCTCCTGAGCTTCTTAGTGAAAGTTTTAGTTTTAGGTTTTTTATTTTCAGTGAGACCTGCTGGCAACAGGCTCACTGCATCGAGGGACTAAGGGGAGAAGAAGCGAACTCACCTGAAGTGCAGAGTGGATTGGGCTTCTTAGGCTACTGGACACCATTAGCTCCAGAGGGACCGAACACAGGCCCAGCCTCGGAGCTCGGTCCCAGAGCCGCGCCGCCGGCCCCCTTACAGAGCCAGAAGCAAGAAGAGGTCCGGAAAAATCGGCGGCAGAAGACATCAGTCTTCAACAAGGTAGCGCACAGCACTGCAGCTGTGCGCCATTGTTACTCAGGCACACTTCACACTCCGGTCACTGAGGGTGCTGGGCGCTAGGGGGGAGCGCCCTGAGCAGCAATGTAAAACACCTTGGCTGGCATAAATACACCACATATAACCCCCAGGGCTATATGGATGTATTTTAACCCCTGCCAGAACTTACAAAAAAGCGGGAGAAAAGGCCGCCGAGAAGGGGGCGGAGCCTATCTCCTCAGCACACAGGCGCATTTTCCATCACAGCTCCGCTGGAAGGACGTCTCCCTGACTCTCCCCTGCAGTCCTGCACTACAGAAAAGGGTAAAAAAGAGAGGGGGGGCACTAATTTGGCGCAGTTTTGATACTAACAGCAGCTATAAGGGAAAAGCACATTTTATAGTGGTATTCCTGTTTATATATAGCGCTCTGGTGTGTGCTGGCATACTCTCCCTCTGTCTCCCCAAAGGGCTAGTGGGGTCCTGTCCTCTATCAGAGCATTCCCTGTGTGTGTGCGGTGTGTCGGTACGATTGTGTCGACATGTTTGAGGAGGAAAATGAGATGGAGGCGGAGCAATTGCCTATTATACAGTTGTCACCCCCTGGGGAGTCGACACCTGAGTGGATGAGCTTATGGAAGGAATTGCGTGACAGTGTCAGCTCGTTACGACAGACAGTTGACGACATGAGACAGCCGGCTACTCAGCTTGTGCCTGTCCAAGGGTCTCAAACGCCATCAGGGGCTTTAAAACGCCCGTTACCTCAAATGACAGACACAGACACGGATACTGACTCCAGTGTCGACGATGATGAGACAAACGTGACTTCCACTAGGGCCACACGTTACATGATTGAAGCAATTAAAAATGTATTGCATATCTCTGATAATACAAGTACCACTAAAAAGGGTATTATGTTTGGTGAGAAAAAACTGCCTGTAGTTTTCCCTGTATCCGAGGAATTAAATGAAGTGTGTGATGAGGCGTGGGTTTCCCCCGATAAAAAAATGATAATTCCTAAAAGGTTATTGGCATCGTACCCTTTCCCTCCAGAGGATAGGGCACGTTGGGAAACACCCCCTAGGGTGGATAAAGCGCTCACACGTTTGTCAAAACAGGTAGCACTACCCTCTCCTGATACGGCCGCCCTAAAGGAACCTGCCGATAGAAAGCTGGAGAATATCCTAAAATGTATATACTCTCACACGGGTGTTATACTGCGACCAGCAATCGCCTCAGCCTGGATGTGCAGTGCGGGCGTGGCGTGGTCGGATTCCCTGACTGAAAATATTGATACCCTAGATAGGGACAGTATATTACTGACTATAGAGCATTTGAAGGATGCATTTCTATATATGCGTGATGCACAGAGGGATATTTGCCGACTGGCATCAAGAGTTAGCGCGCTGTCCATTTCTGCTAGAAGAGGTTTATGGACGCGGCAGTGGTCAGGTGATGCGGATTCTAAAAGGCACATGGAAGTATTGCCTTATAAGGGGGAGGAGTTATTTGGGGTAGGTCTATCAGACCTGGTAGCCACGGCAACTGCTGGAAAATCCACATTTTTACCCCAGGTAGCTTCTCAACCTAAGAAGACGCCGTATTATCAGGCGCAGTCCTTTCGGCCCCATAAGGGCAAGCGGGCAAAAGGCGCCTCATTTATGCCCCGTGGCAGAGGGAGAGGAAAAAGGCTGCAACAAACAGCCAGTTCCCAGGAACAAACGCCCTCTTCCGCCTCCGCAAAGTCCTTAGCATGACGCTGGGGCTTTACAGGCAGACACGGTGGGGGCCCGTCTCAAGAAGTTCAGTGCGCAGTGGGCCCACTCGCAAGTGGACCCCTGGATCCTTCAAGTAGTATCTCAGGGGTACAAATTGGAATTCGAGACGTCTCCCCCTCGCCGTTTTCTAAAGTCTGCTTTACCGACGTCTCCCTCAGACAGGGAGGCAGTATTGGATGCCATTCACAAGCTGTATTCCCAGCAGGTGATAATCAAGGTACCCCTCCTACAACAGGGAAAGGGGTACTATTCCACACTATTTGTGGTACCGAAGCCGGACGGCTCGGTGAGACCAATTTTAAACCTAAAATCCTTGAACACTTACATACAAAGGTTCAAATTCAAGATGGAGTCACTCAGAGCAGTGATTGCAAACCTGGAAGACGGGGACTATATGGTGTCTCTGGACATCAAAGATGCTTACCTACATGTCCCAATTTGCCCTTCTCACCAAGGGTACCTCAGGTTTGTGGTACAGAACTGTCACTATAAGTTTCAGACGCTGCCGTTTGGATTGTCCACGGCACCCCGGGTCTTTACCAAGGTAATGGCCGAAATGATGATACTCCTTCGAAGGAAGGGAGTTTTAGTTATCCCTTACTTGGACGATCTCCTGATAAGGGCAAGATCCAGGGAACAGTTGGAAGTCGGGGTAGCACTATCTCAGATAGTGCTGCGCCTGCACGGTTGGATTCTCAATATTCCAAAATCTCAGCTGATCCCGACGACCCGACTCCTATTCCTAGGGATGATCCTGGACACAGTCCAGAAAAAGGTGTTTCTCCCGGAGGAGAAAGCCAGGGAGTTATCCGAACTAGTCAGAAATCTCCTAAAACCAGGCCAAGTCTCAGTGCATCAATGCACAAGGGTCCTGGGAAAGATGGTGGCTTCTTACGAAGCAATCCCATTCGGCAGATTCCATGCAAGAACCTTCCAGTGGGATCTGCTAGACAAATGGTCCGGGTCGCATCTTCAGATGCATCAGCGGATAATCTTGTCACCAAGGACAATGGTGTCTCTCCTGTGGTGGTTGCAGAGTGCTCATCTTCTAGAGGGCCGCAGATTCGGCATTCAGGACTGGGTCCTGGTGACCACGGATGCCAGCCTGAGAGGCTGGGGAGCAGTCACACAGGGACGAAATTTCCAGGGCTTGTGGTCAAGCCTGGAGACATCACTTCACATAAATATCCTGGAGCTAAGGGCCATCTACAATGCTCTAAGCCTAGCAAGACCTCTGCTTCATGGTCAGCCGGTGCTGATCCAGTCAGACAACATCACGGCAGTCGCCCACGTAAACAGACAGGGCGGCACAAGAAGCAGGAGGGCAATGACAGAAGTTGCAAGGATTCTTCGCTGGGCGGAAAATCATGTGATAGCACTGTCAGCAGTGTTCATTCCGGGAGTGGACAACTGGGAAGCAGACTTCCTCAGCAGACACGACCTCCATCCGGGGGAGTGGGGACTTCACCCAGAAGTCTTCCACATGATTGTGAACCGTTGGGAAAAACCAAAGGTGGACATGATGGCGTCCCGCCTCAACAAAAAACTGGACAGGTATTGCGCCAGGTCAAGGGACCCTCAGGCAATAGCTGTGGACGCTCTGGTAACACCGTGGGTGTACCAGTCAGTGTATGTGTTCCCTCCTCTGCCTCTCATACCCAAGGTACTGAGGATCATAAGAAGGAGAGGAGTAAGGACTATACTCGTGGCTCCGGATTGGCCAAGAAGGACTTGGTACCCGGAACTTCAAGAGATGCTCACAGAGGACCCGTGGCCTCTACCTCTAAGAAAGGACCTGCTTCAGCAGGGACCCTGTCTGTTCCAAGACTTACCGCGGCTGCGTTTGACGGCATGGCGGTTGAACGCCGAATCCTGAAGGAAAAAGGCATTCCGGATGAAGTCATCCCTACCCTGATCAAAGCCAGGAAGGATGTAACCGTGCAACATTATCACCGGATTTGTCGTAAATATGTTGCGTGGTGCGAGGCCAGGAAGGCCCCTACAGAGGAATTTCAACTGGGTCGTTTCCTCCATTTCCTGCAAACAGGACTGTCTATGGGCCTAAAATTAGGGTCCATTAAGGTTCAAATTTCGGCCCTGTCGATTTTCTTCCAGAAAGAACTGGCTTCAGTTCCTGAAGTTCAGACGTTTGTCAAGGGGGTACTGCATATACAGCCTCCTTTTGTGCCTCCAGTGGCACCTTGGGTGTCACAATCCTGACTGTAGGTTTTATATTTGGTGACTTACCCCTGCCATCTGTCCTGGATCCTGTGTCTTTTCACTCACGGAGTTAAACAGCTTGTCAGTTTTCCTGAGTTCTCTGCCTGAGCGGTAATAGTTAATTAGCTCCACCTGTGGTGATCTCCTGTGTGAGGCTGAATTCAGTAATCTGAAGTTCAGGCTTCAGTGTTCTCTCGGCCTGCTAGGCCTCGCTGCACTTCACAGCCTCCTCTAGAGTAGTCACATGACAGTGACTTCACCTGACCCAGAGTTGTCCAATCCTCTGCCAGCCTGAGACTTTCTACATCACCTAATCCTGCCCACCAATCATCAGGGACCAGGAAGTATAAATCAGGAGGCTGAGTTGGAATCTGGGCCAGTTCCTCATGTCACATACAGCCTTGTGTGAGTCTTATGCTGGGCTTCCTTAAGGTAACCTTTGTACCTAAGTTCCTGTGGGAACTCTGTTCCCTTGTTACCGTTTGGTTTACTTGTGTGTTGCCATTTGATTTCATCATTTTCCCTGAGTCTCAATGTAAAGGCACAGCTGCAATGTTTCGTCTTAAAGGCACAGTACTGAATTCCGTGTTCTCCACTGAAAACCACAGAAGTCGTGTTTCAGTTTTACTACTGTTGTAGTTGGGACCTCCGTGACTCAGTACCTCCGTGCCTCAGTACCTCGTGCCTCAGCATCTCCGTGCTTCCAGCACCTCGTGCCTCAGTACCTCCGTGCTTCCAGCACCTCCGTGACTCAGTACCTCAGTGCCTCATCATCTCCGTGCCTCAGTACCTCCGTGCCTCAGTACCTCCATGCTTCCAGCACCTCCGTGCCTCAGTACCTCCGTGCTTCCAGCACCTCCGTGACTCGGTACCTCAGTGCCTCATCATCTCCGTGCCTCAGTGCCTCCGTGCCTCAGTACCTCGTGCCTCAGCATCTCCATGCTTCCAGCACCTCGTGCCTCAGTACCTCCATGCTTCCAGCACCTCCGTGCCTCAGCATCTCCGTGCCTCAGTACCTCCGTGCTTCCAGCACCTCCGTGCCTCAGTACCTCCGTGCCTCAGCATCTCCGTGCCTCAGTACCTCCGTGCTTCCAGCACCTCCGTGCCTCAGTACCTCCGTACTTCCAGCACCTCCGTGCCTCAGTACCTCCGTGCTTCCAGCACCTCCGTGCCTCAGTACCTCCGTGCTTCCAGCACCTCCGTGCCTCAGTACCTCCGTGCTTCCAGCACCTTCGTGCCTCAGCATCTCCGTGCTTCCAGCACCTCGTGCCTCAGTACCTCCGTGCTTCCAGCACCTCCGTGCCTCAGTACCTCCGTGCCTCAGCACCTCAGTGTCCTCAAGCACCTCAGTGTCCTCAAGCACCTCAGTGTCCTCAAGCACCTCAGTGTCCTCAAGCACCTCAGTGTCCTCAAGCACCTCAGTGTCTCCAAGCACCTCAGTGTCTCCAAGCATCCCGTGCCCTTTAGCACAGTTGAACCTGGTATTCTTCACTGATTCATCAGCGCCTTTCCAGTTCTGTCTTTCAGGAGACCTTCAGCGCCCCCACGTGCTTCCTGTCTGCCGACCTAATCCTGTATGAGGAGAGCCTAGATTCGGCCATCTCTGCCCCGGTTCCTCTTCCCAGTCATCGGAAGAATACTCGAGTCCACAACATTTCCAAACCAGGTCAGTGGTAGTATTCACATAATCCTCCAGTCGCCCGCACAGACTTCACTACACCGGGTTCACAAAAACCTCAGTTATGACATTGGGATCTCAATGTAGTTTTGGGATTCCTAAAATCACATTGGTTTGAACCACTCTCCACTGTGGACTTAAAATATCTCACTTGGAAAGTGGTAATGTTGTTAGCCCTGGCTTCAGCCAGGCGTGTCTCAGAATTAGCGGCTTTATCCTATAAAAGCCCTTACCTAATTTTTCATACGGACAGGGCAGAATTGAGGACTCGTCCTCAATTTCTCCCTAAGGTGGTTTCAGCATTTCACTTGAACCAGCCTATTGTGGTGCCTGCGGCTACTAGGGACTTGGAGGACTCCAAGTTGCTGGACGTAGTCAGGGCCCTGAAAATATATGTTTCCAGGACGGCTGGAGTCAGGAAATCTGACTCGCTGTTTATCCTGTATGCACCCAATAAGCTGGGTGCTCCTGCTTCTAAGCAGACTATTGCTCGTTGGATTTGTAGTACAATTCAGCTTGCACATTCTGTGGCAGGCCTGCCACAGCCAAAATCTGTAAAAGCCCATTCCACAAGGAAGGTGGGCTCTTCTTGGGCGGCTGCCCGAGGGGTCTCGGCTTTACAACTTTGCCGAGCAGCTACTTGGTCGGGGGCAAACACGTTTGCTAAATTCTACAAATTTAATACCCTGGCTGAGGAGGACCTGGAGTTCTCTCATTCGGTGCTGCAGAGTCATCCGCACTCTCCCGCCCGTTTGGGAGCTTTGGTATAATCCCCATGGTCCTTATGGAGTTCCCAGCATCCACTAGGACGTCAGAGAAAATAAGAATTTACTTACCGATAATTCTATTTCTCATAGTCCGTAGTGGATGCTGGGCGCCCATCCCAAGTGCGGATTGTCTGCAATACTTGTACATAGTTATTGTTACAAAAATCGGGTTATTATTGTTGTGAGCCATCTTTCAGAGGCTCCTCTGTTATCATGCTGTTAACTGGGTTCAGATCACAGGTTGTACGGTGTGATTGGTGTGACTGGTATCAGTCTTACCCGGGATTCAAAATCCTTACTTATTGTGTACGCTCGTCCGGGCACAGTATCCTAACTGAGGCTTGGAGGAGGGTCATAGGGGGAGGAGCCAGTGCACACCAGGTAGTCCTAAAGCTTTTACTTTTGTGCCCAGTCTCCTGCGGAGCCGCTATTCCCCATGGTCCTTACGGAGTTCCCAGCATCCACTACGGACTATGAGAAATAGAATTATCGGTAAGTAAATTCTTATTTTTCTCTCTCCTTCATCTTGGGGACACTTCATGACCATGGTGTTAGTGATGGATAAAGGCGTCAGCACTATTAGCAGTATAAATCTCCACTCCTCCGACCCCTCCTCAGTGTTCATTAAGTGCTGAAAGGAGTAGGTCAGCACTGAGTTATTCCCTCCTTTTCTAAAGCAGACAAGAAAATTAACAGGGACAAATTGTCATTGTATACACACAATGAGATATAGACTATGCCCGATTTTGACTATGCGATTTCCCTTGAACTCCCCCAGATCCCAGAAGCACTGATTTTTACTTTCTATACTTTCGATTCTAACTATGTACGCTTTTGACTATACTTTGTACTAGATAGTACACTATGTAGTCAAGA
The DNA here is from genome assembly GCF_028390025.1 of Pseudophryne corroboree. Taxonomy (NCBI): domain Eukaryota; kingdom Metazoa; phylum Chordata; class Amphibia; order Anura; family Myobatrachidae; genus Pseudophryne; species Pseudophryne corroboree. The sequence goes on from NC_086444.1 coordinate 510,918,453, forward strand.
TTGAGTAGCATGCACAGTCTATCTAGCCTTGTGATACCGACCCCGCGGGAGTGTGCATCGGGATCGCAAGGTGGCTAACACCTTGCAATTTGCACTAACTTTCCTTGCAATTTTGACTATATAGTCAAAATTGAAACAAAGATCTCACCGTGTGTACACCCTTTAGATGTGGTCGAAGTGTTAAGAATTTACTTGGACAGGACTGCAAGTATTAGGAAGACAGTCTATTCATTCTTTTTGATGCTAGTATCTAAACAGGTGATAGCTAGATGGATTACGTCCACGATTAAGCAGGCATATACTGGGGCTGACAGACCTGTTCCAGTTAACGCTCATTCCACTCGCTCAGTAGATCCTTCATGGGCAGTGTATGTGTAGAAGCTACATGGTCTGTGGTACACATGTTCACTAAATTTTACAGTTTTCATAACTTTGCACATTCCCCTAGGGGCAGCTTTTGGTCATGAAGTGTCCCCCAGATGAAGGAACGAGAAAACAAGGTTTTTTGGTACTTGCCAGTTAAATTTCTTTCTCTGATATGGGGGACAATTCGATACCTACCTTATTTTTCAAATACATGAGAAAGATTTTAATAGTTTTCTTCAACCTATCCTTGATGCTTGTGGAGTTTGCATATTCTTCCTGTGCTTGCGTGGGTTTCCTCCGGGTACTCCGGTTTCACTCCGCACTCTTAAAATATACTGTTTGGTTAATCGTTTACTGGCAAAAATTACCCCTAGTGTGTGTCTGTGTGTACATGGGCAGACTGATTGGGCCAAGTGGCTTTTAGATGCCATCATCACATTCTATGTTTCAAACTGAAGCAGGATTGGAGAGAAGGAGCTACAAAGTTAGCTCATAAATGAGGACTACTCTATTCCTCACTAACCACATGGTCATAAAGTGTCCCCCATATAAAGTTGGAGAAAGATATTTAACTGGTTCTTTATTATGTTTGCAAAACCTTTTTTCTACTGGTTCTTATCCTGACTCAAATCCTCATAAATAGTCAAGATACGGTACAGTTAATTCTGATGGCAGTATGAAAATGGTTGAAAAATCAGTAATTTAATTTCTGATCTTCTGTAAGAGCAGTCCAGAAATACATGCATCACTGGTGCGGCATGACAGGTTGGAGAATTTCTGCTGTATGTCACGCTTTTTGTGTTTGGGTGAGGAAAATAAATTTATGTCTTCGAACAATGGTTTGTAAGTTATACGATAAATATATGCCAAGACTTCCCTTTTTTTTTTTTTTTGTAGATCGGAAATCTGCTCCATCTGTCCACCTTTTAAATTACATTTGATCTTATAAGTTCAGTATTGTGTGAACATTGAGTCTATATTGCACAGCAGCTGCAAAGCTTTTAATCATTCTTGGGATTACCAAAATACTTTTATTCTCTTCCCTCGGCTGACATTATTTAAAGATCGGATGTGTTTCATCATTAAATGTGTCTGATAACAGCTGAAGCTGAAACCAAAGCAATGATTTTTCTTTGAACAATAGAAGGATGATCCCCTTCCTTAAGATACGGCTTAGTAGGTTTTTTTTCCAAAGGCCTTTATTCTCTCCCTGTTTTGCTAGTGTACAAAAAAGATCCATTATTTTGAGACTATTGAACTGTTTCTGAGCCTGTTTAGTAAGGTCTAAAAATTTCTTTGGATACATTTCTGTAAATTAGCTAGTTCGTTGATTCTAATATAGCAGACAATCTTTCAGTATGTTTATTTTTAGCCAGTATAATTTCACAGGATTTGCTGGAGAGGGGTATTTTTAAACCTGTAAAATGCAATTTGCATGAATATATGAACATCTCTCAGTTGTGTGGCCAAAATTAATTTAGGATCTAGAACAAAATATTCTGAATATCGTTTAGGAAACATCTGATGTTCAATGGAAAATCAGCCTTGTTTCTTTCTCACATTGTTTTGTTCGCGTCTTCCAAAGCTCGGTGTTTTTGCGGAGCAACAGAAATTTTGCTTTTCTTTGGTATTGGTTAATTTAATGGAGAAGTGTAAAAACGAGATTTCTTTTTGTGAAGCATGATTATCAAAAAGAGATCAAGTGCTGCAGAAGGCTCCATTTTTACGGTTCTTTTTCTGCGGTACAGAGGATTTTTCTCCAGCTCCAAGTGGTCTGTTGATCTCATCTTATTTAATTAGACTTGTTTTGATCTGTTGCATTTTGGAGGGCATACTTAAAGCAATGCAATAAAAAGCTACACACACACACACACACACACACACACACACACACACACACACACACACACACACACACACACACACACACACACACGTACCGCCTATATCAAAAACACCTCAGATGTCCTTTTATTACGGTTGTTCATCAGAGGCCGATAGCGAGTGGTTTAAAGAGGTGCCACCATTAGGCTCTGCCCCTCACTACAAAATGGCCAAGAACAGCGACTTATGGCGCCGGGCCAAATGGCACAGTTATTATAGAATCACAACATAATGGCTTCTTTTCCTCCCCACGGACACTTTATTTCCAGCATTAGTGTTCATGCTTAAGTTAAACTGCAGACAGGGCTCCAGCTAGGGAGGGAAGAACTTCTGCATGCGCCAAAGACACAGTCACTCAGTGAAGAGCGTAGTCTCATGTCGCGCTCCCTGTTCTTCACTCTTGGGGGCATGCCTAGCACTTATGGACATGCTGGGCAGCTCCAAGCTCTGCCCCCACTGTGAATAGATGCCATGTGCATGCTGATTGGTGAATGACTGGAGTTATCCACCAGAGTGCAGCATTCTCTACCGACTTCCGAGCCTGCAGCCAGACAGTAAATGTCTGTCAGCATGCTGATTGGTGGATGACTGGACCTATCCAGAGTACTCAGAGCGATCAGAGTGCTGACATCAATTCACTGTATGGAAGCATGAGGGTAGGCCACACAGTACTGTAGGAAGGGTAAGTTATGTTTTTTTTTCATTCATTCATTCATTCATTCATTCATTCATTCATTCATTCATTCATTCATTCATTCATTCATTCATTCATTCATTCATTCATTCATTCATTCCGGTGAGTGGGTGGGTAGTGGCGCCAGTGCATTGCTTTGCCTAGGGACTACAATGCTGTTAAGACAGCCCTGGCCGGGGAACAGGTAAGTACATTGATGCCAGTATCACGATTTTTGGGCATCAATAGGCTTAATCTTTAGAGAAAAAAGGTAAAAATACCCTTTTGATGAATGAAGATTGATCCTTCAGAGAGTTCAATCTTCTATGTCAAGCCGTAATTGTTTTTGAGTTTATAGAATTCTGGGCAAACCCAAGTGAGAGTTTTCTCCCATAATAACCTGATATTTGTGCAGCCACATATCACACCTCCCAGTTAATTGCACTTGGCCTTTGTTTGAACTGTTTTCCCTACACCAGCACAGAAGCCAGCAGAACACAGTGCACTTTGAACTACCCTCTGTCCAAGGACTGTTCTTCAGGCTGTGTATAAAGAGGTGGCATGGGAAAATATACCCTGGTATCTTGCTGTTCTTGGTCTTCACGTAGGTACATGCAGGGAGAGCACTGGCACCACGAGTGGAAAGAGGGTTCCATATGTGAACCGACCGCAGAGTGCAAAGGAGTTGTGTCCTATGATGACTTAATGCAGACAGCATGTAGCTCATACCTAGCACTTTACTGATTACTCTGTATATCAGACAGGGTCGGCAACAGAAATCTTGGGCGTCCGGTACAGTGATATCTCTTGAGCCCCCCCAGATTATATATATATATATATATATATATATATAAATAATATGTGTGTGTGATACTAGCTGAAGACCTGCGCTTCGCTACGGAACTTAAAGAATAATGCCAATCATTGTTGGGCCGCTCATTTGCCTTCCTCGAATTGATGCTGTACAAATGCTAGTGCTGAAGACGATAATCCACTTCCCTCTCTGCCCCGTCTCGCCTGTGAACCTGCCCTCTTCAGTGCTGAGCTCCACCCGCTGTATGTTAAATATGTTAGGTTTGCAGGCTGATTCTATGTCGGAGGGCCCTAGTGCCTCTTCCCCTACCTGTGTGTGCCTCTGCCCCTACCCGCGTGTGCTTCTGCCCTTACCCGTAGGTGCCTCTGCTCCAACTCGTATGCCTATGCTGCTACCCGTGTGTGCATCTGCCCCTACCCATGTGTACCTCTGTCCTTATCAGTGGGTGCCTTTGCCCCTACCCGTGTGTCCCTCTGCCCTACCCGTGGGTGCCTCTGCCCCTACCCATGTGTGCCTCTGTGTAAATTGCTCCAGCCATTCTAGAGTTATGTCGAAAACTATGGCTTTTTACATGTTTCCACCTTCCCAACCCTACCACTAGGGGTGCTAGGGGTGTTTTACCCCCACATTATTTTTTTACAGATTGTAAGTCATATGTGTACCACGTCTGGTGTAAATTACTCAAGGCATTCCACGGTTATGCCAAAAACTATGGATTTTTACATGTCACCCTCTTCCCACCCCCACCACTAGGGGTGCTAGGGGTGTCTTGCCCCCACAGTATTTTTTCCAGATTGTAAGTCATATGTGTACTAAGTTTGGTGTAAATTGCTCCAGACATTCCAGCGTTATGCTGGAACATATATGCAGGTTGAGTATCCCATATCCAAATATTCCGAAATACAGAATTTTTTAAGTGAGACTAAAGGCCCATACACATTAGACGATGTCGCTCTGTGAGCGACATCGTCTTAACGTTTCCCCCTCCCGGGCCGGCCGGTCGGCGGCCGCCTGTACGCACTGAGCGATATGACCGCTCATATCGCTCAGTGACGTCACGCCCCCGCCAGCCCTGCATGAAGGTCGTGGACGACAGTCCACATCCTTAATGCATGCCCTACCGACAACGACGATCGTTGCCGACCCGCGGGGCCGCGCATCGGTCGTCGCTGGCGGCATACACACTTAACGATAAAATGAGCGACGTCGCTCAAGGAGGGGGAAAATGAGCGACGTCGCTCATTATATCGTTAAGTGTGTATGGACCTTTAGATAGTGAAACATTTGTTTTCTGATGGCTCAATGTATACAAACTTTGTTTAATACACAAAGTTATTAAACATATTGTATTATATGATCTTCAGGCTGTGTGTAAGGTGTATATGAAACATAAATGAATTGTGTGAATGTACACACACTTTGTTTAATGCACAAAGTTATTAAAAAATATTGCCTAAAATGACCTTCAGGCTGTGTGTATAAGGTTTATATGAAACATAAATGTATTCTATGCTTAGACTTGGGCCCAATTATTCCAAAATACGAAAAAATCCAATATCCAAAATACTTCTGGTCCCAAGCATTTTGGATATGGGATACTCAACCTGTACCTACATACACGCACACGCACAGATCCATTTTTATATATATATAGATTAAAGTCCAACAGCATTTGATGCGCTATATAAGAAACTGTTAATAAATATATATACTGTATGTATAGTTTATTTATTTATACACACATATAAATATGTATATCCTTCCTCACCCCCACACACCACAACCTGTATCTCCCTCTTTCCTCCCACACACCCCACAGTCTGTCTTTCCCCAATGACTACATGTTGCATTCCCAGCACCTCCATCCTATCCTCAAGCCCTGTATCCCCTCACCAATCCACCCTTGCCACTGGGAGAGACTCAGCTGTGCTGCACTTCCCAGTAACCAGACACAAACACTGCACAGCAGGTACCATGCGGCCCTCACACACCACCAAGAGAGGCCGACACAGGGCATGGGAATTCTGGCCAGCGGAGCTGCTGCCATGTCTCGTAACTGCCTGCAACAGAGCTGAAACCGGAAGAGCGGGCACACACTCACGCCGCACGGTCACTGTGTGTGAAAGACTCATGTCACTCTGAGGCTGCACTCACACTACTACAGCTCGCTGCCCTATTTGGACAAGACAGCTCACATCCCTGCCTGTCACTAAGAAGTGTATCCTTGAGGCTCCTCTGATCCTTGGGGCCCAGTACCTTTGACCCCCCCTGTCGCCGGGCCCTGAGATCAAATATACTCTCCGATCCTCAGAGCAATTATCAGTGTGTACCATGTTTTTTTAGTACAGTGTAAGTTTTTTTTTCAAGAGGATCACCCCGATCCCCTTGGGGAAAAAAGCACACATGGGCAGTAGCAGGGCTTTTGACTTCTAATTGGTCCACATGGGGGGCTTTTCAGAACCAAATGCAGCCATGCGTTTGTACGCAACAGCTGCATTTGGAGGGTCCATGGTCACTCATCTTCCGGGATGCATCTGCCTCATGACCGTACAAATTATATGCTTGAATAAAATAATGACAAAGCAGGTACAAGTGCCTTGTAAATTCATTAAGGAATGAGGGGACCGTAAAAGATCCAAGTGTTAGGTTGCCTGTGTCAGCGAAAGATCAGAAACTTCTTCTGAAAAGGGAAAGTCATTGTTTTATTTCTACTTACGTGATGTTTCCTGTATTTGAGCCCACGGAAGGGCACTAAACAGATACGTTTAAAGCCTAAAAAGATTACTTGTTTCAAACAGATTTGTGCCCTTGCCTAGGAAAATATATTTCACCACTACTAGATGTATCTTATTAAATCGGTTCAACTTATTCTTAGGTTAAAATAACCGTTAAATGATCCTCCGACATAAAAGATTTTTCTAAGCTGCCTCCCTTTACATTTTTGTCCAGGCTGCAAGAGGAAAGGACGGCTGCTTGGAACAGCATTTATGTTCTGTCACAGTATAAAATGTTTTTCACTCTTCATTTATGATTCTGGCACTAGGGATTCATTGCATTGCTATCAGTGTTCTACATTGCTGATGATAGACTGATAGATGTTATGCTGTAATGAATGTGTTGTCCGTGTTCACATTTTATTTATTATTTATTTATTAACAGTTTCTTATATAGCGCAGCATATTCCGTTGCGCTTTACAATTAGAACAACAGTAATAGAACAAAACTGGGTAAAAACAGACAGACATAGAGGTAGGAAGGCCCTGCTCGCAAGCTTACAATCTATTTAATCAGTAGTGGTGCAGGTTGTCTTATGAAGACTGATTGCTGATCCAGTGTCAGCCTACTGAGAAATCAATTCAGCTGTTGAGGATCACCTAAAGGCATGATGTGCCTCTTCTCATTATCAGATCGTCAATGTTTTATGTAAAATGAGAGATTGGTTGGTACTTTGAATGCAATTGGTCTGCATCCATGCTGCACAATGATTGGCAAGTCTGCATTTGTATAAATCAACCCCAGCACCTATACCCAAAAACATTCAATGGCTTTTATGACAGTCTCATTTTTATATCTAAATTATTTTAACAAGCTGTGACCGGACGCCGTTCGTTCGCGTTCCCAGTACACAGAATGGAAGGTTTAGGTCACACAGGACCTGGCCACATAGGGGATTCCCGCTTACCGTCAGTAACCGCCTGTTACTGACTCCACCCACTGCGCTGTGGGCAGGTTTATGCTGCCACCACCAAACTCCTAACCTGCCGTGGCGTTTGGAACCACGGTTCTGCTCTGCATGTGCCGACACACTGTCTTACCACACCTGTGTGGTATTGACGAATCCCCACTAGTCCTCTACCGGTAGCTGGCGGAAGGCGGAACCTGGAGACGCTGATTCACCCTAGACAGCCGGTGAACGGGGCTATGTTTCGCATAGCCCTGTAGGTCACAAGATGACGCAATCTTCTTGAGGCAGATGATGTTTTAATGCCAACAAAAAGTTCTGAAAAGAACTTAGCAGTACAGCAAGATGTTACAGCAGAAAGTAGTTGGTACAAATACAATTTTCATGGGGCAACTGCCCTCCTTTTATCCTACTCCAATACACATTACCACAGGGGGTAAGCCCGCCCTGTGGTGTACAACCAATCAATGTGTACCTATGGGCTGTGCATGCCTTGGTCACATGCACAGCTAACATTGTTCTCTATGGACGGTGGGGAGTGGTCACTCTCCTTTGTCTGTCCCATCCTGGAGGATCAGGATACGCCCCGGTGCCGTTCAGTCTAGGCTGGGGGAAGTTTTCCCGCCTAAACTGACTTCCAGAAACCTGCCCGGGACCTAGCCCACTGCCTGCAGCCTGGATTTGGGCTCCAGAGCTGGGCAGCCTAGATCCCCGGTCAAGGTTTCCTGGCCACCACGGGTGATCTCCATGGAGCTCCAGAAAACCACTCAGCTTGTTTCAAAGCTGAGCTTCTCCTCTCTCTCCCAATGCCCCTTTCAAGTGTGAGGCTGGAAGGGAAAGTATTCCGTTTTTGGGGAAAAGGTCTGGGAGAATCCATCAGCCTGCACAGCCATGGATTCCCCCCTCCTGGGACACACAACCAAGTAAGTGCAATTTACCTTTAAATACATTTAAAATACACTGTACATTCCCCTCTAAATATACACTGAGCCTGTGCCCTGCACAGGCTCCACATACCCAGGCACTGCAGTGCCTCACATACCAGTCTAATATCTCTTACATTTAAATAAATTGTGTTGTTGTTTTTAAATACTGTGCCCAGCGCTCAGCGCTGGGCTCCCCAAGCCCTGCAGCCTGGCTGCTAGGGCTCTCTCTCAGCGCTGGAGGTATGGTGCTGGCTTCCCACATCCTCCAGCCTGCCTGCCTGCCACTGGGGTCCAGGGAGCTGGCTCTCCCTGTCCCCCCAGAGCGGCACTCACTTTGTGGCCTCGCCGCACGGTGCGGCGCACCCCCCTGATCTAAAGCCCGGCGGCCCGTGGCTCTATGTCCGTTGCAGCGCTGAGGTGCTGGGAGCTTAGCTCCCGGACCCCAGCGCTCACCAGCCTGATTGTTCCCACGCCGCTAGGTCCCCCACGAGCGTCGCACTCTGGTGCCCTCGCCGCGCAGGGGGCCGGCTAGCCCGGTCCCCTGTATGCGGCGCTGATATCTGTGGCCACGTCGCAGCGTCCGGCGGGGAGCCGGGCTGCGGCGCACCCCCCATGCCGCCCAGCAGCACAGGACATTCATCCCGGCTGCCGGGGCTGGCCACCTCGGATGGGCTGAGGCGCCGGGAGCAGAGCTCCCGGCCCCCAGCGGCGGCACCAACAGAGCGCACTGCAGTGGGAGCGGTTCTCCCGCCTGCAGCGGCTACCCCTCCGTAGCGCTGAGGTGCCGGGAGCGTAGCTCCCGGACCTCAGCGCATAAACAGCGGCTCTCCTCTCCCCCGGCGCGCACACACAGATCAGCGCGCCGGGGAGCTCCCTCACTGCCGCGGTCGCCCGAGAGGTCCGGGACCGCGGCACACAATTTAAAAATAAATTTTTAAAACATTTCTAAACACACGGCGCCTAGCGCCCACACTATTTTAAATATGGCGCCAAGCGCCCATTGTCCTCATAATGGCGCCGGGCACTAGGGGTTAACCCCTTCAGTGCCGCGGTGGCCATTGTCCACGTGGGCTGGGGGTCTCTCCGGCCACACAAGCCAATCCTTTTTTAAGTTACATTTTTAGTAACTCTTTTTAATAAACATTTTGTGGTATAGTTATTATATACGAGGATGGTTTAATAAGTAAGGTAACAAGAGCTCTCACGTGTGTAATGTTCTCTATTTCATTCTAATTTCCCAGCAGGCCAGAGCAGGTAGACCACTGCTTCCCTTCATGACCATTAAACTGCACCTCATATCAGTCATACTGTCCCAACATCAGTTGTATGGCGCTGCTGGCGGAGACATAGTCACGCATTGAGGTGCACAGTATGATTAGATTTCTGCATCTACAAGGGCACATCAGCAGCTGAAATTCATCACTGACTTGTTGAGGTGTATGCTGATAGCGTCATGTCACAGAAATGTGTTTGGTACTTTGCCTTTGATAACGGCAGGATAGATATCCAAGATGAGCAGCTATCTGGCAGGCCAATCACGTCCTCCACAGATGACCATTTTTGCCGCATTGAAGGTCTGATACAAGAGGACAGATGCATTTCAGATATTGCTGACGAACTGAACATCTTGGTGGGTTCTGTGCACAACATTGTGCATCTGGTACTTAACACTGATTTCTTCTATGTCAAGGTAGCTGCCTTGGTGTACTGTTGGAACAAATGCTTAGACAAGTAGGGAGACTATGTGAAAAAATAATATGTACCAAGGCCATTCTATTGATTATACATTTATGTGCAAGTTGAATACATTTATGCACTGAGAAATCTTGTTACCTTATTTATTGAACCACGCTCATATGTGTATTTATGAACATAAAGCTTTTATTTAATCTATGAATTCCCTACGTAACCAGTGCAGCTGGAAAATGTATTGTACGTTATTATTATTATTATTATTATGTGAAAGCTTATACCCAGCAATAACAAACTCCTAAAGTTTCCCTTTTAGCCAGAACCCCCATGTAAGTAATAATAGGTCATATCCTTAGAACTTATTATGGATACAATTAGACTTGCACACAGTCAACCACTAGTCCTTATATGCTATTGCTTTTGTGGCATGCAAAGGCACTTTGTAAATTTTTTTTTTTAAATACTCATTCTGAATCTTCAGATTCTACTTATTTCTCTGGCATTTTCTAGAAGATAATAGCTAGAATCTCATTAGTTGTTATGCACAACGTCTCTACTTCTATAAACCTGCACTTTAGTAAATACGTATTCCCTTTGAGATCCAAGTGTCCCAACATCACTGCACTAGTAAGTGGCTCCTCTCTACTATTTGTCAATAATAAAAATCCTGGAAACTCTCCTTAACACAGCAACTCATCCCTATGTGCAAGTGTTATAAACAAAATGCTGCTGTAGTATTTGCTTGGCCTGTGCTGATCTTTAAACCTTACTGCCTCCCAGCTATTCTGGATCTTCAAATGGCATAGAAGAACCTATCATGAATACCAAAGCAGGAGACAATCTACTTTCATTATCTGTATATGCAAATCAGATGTTTTATTTTATAAATATAGGTTAAAATTTTTTTTTACATTTCGCACTATTTTTTTTTATATCTTGTGATTAAGACCAGGTACTCTCGTGCAGAAAAGTAAATATAATCCTGCAGACAGCATTGGCACTCCAGGTACTTTGTGAAATAAATGATTCCAAACTTAATATTTGCGTTCCAATGTTTCAGAATATAGGGGGTCATTCCGAGTTGTTCGCTCGGTAAATTTCTTCGCATCGCAGCGATTTTCCGCTTAGTGCGCATGCGCAATGTTCGCACTGCGACTGCGCCAAGTAAATTTGCTATGCAGTTAGGAATTTTACTCACGGTTTTTTCTTCGTTCTGGTGATCGTACTGTGATTGACAGGAAGTGGGTGTTTCTGGGCGGAAACTGGCCGTTTTATGGGTGTGTGTGAAAAAACGCTACCGTTTCTGGGAAAAGCGCGGGAGTGGCTGGAGAAACGGAGGAGTATCTGGGCGAACGATGGGTGTGTTTATGACGTCAAACCAGGAACGACAAGCACTGAACTGATCGCAGATGCCGAGTAAGTTTCGAGTAACTCAGAAACTGCACAGAGATGTCTTATCGCAACATTGCAAATCTTTCGTTCGCAATTTTAAGAAGCTAAGATTCACTCCCAGTAGGCGGCTGCTTAGCGTGTGCAAAGCAGCTAAAAGCAGCTTGCGAGCGAACAACTCAGAATGACCCCCATAATTCTTTATTCAGGGAGCATTATATCATACAAAACAGTTATTTTTGAAGAAACATGCAGAAAAAAAGTCAACATTAGGCAGGTGGTATTAATGTTATGGCTGATTTTGGTGTCATCCGGCAGTGATGATTGCAGTGATGGATGACGCACTCGTCATCCACTCTGTGCCAGGAGAGGCTGGGAGCTTCCCAACAGCTCCCAACTGCTGCAAATGCCCCAGCGTGATGAGAATGGGGGTGCAACAAATGGTAGCTCCCTCAAAACTTCATACATCAGAGGAAGTGGATTTGCAGACTTGGGACCACACCCCCTTTCGCACGTGCTGTTTGCAGTAGTTGACCCCTCGCAGTGACGCCACTTTTCCCTGTGATCTATGATGAGACAATAGAACATTGTAATGTTATATTGAGTGAATCTTGTAAATGTGACTCTTAGAAATTAGCCAATTTCATGTTTCTGTCGTACGTTTAAATACTTAATCTATTTTGCTTTCATACATAGAACTGAGACCTGATGAACAATGATTTACAGAAGATCACTGGTTTCCTATAAAGTAGTAGTGTAATGTAGTGAAGAATGGCGTTTTCTCATGTTACTTTCATATTTATTTTATTTAGTGTTACAGTTTATCTTGTACAGTATGTCATTTTCTGTGTAATTGACCATAGTGATTTACTTCCTGCTTTTAACATATTTGTATCAAAGTGTGGCAAGTAGAATCTGTGACACTATCTGGCCACAACGTCTATACAGTACAGTCAACTCATCATGTAGGCAACAGACAGAGGGCGTACTCTACCTGGCCTCGCATTCTAAAATTGCCTCCTCTGATTCCCCCTCCAGGTCGGCCTCCTAGCTTGATATTGAATCCAACCATATACAGGACATTCCCCAGATTTGTCCTCCTTGTGGGGCCTTCATAAGCGACACCGTCCTCTCTCCTCAACCCTCCATCCTACCCTCAAATATTTCCTACACATATGGACTCTATACTCAGTTAAATACTGTCACCTCTTCTATTTTCCCCGTAACTCCAATTTGGAATAACCCTTATTTCCCGCTGGGTTTACATACTGCCAGCATGAAATCATGGACAGCAGGGTCCCTTAAATTCCCTACAAATTTCAGTTCACATGGGGCTTGGCTTTTTTTTTTTTGGCTTTACAGCTGAAATCTCCCCCAATCTCTCAACTCCTTTGAATGCTTTCAAGTATGACATTTCCTCAACTCTTTAACACAGGTTCCGCTTTCCAGTGACCTTTACCCCCTTAAAACGTCTTTGTAAAACGCCCCTTGTCCAAAGTAATGATTTCCCAGGTTTTTGGCATCCTCATTGATGCTGCTCTCCCTGTTTGCAACCCCCATGACTCCTCCTGGGAGGAAGATCTTGCCCACCACACACACACACACACACACACACACACACACACACACACACACACACACACACACACACACACACACACACACACACCTGAAGAGAAGGCATTGGACGACATGGGCCCTCGTTCCGAGTTGTTTGCTCGCTAGCTGCTTTTAACAGCAATTCACACGCTAGGCCGCCGCCTCCTGGGAGTGTATCTTAGCTTAGCAGAATTGCTAACGAAAGATTAGCAGTTCTGCTATTAAATATTTCCCTGCAGTTTCTGAGTAGCTCCAGACCTACTCCTAGATTGCGATCACTGCAGACTGTTTGGTTCCTGGTTTGACGTCACAAACACGCCCTGCGTTCGGCAAGCCACTTCCCCGTTTCCCCAGCCACTCCTGCGTTTTTGAGTACACTCCCGGAAAACGCTCAGTTTCTGCCCAGAAACACCCACTTCCTGTCAATCACTCACCGATCAGCAGAGCGACTGAGAAGCGTCGCTCGGCCCAGTGTAAAATTGCATCGTTTTGTGTAAAAGTACTTAGCGTGTGCGCCCTGCGGCCCATACGCATGCGCAGAACTGGTGGTTTTTAGCCTGATCGCAATTCTGCTAAAAACGGCATCGAGCGAACAACTCGGAATGACCCCCATGATACAGACGATTGCTAAATCTTCAATTTGTACTCGCCTTAATGACATTTCTTATAAATTAAATTACCACTGATTTTCTCTCCCTGTCTGGTTCTCCCAAAAGCTTTCCTCTACCTTACCCCTCTGTTGGAGGAACTGTGGCCTCCGGAGTATCCTTGCTCATATTTGGTGGACCTACCCTGTTCTTGAACCTTTTTGGACTTCGGTGCATACACTTCTGACCTATCTACTTAAATCCTCTGTACCAAAAGATCTGTGGGTCTTTCTCATAAGCTACCCCCCTCCTGCTCTTCGTAAAGCGTCCATTAAACTGCTGTGCATGACATACCCTTTCTGTTTGGTATTTTCTCCCCAACATTTAATATTCCCTTCTTGGCAGGGTTGTAAAAGTTTTTTTTTTTTTCAATAACAAAACAAAAAAAGAAGCTTTAAACTGTGTTTTTTTTTGGCTTTTAAACCAGTTTTGATATTTTGCATGAAATTTGAATCATTTATTAGAAAACTTGAACCAAGTACTTCCTGCAGAGTCCAATGATTGCTTCAATTGCAGTGATGTTGCCTGTTTACCTCTCTCCAGGAAATGCCAAACGTGTATGTTCTGTTACTTTTTCTATGACAATTTAGCCACTAGAGACGCTGTGTTATTGGTTTCTATAGTTGCTTTATAATTTTGTCTTGACAGTGCCCTGACCATCCACAGGACCCCTGAGGTCTTGGTCCAACTTCTTTGTCATTCCATATTTGAACTGCTGCAATCCAGCTCATTTTTACGGATGGTCTATTAGCTGTTGGTGACCATTTCTTAAACTTCCTTTTGAAGCGAGTGGGTTGACAGCATGTGTGAAATTAAAGGGCACAGGAAGCTGTCATTAGCAACTAGCAGTCAGTTGCCAATATCTAATTAGAAAATAATAGTGTAGGATTATTGGCAATTATGCACTGGACTGCACCGCGTGCACTTTGTTGACCGAGGCTAATAGGCAGGAGCTTTGTAGCTCCCAGGGTTTGATCTTCGCGCTACTACACAAATTAATATAAAGAGAATCTCCGCTGTGGAGACTACTGGAGAAAGGTACTTCTAGTAGCCATAAAAACTGGGCTAGGCATATTTTAAGTTTAGAATGGTTAGAAATAAAGGGGCCTGTTTACTAAGCCTTGGATGGAGATAAAGTACCAGCCAATCAGCTCCTAACTGCCATGTCACAGGCTGGGTTTGAAAAATGAAAAAAGAAGAAAACCAGCGCTGTTGTTTGTCCTATAACCTTATTCAAAAACGTATAAAAAAATAATAAAATATAGCATAAATTTATATTATTAATAGTGATTAGACAGATAGGTTAAAAGATTCACAGATTTTATTAAAACTATAAAATAGATATGAAAGTGCTCCAATACACCGTCTCACTATTGTTGTCACCACTAATGGTAATATTGCATAAAAATAGGACTAACGTTATTTCCCAAAGTCTCGCAATCAGTTAGTTTAAACAGGATGTTTCCCAGTTAGGATAGTCTCTCTTTGCAGTCCCTTGGCAGAAATCCTGTGGTGCCGTGCAACAGGGTTTCCGCATCTAGATCCAGTGGGTATCCATAAACTGAAAAGGAGTATGATGGGGTAGATCCTCAATTTATCGGTAAGTCCATATAGGTCCAATGAGTGGCGACTGGAGACGGTGATAGGCAAGCTTGACGCGTTTCTCTGGGCAGAGCAACACCCAGTTTCCTCAGAAGCATGAGCAGTATAAAACTAGTGTCTCCGGAACACACTTATATACCCCTCTAATGGGGCAAATTGATGACACATGTTTAAATATAATTTCTCTGACGTCCTAGTGGATGCTGGGGACTCCGTAAGGACCATGGGGAATAGCGGCTCCGCAGGAGACTGGGCACAAAAGTAAAGCTTTAGAACTACCTGGTGTGCACTGGCTCCTCCCCCTATGACCCTCCTCCAAGCCTCAGTTAGATTTTTGTGCCCGAACGAGAAGGGTGCACACTAGGTGGCTCTCCTGAGCTGCTTAGTGAAAAGTTTAGTTTTAGGTTTTTTATGTTCAGTGAGACCTGCTGGCAACAGGCTCACTGCATCGAGGGACTAAGGGGAGAAGAAGCGAACTCACCTGCGTGCAGAGTGGATTGGGCTTCTTAGGCTACTGGACATTAGCTCCAGAGGGACCGATCACAGGCCCAGCCATGGATAGGTCCCAGAGCCGCGCCGCCGGCCCCCTTACAGAGCCAGAAGACAGAAGAGGTCCGGAAAATCGGCGGCAGAAGACGTCCTGTCTTCAACAAGGTAGCGCACAGCACTGCAGCTGTGCGCCATTGCTCTCAGCACACTTCACACTCCGGTCACTGAGGGTGCAGGGCGCTGGGGGGGGGGGCGCCCTGAGACGCAATAAAAACACCTTGGATGGCAAAAAATGCATCACATATAGCTCCTGGGCTATATGGATGAATTTAACCCCTGCCAGAATACACAGAAAAACGGGAGATAAGGCCGCCGAGAAGGGGGCGGAGCCTATCTCCTCAGCACACTGGCTCCATTTTCCCTCACAGCTCCGTTGGAGGGAAGCTCCCTGGCTCTCCCCTGCAGTCACTACACTACAGAAAGGGTTAAAAAAGAGAGGGGGGCACTAATTACGCGCAGTATTAAAAATACAGCAGCTATAAGGGGAAAAACACTTATATAAGGTTATCCCTGTATATATATATAGCGCTCTGGTGTGTGCTGGCAAACTCTCCCTCTGTCTCCCCAAAGGGCTAGTGGGGTCCTGTCCTCTATCAGAGCATTCCCTGTGTGTGTGCTGTGTGTCGGTACGTTTGTGTCGACATGTATGAGGAGAAAAATGATGTGGAGACGGAGCAGATTGCCTGTAATAGTGATGTCACCCCCTAGGGGGTCGACACCTGAGTGGATGAACTGTTGGAAGGAATTACGTGACAGTGTGTTAGGGTCTCCTGCCCTGTGCTGCCACGTCGTCATGGCAACCGGGAGACGAGTGCTAGTGGAGTAACCTGAGCGCAGCTGATACTCCGGTTCGGGTCTTTTGCTGTGCAGTGGTTATAGGCTCTGTGCACGGCAGGGGATCCGGTGCTGGTTTTTGTGCTCACAGTCTGTGAGGTCTGAGTGGGGCGTGGACAGCACCTGCTTTATAAGGCCTCTTTTCAGGGTAAGCAGATGCTGCTGAATCTTTGTTGGTTAGTCAGTTCATGAAAGTTAGCCAGTACTGTGTAGCTTTGTATTTGTTTGTTGCTTACTGCAAATAGGCCTGGGGATTTGGTATTACACTCTGCCAATCCAGACCTAGCAGTAAGACTGGAGTCAGTCGTTTAGCTTGCTGGGGTTCTGTTACTACTCTGTGAACTTAGCAAGTTTGCGGCTGTATTCTAAGACTTGCCTGTCTAATCCTGTCTCACTGTGCTAGGTGTCAGGGGTCAGTTTAGTGGCAGTAAGCTAAAACCTGTGCACTGCAAGTGAGAATCAGGATTGTGGAGACTCTCCTTGTGTCTATCATTCCATCTCTGACCAAGGAGTTTACTGCCACACCCGTTGGTAACCCTTTAGGGTTTTGCTGTTGCCCTTAGCAACAGCATTTCGGGTTCTCTACGTATTTAAACACAACATCTTGCTTTTTCCATCTGAGCAGTTCTAATACAAGGGAGATACCCAGTTCCTTAGTCTCTGGGCTTCTCTGTTCACTTTGTGTGTATTTTGTTACCCTATCACCTTCTGTGTACGTTATGTCATATTCCCCAGTTTGTCTGTGAGTCCATTTGTTTTGCATAACAGTTCAAACACCAGTACATTCCTGCAGACACTGGAGTGCATAACAGTTCTGACACCAGTACTTTCCTGCAGGCACTGGTGTGCATAACATATTCAGCAGCCTAATACTCCTGTTGAAATTTTGTGGGAATATGGAGCATACCCCTCAAAATACGTTGCAACAGGTGGTCGATCAGGTGCAGGTCCTGACTCGACAATTTAATGATTTGTCCATTAAAATGCACACCTCCCAGGCTGCTGGCGGAGCTCCCGCAGCAGCAGCACCTGCAGGGGTTAAGGAGCCGAAAGTAAATCTCCCGGATCGTTTTTCTGGAGATCGCTCGCAGTTCTTTTGTTTCAAGGAGAGCTGCAAGCTATACTTCCGGCTTAGGCCTCAGTCTTCTGGGTCGGAGATTCAGCGGGTGGGCATAGTGATTTCCTTGCTACAAGGAGACCCACAGGTCTGGGCATATGGGTTGCAGCCTGACTGTCCGTCGCTTAAAAGTGTTGATGCTTTTTTTACGGCACTGGGCATGTTGTATGATGACCCTGACAAGACGGCCTCAGCCGAGGCTCAGATTTCGATCCTTAAGCAAGGGCGAAGGCCAGTTGAGGTTTACTGTACGGAGTTTCGGAGGTTGGCCCATGATACCCAGTGGAATGACCCAGCCCTGAGACACCAGTACCGAAGAGGTCTTTCTAACCAGATAAAGGACCAACTGGTACAATATCCCTTGCCTGATAGCTTGGATCAGCTCATGCAGTTATCCATCCGGGTGGATAGACGGCTGAGAGAGCGTAGGCTTGAAAGGGAGACTGAGATTTCCTTCCTTCCCAAGGGAACCTCAGACTCTGAGGAATTTTCTGAGGAGCCTATGCAGATTGGGGCTACCCGCCTCTCCTCGCGTGAGAAGACGCGGAGGAGACAGCAGGGGTTGTGTTTGTACTGTGGGAATAAAGGTCATGTGGTAGTATCATGCCCAGAAAAGCCGGAAAACTTCAGGGCCTGAGGGTGATGGGAAATATCCTTTCAGGCCAGAAGTCAGAATTTCCCAAGAAGACTTTTATCATTCCGGTGACCTTGAAGATCCTCGGTCAAACTGTCAAGACTGAGGCCTTTGTGGACAGTGGGGCCGACGGGGTTTTTATGGACCGCCAATTCGCCCTGAAACACTCTGTTCCCTTAGTACCCTTGGCATCGGAAATTGAGATTTGTGGGTTAAACGGGGAACCATTATCCCAAGGTAAAATTACCTCTTGCACTAGCCAGATTTCTTTGTTTATTGGAGCCACACACTCTGAAAAATTGTCCTTTTATGTGACTGTCTGTACTTTTGCCCCATTGGTGTTGGGGTTACCCTGGTTAAAGGCCCACAATCCTCAATTTGACTGGGTCTCTGGGGAGATTCTTAGTTGGGGTACTGATTGTTTCAGGAGTTGCTTGAGCCTTCCAGTCAGGCTCTCGCAGCTAAGTTTGCCAGGATTGCCAGGGTGTTATGCAGATTTTGCGGACGTGTTCTCCAAAAAAGTTGCAGAGGTACTACCTCCCCATCGCCCCTATGACTGTGCCATTGATTTGTTGCCAAATGCTAAGCTTCCCAAGAGCAGGTTGTACTCCCTGTCACATCCTGAGACTCAGGCTATGGCAGAGTACATTCAGGAGAACTTGGCTAAGGGATTTATCAGACCTTCACAGTCTCCAGTTGGGTCGGGGTTCTTCTTCGTGGGTAAAAAGGACGGTTCGTTGCGACCCTGCATCGACTTCAGGGAATTGAACCGTATCACGATTAAAAACTCATACCCACTGCCTCTCATTTCGGTCTTGTTTGACCAGCTTCGTACTGCCACCATTTTTTCTAAGATTGACCTACGCGGTGCGTACAATCTAATCCGAATAAGAGAGGGGGATGAATGGAAGACTGCCTTTAATACCCACTCAGGGCATTATGAATATTTGGTGATGCCTTTTGGGCTCTGTAATGCCCCGGCAGTCTTCCAGGATTTCATGAATGATGTGCTCAGGGAATATTTGGATAGATTCTTAGTTGTATACTTAGATGACATCCTAATCTTCTCCCATTCCCTGGAGGAACATCGGAAGCATGTACGCTTAGTCCTCCAGAAACTCAGAGACCACCGGCTTGGGGCGAAGCTGGAGAAGTGCGAATTTGAAGTTCAGCAAATCGCATTTCTAGGATATATTATCTCCCCAGAAGGTTTCCAAATGGAGGGTTCCAAGGTACAGGCAGTCCTGGATTGGGTGCAGCCCACTAGTTTGAAGGCGCTTCAGCGTTTCCTGGGCTTTGCGAATTTTTATAGACTATTTATCGCTGGATTTTCGTCTATAGTGGCGCCCTTGGTGGCACTCACTAAGAAAGGGGCGGATGTTGCTCACTGGTCTTGTGAGGCTAAAGCGGCTTTTGCCCGTCTCAAAAGGGCATTTGTTTCGGCCAAGGTGCTGCGACACCCAGATCCAGAGCGTCCTTTTGTGGTGGAGGTGGATGCCTCTGAGATGGGTATTGGGGCAGTGCTTTCTCAGATGGGAGTGTCTGATAATCGCCTTCATCCCTGTGCTTACTTTTCCCGTAAATTTTCGCCTGCCGAGATGAATTATGACGTGGGTAACCGGGAATTGTTGGCTATTAAGGATGCACTCGAGGAGTGGAGACACTGGCTTGAGGGGGCTAAGTTTGTGGTCTCAATTCTCACTGACCATAAGAATCTGGCATATTTAGAGTCAGCGAAGCGTCTCAATGCCAGGCAGGCACGATGGGCTTTGTTTTTTGCTCGCTTTAATTTTTTGATAACACATCGCCCTGGGTCAAAAAACATCAAGGCTGATGCGCTCTCGCGGAGTTTTGCTCCAATCCAGGAGACCACCGAGGAGCCGTTGCCCATTGTTTCCCCATCATGTATTAAAGTGGGCATTACCCAGGATCTCTTATCATTAGTCCTTAGAGCACAGGAGCAGGCTCCTCCAGACCTTCCGGTAGGTCTTTTGTTTGTGCCTCCTAGGTTAAGACAGCGAGTGTTCCTGGAATTCCATGCCAAGAAGTCGGCAGGTCACCCGGGTATTGCCAGAACTCGGGAGTTGCTATCTAGGGCGGTGTGGTGGCCCTCGGTGGCTAAGGATGTGGATCAGTGGGTTCGGGCATGTGACATCTGTGCCCGAAATAAGACTCCTAGAGGGGTTCCTGTTGGCCCATTACATCCACTCTCTATCCCATCTAAGCCATGGACCCACATTTCAATGGATTTTGTGGTGGACTTGCCCAAATCCTCGGGGATGACAGCCATCTGGGTTGTCGTTGACAGGTTTTCGAAGATGGCGCACTTCGTTCCACTGGTTGGGCTGCCATCAGCCAGACGCCTGTCTGAATTATTTATGCTGCATGTTGTGCGTCTCCACGGGTTGCCACTTGATGTGGTCTCTGACCACGGATCCCAGTTTGTGGCCAAATTCTGGAGGGCATTTTGTTCCGATCTCCAGATTTCTGTCAGCTTGTCGTCAGGCTACCATCCACAGTCTAATGGGCAGACTGAAAGGGTGAACCAGTCCTTGGAGCAGTTCCTCAGGTGTTATGTCTTCAAGTGTCAGACTGACTGGGTTGCTCATCTGTCCATGGCGGAGTTTGCCTATAACAACGCGGCTCACTCTGCTACAGGGATCTCTCCCTTCCTTTGTGTGTATGGGCATCATCCTAAGGCCAATTCTTTTGACCCCCTGGACTCCACGCCTGGTGGTTCCTCTGTGGTTTCGGTCCTTAGAGGTATTTGGCGGAAAGTGAAGAAAGCCCTTGTGTCTGTGTCATTAGTGACCAAAAGGGTTTTTGATAAGCGGAAAAGACCCTGCAGCTTCAAATTAGGAGACTTCGTCTGGTTGTCTACCAAGAATTTGAAGTTGAGACTGCCATCTCATAAGTTAGGCCCCCGGTTCATCGGCCCTTATAAGATCACCAGAGTTATCAATCCGGTGGCATTTCAGTTAGATCTGCCCCGTTCTTTGGGTATCAATAAAACATTTCATTGTTCCCTTTTAAAACGGGCGATTAGTAATCCTTCTTCCAGTGGAAGACCTTCTCCTCTTCTGATACGTGGCCAGAGGGAGTTTGTTGTTGAAAGGATTCTTGACTCCAAGGTGGTTCGGGGTCGGCTGTCATTTTTGGTGCACTGGAAGGGGTATGGCCCGGAGGAGCGGTCGTGGGTGCGCAGTTGTGATCTTCATGCTCCCAGACTGATACGCTCTTTCTTCTCGCAGTTCCCCGATAAACCCGGTGGTAGGGGTTCTTTGACCCCTCGTCAGAGGGGGGGTACTGTTAGGGTCTCCTGCCCTGTGCTGCCACGTCGTCATGGCAACCAGGAGACAAGTGCTAGTGGAGTAACCTGAGCGCAGCTGATACTCCGGTTCGGGTCTTTTGCTGTGCAGTGGTTATAGGCTCTGTGCACGGCAGGGGATCCGGTGCTGGTTTTTGTGCTCACAGTCTGTGAGGTCTGAGTGGGGCGTGGACAGCACCTGCTTTATAAGGCCTCTTTTCAGGGTAAGCAGATGCTGCTGAATCTTTGTTGGTTAGTCAG
Organism: Pseudophryne corroboree; assembly: GCF_028390025.1. Lineage (NCBI taxonomy): Eukaryota > Metazoa > Chordata > Amphibia > Anura > Myobatrachidae > Pseudophryne > Pseudophryne corroboree. Next base: position 510,940,429 of record NC_086444.1, read on the forward strand.
TTCATGAAAGTTAGCCAGTACTGTGTAGCTTTGTATTTGTTTGTTGCTTACTGCAAATAGGCCTGGGGATTTGGTATTACACTCTGCCAATCCAGACCTAGCAGTAAGACTGGAGTCAGTCGTTTAGCTTGCTGGGGTTCTGTTACTACTCTGTGAACTTAGCAAGTTTGCGGCTGTATTCTAAGACTTGCCTGTCTAATCCTGTCTCACTGTGCTAGGTGTCAGGGGTCAGTTTAGTGGCAGTAAGCTAAAACCTGTGCACTGCAAGTGAGAATCAGGATTGTGGAGACTCTCCTTGTGTCTATCATTCCATCTCTGACCAAGGAGTTTACTGCCACACCCGTTGGTAACCCTTTAGGGTTTTGCTGTTGCCCTTAGCAACAGCATTTCGGGTTCTCTACGTATTTAAACACAACATCTTGCTTTTTCCATCTGAGCAGTTCTAATACAAGGGAGATACCCAGTTCCTTAGTCTCTGGGCTTCTCTGTTCACTTTGTGTGTATTTTGTTACCCTATCACCTTCTGTGTACGTTATGTCATATTCCCCAGTTTGTCTGTGAGTCCATTTGTTTTGCATAACAGTTCAAACACCAGTACATTCCTGCAGACACTGGAGTGCATAACAGTTCTGACACCAGTACTTTCCTGCAGGCACTGGTGTGCATAACACAGTGTCAGCTCTGTATAAAAGACAGTGGTTGACATGAGACAGCCGGCTACTCAGCTTGTGCCTGTCCAGACGTCTCATAGGCCGTCAGGGGCTCTAAAGCGCCCGTTACCTCATATGGCAGATACTGACTCCAGTGTCGACGGTGAAGAGACAAATGTGACTTCCAGTAGGGCCACACGTTACATGATTGAGGCAATGAAAAATGTTTTACACATTTCTGATAATACGAGTACCACCAAAAAGGGGTATTATGTTCGGTGAGGAAAAACTACCTGTAGTTTTCCTGAATCTGAGAAATTAAATGAGGTGTGTGATGATGCGTGGGTTTCCCCCGATAACAACTGATAATTTCTAAAACGTTATTGCCATTATATCCTTTCCCGCCAGAGGTTAGTGTGCGTTGGGAAACACCCCCTAGGGTGGATAAAGCGCTCACACGCTTGTAAGAACAAGGGCTCTACCCTCTCCTGAGATGGCCGCCCTTAAGGATCCTGCTGATAGAAAGCAGGAGGGTATCCTAAAATGTATTTACACACATACTGGTGTTATACTGCGACCAGCAATCGCCTCAGCCTGGATGTGCAGTGCTGGGTTGGCATGGTCTGATTCCCTGACTGAAAATATTGATACCCTAGATAGGGACAGTATATTATTGCCTAAAGAGCATTTAAAAGATGCATTTCTATATATGCGTGATGCACAGCGGAATATTTGCCGACTGGCATCAAGTCTAAGTGCGTTGTCCATTTCTGCCAGTAGAGGGTTATGGACACGACAGTGGTCAGGTGATGCGGATTCCAAACGGCATTTGGAAGTATTGCCTTATTAAGGGGAGGAGTTATTTGGGGTCGGTCTTTCAGACCTGGTGGCCACGGCAACAGCTGGGAAATCCACGTTTGTACCCCAGGTCGCCTCTCAACATAAGAAGACGCCGTATTATCAGGCGCAGTCCTTTCGTGGGCAAGCGGGCAAAAGGTTCCTCATTTCTGCCCCGTGACAGAGGGAGAGGAAAAAGGCTGCAGAAATCAGCCAGTTCCCAGGAACAGAAGCCCTCTCCCGCCTCTGCCAAGCCCTCAGTATGACGCTGGGGCTTTACAAGCAGAATCAGGCACGGTGGGGGCCCGTCTCAATGAATTTCAGCGCGCAGTGAGCTCACTCGCAATTAGACCCCTGGATCCTTCAGGTGATATCTCAGGGGTACAAATTGGAATTCGAGACGTCTCCCCCTCGCCGTTTCGTAAAGTCGGCTTTACCGATGTCTCCCTCTGACAGGGAGGCAGTTTTGGAAGCCATTCACAAGCTGTATTCCCAGCAGGTGATAATCAAGGTACCCCTCCTGCAACAGGGAACGGGGTATTATTCCACACTGTTGTGGTACCGAAGCCGGACGGCTCGGTGAGACCGATTCTAAATCTAAAATCTTGAACACTTACATACGGAGGTTCAAATTCAAGATTGAGTCACTCAGAGCAGTGATTGCGAACCTGGAAGAAGGGGACTACATGATGTCTCGGGACATCAAGGATGCTTACCTTCATGTCCCAATTTACCTTTCTCACCAAGGGTACCTCAGGTTTGTGGTACAGAACTGTCACTATCAGTTTCAGACGCTGCCGTATGGATGGTCCACGGCACCCCGGGTCTTTACCAAGGTAATGGCCGAAATGATGATACTCTTTCGAAGGAAGGGAATTTTAGTTATCCCTTACTTGGACGATTCCCTGATAAGGGTAAGATCCAGGGAACAGTTGGAGGTCGGTGTAGCACTATCTCAGGTAGTGTTGCGGCAGCACGATTGGATTCTCAATATTCCAAAATCGCAGCTGATTCCGACGACTCGTCTTCTGTTCCTAGGGATGATCCTGGACACAGTCCAGAAAAAGGTGTTTCTCCCGGAGGAGAAAGTCAGGGAGTTATCCGAGCTAGTCGGGAACCTCCTATAACCGAGCCAAGTCTCAGTACATCAATGAAAGGGTTCTGGGAAAAATGGTGGCTTCCTACGAAGCAATCCCATTCGGCAGATTCCACGCAAGAACTTTCCAGTGGGACCTGCTGGACAAATGGTCCGGGTCGCATCTTCAGATGCATCAGCGGATAACCCTGTCACCAAGCACAAGGGTGTCTCTCCTGTGGTGGTTGCAGAGTGCTCATCTTCTAGAGGGCCGCAGATTCGACATTCAGGACTGGGTCCTGGTGACCACGGATGACAGCCTGCGAGGCTGGGGAGCAGTCACACAGGGAAGGAATTTCCAGAGCTTATGGTCAAGCCTGGAGACATCACTTCACATAAATATCCTGAAGCTAAGGGACATTTACAATGCTCTAAGCTCAGCAAGACCTCTGCTTCAAGGTCACCCGGAGTTGATCCATTCGGACAACATCACGGCAGTCACCCACGTAAACAGACAGGGTGACACAAGAAGCAGGAGGGCAAGGCAGAAGCTGCAAGGATTCTTCGCTGGGCGGAAAATCATGTGATAGCACTGTCAGCAGTATTCATTCCGGGAGTGGACATCTGGGAAGCAGACTTCCTCAGCAGACACGAACCCCACCCGGGAGAGTGGGGACTTCACCCAGAAGTCTTCCACATGTTTATAAAACTCGACAAGTATTGCGCCAGGTCAAGGGACCCTCAAGCAATAGCTGTAGACGCTCTGGTAACACAGTGGGTGTACCAGTCAGTGTATGTGTTCCCTCCTCTGCCTCTCATACCCAAGGTACTGAGAATTATAAGATGGAGAGGAGTAAGCACTATATTCGTGGCTCCGGATTGGCCAAGAAGGACTTGGTAACCGGAACTTCAAGAGATGCTCACGGAGGATCCGTGGCCTCTACCTCTAAGAAGGGACCTGCTCCAGCAAGGACCCTGTCTGTTCCAAGACTTACCGCGGCTGCGTTTGACGGCATGGCGGTTGAACGCCGGATCCTGAAGGAGAAAGGCATTCCGGATGAAGTCATTCCTATCCTGATCAAAGCCAGGAAAGATATAACCGCAAAACATTATCACCGAATTTGGCGAAAATATGTTGCGTGGTGCGAGGCCAGTAAGGCCCCGACGGAGGAATTTTTAACTAGGTCGATTCCTACATTTCCTGCAAACAGGAGTGTCTATGGGCCTGAAATGGGGGTCCATTAAGGTTCAAATTTCGGCCCTGTCAATTTTCTTCCAAAAAGAACTAGCTTCAGTCCCTGAAGTTCAGACGTTTGTGAAAGGGGTACTGTATATACAGCCTCCTTTTGTGCCTCCACTGGCACCTTGGGATCTAAATGTAGTTTTTGGGTTCCAAAAGTCACATTGGTTTGAACCACTTAAATATGTGGAGTTAAAATATCTCACATGGAAAGTGGTCATGCTGTTGGCCCTGGCCTGGGCCAGGTGCGTGTCAGAATTGGCGGCTTTATCCTGTAAAAGCCCTCATCTGATTTTCCATTCGGACAGGGCGGAATTGAGGACTTGTCCTCAGTTTCTCCCTAAGGTGGTTTTCAGCGTTTCACCTGAATCAACCTATTGTGGTGCCTGCGGCTACTAGGGACTTGGAGGACTCCAAGTTGCTAGACGTTGTCAGGGCCCTGGGAATATAGGTTTCCAGGACGGCTGGAGTCAGAAAATCTGACTCGTTGTTTATTCTGTATGCTCCCAACAAGCTGGGTGCTCCTGCTTCTAAGCAGACTATTGCTCGTTGGATTTGTAGTACAATTCAGCTTGCACATTCTGTGGCAGGCCTGCCACAGCCAAAATCTGTAAAAGCCCATTCCACAAGGAAGGTGGGCTCATCTTGGGCGGCTGCCCGAGGGGTCTCGGCTTTACAACTTTGCCGAGCAGCTACTTGGTCAGGAGCAAATACGTTTGTAAAATTCTACAAATTTGATACCCTGGCTGAGGAGGACCTGGAGTTCTCTCATTTGGTGCTGCAGAGTCATCCGCACTCTCCCGCCCGTTTGGGAGCTTTGGTATAATCCCCATGGTCCTTACGGAGTCCCCAGCATCCACTAGGACGTCAGAGAAAATAAGAATTTACTTACTGATAATTCTAATTCTCGTAGTCCGTAGTGGATGCTGGGCGCCCATCCCAAGTGCGGATAGTCTGCAATACTGGTACATAGTTATTGTTACCAAAAAATCGGGTTATTGCTGTAGTGAGCCATCTGTTCTAGAGGCTCCTCTGTTATCATGCTGTTAACTGGGTTTAGATCACAAGTTATATGGTGTGATTGGTGTGGCTGGTATGAGTCTTACCCGGGATTCAAAATCCTTCCTTATTGTGTACGCTCGTCCGGGCCCAGTATCCTAACTGAGGCTTGGAGGAGGGTCATAGGGGGAGGAGCCAGTGCACACCAGGTAGTTCTAAAGCTTTACTTTTGTGCCCAGTCTCCTGCGGAGCCGCTATTCCCCATGGTCCTTACGGAGTCCCCAGCATCCACTACGGACTACGAGAAATAGAATTATCGGTAAGTAAATTCTTATTTTATCCTATCCGTCACTAATATTAAAAAATATAAAACAAAAGGGCAATCCCACCTGTTCTTGGGACATAAACACATACCTTAAACCTTAGAATTTCCACATTTAGAAGAGTTTCACAAAAATGAATAGAAACTGATGTGTGATCACATGACCACCACCCGGTCACATGTTCCCCGCAAACCAATTACCAGAGGGGATTGTGATCTTGTCGTCCGGTCACGTGATCACATCATCTCACATAGAGATAATACAGTTTAGTTCCTGGTTGTGGGTCACGTGACAGAGTTCCGATCACGTGATCCCGCCTCAACCGGTGAGAGAGATCCAAACAAAAGCCTTTCACCACTGTGGTATCAGCCCAATCTGGTTGTCATAGTAATAGTACTAAAGTCCGGTCACGTGACCAAGGAACCTTTTATTGGAATATCGTATTAAGTTCCTAATTGCGGGTCACGTGACCGGACGTAGCTCACGTGGTCCTGCATTGACAAATAAGAATGGTCTTACTAGATAGCCACTTATTGTGAGAATGTGTATTGACAGGTCCAATTTGGTAACCATAGTAACCGACCAGTATAATAATGTTCACTATCCAATCATAAACTTAACAATTAAATAATCGTTATAGATACACTAAAGGTTTATTTATACATGAAATCATTATCTATAAAGATGTAATTATATTAATATAACGCTGTAAGTATTTTTTTAACATCTAAGATTAATTTCATGTTGTTTAGACATGCAGAGAAATTAATCCATTGGGGATAAAACACAATCAGACAAATGGAAACAAAGAGCAGAAACAAAAACAAAAAAGTTGTAATGATTTTTCCTTTTTTTTTCTTCTCTTACTCTATTATTTAGGTAGTCATTTTTTGATATATAGGGGGGCTTGACCATTTTATTTAATCTCACAGGATAATCTTATTCTCCAAAATATCTACTACAATACTATATTGAGTTCAAGTGTTTCATTCAACCCTCCAGGATGCAGACTTTTAAATTGTAGGGTCCAATATATCTCCCTTATACATAGTATAGTAAATCTATCGCTGCCTCTATTGGTCTGGGGTGATTAGCTATCTGGTTTACTATCGTGAAAATTGTTTAAATGTCGTGGTATACTGTGTGTAGAACTCTTATTGATTATGTTCCGTCTGTGTTCCATAAACCTGGTTTTCAACATTCTAGTGGTCCTCCCCACAACCACAGATGAGTAGGTATGCCACGTATTTAGTATCACAATTCATGAAAGACTTCAAATGATATATAGTCTCCTGTGATGGTCTAGACATTGAAGATGTTTTTCTCACCATATGGATACACATGGTACACCTTGGTTTCCCACATCTAAAGAAACCTTGCGGTTTCTGTGTTAACCAATCATATGAACAGATGCTATATGTTTTTTTATGGTTTTTTTTGCAAATGACTAAGGGCTAAAATATTCTTAAGTGATTTGTTTCTTCTAAATATTATTTGAGGTTTTAATGGTAAAACTTTACCCAATACATTATCCTGTCTAAGGATTCCATAGTTGTGAGAAACTATATTTCTCTGACGTCCTAGTGGATGCTGGGAATTCCGTAAGGACCATGGGGAATAGTCGGGCTCCGCAGGAGACTGGGCACTCTAAAAGAAAGATTAGGTACTATCTGGTGTGCACTGGCTCCTCCCTCTATGCCCCTCCTCCAGACCTCGGTTAGAATCTGTGCCCGGCCAGAGCTGGGTGCTCCTAGTGGGCTCTCTAGAGCTTGCTAGAAAAGAAAGTATTTGTTAGGTTTTTTATTTTCAGTGAGATCTGCTGGCAACAGACTCACTGCTACGTGGGACTGAGGGGAGAGAAGCAAACCTACCTGCTTGCAGCTAGCTTGTGCTTCTTAGGCTACTGGACACCATTAGCTCCAGAGGGTTCGAACACAGGGCCTGACCTCGATCGTCCGTTCCCGGAGCTGCGCCGCCGTCCCCCTTGCAGAGACAGAAGAGAAGCAATGATATCGGTGGCAGAAGACTCCTGTCTTCATTAAGGTAGCGCACAGCACTGCAGCTGTGCGCCATTGCTCCCACAGCACACCACACACTCCGGTCACTGTAGGGTGCAGGGCGCTTGGGGGGGGGGGGCGCCCTGGGCAGCAATTATAATACCTTTTGGCATAAAATACACATTACAGTCAGTTAACTGTATATGTGTAAAAACCCCCGCAATTAAGTTACAGAAAACGCGGGACAGAAGCCCGCCGCTGAGGGGGCGGGGCCTTCTTCCTCAGCACACCAGCGCCATTTTCCCTTTACAGCTCCGCTGGAAGCAGCTCCCCAGGCTCTCCCCTGCAGTATCCTGATACAAGAAGGGTAAAAAAAGAGAGGGGGGGGCACATACATTTAGGCGCAAATAAGATATTTAAGCAGCTATTGGGTAAATCACTTTTTATAGTGTGAATCCCTGTGTTATATAGCGCTGTGGTGTGTGCTGGCATACTCTCTCTCTGTCTCCCCAAAGGACTTTGTGGGGTCCTGTCCTCAGTCTGAGCATTCCCTGTGTGTGTGCGGTGTGTCGGTACGGCTGTGTCGACATGTTTGATGAGGAGGGTTACGTGGAGGCGGAGCAGGGGCAGATAAATGTGGTGTCGCCCCCAACGGGGCCGACACCTGATTGGATGGATATGTGGAAGGTCTTAACCGACAGTGTCAACACCTTACATAAAAGGTTCGATGACGCAGCAGCCTTGGGACAGCCGGGGTCTCAGCCCGCGCCTGCCCAGGAGACTCAGAAGCCGTCGGGGGCTCATAAACGCCCGCTAGCTCAGATGGTAGACACAGATGTCGACACAGAGTCTGACTCCAGTGTAGATGAGGATGAGACAAATGTACAGTCTACAAAGGCCATCCGATGCATGATTACTGCAATGAAAGATGTATTGCACATTTCTTACATTAACCCAGTTACCACCAAGAGGGGTATTATGTTTGAGGAGAAAAAGCAGCCAGTGACTTTTCCCCCATCTGATGAATTAAATGATTTGTGTGAAGAAGCGTGGAGTTCCCCTGATAAGGAACTAGTGATTTCTAAGAGGTTACTGATGGCGTACCCTTTCCCGCCAACGGATAGGTTACGTTGGGAAACATCCCCTAGGGTGGACAAGGCGCTCACACGCTTATCTAAAAGGGTGGCACTGCCGTCTCAGGATACGGATGCCCTAAAGGAGCCTGCGGATAGAAAGCAGGAAGCTATCCTGAAGTCTGTGTATACACACTCTGGTACTCTACTGAGACCTGCTATTGCTTCAGCCTGGATGTGTAGTGCTGCAGCAGCATGGACTGATACCCTGTCGGACAACATTGATTCCCTCGACAGGGATACTGCTTTGCTAACCCTCGAACATATAAAAGACGTTGTCTTATATATGCGGGATGCCCAGAGGGACATTTGCCTGCTGGCATCTATAATTAATGCAATGTCCATTTCTGCCAGGAGAGTATTATGGACTCGGCAGTGGACAGGTGATGCTGATTCTAAAAAACACATGGAGGTTTTGCCTTATAAGGGTGCGGAATTGTTTGGGGACGGTCTCTCGGACCTCGTATCCACAGCAACAGCTGGGAAGTCGACTTTTTTGCCTCAGGTTCCCTCACAGCCTAAGAAAGCACCGTATTATCAAGTGCAGTCCTTTCGGCCTCAGAAAGGCAAGCGGGTCAGAGGAGCATCCTTTCTGGCCAGAGGCAAGGGTAGAGGAAAGAAGCTGCACCAGGCAGCCAGTTCCCAGGAACAAAAATCCTCCCCTGCTTCCACTAAGTCCACCGCATGACGTTGGGGCTCCACAGGCGGAGCCAGGTGCGGTGGGGGCGCGTCTCCGAAACTTCAGCAACCAGTGGGTTCGCTCACAAGTGGATCTATGGGCTGTACAAATTGTATCTCAGGGATACAAGCTGGAGTTCGAGGCGACTCCCCCTCGCCGTTACCTCAAATCAGCCTTGCCAGCTGCTCCCAGGGAAAGGGAGGTAGTACTGGCGGCAATTCACAAGCTGTACCTCCAGCAGGTGATAATCAAGGTCCCCCTCCTTCAACAGGGAAGGGGTTACTATTCCACAATGTTTGTGGTACCGAAACCGGACGGTTCGGTGAGACCCATTCTGAATTTAAAGTCCTTGAACACTTATATAAAGAAATTCAAGTTCAAAATGGAATCGCTCAGAGCGGTCATTGCAAGCCTGGAAGAGGGGGATTTTATGGTGTCGCTGGACATCAAAGATGCTTACTTGCATGTCCCCATTTACCCACCTCACCAGGAGTACCTCAGATTTGTGGTACAGGACTGTCATTACCAATTCCAGACGTTGCCGTTTGGCCTGTCCACGGCACCGAGAATATTTACCAAGGTAATGGCCGAAATGATGATACTCCTTCGGAAGAAGGGAGTTATTATTATCCCGTACTTGGACGATCTCCTCATAAAGGCGAGGTCCAGAGAGCAGTTGTTGGTCAGCGTAGCACTCTCTCAGGAAGTGTTGCAACAGCACGGCTGGATTCTGAATATTCCAAAGTCGCAGCTGATTCCTGCGACGCGTCTGCTTTTCCTGGGCATGATTCTGGACAAAGAACAGCAGAAGGTGTTTCTCCCGGTGGAGAAGGCCCAGGAATTGTCATCTTTGGTCAGGGACCTCCTGAAACCAAAACAGGTGTCGGTGCATCACTGCACGCGAGTCCTGGGAAAGATGGTGGCTTCTTACGAAGCAATTCCCTTCGGCAGGTTCCATGCAAGGATCTTTCAGTGGGATCTGTTGGACAAATGGTCCGGATCGCATCTTCAGATGCATCGGTTGATCACCCTGTCCCCAAGGGCCAGGGTGTCTCTGCTGTGGTGGCTGCAGAATGCTCATCTTCTCGAGGGCCGCAGGTTCGGCATACAGGACTGGGTCCTGGTGACCACGGATGCAAGCCTCCGAGGAAGGGGGGCAGTCACTCAGGGAAGAAACTTCCAAGGCCAGTGGTCAAGTCTGGAGACTTCACTACACATAAATATACTGGAACTAAGGGCCATTTACAACGCCCTGAGGCAAGCAGAGCCCCTGCTTCAAAACCAACCAGTACTGATTCAGTCAGACAACATCACGGCGGTCGCCCATGTAAACCGCCAGGGCGGCACAAGAAGCAGGATGGCAATGGCAGAAGCCACAAGGATTATTCGATGGGCGGAGAATCACGTGCTAGCACTGTCAGCAGTGTTCATTCCGGGAGTGGACAACTGGGAAGCAGACTTCCTCAGCAGGCACGACCTCCACCCGGGAGAGTGGGGACTTCATCAAGAAGTCTTCACACATATTGTAAATCGCTGGGAACTGCCACAGGTGGACATGATGGCGTCCCGCCTCAACAAAAAGCTAAAAAAGTATTGCGCCAGGTCAAGGGACCCTCAGGCGATAGCTGTGGACGCACTAATGACACCGTGGGTGTACCAGTCGGTTTATGTGTTCCCTCCTCTTCCTCTCATACCCAAGGTACTGAGGATAGTAAGAAAGAGAGGAGTAAGAACTATACTCATCGTTCCGGATTGGCCAAGAAGAACTTGGTACCCAGAACTACAAGAAATTATCTCAGAGGACCCATGGCCTCTGCCTCTCAGACAGGACCTGTTACAGCAGGGGCCCTGTCTGTTCCAAGACTTACCGCGGCTGCGTTTGACGGCATGGCGGTTGAACGCCGGATTCTAGCGGAAAAGGGCATTCCGGATGAAGTTATTCCTACGCTGATAAAGGCTAGGAAAGACGTGACAGCAAAATATTATCACCGTATATGGCGAAAATATGTTGCTTGGTGTGAGGCCAGGAAGGCCCCTACAGAGGAATTCCAGCTGGGTCGATTCCTGCACTTCTTACAGTCAGGAGTGACTATGGGCCTAAAATTAGGATCCATAAAGGTCCAGATTTCGGCCCTATCTATTTTCTTTCAAAAAGAACTGGCTTCACTGCCTGAAGTTCAGACGTTTGTTGAGGGAGTGCTGCATATTCAGCCCCCTTTTGTGCCTCCAGTGGCACCTTGGGATCTTAACGTTGTGTTGGATTTCCTGAAATCACACTGGTTTGAGCCACTTAAAGTATCTCACGTGGAAGGTGGTCATGCTGTTGGCCTTGGCTTCAGCTAGGCGTGTGTCCGAATTGGCGGCTTTGTCATGTAAAAGCCCGTATCTGATCTTCCATATGGACAGGGCAGAATTGAGGACTCGTCCCCAATTTCTCCAAAAGGTGGTATCGGCGTTTCATTTGAACCAACCTATTGTGGTGCCTGCGGCTACTCGGGACTTGGAGGCTTCCAAGTTGCTGGACGTAATCCGGGCTTTGAAAATTTATGTTTCCAGGACGGCTGGAGTCAGGAAAACTGACTCGCTCTTTATCCTGCATGCACCCAACAAGCTGGGTGCTCCTGCTTCAAAGCAAACTATTGCTCGCTGGATCTGTTGCACGATTCAGCTGGCACATTATGCGGCTGGACTGCCGCATCCTAAATCAGTAAAAGCCCATTCCACAAGGAAGGTGGGCTCTTCTTGGGCGGCTGCCCGAGGGGTCTCGGCTTTACAGCTTTGCCGAGCTGCTACTTGGTCGGGTTCAAACACCTTTGCTAAATTCTACAAGTTTGATACCCTGGCTGAGGAGGACCTTGAGTTTGCTCATTCGGTGCTGCAGAGTCGTCCGCACTCTCCCGCCCGTTTGGGAGCTTTGGTATAATCCCCATGGTCCTTACGGAGTTCCCAGCATCCACTAGGACGTCAGAGAAAATAAGAATTTACTCACCGGTAATTCTATTTCTCGTAGTCCGTAGTGGATGCTGGGCGCCCGTCCCAAGTGCGGACTCTCTGCAATACATGTATATAGTTATTGCTTCACTAAAGGGTTATTGTTATGAGCCATCCGTACAAGGAGGCTCAGTTGTTGTTCATACTGTTTAAACTGGGTATGGTTATCACAAGTTGTACAGTGTGATTGGTGTGGCTGGTATGAGTCTTACCCTGGATTCCAAATCCTTTCCTTGTTGTGTCAGCTCTTCCGGGCACAGTTTCCCTAACTGAGGTCTGGAGGAGGGGCATAGAGGGAGGAGCCAGTGCACACCAGATAGTACCTAATCTTTCTTTTAGAGTGCCCAGTCTCCTGCGGAGCCCGACTATTCCCCATGGTCCTTACGGAGTTCCCAGCATCCACTACGGACTACGAGAAATAGAATTACTGGTGAGTAAATTCTAATGTTTTAATATCTGTAGACTTATTATTGAATTTGCAGATGAAAGCCAGATGTTTATCATCTACCCTATTATTAGAATCCGTTTCTCTTACGTCCTAGAGGATGCTGGGGACTCCAAAAGGACCATGGGGTATAGACGGGATCCGCAGGAGACATGGGCACACTAAAAGACTTTGACTGGGTGTGAACTGGCTCCTCCCTCTATGCCCCTCCTCCAGACCTCAGTTAGATTCTGTGCCCAGGAGTGACTGGACACACACTAGGGGAGCTCTACTGAGTTTCTCTGGAAAGACTTTATGTTAGGGTTTTTATTTTCAGGGAGACCTGCTGGCTACAGGCTCGAAAAAGGTAAAAAAAAAGGAAAGGGCTCGTCCTTCCTCGCCTCAAAGGGTAGAGGAAGGGGAAAGAGGTCACCTGCCGTGCCTGGTACCCAGGACCAAAAGTCCTCCCCCGCCTCTACCAAGTCCACCGCATGACGCTGGGGCTCCCCTGCTGGAGTCCGTGCTGGTGGGGAGCCGTCTCCGATTCTTCAGTCAGGTTTGGGTTCAATCGGCCCTGGATCCTTGGGTCTGAAACATAGTCTCCCAAGGGTACAAACTGGAGTTTCAGGAGATGCCCCCCCGCCGCTTTTTCAAGTCGGCTTTGCCAGTTTCTCTTCCAGAAAGGGAAGTAGTAAATGCCGCAATACAAAAGCTGTGTCAACAGAGGGTCCCCAACGGGGGAAGGGTTCTATTCGAGCCTCTTTGTAGTGCCGAAGCCGGACGGCTCGGTCAGACCGATTCTGAACCTCAATCTATACTTGAAGACTTTCAAGTTCAAGATGGAATCTCTTCGAGCTCTGATCTCCAGCCTAGAAGGGGGTGATTTTATGGCGTCAGTCGACATAAAGAATGCCTACTTACACATCCCGATATATCCTCCTCATCAGGCCTTCCTAAGATTTGCGGTGCAGGATTGTCAATACCAATTTCAGACGTTGCCGTTTGGGCTTTCCACGGCCCCGAGGGTTTTCACCAAGGTAATGGCGGAAATGATGGTGCTCCTTCGCAAGCAGGGGGTTACAATTATCCTGTACTTGGACGATCTCCTGATAAAGGTGAGGTCAAAGGAAAAGTTGCTAAGAAATGTGGAACTCTCCCTGTCGGTTCTGCGAAATCACGGTTGGATTCTAAATTTGCCAAAGTCTCAGTTGATCCCGACAACTCGGCTGCCCTTCTTGGGCATGATCCTAGACACTGAACTACAGAGAGTATTTCTTCCGGCGGACAAAGCTCTGGAAATACAGACCATGGTCAAGGAGCTTCTGAGACCGCCAAGAGTGTCGATTCATCAATGCACTCCAGTGCTAGGGAAGATGGTTGCGGCTTACGAAACCATTCCGTTTGGCAGGTTTCATGCCCGGGTGTTTCAGTGGGATCTGCTGAACAAATGGTCCGGGTCTCACCTGCACATGCACCGGAAAATAAGTCTATCTTCCAGGACCAGGATTTCTCTTCTGTGGTGGCTGCAAGGTTCTCACCTTCTAGAGGGACGCCGCTTCGGAATCCAGGATTTCTTCAGGGTCTCCCTGTCCTGATCCAGTCGGACAACATAACAGCAGTGGTGTATGTAAACCGCCAAGGCGGAACAAAGAGCAGGGTGGCAATGGCAGAGGCCACAAGAGTTCTCCGCTGGGTGGAACAGCACGTGTGCGCGCTGTCAGCAGTCTTCCTTCCGGGCGTGGACAACTGGGAAGCAGACTTCCTCAGCAGACACGATCTCCATCCAGGAGAGTGGGCTCTTCATTAAGAGGTATTTGCAGAAGTGACAAGGAGTTGGGGAATTCCTCAAATAGACATGATGGCGTCTCGCCTCAACAAGAAGCTTCCAAGGTATTGTTCCAGGTCAAGGGACCCCCAAGCTAGTGCAGTGGACACCCTGGTAACTCCGTGGGTGTTTCAGTCGGTGTATGTGTTCCCTCCTCTTACTCTCATTCCAAGAGTGTTGAAGATTTTGAGACGAACAAGGGTTCAGGCAATACTCGTCGTTCCAGATTGGCCACGGAGGGCCTGGTATCCGGATCTTCAGGAATTACTAGTAGAAGATCCTTAGCCGCTTCCTCTAAGAGAGGACCTGTTACTGCAGGGGCCCTGCGTGTTTCCGGACTTACCACGGCTGCATTTGACGGCGTGGAGGTTGAACGCCAAATCCTAGCTCGGAAAGGTATTCCCAGGGAGGTCATCCCCACTCTCCTTCAGGCTAGGAAGGAGGTCACGGCAAAACATTATCACCGTATTTGGAGAAAATATGTGTCATGGTGTGAAACCAAAGCAGCTCCTGCGGAGGAGTTTCACTTGGGTCGTTTCCTCCATTTTTTGCAGGCAGGCGTGGATGCAGGCCTGAAATTGGGTTCCATCAAAGTGCAGATTTCGGCTTTATCTATTTTCTTTCAAAAAGAATTGGCCGCCCTTCCTGAGGTTCAGACTTTCGTGAAGTGAGTGCTGCATATCCATCCTCCATTTGTGCCACCCGTGGCACCGTGGGATCTTGAAGTAGTGCTACAGTTTCTTATGTCTCACTGGTTTGAACCTTTGCGAAAGGTTGAGTTAAAGTTTCTCACTTGGAAAGTGGTCATGCTTTTGGCTTTGGCGTCTGCCAGACGAGTGTCAGAATTGGCGGCTTTGTCTCACAAGAGCCCATATTTGATTTTTCATGTGGATAGAGCGGAATTGAGGACTCGTCAACAATTTCTGCCGAAGGTGGTTTCTTCGTTTCACCTAAATCAACCTATTGTGGTACCTGTGGCTACGGATGCTGTGGTAGTCCCAAAATCTCTTGATGTCGTAAGAGCTTTGAAAATTTATGTTGGCAGAACGGCTCTTGTTAGGAAAACGGAAGCTCTGTTTGTCCTGTATGCTTCCAACAAGATTGGAAATCCTGCTTCCAAGCAGACTATTGCACGCTGGATTTGTAATACGATTCAGCATGCTCATTCTTCAGCTGGGTTGCCGTTGCCGAAGTCTGTAAAGGTCCATTCTACCAGGAAGGTGGGCTCTTCTTGGGCGGCTGCCCGAGTGGTTTTTGCACTTCAACTTTGCAGAGCAGCTACGTGGTCGTATTCAAACACTTTTGCTAAGTTCTATAAGTTTGATACCCTGGCTGAGGAGGACCTCATGTTTGCTCAATCGGTGCTGCAGAGTCGTCCGCACTCTCCCGCCCGGTCTGGAGCTTTGGTATAGACCCCATGGTCATTTTGGAGTCCCCAGCATCCTCTAGGACGTAAGAGAAAATAGGATTTTAATACCTACCGGTAAATCCTTTTCTCCTAGTCCGTAGAGGATGCTGGGCGCCCATCCCAGTGCGGACTGTTACTTGCAGTTGTATTGATACTTGTTATTTTCGGTTACACAAAGGTTGTGTATCAGTTATATTCAGCTTGTTGCTGTTGTTAGTTCATACTGTTATCTAGTATTCCTGCTAATCCAGTTGTACGGTGTGTTTGTGGTGCGAGCTGGTATGTATCTCGCCCTTAGTTTAACAAAAATCCTTTCCTCGAAATGTCCGTCTCCCCTGGGCACTGAGGTCTGGAGGAGGGGCATAGAGAGAGGAGCCAGTTCACACCCAGTCAAAGTCTTTTAGTGTGCCTATGTCTCCTGCGGATCCCGTCTATACCCCATGGTCCTTTTGGATTCCCCAGCATCCTCTACTGACTAGGAGAAAAGGATTTACCGGTAGGTATTAAAATCCTATCTTTCCTCTCATTTGTCTTTCTATGTTGTTGCAAAAGTAGAATCCTATGCATAGTTACTACAAAGGGCCTTCTCGGATGTAATATCTCTTCCGGATACCCACATGTCCCAAATGAATCAAGCATGTTTTGTGCCTGTTCTTTAAAGGTTTCTAGGTACGTGCAATTGCGTCTTAGATGTATCAATTGTCCTTTGTGGATGGTATCTTTCCATGGTTTATAGTGTGCGCTTTGATAATTCAGTATGTATTTGTATTGACACTTTTAGTGTAATTAGAAGTGACAATCTGTTTATTGTTAATCTTGAGCGTGATATCCAGAAAATCAACTTGGCCTTGTCATAATGTGAAGTGAAAGATAAATTGTAAGGATTACAATTAAGATGTGAAACAAAAGCAGATGCTGAGTGAAGATCCCCATCCCAAATAATAAAAAGAACATCTATATAATGGCCATAGAAGACAAGATGCTCTCCCACACTAGGGTTTAATCTAGCTCCCCCATGTAGAGATTTGCATAACTGGGGGCGAACCTTGTTCCCATGGCCGTCCCCATCACCTGAAGATAAAAAGTGTCATTAAATAAAAAATAATTGTGAGAGAGAAAGAGTTGTATACAATCTGAAAGAAAAGATCTATGTTCCTCACTGAGGTCATCATCCACAGACAATCTCCTGGCAATAACCTCATGACCTTTTATGTGTGGAATACAGGTTGAGTATCCCATATCCAAATATTCCGAAATACGGAATATTCCGAAATACGGACTTTTTTGAATGAGCGTGAGATAGTGAAACCTTTGTTTTTTGATGACTCAATGTACACAAACTTTGTTTAATACACAAAGTTATTAAAAATATTGTATTAAATGACCTTTAGGCTGTGTGTATAAGGTGTATATGAAACATAAATGAATTGTGTGAATGTACACACACTTTGTTTAATGCACAAAGTTATAAAAAACATTGGCTAAAATTGCCTTCAGGCTGTGTGTATAAGGTGTATATGTAACATAAATGCATTCTGTGCTTAGATTTAGGTCCCATCACCATGATATCTCATTATGGTATGCAATTATTCCAAAATACGGAAAAATCCGATATCCAAAATACGTCTGGTCCCGAGCATTTTGGATAAGGGATACTCAACCTGTATTATTATAAAGAGAATTGACATCCAGTGTTAGAAAGGCATAAGTGTCTTCACACTGGATGTTGTGAATTTGGTTTAAAAAATGAGTGGTGTTTCTGAGATGAGACCTCAGTGAGGAAACCCGGGGATGTAAAAAGGAATCTATGTAAAAGGATAAATTAAAAGTCAGTGAATTAATGCCAGAAATAATAGGTTGCCCAGGGGGAGTGATTAGAGATTTGTGGATTTTGGGTTTGAAAAATGACAGTTAGGAGTCGATTGGCTGGTACTTTATCTCCAGCGACTTTATCTCCATCCAAGGCTTAGTAAATACACCCCAAAGTGTTAATTCTGTACTAGCAACGAGTCATGGGTTCTGCAATATGCAACAGTGGCAACCCTTGTACACTAGCTGCTAGAATCGGAATTTGTTTTATATATGGGTCAACAGAAGTGGAGACTGCATGGGTGTGGTATGTTAGGTAGAATAGACTTAGGTCGACAGTGTCTAGGTCGACAGTAGGTCTACATGGTTTCTAGGTCGACCGGTACTCTACTAAATCGACCGGCATGTACTAGGTCGACATGAGTTTAAAAAAAAAATGGTGTCGTTTTCTTCGTAGAGTGACGGGGAACCCCAATTAGTGCACCGTGTCCCCTCGCATGGCTTGCTTCACTCGTCATGCTTCGGGCAAGGTGCCTCGCTCCGCTCCCGCTGCGCTTGGCAGAGGTTTCCGTTCCCAATTGTAGTCCACGTGGATCGTAAAGTATGAAAAAGTTAAAAAATAAATAAAAAAAATGTGGAAAGCTCATGTCGACCTTTTGTCATGTTGAACTAGAACATGTCGACCTAGAGTCCCTGTAGACATAGAAACCATGTCGACCTACTTACTGTCGACCAATAGTGGTCAACCTAGACACTGTTGACGTAAGTCTTGTCGACCTAGAGACCGGATCCCAGACTGTATTGTGTACTAGTTACTGCAGCCCCTCAACAGTTTTGTTGTCACTGGTAAAATGTCAACAGGCTGTGGTAGGGGAGGTTAGGTTTAGGCATACTCACCTCCAAATGTGTCGCTGGATCTGCCAGCCCGGAAGTGGTTGCTGACCACTGGACCCAAAAGATATCGCTGAAGCCGCCGGACTCCCTGGACCAATTCGCCACTAGACCACCGGGGACATTCCAATTATGTTTACATTTTACCAGTGTCAGCATGATGTCATTGTGAGTATGTCAACATGATGAACATGACAAAATATACCACACCCAAACAACATAATATACTCCATTATATACTTGCTGCCGTATCATTATATGCGAGGAATTAGAATTATGTATTGGGGTGATGCACGGGACAGCTACACAAATTTAAATGACATACTTCTCCAAAATGCCAAGAATTTAGTGGGTCTTAAGTTACAGGGTAAGGCATTGATACTAAGCAATTCCGTTTTCATCTAAGAATAATTTCTTAACAGTCCAGTTTAAAAGGAAAAAATAAATAAAAGCGTGTGTTGCACGGGACTTAATGTTCACTTTCTGGAGAATCACCCACTGGTGACCTATGTTTGATTCTGGCGTGCATGCAAAAATTTGTGATGTGGAATTTAAGAACGGCAAATTGCGCTCATTGCGCTGAATTGCCTCCATAATGTTACATTATTATCTCATACTTGAAAAAAATAGTTATAGAATAAACATATTTAGCACTTTATTTAAAATGTTTGAAGATTTAAGCTAGGATTACAGGGCATGCAGTGACCATAATGCTTGCATGTTCCAAAAATACCTGTTACTGAACAACTTTAAATTAGGTGATTATTGGGCATTGCAATTGTGTCGGGGACCGGACATTGAGATATTATGCAAGGTGCCTGATATCGCTGGCAGTATTGTAGTGTGTACGACAAATTTATCTCCAAAAAACATCTGCTACTGATGATAAATGGCCAGCTTTTTTCATTCACTCTTGTATTCTCTCCTAGAGAAAACTGTATAATCTAGTTCTCAAACATTCAAACAGTGCTACCAAATTGTTCATATGTTCTCAGTCTTATTTGATTTCTTTATTTTTTATAACTGTTTTTCAAATTTGTTAGCAGAAAAAGAAATGTGCAAAAATCAGGATGCGGTTATGTGACCACTGGTCACTATACAGACGCCGGAATCTAGCCCGTGTGAAATCCCGACAGTCGGCATGACGACTTATACGGACTATTCCCACTCGTGGGTGTCCACCCATAGAATCAGAATCCGTTTTATTGGCCAGGTGTACTCAGATACAGTAGGAATTTTTTGTGGCACAATGCATTGCCAAGCAGCAACATGAAGGGGGGGGAGTGGGGGGGAATACATACCATAAGAAGGGGAAGAACGTAGCATACATTACAAACATTACACGTATGAGTTCATACTGCACTTTGCAACTGTACATTAGATTCAACATATTAGACATATAATACATGTAAAAACGAAGGCTGCTTAGCAGAGCAGCACCGAGGCAGCCATCCGTGGCGCCATCTTGAACTTATTTATAATGTTATGTGACCCAAAAATGATAATGGGTTCTTGAACAGTAATTAATAATAATTTAATTTATCTAGCGCTCTTTCTCCAAACAGGACTCAATGCGCTTTACAAAGATCATAACAATAAACATAATACAGAGGATTAATACAGCAATACACAGGCCACACAGACATAGAAAATGAAAAACCAAGAACGCCTAGAGTAATCATAATGCAGGATTGGTGTAGGCATTTTGGGTAATAACTTCCATGGGTAGCGTATTCCACCCTCACAGGGAACCAGGTGCTGCAGCCATTTTGGGCGCACCGAGTAGAATTACCCTGGGTGAACTAGTCCACCCTTAGAAGAGATGACACAAAAAGGGGGTGATTGCAGCGTCCTAACGTTTCGAGTACTGTACAAACAAAACTATCAGGTCCATGTATTTTCATCTCATCCACAAGTGTACAAGATGATGAGGATACACTGTGGGAGGTGAGCCAAACATGGGCCTAATGCATACATGGGAAAACGGGCACTTGTGTAGTCATATGATATAACCTGTATGAACAATCCACATGAGGCACATCCTGCCCGCAGAGGAACCATCAGAGGCCCCCATTTAGGGTGCACTGTGTTAGATACTGCTGGCAGGGTGTGCAATCAGTAGCGGTACACCTCACAGGAATACCACACGGTGGGATGGAAGTATGCAGTAAAAATTTATTTTTTATTTTTTAAAGAAAGCACATGGCGAGATCACCTTGCAGAGTGGGAATAGAACCGGTGGCGAGAGCAGCGTTGCGCTCGCCCCCCTTCCGGCAACCTAAACTCCGGGATACTGGCGTTGGTATGGTAAACAGCGGTATCCCAAACGCCGGTCAACCATACCCAACTCCAAAAATCAACAAGAAATAGGAAGTTAGCAAAAACTTAGTCTAAAGAGGCATTTTAGAAGACCTCTAAGCTTAAAATTGCTGTGGATAGTTGGCCATAAAACATGTGTGTCACGATCCGGGTATCTGGACGCCATTACTTACCCTTCAGATGCCTCCTAAGGCTGGCTCAGCGTTCCAGGACCGGATCCCATCTGTTGTACTGATGTCCACATTCCTGCCTCCTCTCCTGTCACTCTGAGACGCGGTCACCGCAGTGCCTGTTACATCCGGAATGGCGTCTCCCGCGGCCTCCGCCGCTGTTCCTGAGTTTCTACATGCAGAAT
Source organism: Pseudophryne corroboree (assembly GCF_028390025.1). NCBI lineage: Eukaryota > Metazoa > Chordata > Amphibia > Anura > Myobatrachidae > Pseudophryne > Pseudophryne corroboree. Next base: position 510,961,384 of record NC_086444.1, read on the forward strand.
GTCAGAGTGGTGATTACGTCAGCCGCGGCCTCCGCTGTGCCCGCGTGGTTAAATGTGCACTTATCAGTCTGGCGTCTCCTGTCTCCTGTGGCCGGCGCCGCCATTACTGTTTTAATTCCCACATGGATTACAAACCAAACTTCCCTCCAAGTGTCTGCATGGGCGCAGCCATCTTGGATTCTGTCATCTGTTCATTTCCACCAATCTGCTGTCTGCATTGTTAATCTGCATAATTGCCTAGCCAATCCCTTCCTTGCTGCAGGTATAAGTAATCTGTGCCTGAGCAGGAAGGCGTCAGTGCTTTGGTTGTCAAACCTAGTTCCAGTTTGTGTCTCTCCTGTGGTTGTTTTCCAGGTTCCAGCTCCTATCTCCACACTTCCACTAAAGAGACCCGCACCAGCATTTCCACCTGCGGTGTAGCCTGACTCTCCTATCCATTTGGATTCATCTGCTTCCAGCTACAGATCCACCTGCTTTCAGCATCCAGCTTCCAGCAGAGGTCAGCTCTTCTTAAAGTGCCGGTACCCTTTTCTGCAGATTATTATTTATCACCGGCATTATTATTTCACCGCTCTCAAGCTCCAAACATCACTTTCATATTTCATCGCTCTCAAGCTACATTTATTATTTAACTGGTTCCAGCCAGTATCCACTCCGTGCCAACATCAGTCTGGTTCCAGCCAGTACCCACAGCAGCCGTTTTATCCACAGCAGCCCAGCTTTTCCTGGACCACCAGCTGGTACGATCCTGGGCTATCTCCATTGCTACAGTCGGGCCTGGTAAGGACTTTCCAACTAGAAGATTATAAGAACTATCTCACACTACCAGAGCCCTGTGGCCCTTGCCACCCTGTAGTACCCAGGAACTGTATTTATCCTCTGCTGATTTTTAGGTTTTCTTTTTACTGCTGCTGTGTTACGGAGTTTGTCATAAATAAACATCATTGACTTTTACCCTGGTTGTCGTGGTCACGCCTTCGGGCAGTTCTTCTACATGTTACTTACATGTCTAGGGGTCTGATACAACCTCCCAAGTTCCGTTACATCTCAACCCCTACAACTGAGGCTGTCTCCCGTCAGCTCAGGCCCTCAGTTGTGACAGTAAGCACTGACCATATGAATCCAGCCTGAGACCAGGATCAAGCGGCCAGGCCGATGCAAGAACTGGCAGCCCGACTTGAACATCAGGAGGCTGCACAGGGCCACATCATCCGCTGTCTCCAGGATCTCTCTACTCGGCTGGATGGGATTCAGACAACCCTCCGTGGATCAGACGCGTCCGGTGCGTCAACCACAGTGACTCCAGCTATGACCCCACCCACCTTACCCATTTCTGCTCCACGTCTTCATCTTCCAACGCCAGCAAAATTTGACGGATCTCCAAGATTCTGCAGGGGATTTCTCAACCAGTGTGAGATTCAGTTTGAGCTACAACCTGGCAATTTTCCCAGTGACCGTACAAAAATTGCCTACATTATCTCTCTTCTCAGTGGCTCAGCCCTTGATTGGGCATCACCGTTATGGGAGAGGTCCGACACCCTGCTATTCTCCTACACTGCATTTGTGTCAACATTCAGGCGTATCTTCGACGAGCCCTGCCGGGTAACTTCAGCCTCATCTGAGATTCTCCATTTACGCCAGGGATCACGTACTGTAGGACAATATCTTATACAGTTCCAGATCCTGGCATCCGAACTGGCATGGAACGACGAGGCCCTGTATGCTGCATTCTGGCATGGCTTATCTGAGCGTATTAAAGATGAGTTAGCTACCAGAGACTTACCTTCCAAGTTAGATGAGCTAATCTCACTCTGCACGAAAGTTGATTTACGTTTCAGAGAAAGAGCAACTGAGCGTGGAAGATCATCTGCTCCAAAATCTTCTGCTCCTCCTCCTCGCCAACTGTCACCATCTAAAGATGAGCCTATGCAACTTGGCCGTTCTCGTCTAACTCCTGCTGAGCGCCGAAGACGTCTCTCTGAGTCTCTTTGTCTTTATTGTGCAGCTCCGTCTCACACCATCAATGCCTGTCCCAACCGTCCGGGAAAATTCCAAATCCTAGCTCGCCAAGGAGAGGGCCGGCTAGGAGTAATGATCTCCTCTCCATCTCCTCACGATTGTAATCTCCCAGTCTCGCTTCAAGTTGCTCAACGTTATCGGAACGTCATTGCCCTCCTTGATTCCGGAGCAGCTGGGAACTTTATTACCGAAGCCTATGTTAAACGGTGGTCCCTACCCACCGAGAGACTTCCTTCGTCCATCTCCTTAACTGCCGTGGATGGCAGCAAGATTTTTGATGCAGTTATTTCTCTAAGGACTCTACCAGTTCGTCTGAGAGTGGGAGTTCTTCATTCCGAATTCATTTCTTTTTTAGTGATTCCAAGAGCCACACATCCTGTGGTCCTGGGCCTTCCATGGCTCCGTCTTCACAATCCATCTATTGATTGGACGACTACGCAGATTCTGGCATGGGGTCCCTCCTGTGCTGAGACATGTTTGTTTAAAGTATTGCCTGTCTGTTCTTCCTCCCCCAGGTCGTCTGATGTTCCACCTCCTCCATATCAAGATTTCACGGATGTGTTCAGTAAGGCTTCTGCTGATATCCTTCCTCCTCATAGAGATTGGGACTGCCCGATTGATCTCGTTCCAGGGAAGGTTCCACCTCGAGGCCGAACTTACCCGTTGTCTCTGCCTGAGATGCATTCTATGGAGGAATACATTAAAGAGAACCTAGCAAAAGGGTTCATTCGACCTTCCTCTTCTCCAGCCGGCGCAGGCTTCTTTTTCGTAAAGAAAAAAGATGGTGGTCTGCGTCCGTGCATCGACTACAGAGGTCTGAACGACATTACCATCAAGAACCGCTATCCACTACCCCTGATTACTGAGCTCTTTGATAGAGTTAGCGGAGCTACCATCTTCACAAAGCTGGACTTGAGAGGTGCATACAATCTCATCCGGATCCGTGAGGGTGACGAGTGGAAGACCGCCTTTAACACCCGTGACGGACATTATGAGTACCTCGTCATGCCCTTCGGATTGAGCAATGCTCCAGCTGTCTTCCAGCATTTTGTCAATGAGATCTTCAGAGACATTTTATACCGTCATGTCGTGGTCTATCTAGATGATATCCTCATTTTTGCCAACAATTTAGAGGAACATCGTTTTTGGGTAAAAGAGGTTCTGTCCCGTCTCCGTGTCAATCATCTCTATTGCAAATTAGAGAAATGCGTCTTTGAAGTCAAGTCCATTCCGTTTCTAGGTTACATTGTGTCCGGTTTCGGACTAGAGATGGATCCTGAGAAACTACAAGCAATCCAGAATTGGCCGATACCCTTAACCCTCAAAGGGGTCCAGAGGTTCTTAGGGTTCGCCAATTATTACAGAAAGTTTATACGAGACTTTTCCACCATTGTGGCGCCTATTACTGCTTTAACTAAGAAGGGTGCTAACCCGTCCAAGTGGTCTGAAGAAGCTACGCAAGCTTTTCATCTCTTAAAACAACGGTTCATCTCTGCACCAGTTCTGAAACAGCCCGACATCGACTCTCCTTTCATCTTAGAGGTGGATGCCTCCTCCGTTGGAGTAGGAGCGGTGTTATCTCAGAGGGCTAAAGATGGCCATTTACATCCTTGCAGTTTCTTCTCCCGGAAGTTCTCCCCAGCGGAGCGCAACTATGCCTTTGGCGACCAGGAGTTGCTAGCCATCAAGCTCGCTCTAGAGGAGTGGAGATATCTGTTGGAGGGAGCTTCTCATTCAATCACCATACTTACAGACCACAAGAACCTTTTATATCTGAAAGGCGCACAATGTCTCAACCCTCGTCAGGCCAGATGGGCACTTTTCTTTTCCAGGTTCGAATTTAAACTCCAGTTCTGTCCGGGCTCTCAGAATCGCAAGGCCGATGCCCTTTCCCGCTCATGGGAGCAAGAAAATGAGTCAGAGTCTTCAGACAAGCATCCTATTATCAATCCGTTGGCGTTCTCCACGGTAGGGATGGACTCTACGCCCCCACTAGGGAAAAGTTTTGTGAAGCCAGTACTGAGGAAGAAGCTCATACATTGGGCCCATGCTTCCCGTTTTGCCGGACATACAGGTATCCAAAAAACCCTGGAGTTTATCTCTAGGTCCTATTGGTGGCCAACTCTGAGAAAGGACGTCATGGAGTTTATTGCATCTTGCCCAAAATGTGCCCAACATAAAGTATCCCGCCAGTCGCCTGCGGGGCAACTGGTTCCACTATCCGTTCCCCGTCGACCATGGACCCATCTGTCGATGGATTTCATTTCAGACTTACCCATGTGCAACAAGTTCAATACCATCTGGGTGGTAGTTGACCGGTTCACCAAGATGGCACACTTCATTCCTCTCACCGGTCTTCCGTCAGCTTCCAAGTTGGCTCAAGTGTTCATACAAGAGATCTTCCGACTCCACGGTCTGCCTGAAGAAATTATTTCAGATCGAGGAGTTCAATTCACAGCCAAATTCTGGCGAAGTTTATGTCAAGTCCTCCAAGTCAAACTAAAGTTTTCCACGGCTTACCATCCTCAGACCAATGGTCAAACTGAGAGGGTGAATCAGGACTTGGAGGCCTTCCTCCGCATCTATGTGTCTTCCTCTCAAGATGACTGGGTTCAATTACTTCCCTGGGCCGAGTTCTGTCATAACAATCAGTATCATTCCTCATCTTCTTCAACACCATTCTTTACCAACTTTGGATTCCACCCTAAAGTCCCGGAATTCCAACCGCTCCCAGCAACTTCTGTTCCAGCAGTGGATATCACTTTGCATCAGTTTGCAAACAACTGGAAGAGTGTACGAGCAGCTCTGCTCAAGGCATCGTTCAGGTATAAGAAGTTTGCGGACAAGAAGCGTAGAGCGGTTCCTGCTCTCAAGGTGGGTGATCGGGTATGGTTATCCACGAAGAATTTGAGGTTAAGAGTTCCCAGTATGAAGTTTGCACCTCGCTACATTGGTCCTTTCAAAATTGAGCAAGTCATCAATCCTGTTGCTTACAGACTTCAGTTACCTCCCTTCTTAAAAATACCCAGGACATTCCATGTTTCCCTGTTGAAACCGCTGATCCTGAATCGGTTTCATTCCTCACTTCCTCCAACTCCGAAAGTCCAAACTCAACGAGGCGTTGAGTATGAAGTGGCCAAGATCCTGGACTCACGTCACCGTTACGGTCAACTACAGTATCTTATTGACTGGAAGGGTTACGGCCCTGAGGAACGCTCATGGACCAATGCTTCTGATGTCCATGCTCCTGCCTTGGTCCGGAGATTCCATTCCAAGTTTCCTCAAAAGCCAAAGAAGTGTCCTGGGGCCACTCCTAAAGGGGGGGGGGGGTGTGCTGTCACGATCCGGGTATCTGGACGCCATTTCTTACCCTTCAGATGCCTCCTAAGGCTGGCTCAGCGTTCCAGGACCGGATCCCATCTGTTGTACTGATGTCCACATTCCTGCCTCCTCTCCTGTCACTCTGAGACGCGGTCACCGCAGCGCCTGTTACATCCGGAATGGCGTCTCCCGCGGCCTCCGCCGCTGTTCCTGAGTTTCTACATGCAGAATGTCAGAGTGGTGATTACGTCAGCCGCGGCCTCCGCTGTGCCCGCGTGGTTAATTGTGCACTTATCAGTCTGCCGTCTCCTGTCTCCTGTGGCCGGCGCCGCCATTACTGTTTTAATTCCCACATGGATTACAAACCAAACTTCCCTCCAAGTGTCTGCATGGGCGCAGCCATCTTGGATTCTGTCATCTGTTCATTTCCACCAATCTGCTGTCTGCATTGTTAATCTGCATAATTGCCTAGCCAATCCCTTCCTTGCTGCAGGTATAAGTAATCTGTGCCTGAGCAAGGAAGGCGTCAGTGCTTTGGTTGTCAAACCTAGTTCCAGTTTGTCTCTCTCTCCTGTGGTTGTTTTCCAGGTTCCAGCTCCTATCTCCACACTTCCACTAAAGAGACCCGCACCAGCATTTCCACCTGCGGTGTAGCCTGACTCTCCTATCCATTTGGATCCATCTGCTTCCAGCTACAGATCCACCTGCTTTCAGCATCTAGCTTCCAGCAGAGGTCAGCTCTTCTTAAAGTGCCGGTACCCTTTTCTGCAGATTATTATTTATCACCGGCATTATTATTTCACCGCTCTCAAGCTCCAAACATCACTTTCATATTTCATCGCTCTCAAGCTACATTTATTATTTAACTGGTTCCAGCCAGTATCCACTCCGTGCCAACATCAGTCTGGTTCCAGCCAGTACCCACAGCAGCCGTTTTATCCACAGCAGCCCAGCTTTTCCTGGACCACCAGCTGGTACGATCCTGGGCTATCTCCATTGCTACAGTCGGGCCTGGTAAGGACTTTCCAACTAGAAGATTATAAGAACTATCTCACACTACCAGAGCCCTGTGGCCCTTGCCACCCTGTAGTACCCAGGAACTGTATTTATCCTCTGCTGATTTTTAGGTTTTCTTTTTACTGCTGCTGTGTTACGGAGTTTGTCATAAATAAACATCATTGACTTTTACCCTGGTTGTCGTGGTCACGCCTTCGGGCAGTTCTTCTACATGTTACTTACATGTCTAGGGGTCTGATACAACCTCCCAGGTTCCGTTACATCTCAACCCCTACAACTGAGGCTGTCTCCCGTCAGCTCAGGCCCTCAGTTGTGACAATGTGCGTACTGTAGTGGAGGAATATTCCATGATCTGAAAAGCTCAAGATGGAATTTTTTGGCCTCAGCGCTAAGTGAAATGTTTAAAGCAAAAGCTAACATGACGTTTCATACCTGAAAACACTATCCCTCCAATAAAACACTTGGTGGAGATGCTTCTTTATTTCAGGGATTGGAAAACTTGTCAAAATAGAAAAAAACAGTGGAAGGAGCAAGATATGGACTCATTTTGGAGTAGAACCTGCTACAGTCTGCAAGAGACTTAACCCTTGGGAGAAAGCTTATATTCCATCAGGCAGTGGTGTGTTAAGGGGGGAGTGGCCTCCGTCTGGGCCCCCTCCTCTCTAGCTGGCAGAGTATTAGTGTGTGTGCTAGTAAACTTTGGCCCTGTGCCCGAGACTGCTGATTGGTTGCTATGGCCAACTTCTTCACTTTATCCCTCTTGAATATTTGATTCATCTTCCGTAAGACAAGATCTGTGAATGCCAAAGGAGCAGAATACTTTTTTGTAGCCACTGTATAAAGCCTACTTTCTGCAGCAGGATACATTGGTTTCCACAGGAAAACATTGGGGTGTAGAGTGGATCTTGATCCAGAGGCACCAACAGGCTATAGTTTTACGCTGTCCCAGGCTGCATTGGGGCCTCCTCTATAAACCCCGCCTCCAGGCACTGAGAGCTCAGATTTGAGTTGGTGCCTGCAGCAGCAGGTCACCTAACAGGAGGGCTGCACTGGATAGCCCTGAAAAAGCTTATAAGAAGATTTCTTCTCCGGGCTGTAAGCGCTGTATGTCAGAGTGACACTTCAGCGCTGCAGCTCCATCACCTCCCAAGCGGCGTCGCATACTCCCGCTGCTCAGTTCCCGGGTACTTGTAGCAGAGACGCTCTGGCTTAGGCGCACGGTCGCAAACTTTCTCCTGGTTCGTGTGGCTGCTATGGGGAGGAGGTAAAAGGGTTCCTCATGCGGGACACGCCATTAAATCGCATTCCATCTGTGACCTATGGAGATGGGTTGCGGCGCTGGTGTGGACACGGTCTCCGAGCAGGGATCCCACTAGACCACTGGGGCTTCTGAGAACAGGTCGGCTGTACTAACACCCCATTTAATAAGACTCACAGTACCCGGGGTGGAAGTCCAGCATAGGGGAGGTGGCACTTGACCTATAGCGCCTCCCCCGGGCAACAACGCCATCTATAAGCAGATTTTCCCGCCGTGGTGCTGCCTCACACTATCCCTCACTCCCTGACTGAGATGCTGGGTGCCATCTTCTGAGCATAGCTGCGGCTGGTCTCCGGGACTGCATGGCAAGGTCTCCTTTGTAAAGCCGCCTGTATACAGCGCTGTGACTTTACAAACACTTGAGTATTCTACATGTCTACATACAGACAGCTTTAGTTAAGAAAAAGTCTACTTGTTATAGAATATGTTGTACGAGAATTCTAATATTCACCTCTAGGACTGCGCTGCTATAGATATATATAGATAGATAGATATACAAAGCAGAGTAGATCGCACACACTTCCAATTGAAAATGATGGGTGCACGTTAATAGTATTCATGCAGAGTAATGTAGAAACTCCACATGGACCAGCACACCATAAATAGTAGCAAAATTCAATGCATTTTAAGCCACAAGATTTTTTCATAAGTGCATAGTGCAAACAATGGTATAAGTGGCATCATAAAAGTGGTACTTAGCAGTTCAATGAATCACAGCAATTGGCATGTAGAATTTTGCTACTATTGAAGGTGTGCTGGTCCATGTGGATTCTCTACATTACTATACACACACACACACACACACACACACACACTGGGGCAAAAAAGTATTTGGACAGCCACCGATTGTGCAAATTGACCCACTTAAAAAGATGAGAGAGGTCTGTAATTTCCATCATAGGTACACTTCAACTGTGAGAGACAGAATCTGGGGGGGGGGGGGGGGGAAACAGGAAATCAGATTGTATGATTTTGAAACAATATACTTGTATATTCTAGTGGAAAATGAATATTTGGACACCTACCAAGCAGCAAGATTTCTGGCTCTCACAGACCTATTACTACTTCTTTAAGAAGCTCTTCTATCCTCAACTCGTTACCTGTATTAATGGCACCTGTTTGAATTGGTTATCTGTATAAAAGACACCTGTCCACACCCTCAAACAGTCAGACTGCTACCTCTCCACCATGGCCAAGACCAGAGAGCTGTCTAAGAACATCAGGGACAAAATTGTAGAGCTGTACAAGGCTGGGATGAGCTACTCGACAATAGGCAAGCAGCTTGGTGAGAAGAGATCAACTGTTGGCGCAATTATAAAAAAATGGAAGAAATACAAGATCACTGACAATCTCTCTCGACCTGGGGCTCCATGCAAGATTTCACCTCGTGGGGTATCAGTGATCTTGAGAACAGTGAGGAATCAGCCCAGAACTACACGGGGGGACCTGGACAATGACCTCAAGAGAGCTGGGACCACAGGCACAAAGGTTATCATTAGTAACACACTACGTCGTCATGGATTGAAATCCTGCAGCGCCCGAAAGGCCCCCCTGCTTAAGCCAGCACATGTCCAGGCCCGTCTAAAGTTTGCCAGTGACCATCTGGATGATCCAGAGGAGGATTGGGAGAATGTAATTTGGTCAGATGAGAGCAAAATCAAACTGTTTGGTATAAACTCCACTCCGTGCTTGGAGGGAGAAGAATGATGAATGGCATCCCAAGAACACCATACCCACTGTGAAGCATAGGGGTGGAAACATCATGCCTTGGGGCTGCTTTTCTGCAAAGGGGACAGGACGACCGATCCGTATTAAGGAGAAGATGAGTGGGGCCATGTATCGTGAGATTTTGGGCAAAAACGTCCTTCCCTCAGTAAGAGCATTGAAGATAAAACGTGGCTGGGTCTTCCAGCATGACAATGACCCCAAACACACTGCCCGGGCAACTAAGGAGTGGCTCCGTAAGAAGCATTTCAAGGTTCTGGAGTGGCCTAGCCAGTCTCCAGACCTCAACCCAATAGAAAATCTGTGGAGGGAGTTGAAAGTCCGTGTCGCCCGGCGACAGACCCAAAACATGACAGATCTAGAGAAGATCTGCATGGAAGAGTGGGCCAAAATACCTGCTACAGTGTGTGCAAACCTGGTCAAGAACTATAGGAAACGTTTGACCTCTGTAATCGCCAACCAAGGTTATATTACAAAGTATTGAGTTAAACTTTTTGATTGTCCAAATATTTATTTTCCGCAAGAATATACAAATAAATTGTTTAATAATCATACAATGTGATTTCCTGTTTTTTTTCTCCAGATTTTGTATCTCACAGTTGAAGTGTACCTATGATGGAAATTACAGACCCCTCTCATCTTTTTAAGTGGGTCAACTTGCACAATCGGCTGTCCAAATACTTTTTTGCCCCACTGTATGTATGTATGTATGTATGTATGTATGTGTATATATATATATATATATATGTATGTATGTATGTATGTGTGTGTGTGTGTGTGTGTGTGTGTGTGTGTGTGTGTGTGTGTATGTATATAATAAGATTTTAAACCTACCGGTAAATCTTTTCTCGTAGTCCGTAGAGCAGGCTTTCCCAACCACGGTCCTCAAGGCACACTAACAGTGCATGTTTTAGTGATATCCAGGCTTCAGCACAGGTGACTTAATTAGTAGCTCAGTTATTTTGAGTTAACCATCTGTGCTGCAGCCTGGATATCACTAAAACCTGCACTGTTGGTGTGCCTTGAGGACCGTGGTTGGGAAAGCCTGCCGTAGAGGATGCTGGGACTCCGTAAGGCCCAAGGGGATAGACGGGCTCCGCAGGAGACATGGGCACCCCAAGAAAGACTTTGACTCTGGGTGTGCACTGGCTCCTCCCTCTATGCCCCTCCTCCAGACCTCAGTTAGAGAAACTGTGCCCAGAGGAGACGGACAGTACAAGGAAAGGATTTTTGTAATCCAAGGGCAAGATTCATACCAGCCACACCAATCACACCGTATAACTTGTGAAATACTACCCAGTTAACAGTATGAAAAAACAACATAGCATCAGTCCAAGACTGATGAAATTATAACATAACCCTTATGTAAGCAATAACTTTATACAAGTCTTGCAGAAGTAGTCCGCACTTGGGACGGGCGCCCAGCATCCTCTACGGACTACGAGAAAAAGATTTACCGGTAGGTTTAAAATCTTATTTTCTCTAACGTCCTAGAGGATGCTGGGACTCCGTAAGGACCATGGGGATTATACCAAAGCTCCCAAACGGGCAGGAGAGTGCGGATGACTCTGCAGCACCGATTGAGCAAACAGGAGTTCCTCCTCAGCCAGTGTATCAAACTTATAGAACTTTGCAAAGGTGTTTGACCCCGACCAAGTAGCAGCTCGGCACAGCTGTAGTGCCGAGACCCCTCGGGCAGCCACCCAAGAAGAGCACACCTTCCTAGTGGAATGGGCTTTAACCGATTTCGGTAACGGCAATCCTGCCGTAGAATGCGCCTGCTGAATCGTGTTACAGATCCAGCGAGCAATAGTCTGCTTTGAAGCAGGGCCGCCAACTTTTTTTGGCTGCATACAGGACAAACAGTGCTTCTGTTTTTCTGATCCGAGCCGTTCTGGCCACGTAAATTTTCAAAGCCCTGACCACATCAAGGGACTCGGAATCCTCCAAGTCACGTGTAGCCACAGGCACGACAATAGGTTGGTTCATATGAAAGAATGAGACCACCTTATTCAGGAATTGAGGACGGGTCCGCAATTCCGTTCTATCCATATGGAAAACCAGATAGGGGCTTTTATGTGATAAAGCCGCCAATTCCGACATTCGCCTAGCTGAAGCCAAGGCTAACAACATGACCACCTTCCAGGTGAGATATTTCAACTCCACTGTCTTAAGTGGTTCAAACCAATGTGACTTAAGGAAACTTAACACCACGTTAAGGTCCCAAGGCGCCACCGGAGGTACAAAAGGAGGCTGAATATGCAGAACTCCCTTCACAAAAGTCTGTACTTCAGGTAATGAGGCCAATTCCTTTTGAAAGAAAATGGATAAGGCCGAGATCTGAACTTTAATGGAGCCTAATTTTAGGCCCAAATTCACTCCAGTTTGTAGGAAGTGAAGAAAACGGCCCAGGTGGAATTCTTCCGTAGGAGCATTCCTGGCCTCACACCAAGAAACATATTTTCTCCATATTCGGTGATAATGTTAAGATGTCACGTCCTTCCTAGCCTTTATTAGCGTAGGGATGACCTCATCCAGAATACCTTTTTCCGCTAGGATCCGGCGTTCAACCGCCATGCCGTCAAACGCAGCCGCGGTAAGTCTTGGAACAGACAGGGACCTTGTTGTAACAGGTCCTGCCTTGGAGGAAGAGGCCACGGATCTTCTGTGAGCATTTCTTGCAGATCCGGATACCAGGTCCTTCGTGGCCAATCTGGAACAATGAGAATTGTTCTCACTCCTCTTTTTCTTATTATCCTCAACACCTTGGGTATGAGAGGAAGAGGAGGAAACACATATACCGACTGGAACACCCACGGTGTCACTAGGGCGTCCACAGCTACCGCCTGAGGGTCTCTTGACTTGGCGTAATTCCTTTGTAGCTTTTTGTTGAGACGGGACGCCATTATGTCTATTTGGGGTAGTCCACATCGACTTGCAATCTGTGCGAAGACTTCCTGATAAAGTCCCCACTCTTCCGGATGCAGATCGTGTCTACTGAGAAAGTCTGCTTCCCAGTTGTCCACTCCCAGAATGAACACTGCTGACAGAGCTCTTACATGATTCTCCGCCCAGCGAAGAATCCTGGTGGCTTCCGCCATTGCCATTCTGCTCCTTGTGCCGCCTTGGCGGTTTACATGAGCTACTGCGGTGATGTTGTCTGACTGGATCAGAACTGGTCGATTGCGAAGTAAGGTCTCCGCTTGACGTAGGGCGTTGTATATGGCCCTTAGTTCCAGGATGTTGATGTGAAGACAAGTCTCTTGACTTGACCAATGTCCCTGGAAATCTCTTCCCTGTGTGACTGCTCCCCAACCTCGGAGGCTCGCGTCCATGGTCACCAGGATCCAGTCCTGAATGCCGAACCTGCGGCCCTCTAGAAGGTGAGCCCTGTTTAGCCACCACAGGAGAGATACTCTGGCCCTGGGGGACAGGGTGATCCTCTGATGCAATTGCAGATACGACCCGGACCATTTGACCAATAGGTCCCATTGGAAGGTCCTTGCATGGAATCTGCCGTATGGAATGGCTTCGTATGTTGCCACCATCTTTCCCAGAGCTTGAGTGCAATGATGTACTGACACTTGTTTTGGTTTCAACAAGTTCATGACTAGAGTCATGAGTTCCTGTGCTTTTTCCGTTGGAAGAAAAACCCTTTTCTGGTCTGTGTCCAGAATCATGCCCAAGAAGGGCAGACGAGTTGTAGGATTCAGCTGCGACTTTGGAATATTGAGAATCCAGCCGTGTCGCTGTAACACATTCAGTGAAAGTGATACGCTGCTCAGCAACTTCTCCCTTGATCTCGCTTTTATGAGGAGATCGTCCAAGTACGGGATAATTGTGACACCCTGCTTGCGCAGGAGCACCATCATTTCCGCCATTACCTTGGTGAAAATTCTCGGGGCCGTGGAAAGTCCAAACGGCAACGTCTGAAATTGGTAATGACAATCCTGTACCGCAAATCTCAGGTACGCCTGATGAGGAGGATATATGGGGACATGCAGGTATGCATCCTTTATGTCCAGAGACACCAAAAAATCTCCCCCTTCCAGGCTGGCGATGACCGCCCTTAGCGATTCCATCTTGAACTTGAACCGTTTTAAGCAAAGATTCAGGGATTTTAAATTCAAAATGGGTCTGACCGAACCGTCCGGTTTCGGAACCACAAGCAGAGTTGAGTAGTACCCCTGCCCTCTTTGAAGCAGGGGAACCTCTACCACCACTTGTTGCAGACACAATTTGTGAATTGCCTGTAAAACTATCTCCCTTTCCAGGGGTTGTTTCGGTAGGGCCGATTTGAAAAACCGGCGAGGAGGCACTTCTTCGAATTCTAGCTTGTAACCCTGGGAAACAATTTCTATTGCCCATGGATCCACCTGTGAGTGGACCCAGACGTGGCTGAACAGTCGAAGACGTGCACCCACAGGAGCTGACTCCCTCAGGGGAGCCCCAGCGTCATGCGGTGGATTTAGCAGAGGCCGGGGAGGACTTCTGTTCCTGGGAACTAGCTGTGGTGTGCAGCTTTTTCCCTCTGCCCTTACCTCTGGCAAGAAAGGACGAACCACGTGCTCTCTTGCTTTTATTGGAACGAAAGGACTGCATTTGATAATGAGGCGCTTTCTTAGATTCTGAGGGAATTTATGGCAAAAAATTTGATTTACCTGCCATAGCCGTGGAGACGAGATCCGAGAGGCCCTCTCCGAACAATTCCTCACCCTTGTAAGGCAACAACTCCATATGCCTCTTGGAGTCAGCATCACCTGTCCACTGCCGGGTCCATAAGCCACACCTAGCAGAAACAGACATAGCGTTTATTCTGGAACCCAGTAAACTAATGTCTCTTTGAGCATCTCTCATATATAAGACAGCATCTTTTATATGTCCATGCTACTACAGCACTACAAACCCAGGCCGACGCAATAGCCGGTCTGAGTAACGTACCAGAATGTGCGTAAATGGACTTCAAGGTAACCTCCTGCTTGCGGTTAGCAGGATCCTTGAGGGTCGCTGTATCTTGGGATGGAAGGGCTATCTTTTTTGATAAGAGTGTTAAAGCTTTGTCCACCAGAGGGAAGGATTCCCACCGTATTCTGTCCTGTGACGGGAAAGGATACGCTATAAGAATCCTTTTGGGAATCTGCAGTTTTTTGTCTGGAGTTTCCCACGCTTTTTCGCATAAATCGTTCAGCTCATGTGAGGAAGAAAAGGTGACCTCTGGTTTCTTTCCCTCAGTGATATGCAAAACATCTTTTATAGCTATAATCATATATCGTATACATTTTGCCACCCTTGGCTGCAATTTTGCATCTTCATAGTCGACACTGGAGTCTGAGTCCGTGTCTGTATCTGTGTCAGCTATTTGGGACAGTGGGCGCTTCTGAGACCCCGAAGGTCCAGGCGACATTGGGACAGGCATGGGTTGACTCCCTGACTGTAACCCAGATTCAGCTTTGTCTAATCTTTTGTGCAGTAAATTAACATTTGCACTCAAAACATTCCACATATCCATCCAGTCAGGTGTCGGCACTGCTGACGGAGACCTAGCATTCATACACTCCCCCTCCTCCTTAGACGAGCCTTCAATCTCAGACATGTCGACACACGCGTACCGACACACCGCACACACACAGGGAAGCCCTTTTTCTGAAGACAGGTTCCCCACCAGGCCCTTTGGAGAGACAGAGAGAGAGTATGCCAGCACACACCCCAGCGCTATATGACCCAGGAAAAACACAGTGTGTTTACCTAGTAGCGCTTTGTAATCTGTATTGCGCCAAATATGTGCCCCCCCTCTACTTAAAAAACCCTCTTTCACCGTGTGTCAAGCAGGGGAGAGTCCAGGGAGCTTCCTCTCAGCGGTGCTGTGGAGAAAAGATGGCGCTGGTGAGTGCTGAGGGAGAAGCCCCGCCCCCTCGGCGGCGGGCTTCTGTCCTGCTCGAAATAATTCAAATTATGGCGGGGGCTCTCTATATACATGTACAGTGCCCAGCTGTACATGTATATACACTTATATGCCATATAGGAGGCTTAAATTGCTGCCCAGGCCCCCCCCCTGCGCCCTGCACCCTTACAGTGACCGGAGTGTGTGAGGTGAATGGGAGCAATGGCGTACAGCTGCAGTGCTGTGCGTTACCTCCGTGAAGAATCTGAAGTCTTCTGCCGCCTATGATGATCTTTTCCTCACATACTCACCCGGCTTCTATCTTCCGGCTCTGCGAGGAGGACGGCGGCGCGGCTCTGGGACGGACGGCGAGGGTGAGACCTGCGTACCGATACCTCTGGAGCTAATGGTGTCCAGTAGCCTAAGAAACAGAGCCCTGAAACTCAGAGAAGTGGGTCTGTTTCTCTCTCCTCAGTCCCTCGATGCAGGGAGTCTGTTGCCAGCATGCTCCCTGAAAATAAAAAACCTAACAAAAATGCTTTCTTACAGGAAACTCAGGAGAGCTCCTGAAATGCACCCAGCGCCTCTGAACACAGTATCAAACTGAGGTCTGGAGGAGGGGCTAAAAGGGAGGAGCCAGTGCACACCCAGCATCCTCTAGGACGTTGGAGAAATATATATGTATGTGTGTATGTGTATATGTATATGTGTATATATATATATATATATATATATAATATACACTGCTCAAAAAAATAAAGGGAACACTAAAATAACACATCCTAGATCTGGATGAATGAAACATTCTTATTAAATACTTTGTTCTTTACATAGTTGAATGTGCTGACAACAAAATCACACAAAAATTGTCAATGGAAATCGAATTTATTAACCCATGGAGGTCTGGATTTGGAGTCACACTCAAAATGAAAGTGGAAAAACACTACAGGCTGATCCAACTTTGATGTAATGTCCTTAAAACAAGTCAAAATGAGGCTCAGTAGTGTGTGTGGCTTCCACGTGCCTGTATGACCTCCCTACAACGCCTGGGCATGCTCCTGATGAGGTGGCGTATGGTCTCCTGAGGGATCTCCCACCAGACCTGGACTAAAGCATTCGCCAACTCCTGGACAGTCTGTGGTGCAACGTGGCGTTGGTGGATGGAGCGAGACATGATGTCCCAGATGTGCTCAATTGGATTCAGGTCTGGGGAACGGACGGGCCAGTCCATAGCATCAATGCCTTCGTCTTGCAGGAACTGCTGACACACTCCAGCCACATGAGGTCTAGAGGAACCCAAGACCAACCGCACCAGCATATGGTCTCACAAGGGGTCTGAGGATCTCATCTCGGTACCTAATGGCAGTCAGGCTACCTCTGGCGAGCACATGGAGGGCTGTGTGGCCCCCCAAAGAAATGCCACCCCACACCATTACTTACCCACTGCCAAACCGGTCATACTGGAGGATGTTGCAGGCAGCAGAACGTTCTCCTTGGCGTCTCCAGACTCTGTCACGTCTGTCACGTGCTCAGTGAGAACCTGCTTTCATCTGTGAAGAGCACAGTGCGCCAATGGCAAATTTGCCAATCTTGGTGTTCTTTGGCAAATGCCAAACGTCCTGCACGGTGTTGGGCTGTAAGCACAACCCCCACCTGTGGACATCGGGCCCTCATACCACCCTCATGGAGTCTGTTTCTGATCGTTTGAGTAGACACATGCACATTTGTGGCTTGCTGGAGGTCATTTTGCAGGGCTCTGGCAGTGCTCCTCCTGTTCCTCCTTGCACAAAGGCGGAGGTAGCGGTCCTGCTGCTGGGTTGTTGCCCTCCTACGGCCTCCTCCACGTCTCCTGATGTACTGGCCTGTCTCCTGGTAGCGCCTCCATGCTCTGGACACTACGCTGACAGACACAGCAAACCTTCTTGCCACAGCTCGCATTGATGTGGCATCCTGGATGAGCTGCACTACCTGAGCCACTTGTGTGGGTTGTAGACTCCGTCTCATGCTACCACTAGAGTGAAAGCACCGCCAACTTTCAAAAGTGACCAAAACATCAGCCAGAAAGCATAGGAGCTGAGAAGTGGTCTGTGGTTACCACCTGCAGAACAACTCCTTTATTGGGGGTGTCTTGCTAATTGCCTATAATTTCCACCTGTTGTCTATTCCATTTGCACAACAGCATGTGAAATTATTATTATTATTATTATTATTATTATCCTTTATTTATATGGCGCCACACGGGTTCCGCAGCGCCCTATTACAGAATACATAAACAAATAATCAAACAGGAAAACAGCAACTTACAGTTGATGACAGTATAGGACAAGTACAGGGTAAATAAACATAGTTACATCAGCAGATGACACTTGAATAAGTATCAGGTGGCAGAAGACTGCTGGATGTGGTACAGTTGAAGATTATTAAAGTAAGAAAGGATAAGCACATGAGGGAAGAGGGCCCTGCTCGTGAGAGCTTACATTCTAAAGTTGATTGTCAATCAGTGTTGCTTCTTAAGTGGACAGTTTGATTTCACAGAAGTGTGATTGACTTGGAGTTACATTGTGTTGTTTAAGTGTTCCCTTTATTTTTTTGAGCAGTGTGTGTGTGTATATATATATATATATATATATATATATATATATATATATATATATATATATAATATTAGCAATATCTGGACCGGCACTCCAATAGGTCGTTGGCTAAGTGCTCCGGTGCCTCCAGTATAATGTGCAGCATAACGTGTAGAAATGAGCTGCGGCACTCAGACTTTGCAGGTACAAAAAAGTGTATTAAAAATCACACGCCATAATGTCAAGGTGAACAGCAATAGAATAAAGAAAATCTTACCTAATTACCCCGGAGAAGCCCGCCAAGTGATTAGCGTCGCCCGAAGCCATATCTCCTGGTCCCGGCGCACACCACATGCGTCACTGGTGACGTGGTGCCGGGTTGTCATGACTACACAGACGCCCGGCACCTCTGACACCGCACGCTGTAATATAAACAAAGTACATAAAGATTACAAAGCCCGTACAGCCAAGGCCTGTTAGAAATAACATAGTATATAAAAGGGATCAGGATGATGCAGCCTGAATAGGTGAGCTGCACACGACATCTATTTAAAAATGCTTAAATGCTGGTCAATGTGACGGAGTGATGGTTACTTGTTTAATGTAACCCTGTATACAGTGACGGGTGTGTAAAAATACTGAAACACAAAACCGTGTAACGTTAAAGTAATATGAAACTGTGGTGTCTTGAGTAATAATATCTGGTGAAATGTCATGAATAAGTGTGATTAATGTGAATGTCATAACAAGAAAATTAATGATAAAAAAAATCTGTTGCTTGCTGTGTTGTAATGTTAGAGAACCTGAAGTAATATGAAGTCTTAAGTGACACATCACGTGTCTTGCTATGGGGTCTACGTGGTTGTGCATATATGTGACCTGCTGATCTAAATTAAACACATGTCGCGCAAATCTATCCTATAGGGCTTTTGAGCTATGGTCGCTAAATAGTGTTGTATAAGTGTTCCTCACTTACTCCATATCAGGCTACAATACACCCTGTTCCCTATGAACTTATGTTGCAAACAAGTAGCCAGAGATGAAGCGGAATCACTACAGGCTCCCTGTTTTTTCTATACTATTAAGTGGGTGCTACTATATGAGGTTCTATGGCATCACTGAGTCCATCATAGGAACACATTCCATTGCATGACTTCGATGATGTCTTCTTTTCGTCTTAACCAAGAGATTGTGGTTCTGGCCTTTATCTATTCAGACTTGTCTTCCAAAGAGCATTTTTTGGATGTGGTAAGGGCTCTCCGTATTTATGTAGAGAGGACTGCCTCTAACAGGAGGTCAGATTCCCTTTTTGTACTGTTTGGTTTCAACAAACGTGGCTGGCCTGCGAATAAGCAAACCTTGGACAGATGGATTAGAATGGTGATTGCACAAGCTTACGCGCAGGCTGGACTCCCAGCTCCTGCTGCTATAAAAGCCTGTTCTACTCGGTCTGTTGCACTAAGGTGCATCCCCTCCCTTGAGGAACTGCTTTAGGAGATCCCCGATGTTTTCCTGCAGAAACCAATGTATCCTGCTGCAGAAAAGGAATGTTATGGTAGACTTACCCTGGTTAACACTCTTTCTGCGAGGTACATTGGTTCCACAGGGCGCCAACCTGTGACGCACTTAGGTTCTATGGGTTTGTATGACATTAGCCGCTGGTACCTTCTCCTGTCGTGAGAATGTGGTTCTATGTGACTAACATCTGCATTCTCTCTTGCCTGCTCCTGCATTTGACTGGTTAACGAAACTCAGCTCCAGTGCCTGGAGGCGGGGTTTATAGAGTAGGCCCCAATGCATCCTGGGACAGCCTAAAGCTTTAGCCTGTTGGTGCCTCTGGATCAAGAACCACTCTACACCCCGATGTTTTCCTGTGGAACCAATGTACCTCGCAGAATTGGTAAGTCTACCATAACACTCCTTTTTGTAAGTCGTATGCAAGGAAAGGAAATGCATCAGGGTGCACTGCGGATGCTTTTGCACAGATCTGTCATTTTTCATTACTACTGCAACCTTAGATTGGTGGTTCCCAACCATTCTGGGGGAGATTTAGCAAAACTAGGAGAGAGATAAAATACCAACCAATCATCTCCTATTTGTCATTTTTTCATACGCAGCCTGTAAAATTACAGGAGCTGATTGGTTGGTACTTTCTCCAAGCTTTGCTAAATCTCCACTTCTGTGTGATGACATACCTGCTGACACATATGTCACAGGATAAAAAAAACCTTTTCATTGCTCTCTAGTGTTAATGTTCTGTTATATATAAATCCGTATCAAATAGGCTACTGATGGGGCACAGTAATGTTTACTCACACTTTACCTTACACCTCTTTGTGATTGTTAGTGCACTGTATAAAATGATTTCTTAATCAGTTATAGATAGAACAGCTATCAGTATAACACTTCACAAATAGCTCTGCTTCCTGTTGCCCAGACTCTGAAGTGTTAATATCCACAGTTATTGGCTTTGGATAGAGTGATGATGGAAATATCTGATGAAATGAGGCATGTTTCTATAGAAACTAGGAAAGTATTGCTGCTCTTGCAATATTTTTTTTTTTAGATGCACAATTTCTCCAAAACATTGCACTTCTGGTAAACAGATTTTCCGCCTTGACGTGGAAATAATGTGATTATTTTACAGAACCATTTGTTTTTATCATATTCAGAAACCAATTAATAGAATTGCTGTTCCCAGGGGGCGTATTCAGGTACATCTGTTTGCTACATGTTGTCTTATTAAATCACTGGCTGTGTGAGATCTCTAACGCAGTTTTAGAGAAATACAAACAAGTAAATGTTTACTACTGAATGCCAGGCGTTGCTTATAAATCAATATCCACACTATGTCATGCCTGTGCAAATCTGATATTCCTATTCTTCCATTACGTCAAAGGTACCACAGACAATAATGGATTTGTTAAGGCTTGTCAACCTTTCTCTAACGTCCTTGAGGATGCTGGGACTCCGTAAGGACCATGGGGAATAGACGGGCTCCGCAGGAGATAGGGCACTTTAAGAAAGCTTTGGACTCTGGGTGTGCACTGGCTCCTCCCTCTATGCCCCTCCTCCAGACCTCAGTTTTACACTGTGCCCAGAGCAAGATGGGTGCACTGCAGAGAGCTCTCCAGAGTTCTCTGCCTAGAAGCATTTTTGTTTGGATTTTTTTTTCTACCTTTTACTACTTTTTCACAGGGAGCACTTCTGGCAACAGGCTCCCTGCATCGAGGGACTGAGGCGAGAGGAGCAGACCTTCTTGTCAAAGATAGGCTCTGCTTCCTCGGCTACTGGACACCATTAGCTCCAGAGGGGGTGAACGCAGGTTCTTACTGGGCGTCCACCCCCGGAGCCGCGCCGCCGTTCTCCTCACAGAGCTAGAAGTACAGACAGAAGTCGTCAGGCGGCTGAAGCCTTCAGCTTCACTGAGGTAACGCACAGCACTGCAGCTGTGCGTCATTGCTCCCATACACCTCACATACTCCAATCACTGTAAGGGTGCAGGGGGTGGGGGGGGCGCCCTGGGCAGCAATATAAACCTCTGCATGGCAAAAAGACTATATACATGTACAGGTGGGCTCTGTACATGTATATAAAAGGGCCTCCGCCATATTTTACTAAGTTTGAGCGCGACAGAAGCCCGCCGCCGAGGGGGCGGGGCTTCTCCCTCAGCACTCACCAGCGCCATTTTCTCTCCACAGCACTGCTGAGAGGAAGCTCCCCGGACTTTCCCCTGCTTACAACGGTGAAAGGGTGCTTAAAAGAGAGGGTGGGGGGGCACATAATTGGCGGTTTACATATTATACAGCGCTGCTGGGGAAAAACAATTTGTGTTGGTCTCCAGGGTTATTGCGCTGGGGTGTGTGCTGGCATACTCTCTCTCTGTCTCTCAGGGATACTGTCTTCAGGAAAGGGGTTCCCTGTGTGTGTGTGAAGTGTGTCGGTACGCGTGCGTCGACATGTTTGACGAGGAAGGCTCGCTTAATGTGGAGGGGGAGTGCTTGAATGTCAGGTCGCCGTCGGCAACGCCGACACCAGAATGGGTGGATATGCTGAATGTCTTGAATGCAAATGTCAATCTATTGCATAAAAGATTAGACAAGGCAGAAGCTAGGGATCAGTCAGGTAGCCAGTCCATGCCTGTCCCTGGGGCGCCAGGTCCTTCGGGGTCTCAGAAGCGCACCATATCCCAGATCAATGACACAGATACCGACACAGATACTGACTCTAGTGTCGGCTATGAAGATGCAAAATTACAGCCGAAGGTGGCAAAGGGTATTCGATACATGATTATTGCCATTAAAGAGGTTTTGCATATTACTGAGGAACCCCCTGTCCCTGACACGAGGGTACACATGTATAAAGGGAAAAAAGCCTGAAGTCACTTTTCCATCCTCATTTGAATTAAGTGACTTGTGCGAAAAGGCTTGGGAATCTCCGGATAGGAGACCACAAGTTCCCAAAAGGATTCTCATGGCGTATCCTTTTCCACAAACTGATAGGATACGCTGGGAATCTTCGCCAAAAGTTGACAAGGCGCTGACACGTTTGTCCAAAAAGGTGGCACTGCCTTCTCAGGATACGGCTTCCCTCAAGGAAGGCTATTGAAGGATGCTATCCAAAAACACTGGCACGTTCTCCTCTCTGACTCTGATTTGGCCCAAAATTTGGGAACTAAAGTGGCAATGAGTTGGAGGAGGTCCCCAAATATAAGGGACCAATTAGTCCAAAGCCATTTTTCAAGAAAACCATCAAGTTTACCCATAGCCAGGGGCTCATTTCCCTATGGATCATGTCGAGCATGTGATTATATCATACCTACACAAGAAGTGCAGGATAAATATGGCAACACATGCAGAATTCGGGATTTCTTTAATTGCAGAACAACAAACATTGTTTACTGCATATCGTGTACTTGTGGGAAATTATATGTGGGAGTTACCACTCGCATGTTCAAGACAAGGATTCTTGAACATGCAGGAACTATTCGCAACGCAGCGAAAGACATCGGGAATTTCAAACAGATAACATCAGTAGCGAGACACTTCCACAAACATCAGAAAGACAGCTCACACAAAATGAAAGCCTTTGGCCTTGAAAAAATCAAATTGGGTATCAGAGGAGGTAATGCCATGCATGAGCTCCTAAAAAAGGAAAGCGAATGAACATTTAGGTTGGGCAGCATGGCACCCAATGGAATGAACGAACATATCAATTATACAGTGTTTTTGCAATAGTTTGATATTTGATAATTAATCTCAATCTTTCAAATTCCCAGAGCGTGCAGTTCAGACACAGTAAACAAGTATAACAATTTATCTTTTCATGTTTCCTTCTCAGAAACATGATCTACAAATAAAAAATATATAGGTCAATATATGAATAACCTCCTCCGCAAATAAATATATAAACAATTGACTAGTGGGAGTTACCACTCGCATGTTCAAGACAAGGATTCTTGAACATGCAGGAACTATTCGCAACGCAGCGAAAGACATCGGGAATTTCAAACAGATAACATCAGTAGCGAGACACTTCCACAAACATCAGAAAGACAGCTCACACAAAATGAAAGCCTTTGGCCTTGAAAAAATCAAATTGGGTATCAGAGGAGGTAATGCCATGCATGAGCTCCTAAAAAAGGAAAGCGAATGGACATTTAGGTTGGGCAGCATGGCACCCAATGGAATGAACGAACATATCAATTATACAGTGTTTTTGCAATAGTTTGATATTTGATAATTAATCTCAATCTTTCAAATTCCCAGAGCGTGCAGTTCAGACACAGTAAACAAGTATAACAATTTATCTTTTCATGTTTCCTTCTCAGAAACATGATCTACAAATAAAAAATATATAGGTCAATATATGAATAACCTCCTCCGCAAATAAATATATAAACAATTGACTAAAGAAATATTTTTGAGAAGTGAATTGACAGACTGTGAATACCTTTTAAAGGGTCTTTTTTAGGGTTAATAATAGTTAATAATCACAGGTTTTTAATAAGGGATTTCCCAATTTTTGTTTAGAAATAAAGGATTTATTTTTATCCATTTTTGTGTTCACACAGGGTTTTCGGTTTAGGAAGAATTCCTATTTCTAAGTATTCACTTCACTGGTATGGACCATAATTGGTCCTCATCTATTACATAGTTAATTATATAAAAAGTATGAGCCAATATTACACACACATTTGGATCGATTTAGTTTGAGCACGTACCACAGTGTTTCTTATGAATATAATCTGTGGTATTTACACACCACTTAAATACAATATTACCAATAGCACTTTCACATTTATTCTCAGGACGTCATTTGCTAAATTAACACTTACTTACACAATGTGATATATCACACACTATATATAAGAACGGGTATCTGTAAGGGTGATTGAGACGATATATTTTTATTTAGAATTTCCCTTTTCTCTTTTTTTTTTTTATTATTATTTTTCATAAACAAATGGAACTGTCACAATAGATTAATGCCTGACACATCAGCGTTTAAACTTAGTACAAGTGTGATCTGCATGCCGGGTCAGAATTTTTCCGTCAAGTACACATATCGCGATGTTCTAAGAGACATGCTCTCCTTCTCATATAAGGATTTAGGATTTTTATTCTAATTATTTTCCACTTTCTCGCTAAAAAAATAAAAAAATATAAAAAAATAAGTGTTGTTGATCAAAGCAATGGTTATATTTGGAACACCATGCTATATGTATGCATGTAAAATAATGTTTATTTTCATTTTTTTTAAAAAGTGAACATTATCGTTTTGATAGATATTTAATATGGTTTCATAAATGTTTTTTTCTGGGTAAAATTCCCCCTTTCCCCCTCTCTTTCCTTTCTTTCCCATTTTTTTTAGCTTCTATGCCTTCTCAAAAAAATCCTTTATCTTCCAGGCCATATATAGCTGAATGAGAGTATCTGTAATTGTTTTTATCACTTATACCAAAGCTTCATTCAGCGAATTGAAAGGAGCACAAGTGCATTGTAATTAATTACACAGGACTTAAAACAGCTGATTGACCTGGGGGATTCAAATAGTGGACACATACGATTGCACGTCAGGCTGGTGATCAAGCACGGTTGTGAAACGTACGTACAGCTGGGACGTGGTGTTCCACAGTCACAGCTCCTCACTGCAGGAGGATGCTGTGTTAAACGGCATGGGAAACTTATTGGATCCGGTAAAACAACTATGGTGAGAGGCTTTTGAAAACCCTCTTCAGACGCATCGATAGGAGAGGACATCAGGTCACAGCTCAAATAAGGAGCCAGCAAGAAAGTCACTGCAGGAACGGATTTAAGGGAGAAGGTGCACGGCGTCAGAGACTCCACGGTCATGTGCGGTAATTATATACAAATATTGCTGTTATAAATAGAAGAGGCATTTATAGCCCTTTCTCAATCAAACAGATAATTGTATCAATCTGAGGTGTAAGAGACCTCAACTTCAGAGGTATGCTATTACACTACGGAGGAACTTAAGATTTCAATCAAACCGCAAGGTGCGGTATAACATACACTCCCTAGACAATCATGCAGTGACTGTTTTTCTATCTCACTGATCAACTCTCAAAATTATACAAATTTAAAGACAATTCTTTTTGGAACTATCTCTGTTTTGAACTAACTTGAGTTTTGTTGAAATTCACTCAAGTACCAACTGTATCAACTTTAATTTTGAAGAGATACAATGTGAACAATATTAA
Source organism: Pseudophryne corroboree (assembly GCF_028390025.1). Classification (NCBI taxonomy): domain Eukaryota; kingdom Metazoa; phylum Chordata; class Amphibia; order Anura; family Myobatrachidae; genus Pseudophryne; species Pseudophryne corroboree. Next base: position 510,986,961 of record NC_086444.1, read on the forward strand.
ATTGAATACGAATAGCAGCAGTTTAGCTGCAGGGAGCTGTGTGAGACACGTATCCAGCTCAATAACTCTCCTAATATATTTTTTGCATGAAGAGTACACCTTTATATTTAATAAGCCATGGAGAAACCATAAAAAAACGGATCATATCCATACTCTCTCCTTCCCTTTCCTCTCCTCTTGTTCATATTTCACAGATATCTCACTGGTCTCCGCGGCGCATTGCAAGTCCTGCAATGCTGGAAGCAACAGGTCTGCTCTAACACCAGAGACGGAGACATTAGGAGATATTTTTGCTATTTTTCCATCAATTCATCAGTACCCCTACTCTCACCCTTCTTCCGCTCATTGAAGAGGTTGGGCAGCAGATGGGGGTATCTGTACATTGGATTGTACTTGCTCTTTTCTTTTTTTCATTTTTTTATATATAGAGATGATCGATTTAATCTATATAATGAAATTAAAGTTTGAGGCCTCAAAACAAATTGTCTAATAAGGGTGCACCCATTGTTTTAGATCATCCAAGGCCTTACAGATTGATCATATCAGCATAACGGTGAATGATAAGGAGACATTTTGTCCCTCACGTATACTGTATGTGACAAAGTCCAGTTATACGATCTTATATGTGATAATCTATGGGTTGTGATGCCTTATTCTTGATGGATAAGGTTATAAACAATTGTGATCTGATGATAATGCACAACCTAATGGGTCGTTGAAATGTTCTAGTGTTATGTATTATAGATCAAAGGGTTAAGTGCCTTTGTCAGATTGCGAAGCCGAGTGTACTCTGTTGTTCAATTTCATTGAAGCAAAAAAAGAAAAAAAAGAAAAAAACTACTACAGGCATATATATATATATATATATATATATATATATATATATATATATATATATATATATGTGTATATATTTAATTTTATTAGTTAGACTAAATATCAACATATAGTTATTGCCTGTAATTATAGTAAGATATCCTATGTACAACAGTTTGCAAATTGTCAATAGGCTTGATTATACTGAGCATATGGTTTACTGTTGAGCCAGTGGAATTGATGGCCTTTGTGTGAACAAAAGGAGTAAATAGTGATTGGAAACCAAATTTGCAATTACGGAATTCCAAAAACGTTTTATGTGCAATTATTTGATATGTGGTTTTTCATTTCATATTTAATATGTGGTTGGGAATTTTGTAGAGCCAGTGGATTTGACGGCTCTCATACAAATAATAACTAAGGAGTGGATTAGAACTAGAAGTATATCCACGTTTGTCCACTTCTAAATAAGTGGGTAATGTACATACATTTACAAGATGAGCGCGTTTTTATTAGGCCAATTAGCCCTAATGATACAATAGCTCTATGCCGAGATTGTACATGAGTACGAACGTAACGATGTCATATGCCGAGATTGTACATCAATATTAACGTAATGATTTGTTAAAAATTGATGATTTATTAATAATGATTATTAGTTATTGATTATTAAAAATTAATTGTTTATTTTGGGACCTTACATTGGGAGAAGTGGATGTTCATTGAACTCATATGATACTTATGATAGTGTCTGACATGCAATGTGTGTGAACATTCTTCTCTCCTCCTTATTTTAGATTGGTATAGAAATAAAGGTTAAGTTTTAACATTTAATCACTAATTCTCAATATATCATATTATATATTATTTATTTATTATTTCAAAAGAGTGCTCCAAAAAAGGAATTTTCTTTGAGGCTAGTCCTCACAATAGTTCTGATCATGAGTTTTCTCATAATTCCAGGAGCACCTCCAGCCTGTTTATGATTTAGATATGATTATCTTTGATATTGATTGTAGCTGGTTATCAATATATAAAAATATTTAATAAGATGTTTGATATCCAGTGCAGGATAACCCTTTCAGCTCTCTTCTGGCTTCCCTTAAGGAACCTGCTGATCGCAGGCAGGAAATTACCTTAAAGCACATTTACAATCATTCCGGTACTATTGCTCGACCGGCTATGGCGTCGGCCTGGGTTTGTAGTGCGGTTGTGGCATGGGCAGATTCCTTATCTACGGAAATTGACACCTTAGATAGGGACGCCATTCAAATGACCATAGAGCATATCAGAGATGCTGCCTTGTATATGAGGGATGCTCAGAGAGACATTTGTTTATTAAGCTCCAGAATAAATGCTATGTCTATTTCTGCTAGGCGGCTCTTGTGGACCCGACAGTGGACGGGAGATGCCGATTCAAAGCGGCATATGGAGTCCTTGCCTTACAAAGGGGTGGAGTTGTTTGGAGACGGCCTCTCGGATCTTGTCTCTACGGCTACGGCTGGTAAGTCAAATTTCTTACCTTACGTCCCCCCGCAGCATACAAAAAAGGCACCTCATTATCAAATGCAGTCCTTTCGTTCCAATAAAAACAAGAAGGTACGTGGATCATCCTTTGTTGCCAGAGGGAAAGGCAGGGGAAAATAGCTGCAGCCAGCTAGTTCCCAAGAGCAGAAGTCCTCCCCTGCGTCTGCAAAGTCCACCGCATGACGCTGGGGCTTTCAGAGGGGAGGCAGATCTGGTGGGGGCTCGTCTTCGATTTTTCAGCCACGTCTGGGTTCACTCGCAAGTGGATCCCTGGGCATTAGAGAGTGTTTCTCAGGGATACAGGCTGGAATTCGAAGACTTGCCTCCTCGACGATTTTTCAAATCTGCTCTGCCGGCTTCCCCGTCAGAGAGGGAGCTAGTGTTGGCAGCAATCCAAAAATTGTATATTCAACAGGTGATTGTCACAGTTCCTCATCTCCAGCAAGGAGAGGGATATTACTCAACCCTGTTTGTGGTCCCGAAACCGGACGGTTCGGTCAGACCCATTTTAAACCTGAAATCTCTGAACCTGTACTTGAAGAGGTTCAAGTTCAAAATGGAATCACTCAGGGCGGTCATCGCCAGCCTGGAGGGGGGGATTGGATGGTGTCCCTGGACATAAAGGATGCTTACCTTCATGTTCCGATATTCCCCCCGCATCAGGCGTTCCTGAGATTTGCAGTGCAGTCACTACCAATTTCAGACATTGCCGTTTGGGCTTTCCACGGCCCCGAGAATTTTCACCAAGGTAATGGCGGAAATGATGGTGCTCCTGCGCAGGCAGGGGGTCACAATTAACCCATACTTGGACGATCTCCTCATAAAGGCGAGATCTCGGGAGAGGTTGCTGGACAGCGTGTCTCTGTCCATGAAGACGTTGCATATACACGGCTGGATTCTCAATATACCGAAGTCCCAGCTAGTCCCTACAACGCGTCTGACCTTTTTGGGGCTGATTCTAGACACAGACCAGAAAAAGGTTTTTCTTCCGATCGAAAAGGTGCAGGAACTCATAGCCATGGTCAGGAACCTATTAAAACAGAAAAAGGTTTCAGTGCATCATTGCACGCGGGTCCTGGGGAAGATGGTGGCTTCCTACGAGGCCATCCCTTTTGGCAGGTTCCATGCGAGGACTTTTCAATGGGACTTCTTGGACAAGTGGTCCGGGTCCCATTTACAAATGCATCAAAGGATCATACTGTCTCCCAGGACCAGGGTATCTCTCCTGTGGTGGCTGAACAGTGCTCACCTACTAGAAGGTCGCAGGTTCGGCATTCAGGACTGGGTCCTGGTGACCACGGACGCAAGCCTCCGAGGCTGGGGAGCAGTGACACTGGGAAGAAATTTCCAAGGTCTCTGGTCAAGCCTAGAGTCTTGTCTCCACATCAACGTCCTGGAGTTGAGGGCCATATACAACGCCCTGTGTCAAGCGGAGGAATTGCTTCGGAGAAAACCGGTTCTGATTCAGTCATACAATGTCACGGCAGTGGCTCATATAAACCGCCAAGGCGGAACAAGGAGCAGAATGGCCATGGCAGAAGCGACCAGGATTCTACGCTGGGCGGAAGGCCATGTAAGCGCGCTGTCAGCGGTGTTCATCCCGGGGGTGGACAACTGGGAGGCGGACTTCCTCAGCAGGCACGACCTACATCCGGGAGAGTGGGGACTTCATCAAGAAGTCTTCGCACAGATCACGGATCGTTGGGGACTGCCTCAAATCGACATGATGGCATCCCGTCTCAACAAAAAGCTAAAGCGGTATTGCGCCAGGTCAAGGGACCCTCAGGCGGTAGCGGTAGACACTCTGGTGACACCTTGGGTGTTCAGATGGGTCTATGTGTTTCCTCCTCTTCCTCTCATACCCAAGGTGTTGAGAATAATACGAAGAAGCAGGGTCAGAACAATACTCATTGTTCCGGATTGGCCACGGAGGACTTGGTATCCGGAGTTGCAAGAGTTGCTCGCAGGGGATCCGTGGCCTCTTCCTCTAAGGAAGGACCTGCTGCGGCAGGGGCCCTGTCTGTTCCAAGACTTACCGCGGCTGCATTTGACGGCATGGCGGTTGAACGCCGGATCCTAGCGGAAAAAGGGATTCCGGAGGAAGTCATTCCTACCCTGATCAGGGCTAGGAAAGACGTGACGTTAAAACATTATCACCGTATATGGCGGAAATATGTTTCTTGGTGTGAGGCCAGAGCTGCTCCTACGGAGGAGTTCCATTTGGGCCGTCTACTCCGCTTCCTTCAAACAGGAGTGACTTTGGGCCTAAAATTAGGGTCCATAAAGGTCCAGATTTCGGCCTTATCCATTTTCTTTCAAAGAGAATTGGCCTCTGTTCCTGAAGTACAGACCTTTGTGAAGGGAGTGCTGCATATTCAGCCTCCCTTTGTGCCTCTGGTGGTGCCTTGGGATCTTAACGTGGTGTTACGTTTCCTCAAGTCACCTTGGTTTGAACCACTCAAAACTGTGGAGTTGAAATACCTCACGTGGAAAGTGGTCATGTTGTTGGCGTTAGCTTCGGCAAGACGTGTTTCCGAATTGGCGGCTTTATCACATAAAAGCCCATACTTGGTTTTTCACGTGGATAGGGCAGAGTTGAGGACTCGCCCTCACTTTCTGCAAAAAGTGGTCTCATCTTTTCATGTGAACCAACCTATTGTCGTGCCTGTGGCTACACGGGACTTTGAGGATTCCGAGTCCCTGGATGTAGTCAGGGCTTTGAAGATTTATGTGACCAGAATGGCTAGAATCAGGAAGACTGAAGCTTTGTTCGTTCTGTATGCGGCCAACAATGTTGGCGCTCCTGCTTCAAAGCAGACTATTGCTCGCTGGATCTGTATCACGATTCAGCAGGCGCATTCTACGGCAGGATTGCCGTTACCGAAGTCGGTTAAGGCCCGCTCTTCTTGGGCGGCTGCCCGAGGGGTCTAGGCAATACAGTTGTGCCGAGCAGCTACTTGGTCGGGGACAAACACCTTTGCAAAGTTCTATAAGTTTTAAACCCTGGCTGAGGAGGACCTCTTGTTTGCTCTATCGGTGCTGCAGAGTCATCCGCACTCTCCCGCCCGTTTGGGAGCTTTGGTATAATCCCCATGGTCCTTACGGAGTCCCAGCATCCTCAAGGACGTTAGAGAAAATAAGATTTTACTTACCGGTAAATCTATTTCTCGTAGTCCGTAGTGGATGCTGGGCGCACGTCCCAAGTGCGTACTTCTTCTGCAAGACTTGTATATAGTTATTGCTTACATAAGGGTTATGTTATAGTTTTTCGGTGGAACCGTGGCTATGTTGTTGTTCATACTGTTAACTGGGTAAGTTTATCACAAGTTATACGGTGTGATTGGTGTGGCTGGTATGAATCTCGCCCTTAGATTTACAAAAATCCTTCCTCGTACTGTCCATCTCCTCTGGGCACAGTTTCCCTAACTGAGGTCTGGAGGAGGGGCATAGAGGGAGGAGCCAGTGCACACCCAGAGTCCAAAGCTTTCTTAAAGTGCCCTATCTCCTGCGGAGCCCGTCTATTCCCCATGGTCCTTACGGAGTCCCAGCATCCTCTACGGACTACGAGAAATAGATTTACCGGTAAGTAAAATCTTATTTTCTCCTCTCTCATTTACTTTCTTTTCTTACGTTTTTCCCGTAAAACGCATTTAGTTTGGGCTGTCAAATACAGTTCAGCGTTGTTTTCTTTTGTACTATAACATGCATGTTTTATATACAATATTTAACTTAGAATTTCACTGTTTAATAAATATGGAGTGTAAATGTGTACATAACTTATATAAATATAAACATTGTGTGAAGCTTTTTCTGTTCAACACATTTTACTTCTCAAAGAGCCATCTGTGTAGTAGTTTGATATTTTGATATGTGTCTCTATCATGAATAAATGATATCAAAGCAACAACATAGCTGAAGCATCCCCTTTTGCAACTGTGCTCTGGCAACAATCATGGAACACTGAGTCTGAAGATGAGAGTCCATTATTGTCATCATCTTTGATTTATAAGCAGCCTCAAAATTCTGGTTCACCAGACAGTTGCCATTACAATCGTATAAAATGCAAAGGTAAAAAGTTCATATCAGCTTTATGACGGTGATACAGATGTCATACAGTGGCAGAGAGGAGCCTTCTACAGAGATCTCACCATCTAGGAACAGATCAATACTAAGACAATAGGAGCTAGAGGGAGTCTGACTGGAGATTGCCACTACAATTAATAGTACTGGCAGATGGAGTAGTATCTGGTAGGTATAGTAAAGGGGAAGGTTTTAAAGAGCATTTCTAAGATTGATGGTTAGGGGAGAGTCTGTTAAGGTGTGGTAGGGAATCCCGCAAATGGGCAGCAGGATGTGAGTGAGAAGTGATTGTCGGAGGAGGAGGTGTGCAGGTCAGAAGTAGCTTTAAGGGTGAGAATCTCATGACAAAGCCAGATATGTATGAGGTTGATGGCATTTAAGGTGAGGCTGACTAGTCTCACCATGGATGAGATGTACTAACCCTTGGAGAGTGATAAAATGGTGAGAGAAAAACTACCAGCCAATCAGCTCTTAACTGCCATGTTGCAGGCTCTGTCTGAAAAATGACAAGAGCTGATTTGGTTGGTACTGTATCTCTCTCTACTTTATCATTCTCCAAGACTTAGTACATCTGCCCCTATGACATTTATACCCCTTTCACATCGCTCAAATAACCCGGTATCGATACGGCATATTGCCGTGTCGACCCGTGTCAGTGTGCGATGTGAAAGGTCCTTGGTCGTTTTAGCGGGTCGCCTGACCCGGTAATTCAACCCGGTAAAAAAGAAGGGTTTTACCCGGGTTGATTACCGGGTCAGGTGCGGTGTGAATGGGAGCCGTGTCGATGCGACACGGTTCCCATTCACAGCATAGGGAGAGGCGGCGCAGGAGATGAGCTCATCTCCCGGCGCCGCCTCCACCCCCGCCCCTGCTGCTGCTGCTCCCTCCGCTGCTATGGCAACCGACCCGGTATATTGCCGGGTCGGAAAGCCAGCAGCGGAGCGCAAATGCCGGATCCCACCCGGTAAGTACACGTTTGTCTTACCGGGTAGGATCCGGCATTTGCGGTCTGAAAGAAGCATTAGGGTTTATTGCTGTTGGGATAGACAGGTGGGTCTAAGGCAAGGTAGGAGGTCACAGTATTCCCAGACCTGGAAAACATGTAACTCCCCAGATGTTGTGAACATACACATAATGCCCTGATAGATATCTGTTATATGGAAAAGCATGCCAAGGCAGAGGTGCAGGTTTGCCTTGTACATTATTGCTGCTTTAAAAAAATAACGGGCAGACTCGCAAAAAGTCTCACACCTCTGGCATCTTTGAGGATATTACATTTAGCCCGAGGTCTGGCGTATTCAATGCTGGAAATAATAAGAAAGAGCTTTGGTATTGTAGAGTTTTAGGGGTATATGCAATTGCGGTCGAATTCCCGAAAATGTCGAAAAACTGGACTTTTTCGCCCTCCCAAAAAATGACAGTACTTTTCGTCAAAAAAACAGACTTTTCAAATTCGACTTTTTGAAATTCGACATTTGACAAATTCGACATTTCTGCAATGGTACAAATGCGGCTTTTCGACAAAAGTATATTCAATTGAAGAATGTAGATTCGACAACAGTGCTTTTTGACAGTAAATTCATCATTTTCAATCCGCCTCACTTTGCTGGCGGAATGTAATAAAATTTTTTAAAAACATGTTTTTTTTTGTGGTTTTTTTATTGCTAATAGCATATCTATTTATATTAGAAGGGAGTAGGTACTTGGTTTGTCTATTTAGGTGGCACAAGTATTATTTATATATTTTGTAAAATTTTTTTTTTTTTTTATGGAATGGGTTAAAACCCCCCCAAAAAATTGCGTGGGGTCCCCCCTCCTAAGCATAACCAGCCTCGGGCTCTTTGAGCCGGTCCTTGTTGCCAAAATACGGGGGGAAAAATGACAGGGGATCCCCCGTATTTTAACAACCAGCACCGGGCTCTGCGCCTGGTCCTGGTGTAAAAAAATACGGGGGACAAAAAGAGTAGGGGTCCCCCGTATTTTTTGTACCAGCACCGGGCTCCACTAGCTGGACAGATAATGCCACAGCCGGGGGACACTTTTATACCGGAGCGGTATAAAATAGCGGTATAAAAGTGTCCCCCGGCTGTGGCATTATCTGTCCAGCTAGTGGAGCCCGGTGCTGGTACAAAAAATACAGGGGACCTCTACTCTTTGTGTCCCCCGTATTACTTGCACCAGGACCAGGCGCAGAGCCCGGTGCTGGTTGTTAAAATACGGGGGATCCCCTGTCATTTCCCCCCCCCGTATTTTTGCAGCCAGGACCGGCTCAAAGAGCCCGAGGCTGGTTATGCTTAGGAGGGGGGACCCCACTCAATTTTTTTTCGTGTTTTTTACAGTTTTTTGTACCATCTGAAAAGTCGATTAAAAATCCGTCAATTGGTCCGTTTTTCGACAGCGGGACTGTCGAATCCGTTTTTTATTGAATATGTCTAATTCCGGCACCCGCCGGCCGGAATTCGACGGTCGAATTGTGTCGAATTTAAAAACGGGCGAAAAAATTGCCGCAATTCGCCCGGAATTGCATATACCCCTTAAAGTATAGTATGCTATACTTTCTATATTGTAAAGAAAAAGGCAACATGACAGCACAAGGGACTGGATATACAGAATGATGCTGAGGTTGCAATCAATGACAATGCAGTGGACATGGGGAACTAAGGAGAATGTGATGTGAACTGTGACGTAGTGGTCCATGTGGGACATGTTTATCTATAGTTATCATTAGAACATCCAGATTGCAATGAGGGAGGCAGTTAGAAAATCTATAGAAGCACTTAGCCCATCTAGTCTGCCCCTTTTTTAGATTTTGGTAACCTCAACCCTATTTGATCCTTAGTTCTTTGTAATGTCTATCCCAAGCATGTTTAAATTGCTCTACTGTCTTAGCTACTACCACTTTTGATGTTAGGCTATTCCACCTATCCACTACCCTTTCTGTTAAGTAATTTTTCCTCAAGTTTCCTTTGAGCCTACCACCTTCTAGTTTCAGTATGTGTCATTGTGTTCTAATGCTCCTTCTTTTGAAGAAAAACTTCCTCCTGTGCCTTGTTAAAACCCTTGATATATTTGAAAGTTTCTATAATATCCCACCTTTCTCGTCATTTCTCGAAACCACATATTAAGATATTTTAGTCTTTCCTGGTAATTTTTGTGGTGTAGACCTTGCTCTATTTAAGCTTCTATTCTTGTTTGTACAGTATCTAATGTATTTATATCCTTCTGAAGTTATGGCCTCCAGAACTGGACACAGTATTCTAGATGTGGCCGTACCAAGCATCTGACTTGCCTTCCTCTTTGCCTTGTTTGAGTGCTTACTTGCCCTTAATTCACCTGAATAGTGACTCCTAGATCCCTTTCCTCCTCAGTAGTTTCCATTATAGTGCCGTTAGTACAGTATTTAGCCTTTGGGTTTTGGAGAACCAAGTGCATTAGATTTGCATTAAACTGTAGTTGCTACATTCTTGACCATTCCTTTAGTCTACGTAGATCCTCAATCATTTGTTTCACCCCTCCTGGTGTGTCTACCCTATTACATATTATCGTGTCATCTGCAAAAAGGCATACTTCCCCTTTGATATAATTTGCGATGTCCCTAACAAAAATATTAAAAAGTATTGGTCCAAGTACAGATCCCTGGAGTACTCCATTAGTAACCTTTCCCTCCTGCGACTGCACTCCATTTACTACAACTCTCTGTTTTCTATCCTGCTATTCAACCGTCTGTTATGAAGACTACCCTGTTACGAGGGCTGCCAGGTGGCGCTCACAGGATTACACTTGCTCAGCCGTCTTTTAGCCTCCTGCAAAGCTAGGCTTAACATTTAGCAGCCGCCTTTCCAGGGTGAATTAGGTCCACCCCGTACTCAGATGCCCCAGGTCTTCTGGATGGACAAGGCGACTATTGGAGGCTGGGCAAGAGTAATACTAGTTCAGAGAGATACTCACTGGATACAACCTTGATTAAGTTGCCCACTTCACAAGCTGAGATCAGTAATAGACTGCATGTGAGTGCAACAATGCACAGGATGGTATTAGCACTAACACAAACTGTATGTGAATTCAACAATGCGCAAGGTGGTATAAGCGACCAAGTATTAACTGTATATGAATGCAACAATGCACAGTGTAGTATAAGCGACTAAGGGCCTAATTCAGACCTGGTCGCACGCAGCCTATTTTTTGCACTGCTGCGACCAGGTAATTGGCGCTTACATGGGAGGGGGGTAAGCGCATTGCAGGGGTGCGAACGGCTGTACAGAGAGCTGTACAAACAAAATTTTGTGCAGTTTCTGCACAGCCCAGGACTTACTCAGCCTCTGCGACGATCCAGCCCGCTGGTGAGGCAGGAATCCTCCGGAATGGGTGGACATGCCTGCTTTTTTCCCGACACTCCCAGGAAATGTGAGGTGCCGCCCAGGAATGCCTCCTGCCTGTCAATCTTCTTGCGATCGCCCCTGTGATCGCTTTTGTCGTAGAAACTTTCGCTGGGTTGCCGGACAGCTACGCGCCTGCGCATTGCGACCCGCACGCATGCGCAGTACAGACACGATCGTGCGGCTGTAAAAAAATGCAGCTTGCGATCGGGTCTGAATGACACCCTAAGTATTAACTGTATATGAATGCAACAATGTACAGGATGGTAAACAATAATAACCGTGAAAAGATACGGATCTGTGTGGAAGGTCCACACAAATCCTGAATTCAAGGTGAGCTGGATCCGATCAGGAAAGTTATCAAGACTGGGTAACTGATCTTCAGGAGTACACAGAGCTGACAGGTTCTCGCATGTAGCAGGAACTATAACCATCAGTTTAGGGAGTGACAAGGAATTGAATATAAATGGTGCTTGACCAATCAGGAAGCCTGCTGGTAAATGGCAATATTAAATGCAGCTTCCCTGCTGCACATAATAAACTAACTTCTAAGTAACGGGGAACGATGTCTGCCTCTGGCGTCCCCGTTGCTAGGCACCCGGCGGCTCCCAGTGCGCATTATGCCCTGTGTCAGCCTGTTGCTAGACGCCGGGCAGGGACCAGAGAGAATTGCACCCGGCGTCAACCTGTTGCTGGGTGCCGGGCGTGGACCAGCAGCTCTGTCGACCGGGAGAGACGCGGAGTCCCGGTCACCAGGCAACCACCGAGACCAGCGTCTCCCTGTGCCCCCATGCCGCTGTTGACAGTTTCTAAGGATCCAAACCCATACTTTTGAGTTTATTTAGCAGTCTGTTATGGTGAACTATGTTAAAAGCCTTACTAAAGTCTATACTTCATTGATGGCACCTCTTTCATCTATTATCTTAGTCACTCAGTCAAGAAAAGTTAATAAGACTTGTTTGGCATGGTCTTCCCTTAGTAAATCCATGCTATTTTCCGGATTTGAGATATTCCAAAATTCTTACGTTTTTTTCCCCCTAAAGTATTTTTATAGAAGCACTGCAAAATCTTATTAAAAAACTCAAGATCTCAGTATTAGTATAGTAACTGAAATCGAGAATGGTCTGAAAACCAAGGAGCAAATAATATTGCTATATCACACATGTGAATGTCAAATGTCAATGTAAATGTAAAAATTACATGAAATATATATATGATAAACAATCAAGAAGCTGCCGCCAACTTACAGTACTTTAAGAGCCGTAATACAAAAACCTTAAGATGTACAGAGAGTATAAGTGTGCCTGAGAGGGATCCTACGGTAGCAGAGGGAAAAGAGGAACACCACTAGACAACAGTTACAATTACTGGGGTAGCTCGGAGAATCGTTATCGATCATTTAGAGCTCATACCGTGCTGTATGTTGTAAACTCTTCTGAATTTATTGTCTAGTGACAAAGGGAAGAGTATTGATTTAACTTTCCCAGACCTTTAAAGAAGAAGCCTGCATGTTGTTCCTTCACCCATATTGTATCAATTCACTCCATCTGAAAAACATTCTTCAACTTTTCCTTGAAAAGAAAGGAAGGGGGTTCACTTTGAATCAATTTTGGAGGATAGTTTTTCTATCCGCTGTACTATTGGCCAATAGCAACTTCTTTCAGCCCCTAGTAATTCTATGATGATCAGGAAAAGTCCCAATAGAGCCCCTTCGGGGTTGAAAGGAACATAGTTCACCAGCTGGTTTTCAACATAATTACGAACCTTAAACCAAAAATGTCTGACCAGTGAACAGTCTCAGAAACAATGGAAGAGATTGGCCTAATTATTGGAGCATTTTGGACATTTGGTGAGAATCGGACAGTTCCATCAAAAAGCGCCTCCCAGGGGAAAGAAAGGTCTGGTTTAGACTACAGGTTGAGTATCCCATATCCAAAATGCTTGGGACCAAAACTATTTTGTATATCTGATTGTTCCGTATTTTTTAATAATTGCATACCATAATAAGATGATACGGCGATGGGACCCAAGTCTAAGCACAGAATGCATTTGTTTCATATACACCTTATACACACAGCCTGAAGGTAATTTTTGCAAATATTTTTAATAACTTTGTGCATTAAACAAAGTTTGTGTACATTGAGCCATCAGAAACTATCTCAGTCTCACTCAAAAAATTCTGTATTTTGGAATATTCCGTGTTTCAGAATATTTGTATATTGGATACTCAACCTGTATTAAGGTACAATTCAATAAACTTACTGGGTGGTAAAAATCTACATGAGGAGTTGAAACAACAAATCAGTTGAGACGGGAAGTGTTGTAATCAATGTGAGTTATCAGTTCTGATGAGAGAATGGTCAGCTTTCTCCCTTAGGAAGGTATAGTGAATGGTGAGGGCTTTACGCGTAGGTGGAGATAGTCTCAAAGGAAGGTCAATGGAATTATCCCAATCCCGCTCTGATAAAGCGATAATAGTATGACTGCCATAATGTTGATCCTGCAAGGAGGCCATAGGATAAGATCTTAAAATCTCAAATTTGTCTGAGGCTTCAGTATATGTGACCGGTCGCTTAGTTGAGGTATCATTCAAATGTAGTACAGACTATAATTTGTGTGTACTCCACAATACAGGGTTGTCACAATTCTCTGGTGGAATTTCCTGGTCGTGTTGGTGGAGAAAACTGATGAGGTTCAATGGGTGGACAAGTCCTGCTCCAGGCCAGTGCAAGGGTATATCTCTATAACACTCAGCCAATCATGTAGATAACGTAGTATGGTTGCATGATTATATTCAGTCACATTAGAAAAGTTAATCCCTCCATTGTTTTTGGACTGATACAGTTTACGAAGGCTAATTCAAACTCGCCCTCTCTTCCATATAAAGAAACAAAATAAGGAATTAATATGTTTGGTATCTTTTATGGGTAGGAACAATGGGAAGGGACTGTAGCAAGTCCCTGCCCAAAAAGAAGAGTGAGAGATTGCCCCAGCCCTTTAGTTCCTTTTCTAGGTGTTTACTTGCACGAGTAATATTGAAATCATAAAGTAGAGCTGAGTTCTTATGGAGTTTAACCCCCAAATGTGAGGGATTTGTCCTGGCCCACTGTAGTGGCATAGAACTGCCCTAGCTTGGTTGAGCAATCAATTCTTACATTTAATAGTATTTCCATTAATTTCTCTACTACTGATGTAAGTCTCACTGGTTGCTATTTGCTTGCCTCTTCGTTGCTTCCACTTTTGTGCAGTGGGCATACTTGTGCTATTTCCCAGTCCTCTGGAAATACTCATGTAGCTAGCTACTGATTAAATAATTATGTTAATGGTGTTACCAGCACTCCTTTAAGCTCTTATAGGGGGGAATTCAATTGATTTTATCTCGTCTAAAAGTTTTGGGTGCCCGATGAAGCAATTTAATTGTTGCTCCATTATGGCGCGTATAACTACGACTGCACACATTTCAGCTTGCACCTACCTGGAGGTGGCGAGCCGAAATGTGCGAAAAAGTCGGCTGTTGGGGCATCTCTTTAGTTTAGTCGGGTTTTGCCACTGCTAAACCCTGTCTAATTGGGCACGATAATTACAGGACGCCCAAAACAATTGAATTGAAGTAATCTGCGCCCATTACTTATCATGACTTAAAAAATAAATTGAAATGCCCCCTTAGTACCCTTGGATGTATCCCAATTGGACCCAGTGATTTATCCACTTTCAATTTTGAGAGTTCTGTTAGGACCTTCTCTTCTTTAAATGTACTTGTATCTATCTAATTTTTGTGTATGTTCTTACAACTTAACTTTGGTCCCTTCTCATCTCCTTCTGTAGTGAATACTGAAAAGAATTATTTAGATGATCTGCTGTGTCTCCTTCGACTAGTCTCTCACTCGCTATTTTAAGTATTCTTATCCCACCTTCTGCTTTTCTCCTTTTACTTATATATCTTCAAAAAGTTTTGCCCCCTTTACCTACTGACTTCTCCCAGGAGAAGAAGTACATTTGAGTGTTATCTGCACAGAGATGGCACCGCATAGGCTTAGAGAAGAAAAAAGCTATGTCAATAGAAAAACATAAGACCAACAACTGAACATCAAAGATTGAAGGGGTGTTTTTGTAATGGTTCCAGGTGCCATGAAGGCCAAGAGTTTGAGGAGCATCCAGGATAAGTGGTTTGTTGTGACAGAGGGATCACGGAAGATAGACATAAATTAACTTTTCACTTAGTTGTTCGTAGATTGTTGTCCACTTTATTGAGGACAGGTGTAGTGTATTGTGGAAGCCTGATCGTGCAGGTTGAGGAGGGAGTGAAGAGTAAAACAACCCAGTACTCAAGGATGTTGCAGTAAACATACATTTTGGGTTGACAAGTTTTGCTTGAGAAAGGGTCAAATGTGAAAAGTCACTATCTGCATAATAAACACAATTTTGTTTATTGCAACATCCCTTCTGTTTTCCTGGATTACAATATTACTTTATTTTTCTGGTTCTAAATGTTTATATTTTTATGTTGGTGAGTGCCCACGTCATGACTTTCTCTTCAAGATGTATGTTATGTACTGTGTTTATGTTCTAGTTTTGTTGGCTAGGAAAGTGAATGTTCTTTGCAGGTTTTAGGATATCTCCTTCTTGCTATTAAACAACTTAGTCCCAAACCTCTATAAATAATAGCAAAAGAAGGGCCTGCAGTTTTAATCCAAAGTATTTTTGATGGGGTAATTAGCATACTTTTAAAGATGCCAACGAATGAATGTGAAAGGATGTATTTGGTTAATTATGTCAAAGTATATATATAAAACACTGCTATTAAGTAGTTTTCTTTATAAAAAAATTACCTCTAAAAATGGAACATGTGCATTTAGATAAAAACACATACAAACCTTCAGTTAAAGTGGTCAGGATGTCGTGTAATCAGTAATGTGAGTTTCCATACAGGTGCAGATGGCATTTATTATGTCCATGTGTAATATTGACACCATAAAGGATCATACTTCATTTAGAAATGAATACTTAGTGGGATATCCAATTAGTAATTTACCGTGGCTAATAGATTCACCTTCTTGTAAATTTCTCCGTAAACTTGTTCACTGACTTCAACTCCATTCAGATGCTCTTCTAAAGATGATAGTATAAATCAGTAATCTAAATGTCTTTTAAACTCAATAAACATGCTTTATAGAAAAAAAACATGTACACAATCCAGCACTCACAAAATTGTTGGGACATTTTAAATTCCGGATACTCTATCACTCAAGCACCGATATTCAATTTGTCCAATCGCTGGCGGGTGAAAGTCTCGCTGCTGTGGGCTATCTAATTGGCCCTGATAAGCCGCCGCGTGCCGCGTTTTATCTGGGATTTTTCTTCACCTGCCTTCAGCAGGCAAAGCAAAATGCCCGATAGCCCCGTTTTCATCCGTAAACTGGGCTATTTCACCAGAAAACACACAGGTTTCCCTGAACATGTGTGTTTAGAGGTGTAAAAGGACTTGTTACCGCCCGAGTTAATTAAATAGCCTAACCGCAGCACCCGAAGAAACATCGGGGGGTTTTACTCCCGATATCTTTTCGGGCCAAATTGAATATCCCCAATAGTATGGAGCATGATATATAATAAATTAAACTTCTAAAGTATCTGTGTACTACCCTACATGGGCTCTGGAATTTCCCTCCAAATCACATTGGCAGCAATGCTTTTTGTTAGTATAGAACAGTGGTTCTCAACCTGTGGTACTTGTACCACCAGGATTACTCGCTTTGATGTTCAGGGGTATTTGAAAAAATTCTGTAATGGTCAGGACATACAAATGATAACACCTAGAGATAGTAATGTCCTAGGGATCTGTAGCCCCATGCATCATAGTAAGGCCCTGATAACAAAATGAAAATATCTATCCCTATACCCCTGTAAAAGAAACACGCTTGAACTAGAATTTTTGTTGCCCATTTTACATTTTTCATTAATTGTAATATGTGAGAAATATATATATGTTCTAATACATTCATTCTATTATTACCTAATTTTTTGGTATAGAAGAAGACTGCATGATCATATATTTGTGTTTGGTGCAGTTAAAAAAATGTTTGTATTGTTTTCTTAAAACTCTGTATAACTGATTTGCAAATAAGAAAATCTTTATCTCAAATGATCTGCGGCTCCTGGACCTGAAGGCTTAACATTTTAGTTTATTAAAAAAAATTGAATGCGACTTCCCCACTGCTCCTTGACCTGTATAATATGATCCTTAATCTGGCCATACACCAAGCCAACTTTCATCCAACCATCCAACTAGTAGGCTGCGAGCAAATGACTGATTGTCATTTGCTTCCATTCATTATCAGATTTTTCTTCAAACCAAACACCGGAAAATGTACAAAATCTGTTGTACAGACGAGTTTCAATCAATTGTGTTTGTAAAATTGATTTGGTGTATAGTCCGCATTACTTGCCAGAGATTATAGTTATCCACAAGGAAGGACAAGACCCCACTTCATGCGCTAGCTATAGGCTCATTTCCCTTTTAAATGTAGACCTCAGTTCCTTTGCAAAGTTCTAGCCACCTGGCTCATCTCGCTTGTTCCCTCTCTGGTCCATTTGGATCAACCCTCGTAACCTCATCAACCTAATACATATAGCTAAGGAGAATTCTCTCTCTGCTCTGGTTGTAGCCTTAGATATAGAAATTTTACTTTTTCTGGCGCGCTTGATACATAAAGTACCTAGGTGTTTATCTCACCAAATCTTAGGATCTATGGTTCATTTCAAATTACCCCCCCCCCATGGAGAAATTTTGGACAGATCTTGGAGCCATGGGTTGTCATTTCATTTCCTGGTTAAGTTGTATGACTGTCATAAAAAGGAGTGTCTTCCTGAGGTCCTCTATCATTACCAGACAATCTAAGCGTTGTCTTATCCCTTTTTCTGTCTGCTCTCCAGCACTTGGTCTCTAGGTTTATTTGGTCTGGCAAATGGCCCAGGGTTAGGTTTTGTGTTCTCTGCTAACGCACCAAAGCTGGTTTCTTGGGCTTACCCAGTTTCCAAAAATATTATTTAGTACTCATCTCAGAGAAGTGGTCTTGGCTCTAGTTAACTGCCATGATGGGTTGATCTTAAAGCAACATCATTGAACTTCTTTCTCCTTACACACCATGTTGTTTACAGCATAGACACAAGCATCCTTATTCCCACAGTCTTGTAACACCGTTTCTTTCTCTCAATCATGGAATACTGTAGTAGAGTGCTTGGTCTGATCCAAAATCACCTACTCATGACACCTCTATGGAACAACAAAGTGTTCCCTTTCTGTTGGACCAGGCACAGTATTAAGTTCCTTCTTGATCTTGCCCCTCTCAAAGTATTTCCCAAGGTCTATGACCTCCAAGACAGGCACAGTCTTCTTTCTACATGCTTTTAGCAATATATTTTAACTCTGCTAGCTGGAGTAATGGGTTACTATTTGAGAAATTGCTGCCAAATCTTTTTGTCTTAGAATATAGGAAGATATTTATAAGTGCCTTTTACAGGTGGTCCCTTGTTCCTTCTGTCTTCGGGACATATTTCCTCCGACCTCTGCTAGATGTTGTGGGGAAAAGGCCACCCTGGCTTATATATGGTGACACTGTCCGAAAATTAAGGCATACGGTTCAACAATTAATCCCTCCTGGGGCCCTCAGTCCTGTGTTGTCTCTCATTCTCCCTTTTACCAAAGCCTAATCCCAAAACCGATAACCATACTCAAGCATTGGTAGGCATATTACTCAATATACCCAATTGTGCCATGGCACTTAACTCATGCTTCCTCCACATTACATAATTACCTCTGGCACATCTGTCTACATCAACAGTCTTCGCGTCTCTTCTCCACCTTCTCTTGTCGTCCCCCCTTTTTTCTCCTTACTTCTCTGAAGTATCACCATTTTTGTGTAGCCAAGCTCGTAACTTGACTATTGTTGAATGCATGAATTTAAGTTCTGCCAGTCATCCTGCTTGTTTACTTGACGCTGGTAATAGTTCTGTTACCACTTTTTGAAAAACCTAAATCTGTTTAACAAAAATAAAAATTCTTTAGCAATGTGAGTGTTATATAATTAGTTATTCTTTATTGATCAAGTGCTGACATACTGTATTATGCAGCGACGTACACTGAAGTGACCATATTATATACATATTAAATACATACATGTGCTACCTATGTGATTCCCCATTAGCTCCTGCACATCTCCCACATTCTCCTGTACGCTTTCCAGATGACCTGTGTCTGAAAATTCAGGAAATCTTCAGAGCTTTTAGTTTATTGCAGTGCTCCAAAGTAAATATATAAATATATATATATATATATATATATATATGTAAATATATATATATATATATATATATATATATAATGCACTTGAGAGACATTGGTTATTGGTTCTGCTACTTCTTAATTTAGAGGACTCTTTGATTTATGTACTTTTGTTTTATCCTACGTTCTTTGTTTGTTTTTTTTAAAACACACGCACAAAAGAAAGTTACATTATTCAGAGAAATCAGTTTTACATCTAGACCATAGTCCTGATTTAAAATTGACAATAACGTTTGCTTTCCTCATAACTAGGAATATAGCAGATACATAAAATACAAATGTTTTATTATTGTTGCTATGTACTTATTTAAACAGTAGAACTAAATGAATGAGGTCTTCCATAGTATTGGAGCTATAAAGTTTGTCTGTGAATATTACAAAGACGATGACAAAGTGTGTTAATTCACTGTAGTTGCAATTATGTGGAGATACCCATTTTGACTTGCTAGGATTGTTTATGAAATACCTTTTTATTCGCTTCAGTTAACAGCTTACATACATTAAAATAGAAAATGCATCTTGCTACAGTTATACATGTATATGTACTTTTCATTGTAATATATATATTTTTTATTGTAGTTATATTCTAGTTTTCGTGCATTTTTTATATATACAGATACATCACTAACCTCTTCTAATGTTTGTAAAATTCAGAAGCTATATGATCAGGAATGACATTGCTGTCTGTTTGGGGATGGCTTTGTAATCCTTCATGCAGAAAATGTTTGGTACCTAATTACAATTACAGGCACACAATTTGGTTTAATTGCTGTTTTTCACAGCATTACAGCACCATAGAAATGTTCTGCAGCCTATTATGTAAAGTTTATTGGCTGTAATAAAGTATAACTAAACAAAAACCCTACAGAAAAATGTTACTGTCATATGGTAAATGTTCCCTATGGATCTACTGTAAGATATATTTTATAACCAAATACTAAATTCCACTCCTTTTACTCCATTGTATCCACAATATTAACTAGATGGGCATGCGATTAGCATCATGTGAGCCCTGGCCGCAAGTCCTTTCTATGGAATATATTTTCTGCTTCTGTATCAGCACACACCATTCAGTTCAAAGGCCTATATAGTAATGTCCTAATAGCAAAACTGTAGCAGGGGGTGCTGGAATTTGTAGTTCCACAGCAGCTGGAGGGCCACATGTTAAATACCCCTGCCCTAACGTATCATTGACTGGTTCCAATAATCACTGAGCCCAGATGATGTAGCATTGCAAAACATGATAGAAGGTATGCGTGAACGAGAAAAAATGTTTCTGTCACCTACATGTTTATCCGATATCTTAAACATTTATCTGAATAAGCATATTTGTAAACATCAACTTAATGGGTATCGGAAATCGTCTAGTCACTGGTTTACAGTGCAGGTAATTGAATAGCTCCGAGCGCTCAACCTGGCACTATTCGACATCACGCTGAATTGAATTGCCCCAATGTGTCATGTAATGTTTTAGTATTTTTTATAAAATGTATTATGAATGATGTTATGCCTTTTCTGGACAGATTTAAATATTCTTGAACAGTTGCCAACATACAGTGCTGAGTATTTTCTCCTAATTATGTATAGTAATATAGTAGACTCCTCTGCATTTTTAACATATTCCCTGAGCACAGTTTTAATCTAGGCACACGCCTTGTGGAAAATCCACCACTGTTCTCTAGATATGAAGTCCTACTTAACCACCAAGAAAAAAACCTAGCAAAATACTGTGCAACCATTATTTACATCATTGTTTGCTACTGTTCAAGGTCTGAAAGTCTGCTCTATGTGCATAT
This sequence comes from Pseudophryne corroboree, assembly GCF_028390025.1. Classification (NCBI taxonomy): domain Eukaryota; kingdom Metazoa; phylum Chordata; class Amphibia; order Anura; family Myobatrachidae; genus Pseudophryne; species Pseudophryne corroboree. The sequence goes on from NC_086444.1 coordinate 511,007,894, forward strand.
GCATCCTTTAAACAGGAAAAATCCATCTGTTCTGTAATTTTCTGGCTTATATAACTTGGATTGCCACCCATAATTTACCACGCTAGTAAACCATGCTAATTATTCGTAATACTGTAGGTAGTGACTATCTGCACTTAATGGGAAGAGGGATGAGATGCAGCCTTAGGAGATGTAAGAATTTCCTTCATTACAAATATATAAATAATGCACAGTAGTGAGAAAAAGAGTATAAAACATACCATTTAGGAGGGAATTCATTTGCTCGCTGTCATTTACAGCATGTTAATTGATCCCCCCGGGGCTAACCAATTAGCCCTGAAGGCAGCCCGACGCCAGCACTTCACATATAGGTTTCCTGTTTTCGCGTTCGTGGAATTATCCTGGATCTTTTATCGCGCCCGATTTCACGTCTAAAGTGACAGGAGATCACGGGAGCAATATTTGAGTCCCGTTATCACGCTGTTTGCGCCCATAGAGGTCGGAGTTAGCCACATACAGCAACTAAAAACAACCAAAGTCCTGGCCGCGATTGCAAAAAGTGCAATTTGGATGCCCAGACAGTACCTCTTTGCGCCTTTTAGCACTGGCAGGAAACATTTGAATCTCACTCTATGTGTTTTCGCCTGAAAACCTGACATTTTTCAGACTAAAAAAAGTGGGCTACAATTGAATTGCAAGGGGGAAAAAAATTGTGCAAAAAAATAATGTTAAAAGCCTGGAAAATTTCCAGAGCTAATTGAATTTCCCTTGGTTCAGAGAAAATGTAGAATCTAAAAGGGATTTGCCAAAATGTTTTGAATCAAAAGCTAAATATTAGTTAGATTTGGTCAGTGCAAAGCATCTGTCCATCTTATAAATTGTTATGTAGCAGAACACAATATATGTATAAAAATGTGCATAGATAAGGTCCACTGTACAATATCTACTTTCTGACCTGGTTATTGTGTACCCAAAGAGATTCCATGAATGCGATTAACCTATAGTTCAGTCTTTCTAAGTGATTGGATACATTTTAGCATTTGACCCTTAGGGGAATCTAAATTCCTTCTTTAAAGCAATACAGAGTATTTGTTTTATGTTCCTTTTTCTTTACATCAATTGTGTTAAGATCATCTTGTTATTCTCAATGATTGGTAATAAAAATGTTCAGTATAGTTAAAACACTTGGGCCCAGATTTATCAAGCGTTGGAGAATGATAATTTGCACTGTGATAAAGTACCAACCAATCAGCTCCTGTCATTTTTCAAGCACAGCCTGTAACATTGCAGTTAGGAGCTGATTGTCTGGTACTTTATCTCCGTGAAATTTTTCACTCTCCACTCTCCAGAGCTTGATAAATCTGGGCCTTACATAGTTAGGGGTATATGCAATTCCGGGCGAATTGCGGCAATTTTTCGCCCGTTTTTTAATTCGACACAATTCGACCGTCGAATTCCGGCAGGTGGGTGCCGGAATTTTACATATTCAATAAAAAACGGATTCGACAGTCCCGCTGTCGAAAAACGGCCGATTTGTCGGATTTTGATTAGATTTTTAAAAATGTTAAAAAAACTGTAAAAAACCCGAATTTTTTTTGCGTGGGGTCCCCCCTCCTAAGCATAACCAGCCTCGGGCTCTTTGAGCCGGTCCTGGTTGCCAAAATACGGGAAAAAAAATGACAGGGGATCCCCCGTATTTTCACAACCAGCACCGGTTTCTGCGCCTGGTCCTGGTGCAAAAAATACGGGGGACAAAAAGAGTAGGGGTCCCCCGTATTTTTTGTACCAGCACCGGGCTCCACTAGCTGGACAGATAATGCCACAGCCGGGGGTCACTTTTATACAGCGCCCTGCGGCCGTGGCATTAAATATCCAACTAGTCACCCCTGCCCGGGGTACCCTGGAGGAGTGGGGACCCCTTCAATCAAGGGGTCCCCCCCAGCCACCCAAGGGCCAGGGGTGAAGCCCGAGGCTGTCCCCCCCATCCAAGGGCTGTGGATGGGGGGCTGATAGCCTTGAGTAAAATGTAAGAATATTGTTTTTTTGCAGAAGAACTACAAGTCCCAGCAAGCCTCCCCGCAAGCCGGTACTTGGAGAACCACAAGTACCAGCATGCGGGGGGGGGGGGGGGAACGGGCCCGCTGGTACCTGTAGTTCTACTGCAAAAAAAAATACCCAAATAAAAACAGGACACAGACACCGTGAAAATACAACTTTATTTCACACATGCCGACACATACATACTTACCTATGTTGACACGCCGACTCTGGCCACGTCTCCGTCTGTCGACGTCCAGGGTACCTGATAATAAAATTATACTCCCCTAAATCCAGTGTCCTGTGATATTTGTAATCCACGTACTTGGCAAAAAAAAAAAACGCATACCCGCTCCACACGGACTGAAAGGGGTCCCATGTTTACACATGGGACCCCTTTCCCCGAATGCAGAGACCCCCCGTGACTCCTGTCACAGAGAGTCTCTTCAGCCAATCAGGTAGCGCCACGTCGTGGCACTCTCCTGATTGGCTGTATGCGCGTCGGAGCTGTCAGACGCGCATCGCACAGCTCCCTCCATTAGTTTCAATGATGGGAACTTTGCGGTCAGCGGTGGGGTTACCCGCGGGGGGGGGCTCTGCATTCGGGGAAAGAAAGGGGTCCCATGTGTAAACATGGGACCCCTTTCAGTCCGTCTGGTTCGGATTAATGCGTTTTCTTTGTTTGCCAAGTACGTGGATTACAATAAAAGAACCGGACACTGGATCAGGTGAGTATAATTTTATTTTCAGGTACCCCAGGTACCCCGGACGTCGACATTGGAGACGACCCCAGAGTCGGCGTGTCGGAATGTATGTAATAAAGTTATACTTTCACGGTGTCTGTGTCCTGTTTTTATTTGGGTATTTTTTTTTGCAGTAGAACTACAGGTACCAGCGTGCCCGTTTCCCCCCCGCATGCTGATACTTGTGGTTCTCCAAGTACCGGCTTGTGGGGGAGGCTTGCTGGGACTTGTAGTTCTTCTGCAAAAAACAATATTCTTCCATTTTCAACAAGGCTATCAGCCCCCCATCCGCAGCCCTTGGATGGGGGGGACAGCCTCGGGCTTCACCCCTGGCCCTTAGGTGGCTGGGGGGGGACCCCTTGATTTGAAGGGGTCCCCACTCCTCCAGGGTACCCCGGCCAGGGGTGACTAGTTGGGTATTTAATGCCACGGCCGCAGGGCGCTGTATAAAAGTGACCCCCGGCTGTGGCATTATCTGTCCAGCTAGTGGAGCCCGGTGCTGGTCCAAAAAATACGGGGGACCCCTACTCTTTTTGTCCCCCGTATTTTTTGCACCAGGACCAGGCGCAGAGCCCGGTGCTGGTTGTTAAAATACGGGGGATCCCCTGTCATTTTTGTACCCGTATTTTGGCAACCAGGACCGGCTCAAAGAGCCCGAGGCTGGTTATGCTTAGAAGGGGGGTCCCCACGCATTTTTTTTTTCTGATTTTTACACCATTCCATTTAAAAATAAAAAATAAAAAAAATAATATTTTTAAAAATATATAAATAATACTTGTGCCTCCTAAATAGACAAACCAAGTACCTAATCCCTTCTAATATAAATAGATATGCTATTACCAAAAAAAAAAACACAAAAAAACCCCATGTTTTTAAAATTTTTTATTAGATTCCGCCAGCAAAGTGTGGCGGATTGAAAATTACGAATTTACTGTCTAAAAGCACTGTTGTCGAATTTACAATCTTCAATTGAATATACTTTTGTCGAAATGCCGCATTTGTACCATTGCAGAAATGTCGACTTTGACAAATGTCGAATTTCAAAAAGTCGAATTTGGAATGGCCGTTTTTTGGGTGAAAAGTACTGTATTGCATTGTCGAATTTTTTTTTTTGGGCGAAAATGTCCCGTCTTTCGACATTTTTGGGAATTCGACCGCAATTGCATATACCCCTTAAGAACAAAGGTATCCTGGAGAATATTTATCTGCTGTGTATTTTTTGCCATTTGGATCTATCCTCTGGGTGAAATATTTTATTGTACTCACAAGATGCGAAGGGGTACATACAAAGAGAAAAAAAACCCCTTGAGAAATTGATACTTTTTATATGTTTGACAGAATGCTTGTGTAAACAAATTCCATTGGGAAATGTTTTATATACATTTTATAAATAAAAGAAAGTTTTTATTATCTTTGGGTGTGTATAAAAGGTATCATTTAATAGCAAACCTATATATATATATATATATATATATATATATATATACATGCTGCTCAAAACAATAAAGGGAACCCTTAAACAACACAATGTAACTCCAGGTCAATCACACTTCTGTGAAATCAAACTGTCCACTTAGGAAGCAACACTTATTGACAATCAATTTCACATGCTGTTGTGCAAATGGAATCGACAACAGATGGAAATTATAGGCAATTAGCAAGACACCCCCAATAAAGGAGTTGTTCTGCAGCTGGTGACCACAGACCACTTCTCGGCTCCTATGCTTTCTGGCTGATGTTTTGGTCACTTTTGAAAGCTGGCGGTGCTTTCATTCTAGTGATAGCATGAGACGGAGTCTACAACCCACACAAGTGGCTCAGGTAGTGCAGCTCATCCAGGATGGCACATCAATGCGAGCTGTGGCAAGAAGGTTTGTTGTGTCTGTCAGCGTAGTGTCCAGAGCATGGAGGCGCTACCAGGAGACAGTACATCAGGAGACGTGGAGGAGGCCGTAGGAGGGCAACAACCCAGCAGCAGGACCGCTACCTCAGCCTTTGTGCAAGGAGGGACAGGAGGAGCACTGCCAGAGCCCTGCAAAATGACCTCCAGCAAGCTACAAATGTGCATGTGTCTACTCAAACGATCAGAAACAGACTCCATGAGGGTGGTATGAGGGCCCGATGTCCACAGGCGGGGGTTGTGCTTACAGCCCAACACCGTGCAGGACGTTTGGCATTTGCCAGACAACACCAAGATTGGCAAATTTGCCACTGGCGCCCTGTGCTCTTCACAGATGAAAGCAGGTTCTCACTGAGCACATGTGACAGATGTGACAGAGTCTGGAGACGCCAAGGAGAACGTTCTGCTGCCTGCAACATCCTCCAGCATGACCTATTTGGCAGTGGGTCAGTAATGGTGTGGGGTGGCATTTCTTTGGGGGTCCGCACAGCCCTCCATGTGCTCGTCAGAGGTAGCCTGACTGCCATTAGGTACCGAGATGAGATCCTCAGACCCCTTGTGAGACCATATGCTGGTGCGGTTGGCCCTGGGTTCCTCCTAATGCAAGACAATGCTAGACCTCATGTGGCTGGAGTGTGTCAGCAGTTCCTGCAAGACGAAGGCATTGATGCTATGGACTGGCCCGCCCGTTCCCCAGACCTGAATCCAATTGAGCACATCTGGGACATCATGTCTCGCTCCATCCACCAACGCCACGTTGCACCACAGACTGTCCAGGAGTTGGCGGATGCTTTAGTCCAGGTCTGGGAGGAGATTCCTCAGGAGACCATCCGCCACCTCATCAGGAGCATGCCCAGGCGTTGTAGGGAGGTCATACAGGCACGTGGAGGCCACACACACTACTGAGCCTCATTTTGACTTGTTTTAAGGACATTACATCAAAGTTGGATCAGCCTGTAGTGGGTTTTTCTCTGACGTCCTAGTGGATGCTGGGAACTCCGTAAGGACCATGGGGAATAGCGGCTCCGCAGGAGACTGGGCACAAAAGTAAAAGCTTTAGGACTACCTGGTGTGCACTGGCTCCTCCCCCTATGACCCTCCTCCAAGCCTCAGTTAGATTTTTGTGCCCGAACGAGAAGGGTGCACACTAGGGGCTCTCCTGAGCTGCTTAGTGAAAAGTTTAGTTTTAGGTTTTTTATTTTCAGTGAGACCTGCTGGCAACAGGCTCACTGCATCGAGGGACTAAGGGGAGAAGAAGCGAACTCACCTGCGTGCAGAGTGGATTGGGCTTCTTAGGCTACTGGACACCATTAGCTCCAGAGGGATCGAACACAGGCCCAGCCATGGAGTCCGGTCCCAGAGCCGCGCCGCCGGCCCCCTTACAGAGCCAGAAGCAAGAAGAGGTCCGGAAAATCGGCGGCAGAAGACATCCTGTCTTCACCAAGGTAGCGCACAGCACTGCAGCTGTGCGCCATTGCTCCTCAGCACACTTCACACTTCGGTCACTGAGGGTGCAGGGCGCTAGGGGGGGGCGCCCTGAGCAGCAATAAAAACACCTTGGCTGGCGAAAATACATCACATATAGCCCCCAGGGCTATATGGATGAATTTTAACCCCTGCCAGATTACACTGAAAAACGGGAGAAAAGGCCGCCGAGAAAGGGGCGGAGCCTATCTCCTCAGCACACTGGCGCCATTTTCCCTCACAGCTCCGTTGGAGGGAAGCTCCCTGGCTCTCCCCTGCAGTCACTACACTACAGAAAGGGTTAAAAAAGAGAGGGGGGCACTAATTAGGCGCAGTATAAACAATACAGCAGCTATAAGGGGAAAAACACTTATATAGCGCTCTGGTGTGTTCTGGCAAACTCTCCCTCTGTCTCCCCAAAGGGCTAGTGGGGTCCTGTCCTCTATCAGAGCATTCCCTGTGTGTGTGCTGTGTGTCGGTACGTTTGTGTCGACATGTATGAGGAGGAAAATGATGTGGAGGCGGAGCAAATTGCCTGTAATAGGGATGTCACCCCCTAGGGCAGGCATGTCCAAACTGTGGCCCTCCAGCTGTTGAGAAACTACACATCCCAACATGCCCTGACACAGCTTTAGTATTCACTGACAGCAAAACTGTGTTAGGGCATGCTGGGATATGTAGTTTCACAACAGCTGGAGGGCCACAGTTTGGACATGCCTGCCCTAGGGGGTCGACACCTGAGTGGATGAACTGCTGGAAGGAATTACATGACAGTGTCAGCTCTTTACAAAAGACAGTGATTGACATGAGACAGCCGGCTACTCAGCTTGTGCCTGTCCAGACGTCTCATAGGCCGTCAGGGGCTCTAAAGCGCCCATTACCTCAGATGGCAAATACAGACGCCGACACGGATACTGACTCCAGTGTCGACGGTGAAGAGACAAATATGACTTCCAGTAGGGCCACACGTTACACGATTGAGGCAATGAAAAATGTTTTACACATTTCTGATAATACGAGTACCACCAATAGGGGTATTACGTTCGGTGAGGAAAAACTACCTGTAGTTTTCCTGAATCTGAGAAATTAAATGAGGTGTGTAATGAAGCGTGGGTTTCCCCCGATAAAAAACTGATAATTTCTAAAAAGTTATTGGCATTATATCCTTTCCCGCCAGAGGTTAGGGTGCGTTGGGAAACACCCCCTAGGGTGGATAAAGCGCTCACACGCTTGTCAAAACAAGGGCTCTACCCTCTCCTGAGATGGCCGCCCTTAAGGATCCTGCTGATAGAAAGCAGGAGGGTATCCTAAAATGTATTTACACACATACTGGTGTTATACTGCGACCAGCAATCGCCTCAGCCTGGATGTGCAGTGCTGGGTTGGCGTGGTCGGATTCCCTGACTGAAAATATTGATACCCTAGATAGGGACAGTATATTATTGCCTGTAGAGCATTTAAAAGATGCATTTCTATATATGTGTGATGCACAGCGGGATATTTGCCGACTGGCATCAAGAGTAAGTGCGCTGTCCATTTCTGCCAGAAGAGGGTTATGGACACGACAGTGGTCAGGTGATGCGGATTCCAAATGGCATATGGAAGTATTGCCTTATAAAGGGGAGGAGTTATTTGGGGTCGGTCTTTCTGACCTGGTGGCCACGGCAACAGCTGGGAAATCCACGTTTTTACCCCAGGTCGCCTCTCAACATTAGAAGACGCCGTATTATCAGGCGCAGTCCTTTCGTTCCCATAAGGGCACGTGGGCAAAAGGGTCCTCATTTCTGCCCCGTGACAGAGGGAGAGGGAAACGGCTGCAGAAATCAGCCAGTTCCCAGGAACAGAAGCCCTCTCCCGCCTCTGCCAAGCCCTCAGCATGACGCTGGGGCTTTACAAGCAGACAGGGAGGCAGTTTTGGAAGCCATTCACAAGCTGTATTCCCAGCAGGTGATAATCAAGGTACCCCTCCTGCAACAGGGAAAGGGGTATTACTCCACACTGTTGTGGTACCGAAGCCGGACGGCTCGGTGAGACCGATTTTAAATCTAAAATCTTTGAACACTTACATACAGAGGTTCAAATTCAAGAGAAGGGGATTACATGGTGTCTCTGGACATCAAGGATGCTCACCTTCATGTCCAAATTTACCCTTCTCACCAAGGGTACCTCAGGTTTGTGGTACAGAACTGTCACTATCAGTTTCAGACGCTGCCGTTTGGATGGTCCACGGCACCCCGGGTCTTTACCAAGGTAATGGCCGAAATGATGAAACTCCTTCGAAGGAAGGGAGTTTTAGTTATCCCTTACTTGGACGATCTCCTGATAAGGGTAAGATCCTGGGAACAGTTGGAGGTCGGTGTAGCACTATCTCAGGTAGTGTTGCGACAGCACGGTTGGATTCTCAATATTCCAAAATCGCAGCTGGTTCCGACGACTCGTCTTCTGTTCCTAGGGATGATTCTGGACACAGTTCAGAAAAAGGTGTTTCTCCCGGAGGAGAGAGCCAGGGAGTTATCCGAGCTAGTCAGGAACCTCCTAAAACCGAGCCAAGTCTCAGTGCATCAATGCACAAGGGTTCTGGGAAAAATGGTAGCTTCCTACGAAGCAAAGCCATTCGGCAGATTCCACGCAAGAACTTTCCAGTGGGACCTGCTGGACAAATGGTCCGGGTCGCATCTTAAGATGCATCAGCGGATAACCCGGTCACCAAGGACAAGGGTGTCCCTCCTGTGGTGGTTGCAGAGTGCTCATCTTCTAGAGGGCCGCAGATTCGGCATTCAGGACTGGGTCCTGGTGACCACGGATGCCAGCCTGCGAGGCTGGGGAGCAGTCACACAGGGAAGAAATTTCCAGGGCTTATGGTCAAGCCTGGAGACATCATTTCACATAAATATTCTGGAGCTAAGGGCCATTTACAATGCTCTAAGCCTAGCAAGACCTCTGCTTCAAGGTCAGCCGGTGTTGATCCAGTCGGACAACATCACAGCAGTCACCCACGTAAACAGACAGGGTGGCACAAGAAGCAGTCAATGGCAGAAGCTGCAAGGATTCTTCGCTGGGCGGAAAATCATGTGATAGCACTGTCAGCAGTATTCATTCCGGGAGTGGACAACTGGGAAGCAGACTTCCTCAGCAGGCACGGCCTCCACCCGGGAGAGTGGGGACTTCACCCAGAAGTCTTCCACATGCTTGTAAACCATTGGGAAAAACCAAAGGTGGACATGATGGCGTCCCGCCTAAACAAAAAAAAATAAAAAAAAAATTGGACAGGTATTGCGCCAGGTCAAGGGACCCTCAGGCAATAGCTGTGGACGCTCTGGTAACACCGTGGGTGTACCAGTCAGTGTATGTGTTCCCTCCTCTTCCTCTCATACCAAAAGTACTGAGAATTATAAGACGGAGGGGAGTATGAACTATACTCGTGGCTCCGGATTGGCCAAGAAGGACTTGGTACCCGGAACTTCAAGAGATGCTCACGGAGGACCCGTGGCCTCTACCTCTAAGAAGGGACCTGCTCCAGCAAGGACCCTGTCTGTTCCAAGACTTACCGCGGCTGCGTTTAACGGCAGGGCGGTTGAACGCCGGATCCTGAAGGAAAAAGGCATTCCGGATGAAGTCATCCCTACCCTGATCAAGCCAGGAAGGATGTAACCGCAAAGCATTATCACCGCATTTGGCGAAAATATGTTGCGGGGTGTGAGGCCAGTAAGGCCCCGATGGAGGAATTTTCAACTAGGTCGATTCCTGCATTTCCTGTAAACAGGAGTGTCTATGTGCCTAAAATTGGGGTCCATTAAGGTTCAAATTTCGGCCCTGTCAATTTTCTTCCAGAAAGAACCAGCTTCAGTTCCTGAAGTTAAGACGTTTGTAAAAGGGGTACTGCATATACAGCCTCCTTTTGTGCCTCCAGTGGCACCTTGGGATCTCAATGTAGTTTTGGGGTTCCTAAAGTCACATTGGTTTGAACCACTTGAATCTGTGGAGTTAAAATATCTCACATGGAAAGTGGTCATGTTGTTGGCCCTGGCCTCGGCCAGGCGCGTGTCAGAATTGGCGGGCTTTATCCTGTAAAGGCCCTTATCTGATCTTCCATTCAGACAGGGCGGAATTGAGGACTCATCCTCAATTTCTCCCTAAGGTGGTTTCAGCGTTTCACTTGAACCAGCCTATTGTGGTACCTGCGGCTACTAGGGACTTGGAGGACTCCAAGTTGCTGGACGTAGTCAGGGCCCTGAAAGTCTATGTTTCCAGGACGGCTGGAGTCAGAAAATCTGACTCGCTGTTTATCCTGTATGCACCCAACAAGCTGGGTGCTCCTGCTTCTAAGCAGACTATTGCTCGTTGGATTTGTAGCACAATTCAGCTTGCACATTCTGTGGCAGGCCTGCCACAGCCAAAATCTGTAAAAGCCCATTCCACACGGAAAGTGGGCTCATCTTGGGCGGCTGCCCGAGGGGTCTCGGCTTTACAACTTTGCCGAGCAGCTACTTGGTCAGGGGCAAACACGTTTGCTAAATTCTACAAATTTGATACCCTGGCTGAGGAGGACCTGGAGTCTCTCATTCGGTGCTGCAGAGTCATCCGCAGTTTCCCGCCCGTTTGGGAGCTTTGGTATAATCCCCATGGTCCTTACGGAGTTCCCAGCATCCACTAGGACGTCAGAGAAAATAAGAATTTACTTACCGATAATTCTATTTCTCATAGTCCGTAGTGGATGCTGGGCGCCCATCCCAAGTGCGGATTGTCTGCAATACTTGTACATAGTTATTGTTACAAAAATCGGGTTATTGTGGTTGTGAGCCATCTTTCCAGAGGCTCCTCTGTTAGCATGCTGTTAACTGGGTTCAGATCACAGGTTGTACGGTGTGATTGGTGTGGCTGGTATGAGTCTTACCCGGGATTCATAAATCCTTCCTTATTGTGTACGCTCGTCCGGGCACAGTATCCTAACTGAGGCTTGGAGGAGGGTCATAGGGGGAGGAGCCAGTGCACACCAGGTAGTCCTAAAGCTTTTACTTTTGTGCCCAGTCTCCTGCGGAGCCGCTATTCCCCATGGTCCTTACGGAGTTCCCAGCATCCACTACGGACTATGAGAAATAGAATTATCGGTAAGTAAATTCTTATTTTTTTGCACTTTCATTTTGAGTTTGACTCCAAATCCAGACCTCCATGGGTTAATAAATTTTGATTTCCATTGATAATTTTGGTGTGATTTTGTTGTCAGCACATTCAACTAATTAAATACTTTTTTCTTTACAAATAATATTTCATTCATTCAGATCTAGGATGTGTTATTTTAGTGTTCCCTTTAGTTTGTGAAAAGTGAGCCAGTGGAGAAGTTGCCCATGGCAACCAATCAGCATTGACATAACATTTATAATTTGCATACTATACAATTGTACAGAGCAGCTGATTGGTTTCCATGGGCAACTTCGTCAGAGGCTCACTTCTCCACTCTTTTCACTGCTTCATGAATAGACCCCATATTGTTAAAATAGGATAATTAAGTAGTGTGTACCATGGACATCGGATGTTCATAGGATCATTTTGCCTCCCAGAAACCCCCCCAAAATAAACCATGGATTGTTTCTGTGATCTGTCAAGCTGTCAGGTGTGTACCTACCTTAATTGAGGTCCTTATTCGGTAGATTGGTAGGAAACAGCTTGGTAGGTTGTTGATATGCATTTTATACATGGTCAGTCATACCCCTTTTTCACTGACTACAAAATCCTGGGTTTTTGCACATGAACGCACAAAGCCCGGGATTTTGTTCCGTGTAAGCGCAAACTACCTGGGAATAAGTTCCGGGTTCACGACCCTGCTGCCGACCAGTCCCTGCTGTGTTTTGTTTATTTATATTTTTTATGTGCTTTATGAAACTTTTCCATTGAAATTTCACATATTTGATGAAAAATGTGATCCTTTCAAAATGTATTGTTATTTGCTGTGGTTTATAGATAGCACTTCAAACACAAAGAGGGGAATTCAAATGTTTGAAAAGTCGGTTGGGTGTCTGTTTTTTCCTGTCTATTAGATAGGAAAATACAGACACCAAACTGACTTTTCAAACATTTGAATTCCCCCCTAAATGTCTTTGTAAAATACTAAAAACACCCACCTACATTCTAAAATGCTTAGCGCTGCTAAGCATAGCCTCATTCTGTTGGAGACCTCAACCTGAATGGAACCTGATTTATTTTGTTTGTTGTTCGGCCGGTGGATGGAAGTTTCCAGTGAACACGGGTCATTGAGTAGGAAACATAATGTATAAGAGTGGAGGCTAATTTTAGTTTAATATGAATGCAGTAGCTAATGCATAGACTTCCGCCCTAGTAATTCTGTATGTATTTGCCTTAAAAGCTTGTACTACTAAGCTGTTTTTTTTTCTGTGCTCTATTGTATCGTATGTTGCATTGAATAAACTAATGCATTTAACTGTATGGAAATTATGTATAAAAAGGTAAATTAGTGTAAATGACTAGTAAAAACTGCTGTCTTATTGTCTGTCTCTGCATAAAGGTTCATTGGAGTAGGACTTGTATTATAATGTTATGCCTAACAAAATGCAACCGTAAACTCTACAAATAGCTGTGAAGGCAAGGGAAGAGTTAATTTATTTATATCCTTTTCTGCTAGAATTAGACAAAACCCATAGAAATACTAATTAGGTCTTAATACCAGAAACTGTGCAATATTAATATTTTAAAGCTTACTATAGACCACTGTTACTTAGTGATCGGATGCAGTAGTGATGATCTACTGTCATGATTTTTTTGTTCTAACTCTCTATTTGTAAAAGGAAACATCAGAATTGATGACATCAAATAAACGGGAGCGGTTATGTGACGCCGGTCACTATACCGATGCCAGAATCCCGTATGGGTTATATCCCCCCCCCCCCTGCGGCCAACCTAAACTCCCGGATCCCGGTGTCTTTATGGTGACCGGCGGTATCCCAAGCGCCAGTCACCCATACCCAACCCCAAATAAGCACACACCAACATTTCCTTTGCATTTTAAAAATCTGGAAAGAAAAGGGTGAAGAAGGGAAAAGGGAAGGGGGTGGTCAGGCACGTATTTCAGTATTCAAGAAAAACCAAGAGACAAGCATAGAGACAATATCAGAGGAGAAGTAGAGAACTAAATAAATCTTACATGGTCAAAAGAAGCGGTAACCAGCGTGAATGACCCGAGCGGCATTGGAAAATATAATCTAAGAACTAGTCGTGAAAGGTGTGAGCGGTGACGGCACTCGCCATGAAACCAGTGAGCACATATAAGATTAAGCTTATGTGATGTGTCACGTATATGGTAACTAATAGTTACCATACTTGCGGTATAGCAGACATAATTTGCATATGCAACTTACAGCAATTACAAGCAGTTCAGTGCCATTCGGATTTTGTTCACTTATTTATGGCTGAATGCATGTTACTGGGTGTCAGTGGGGCGTTTGTATGTACCAGAATCATCCTGTGGGTGTGTAGGCAGAGTTTTGGGCTTTTCAGAGCTAAGTGGATGCACAGAACTATCCGATATAAGTCAAATTTTGTGCGCCAAGGATGATGCTGGTGTATATTATTATTATTATTATTATTATTACTACTACCAGTTATTTGTATAGGGCACACATATCCTGCAGCGCTTTACAAAGAATATTTGCCCATTCACATCAGTCCCTGCCCTAGTGGAGCTTACAATCTATATTCCCTATCACATGTACACACAAACACATTCACACTAGGGTTAATTTTTGTTGGAAGTCAATTAACCTGCCAGTATATTTTTGGATTGTGGGAGGAAACCGGAGTACCCGGAGGAAACCCATGCAAGTACGGGGTGAATATACAAACTCCACACAGAGCCATGGTGGGAATTGAACCCATGACCTCAGTGCTGTGAGGCAGTAATGCTAACTATTACACCATCCGTACTGCCCAATATATGCAAATAACAGTGATGATAGCTGCTCTCATAAATGGAGGTCACATAGATGCAGCGGACTCAGAATACAGGCAGATGATAACATGGATTTCTGATCACTGAAAGCAACTGGAATTGAGACCACTTTATTGTATGTGCGACTCCAGGTCAGACCTATTGTCTTTGGAAATATCCACATGAGAGAAATGAGCAAACGCCCTGGAAAATGCTCACGGTGGAAACTGTAAAAACATGACATCAAGCACCAGCCACCTACCGTTTTAGGAGGAACCCTCTTATTAATACCATTGTTCTGTCATGTGGCTACGTCTTATGGGTGTTACATACGTTATAACGGCGGACGGGATGCCTTCTGTCAATATCCCGACATCGGCATCCTGACAGCCAGAATGCCAGCAGCGGGGCTAGCGCTAAGAGTCCCCTTTATACCCCTTTCACACACACCAAAATTTCCTGGGTTATTGCACATGAACGCGCATCAACCCGGGAAATTTCTCAGTGTGAAAGGTTTCCGGGACAAAATCCCGGGACTCATGCGCCGGCATTTCAACCCTGCAATCGACCAGGGTTGGTCCCGGGATCTTCCCGGGAACCTGGTCAGTGTGAACGGGAGCCGAGTCAATGCGCCCCGGCTCCCGTTCACCCGCCGCGTCACCGCTGACGTCAGCAACCCGGCAATATGCCGGGCTGCTGACTGCGGTATGCAAGGCGTCTTACCCGGGAATGTCCCTGCATGATCCCAGGACCGTGTTCCCGGGTAAGACCCTGCATTTTTGGTGTGAAAGGGGTATTAGTGTCATGGACACCCACAAGTGGGAATAGCCCTGGTGAGCCGGGATTCCAGCTGTCGGCATTGTGTGTTTGAAGCTTTTTATTGTATTTGTTCAACAGAGCCTAGAAAAGCAGCTGGTAGGTTCAAAATCTATCTCATAAAAATTTCTACCAATCTCAGAGGTTCTGGAGCATTTAACTTTTTTGTATGGTCAAAATAGTTGTGCATACCACTCTTAACAGCAGGGAATGCCAAAGAAAATACGCTCTCTCTACCTCTACGTGTACATGAAATAATCCCATTCTACAAAAATAAATCCTTTATTTTATATGTTTAGTGAAAATGTAATCACAAAATGTAAAGTTTTTTTTTGCATGTCCTAGCAAAAGTACATCCTGATGTCTACACAACTAGGCCCATCTGGTTATATAGACTCTGTACTGTGCCAGGATTGTCCACTTTTGCAGATTCTTTCATTTGACCTGTTAGTCCAGGCACAGTTCTGTAAAACTTTGGCACACAGTTGCAGACCGCTCTCCTGAATTGCGTGGCTGCTACGTGGAGGGGGTAAGAGGGTCCCCCATGCGGGACCCGTCATTAAATCATATTCCATCAGCGATCTAGGGAGACGGGTCGCGGCGCTGGTGTGGACACTGTCACTGAGCAGGGACCCCACTAGACCACTGGGGCGTATGAGTACAGGTCAGGTGAAGTAACACCCCATTTAATAAGGCTCACAGTACCCGGGGTGGAAGTCCAGCATAGGGGAGATGGCGTTTGACCTGTAGCACCGGCCCAGGGTGCCATCTCCTCGCAGATTTACTGCCCTGGAGCTGCCTCACACTCTCCCTCACTCCCTGACTGAGATGCTGGACGCCGTCTTCTGAGCATAGCTGCGGCAGGGCAAGGTTTCCCTTGTAAAGCCGCCTGTATACAGCGCTGTGACTTTACAAACACTTAAGTATCCTACATGTCTTTATACAGACAGCGTTAGTTGAGAAAAAGTGTACTGTTTCCAGAATATACTGTACGAGTATTCTGATATATCGTCTGGTCACTGACCGCACTATGATATATTTATATATAAATATATACATATACTAGTCCTGTGCAGCTTTATTGTGATAATAATGTCTGCATTGCCTGTGACTGTGTGCCTGCATCTGCTGTGTGGTTTCACTCTGTGTTTCCCAGATATAACTATCACTATATTCTGTACCCTGAGGGACTAGGTGTGTCTGGGTCTCATATATAGTGCAACACAGTATTTATTGACAATGCTAAATTCCTTGTCGTATAAACAACCCTTTATGAAGCTAAGAACACTGTACGCTGTTTGCTCAAGAAGTACCGTAATGGTACGCTATTGGCGTAGCGATCGCTCAGCCGTAGGCGAGACGCTCCAGCGTCACGTTCGCTCACGGCCCAGTGATCACAGGACACGTTATTGGCTATGTCTAGGGGAATGATTCGCTATGGCGTAGCATACGCTCGAGACCACGAGGAGGTCACCAGCGGCGCAGACGCTCACAACGCTATACCTTTATGTTAAAACCTTATACCAATGAAATACACTGAATACCTTAATGTGAGTACAGGGTGTAAATGCAACCTTGTGTAACCTGACTAACTACAAAGCTGCTTGAGCGTCACCGACGCTCAAGTGAACACTTAACACTATAGAAAATACACAGATACTGGTTTAGGTTCCAAAGCCTATTAACTGTATTATATCTAATATACTTGTAAAAGGGGATAACAGTACAAATGATACACTACAATATAACAGAGACTACCTAACCAGATAACTACACAAGAAATACAATACAATACAATTACTATTTATGGGAAAATGGAAGGGGAAGAGAAGAAGAGAGAGATAGAGAGAAATGGCTCATGATAACATTAAATAAGAGACAACATGGTTGCAGATAAAACTACACATGTGAGAGACAATCGCTGCGCAGTTAGTCAATGCTGAATACAGCATGGGATGGAAGCTAGACTCCATTTTGAGAAACCTCCACTTGATTCCAAAGACCACACCACATGGCTGAAAGGGGGAGGGGAAGACATCCAGCAGCAGCCATTTTAGATTTGCAGGTCCAAACACATGGCACTCTATACTAAACCACAATCACATAGCAGAAAACACAAGACTCCATTTTCTTCCAAAATGTCCAAGCCTCAAAACAATGCATATGTTCTGATTTTACAATTCCAAACCATCTAAAACACCTTTCACAATGTAATCCAACTTCCTAGAACCATCTCATAATTTCACATCCCAAACAACTTCAGTATCTCAATAACCAGAGCATATTCATCACAAGACCAGATCACAATGTAATTAACACAAACGTAACTGCATGGTGGTATTTATGATTAACAGGATATATATTATAACTAACCAGCACAATCTATTTTAAATCTCCATTGGCAAACAAATACCACAAATATTATGCTACAGATTGTATACTGTTCCAATTTATCACAGACTTCACAGAGTATCCACAAACACCCAACAATCACACAACCAAGTTACAATATCCTATTTAAACCAGAAAGCAATCTGTCTGTTTCCTTATCTAGCCATGTGAAGTTCAATACTTAGCCTTTAGTTTGGAAGATGTCCTGGGGATTCAGCCGCCATGCTGCTTGGTGCCAGGTAGCTGTGTGTGTGTCTGTGAGTGTAGCTACATTACATCTGTTCTCTGAGGCCACACCTGACCACTACCTTCCTGTTTGACCAGTACCTGGGGGAGGGGTCTTTCTTTCTCCTTTGTATTGAGTCACCATTCTCTTTGTATATGCTAATCAGGTTCAGCCCTGAAAACTTAGTAAAAGGTTGTCTTGAGCATCATATTGTTCTAACAATATGATCTTAGCTTTTATACATATAATCATATCTATCCGCTGCAATGTCCCACAACAACACAACAGGCCTCAAACTAACCCACACCTGATTCTGCTTGCTTCAATACCAAACATGATGTGTTTATCTGGTTCGGTTCGAATGATACACATCCATGACATTAATTCATTAGCCAATTCTAAATCTCCATGATGTCTGGTGCTGTTCATTATTATAACCATGTACTGTATGAAACAAGTGCCGAATCCATCTCTGTGCCATGTCCGAGCAAATGCGTGTGTTTCCATATATTGCTGTGCTCGCTGCGCATATTTGCAAGTATAGCGACTTATATGTGTGCAGTTTATATGGTCTCTCTATGTAATATTTTTGACTTTGACATTATCCAAATACGTATATTATACTGTGTACTCAGTCCCATAATACCGGTGTTATGAACCACAGGTAGTGGTTCATTCCTGTTTTCCGTTTATGTATTTTATGTTATAGTTCTCTTGCAGGCCAGGATTTCCCTTTGCTCTGGTTTAGAAGACTCTTGTTTGCTGCCGGTGGTGAGTCTGTGTAATTGCAGCCTGTTTCCATGTGTTTAGTCTCACCTGTCTGTTAATTGCATCTTGTCAGTTGGAGTCGTGCAACAGGGCAGCTGCACGACATAATTAATTAGGGCTCCCTGTTATATTCTGGCTCAGTGCATTACACAGATGCCGGTGATAGTTTCTGAGCTTCTGTCTAGCCTTGAAGCAGTCCTGTCCAGGAGCCCAGTGTCTGATCCAGTGTCTGATCCAGCTTCTTGCCTTGAAGTGTTCCTCTCCTGAAGTCCAGTGGCTCTGTCTGTTCCTGATCCTGATTCCGTATCCTGTTCCTTGGTGTCCACTGCTCAGTCCTTGGAACTCTGCCTGTCCTCTGGTCCTGAGAGCCTGTGTCAGCTACATTGGGAGTTCCTGTCCGTTTGCCAGTATTTGTACCGGTTTCGTGAGTAGCGGCTTTGCCGCGTCCGTCGGCCAAGGCCGCTGTATTCTGGTGTTTTGCAGAGGGTTCTGCATATGCTGTCACCGCCGGTACACAACAGTATTGTGTCGGCGTGTGGACAGCATTTCCTTGGTTGTTGTTTATCCTGGCGGCTGTGCCGCATATACGTTTAGTTTTAGGTCTCTTTGTAGCCCCTAGCTCTCTGTTTGGTTTAGTTAGAGGTCCCCTTGTTATCTTCCCGTCTCGGTTTACGCCTTGTCTCACATTAAGACCTGGGGGCATCGGAGTTGGGCAGACATAATCCGCCCTTCAAACGCGGCTGCCGTGGGCCCAAGAAACCATAGTCTCGCAGGCGTAAGCGGACAACGAGGGTGAGACAACGGAGGTAGGTTGCTAGGGGTTACCATCACACCTGGCCATTACTTCAGCGTCACGTTCTGGTACTTTGGAGTTGCTACACTACACCTCTTTGTCCAGAGCACCAAGAACGTAACAACCGGATTTATTCGCAGGTATTGTACTTTGTCTGGCTTTATTGTACTTAGTCGCTCTGTTGTTGAATTCATATTATAATGTCTAACAGAAAGGGCACTTAATCAGTGGAAGCTCCTACATCATGCAGAGCATGCTGCAAGGATTTAACAGAGGGGGAAGTTTTTTATGATGGTCTGTGTACTATGTGTCATACACCTCCTAGTCAGTCCGCAGCTCCTGTGCCTACTCAGGAGCCATCCTGGACTGCGTTCACAAAGCTACTGGGTACTCTGGT
The DNA here is from genome assembly GCF_028390025.1 of Pseudophryne corroboree. Lineage (NCBI taxonomy): Eukaryota > Metazoa > Chordata > Amphibia > Anura > Myobatrachidae > Pseudophryne > Pseudophryne corroboree. The sequence continues at coordinate 511,027,347 of NC_086444.1, forward strand.
GGAACGCCTTGCGCCCCCTATGGGACCAACTGTGCACCTACAGCCACAAATTGTCCCTATGGTTAATTTGCTTTGGGCGGAAAATGTATCTAACCAGCTGCAACAATTAAATCAATCTTTGGTTAGACAAAAATCCACTGCAGGTCTCTCCCATGTCTCTGGGTCATCTAAGCGGGCTACTTCCTCCTCACAGTCCACATACCTCTCTGATGTTTCATCTGAAGAGGAGGGGGAGCATACAGTCTTGTCAGACACTGAATTTGGTGTTACTGATGAGGATTCTCCCTTGCAGATTCATGTCCTTGCCTTAGTGGTTACTATTAAACAAATCTTACAAATATCTGAGGATGAGGATTCCACTACTGTGGCAGAGAAAACTGATATGTTTAAATGGCAGAAGGTGGTTAAAACTCTGTTACCCCATTCTGACCATTTAGTGGACATCAGACGGGAACCCTGGTCTACTCCAGGGAAGAAATTCCCTCTGCCTAAACAGGCCCTTGCTCGCTATCCTCAACCTGCAGACATGTGTAACAAGTGGGAAAATTTACCGCCGGTGGATTCTCACGTCACCTGTCTCGTGGTGTCGTCCACTCTGCCTGTCATTTCACTGAAGGATCCGACAGATAAGTGTGTGGAGGGATGCCTGAAATCTATTTACTCCCTTACAGGTGCTGTACATAGACCCACTATAGCTGCCTCTTGGGCTGCAAAAGGTTTTGAAGCGTGGGTTCAGGGATTAGAGGAAGAGCTGCATGAGGATATCGTTGACAATGTGTTAAAAATAAGAAGGCACATTTTGAGTTTGCCAAAGGGCATGTGGACGACTCCCCAAATGTATGGCGGAAGGTGCTCTGGTCAGATGAGACTAAAATTTAACTTTTCGTCCACCAAGGAAAACGCTATGTCTGGCGCAAACCCAACACATCCAATCACCCCAAGAACACCATCCCCACAGTGAAACATGGTGGTGGCATCATCATGCTGTGGGGATGTTTTTCAGCAGCAGGGACTGGTAAACTGTTTCGAGTCGAGGGAAAGATGGATGGTGCTAAATACAGGGATATTCTTGAGCAAAACCTGTTTCTGTCTGCCTGTGATTTGAGACTGGGACAGAGGTTCACCTTCAAGAAGGGCAATGACCCGAAGCATACTGCTAAAGCAACACTCGAGTGGTTTAAGGGGAAACATTTAAATGTGTTGGAATGGCCTAGTGAAAGCCCAGATCTCAATCCAATTGAGAATCTGTGGTCAGATTTGAAGATTTCTGTTCACAAGCGGAAACTATCCAACATGAAGGAGCTGGAGCAGTTTTGCCTTGAGGAATGGGCAAAAATCCCAGAGGCAAGTTCATAGAGCCTTATCCAAAGCGACTTGCAGCTGTAATTGCAGCAAAAGGTGCACGCTGAAGTTTTCTGTTATTTTGTCCTATTTGTTGTTTGCTTCACAGTAAAATAAAAAAAACTGCAAAGTTGTAGGCATGTTCTGTGAATGAAATGATGCAAACCTTCAAACAATCCATTTTATTTCCAGGTTGTGAGGAAAGAAAACCTTAAAAATGCAAAGGGGGGTGAATACTTTAGCAAAGCACTGTATGTGGAGAGGACTGCCTCTATCAGTAGTTCAGATATCCTGTTTGTCTTGTTTGGTTTCCACAAACGTGGCTGGCCTGTGAATAAGCAAACCTTGGCCAGATGGATTAGAATGGTGATTGCACAAGCTTATGCACAGGCTGGACTTCCAGCTCCTGCTGCTATTCAAGCTCTTTCTACTTGGTCTGTTGGACATTCTTGGGCGGCTCGCCATGGCATGTCCACAGAACAATTGTGCAAGGTGGCTACCTGGTTCTCAGTGAACACGTTTATTAGGTTCTATGCCTTTGATACTTCCACCTCTTAGGATGCTTTCTTTGGACGCCGGGTTTTAATGCCCGCTAACGTGCGTCCCCTCCCTTGAGAAATTGCTTTAGGACATCCCTGATGTTTCCCTGTGGAAATGAATCTACCCTGCTGCAGAAAAGAGTGTTATGGTAGACTTACCATGGTTAACACTCTTTCTGCAAGGTACATTGGGTTCTACAGGGCGCCCACCCTGACGCACTTTGCTTCTTTGGGTTTTTATGGCATTAGCCGCTGGTACCTTCTCCTGTCGTGAGAGTGTGGTTCTATGTGACTAACTCCTGCCTTCTCTCTTGCCTGCTCCTGCATTGGACTGGTTAACGAAACTGAGCTCTCAGTGCCTGGAGGCAGGGTTATAGAGGAGGCCCAAATGCATCCTGGGACAGCCTAAAGCTTTAGCCTGTTGGTGCCTCTGGATCAAGATCAACTCCACATCCTTATTTCTCCTGTGGAACCCAATGCACCTCGCAGAAAGAGTGTTAACTATGGTAAGTCTACCATAACACTCCTTTTTGTTGCTAAGGGTTGGATACAGGATCCCACCAATCAGGGTGCCAGCAGTCAGGATACCGACCGTGCATCCCGACGATTAGAATCCCATCACTTTTTGAAAGGTAACCTTACCCTACCCCTTACCCTCTCCCAAACCATCCCAACCCACAGTCTAACCCTGGGCCTTCACTCCCGCAACCTAATCCTAGCCCTCCCCTCCCACAGCCTAACCCTAGCCCTCTCCTCCCGAAGCTTAACCCTGACTTTCCGCAGCCTAACCCTAATCCTCCCCTAGTGTCTAACCCTAACCTCCCCTCCCGCAGCCTAACCCTGAACCTCCCCGGCATACTACGTTTGGGATTCTGGCTGTCGGAATTGCGGCATCGGGATTCTAAGAGGTGTTGGGTTTCCAGTGTTGGTCTTCTGACTGACAACATCATGAACATCGGCATACCAACTACATCCCGTGGCTAATATACTGTATTACTGTCTTAGTGGCATCTCATGCAGGTTAAAAAGAAACTAAATGATTTGAACTGCAAGCCTGCCAAACAGTCACTCACCCTCTGCCTGTCTGGGTGACGCTCCTCCCTCATATGGAAATCAGGAGGTACTGAGAACGTGTGGGAAGGGGAGTTTATCAAATGTATCAAACCTCTCCAAGATTGGATAAATCACCGCCATATTTAGGTAAGTATAAACATTTAAATTATATCACGTGCATTATTCTGCTCAGCGCACACACAGCATGGGTTAGTAGATGCTGGCCCATCCTCTTCAGAGGTCCTAGGCATGCGTGTGCATTGGCACATGCTTCATGATGCCCTGTGCGTATTCAAAAGAGTGGAACAGAGGCCACTATAGCAGAAGGATAAGCACTGCCGGGCCACCTTCGCTCTCTGTTGATACAAATGTGTACTGACCTCTGGTATGTAGGCAAAACATGACCAGACGAAAACACACACTGGGGTGGTCACAGTGTTCTCTGATATCTGCTTTTCACACAGTCTGTATTTTATTTTTCATTTTTAACATTGTGTGTCTGTCTATTGATTGCAACAACCAAAAAACAAAAAATAAGTTTTATTTTGTATGAGGTTTTAGTACCCACTTTTAATTCAGGTTTTTTTTTTTTTTTTTTAAATGTAGCCTATTATATACATTTAACTTTGCTTTGCTAAACAATTTATAAGGAGTGGAATGCTAGGGTCAGGGCAGAATAACATGAGCCCTGTATAAATATATTTTGGTATATTTTAGGATCTCCACAGAAAAACCTGTGATAAACAGGAACACAGCTATGGCTCTTCTTCTGGTCCCATGTTTCTCATTTTATAGAAAACAGCCCAACAGATGTCATATATTTTAGAGTTCCACTTTTTAAGATATAAATATATACGCATATATCTAAAAGAAAAAAACGTGGAACTCAAACATATGACCTCTGTTTTGTTTTTTACTTAATAATGAAAGAAATGGGGCCAGGAGAAGAGCCCTAACTGTGTTCCTGTGCATTCCAGCAGAAATGAAGCCCTGAATAGGATGCTGTTGTAATTAAGAGACAGGCAGACTTTCTGGGCACCGTTAAAGAGATTTGCTCATAATGGTTTTTAGAATAGAAGCAAAGGCTACCAAAAGGGAGGAAAACAGGGTATATAGAGGTAGACTAGATGGGCCAAGTGGTTCTTATCTGCCGGCAAATTCTATGTTTAAAGAGAGAGCGTAACGCAGTGTGCCTGTCACTCTGGATGTCACATACAGACTTCCTGTTATATGGTTCTTGTATTTTAAAACAGTCTAACTTTTTTCTCTGCTTGTAGAGATTATTTTAGGAATAAAATTAATTGCATCCCACAGGATGTGTCTAATGTTCTAAATCCAATACAATCATGGCTGTTCTCTTTGTTGTCTATTATATGCTTACATGTATAAAAAAAACTGCCATTGGGCCTAATTCAGACCTGATAGCTGTGCTGCAAATTACACTGTCCTGCGATCAGATAGTAAAAATTTGCCCCGTGCAAGTGTGTGATTGCATGTGTACGCTGTGTGAAAATTCCCCTCAGTTAGCGGACAACTGCAAATCCATTTGCATCACACTCACCATTTAATGTTTTTCCTATTCTGTGCAGTGTGTGCATAGCTCAGTACTTACTCCTCCAGTGCGAAGAAATCAGGCTGATCGGGTCCGGAGCTGACGTCACACACCTGCCCTGAAAATGCTTGGGAACGTCTGCGTTTTTCCGGACACTCCCCGAAAACGGGCAGTTACCACCCACAAATGTCCTCTTCCTGTCAATCACCTTGCGAACAGCCAACAACATTTTAACACCGTCCTGTCACTGTTTGGCGACACGCTTGCGCTTTGTGGTGCATACATATACGCAGTAGTTCGATAAATGCCCGCTGTGCGAAAATGCACAGCAGTGATCTGGTCTGAATTGGTCCCATTGTCTGTTAATCTATAGGTAGTGTACAACCACTGGCGGGTGGTCTTCAGTTTGCCGGCTGTCGAGATCCCGGCGCACAGTATATCGACACCGGAATCCCGACAGCTGGCATACCGACACCCTTTTCTCCCTCTTGGGGGTCCACGACCCCCCTGGAGGGAGAATAGATAGCGTGGCGAGCGTAGTGAGTCCGCAAGGGGCTCATTTGCGCTTGCCCAGCTGTCGGTATGCCGGCGGTTGGGATTCTGGCGCCGGTATGCTGGCCGCCGGGAGCCCGGCCACCGGCATACCCTAATACACCCACCACTGGCAAATGGTATCCAGGTGATAGATCTACACTGTCTAGTAAGACAGTCAGCAGGTTGGCATGTATTAGTATGACAGGTTCAAGGCTCAACATGACAATGGTCGACACGCAAGTGGTCAACACGTGTTTTTTTGTTTTTTTTGGGTGTGGGGTTATCATGTTTTCCCAACATTTGCTTGATTTGCTATCAATGTGTACCAAGATTGGGAATAGTAATCTTGCCCAAAGCGTGGCGAGTGAAGTGAGCTTGCAAAGATTTATGTTCATACTGATGGTGGTCACAGAACATGAAATATACAATAAGGGCTAAAACACACGAGCCGGCTTTTGCCGGCCGGGAAAAAGCCGGATGGCTTTTTCCCCTGCCGGCATTGTAATGAACAGTGTGAGGCGGAGTGTCCTTACACACTGCACGGCTCCCGGCCCGGCTGCCGGAACTATCCACTGGAAGGTCCGGCTTCCGGGCCGTCTTTGCAGTCAGTGAACCGTGTGTGTGAAGGGGAGCTTTCACACACAACGGTTTTTTTCCAAGCCGTGTCTAATGCTGCGCATGCGCACAGCATCACACGGCTCAAAGCCGTCCTGTGTGCAAGACTCTGCCGGTTTCTCCCGGATGGCAAAAAGCCGGACAAAGTATGTCTGGCTTTTTGGCATCCGGGAGAAACCAGCGCGTGTGTTACAGCCCTATGTGTTCAAAACAACAAAAAAACTTGTCGATGATTGCAGGAGTATGGTATAATAGGTCGACAGGGTCGAACTGTCAACATTCATTATGTCTACCTGGATGATATGTGCTGCCAACAAACCTTCCTGTCACTGACCTAGATTGAGGGTGTTGTGAACTCGGGGATTCTTCCGATGGTTGGGAAGAGGAACCACAACTGGGCCGGAACAGGGGTGACCTGATATAGGATTTCTTCATACAGGACTCTGACAGTAAGGTTTGGTGAAATATTGAAGAGCTTTATTGCAGAAAAATAACAACTCAGTCATATAGCATAAAGGGAACTTATGAGGGAATGTCCAGGCCCATTGAAGGGTTTGTGAGCAATGTTGAAGATACTGGTGACTGAAGAAATTGTGAGCGATGTTTAAAAGACACTGATGATTTGAAGAACTTGTAAACGGTGGTTAAAGACACAGATAACTTAAAGAACTTGAGAACGGAGATTAAGACGCTGGTGATTTGAAGAATTTAAGTGCAGTGGTTTAAGACGCTGATGATTCGTAGAACTTGAGAACGGTGACTGAGACGCTGATGATTTGAAGAACTTAAGTGCAGTGGTTTAAGACGCTGATGATTCGTAGACCTTGAACGGTGATTAGGGCCCGCAGCCCACGCTGATTCCTAGGAGCACTGGTGACTGGAACGCAGAGAGGCACACCAGCCGCTGGGTACGCTGTAACCTATGCAGCGAACTGGCACCTGGAAATGCCGGAGACACTGGAGTACAGCTTCAGAGATTCTCGCCGGGAACAAGAGCGCTGGCATCCACTTCAGGGGAAAGACGATACTCAGGCGCCGAGGCTCTGTCCGGTGTCTGACTTTGAATCTCCCGCCACCGCTGGATTAGCGGAACAGTCTGATGACGTCACCTGCTCCCCGCTCACGTGATGCCGGGTGTCATGGCAGCGCCCCTGCCCTGGAGAACCGCCGGGAGCCGCGCCAGCCAGACGCCGGAGCCCGTGGCCCACCGAAGGCGGAGGCCGCAACACAGACCAGCAGGCACGCAGGGGTAAGCGCGGCGAACGCCGCCTCTGGCGTGTGACACTTCCCTGGGGGTGTATTGGGTCCTTACCTCATCCCGTCACCAGCGGTGGCACAGTGAGTCCTTCCCCCACAGCCTACCATAACCGTTGCCATCCTGAAACTGTTGATATTTCACATGGCAGTATTTCAAATGTTGAATTGTGACCCTCTTGACAGCTTGAGGATGGCGACCTCGTTCCTGTCAACAGTTTGAACAATGTAGACGTTCTTCAACATTGTGGTGTTGACCTTCTGAACATTAACATGGTTACTGTCAACCATTCGACCGGGTACAGATTTGAGACTGAGGGGAATTAAATTGTTTAATCGCCTGGTTATCGCACTGATCACGTCCATATCAGTCGGGTTTAGCTGCAGAAAGCTGCAAAACCCAACTAAACGAATGGGCGCGTTTAGGCACCCACGGGGGTAGTGAGCTAAAATTAAGTTCTCGCGCCCACTGGCAGAAACATTTGAATAGCTGCCATTCCCATTCATTATGATATTGTCCTACAAAATGTAGCTCACAGGTACCAGACTTTCAGTTTTCTAGCAACACCAAATATCTATGTCATTGCAGCCGCCTTCAAGGGCACTGCCATATTTCTTAAAATCATTCTTAATTTTAAAAAGCTTCAGTTGATGTATGTGGAACTTGCTTTTTATTTGCATTCAAATGAATCTATTACATTTCTGCCCAGGCAGATTATTCAGCTGAAAATATAATACGACTGTTATGACAGATTCACAATATACCAGTAGTTTATGCTAAGCACGATTACTTTATCTCTCATTGCATTAGTTTAATAATCGTGATGTCTCTTTCTTGTCATCGGTATCTTTTATAACACTGCTGACAGTACTGAGGCCTGGTATTAATCTAGCAGACTCAACAAACATATCAAATAGATGGGATTTGGAAATCTTCTAGTACATTGCTTAGTATTTCTCTATAAAGCTGAATGGAACTTGACTGTGCAAAGAATGTGTGCTGCAAGCCGTGTGTCAGCTGTGAGTAAATGCTCTCTGTCCACATGCATTATTTATTTCCATTGTCAGGTCTTTGTGCCACGTATTCAAGACAAAATCACGTTCACTTTTGTACACACTGAAGATAAAATATGACCATTTATGTAGGTTTCACATTCGATGTAAACTATGGTTAACTGTCAGGTAATATAAAGATTCTTATTAGCATTCCGCAGATTTCAGGTTTTGGTTCTTGTGAATTTACATTCTGTGTTAAGCATGCAAAATGACACACTACAGTAGCTTGTTCTATACACTGAGCAGCCACACATTTATAGCCACAAGCATGTCATTTACTTAATGTGCAGTAGTTGCTAAAGCGGCCATCCAGTTTGCAGATCCCGGAATAAAATACTATCGATCTTAGCATGACATCTAACAAGGAAGGTGGGGGAGGGGGGAGCCTGTTTTATGCATTGTAGTGAAAGTGTAAACATGACATGTCTGTTATACAGTAGATTCTGCGGCTACACATTGGACTGGGGCGCTGTATACAATTACTGCCTGGTCCAGTGATGAAGGCAGCTTGGTGGAGAGCACATCTGGTGAGATACCTGCAGGCTGTTCTGTAGTCTAATGGATATTTAAGGGTTATTCTCTGACTATAAGCTAAAAATTGTATAACATGGCTAATTAATTATAAGAAAACGTAACACCGTAGGCCGGGTTATTTTGCATAGAATATTATTTAGAAGAAAATGGTTTAAAGTAGAGATGAGCGGGTTCGGTTCCTCGGAATCCGAACCCCCCCGAACTTCACCCATTTTACACGGGTCCGAGGCAGACTCTGATCCTCCCGCCTTGCTCGGTTAACCCGTACGCGCCCGAACGTCATCATCCCGCTGTCGGATTCTCGCGAGATTCCTATTCTATATAAGGAGCCGTGCGTCGCGGCCATTTTCACTCATGCATTGGAGATGATAGGGAGAGGACGTGTGCAGCGTTCTCTCAGTTGTGTTCAATGTGCTGCAAATATCTGTGCTCAGTGTGCTGCAAATATCTGTGCTCAGTGTGCTTGCAAATATCTGTGCTCTGTGTGCTGAAAATATCTACGTTCTCTGCCTGAAAAACGCTCCATATCTGTGCTCAGTGTGCTGCAAATATCTGTGCTCAGTGTGCTTTATTGTGGGGACTGGGCCCACCAGTATATAGTAGGAGGACAGTGCAGAGTTTTGCTGACCAGTTACCACCAGTAATATACGTTCTCTGCCTGAAAAACGCTCCATATCTGTGCTGCATTGTAGTATATAGTAGGAGGACAGTGCAGAATTTTGCTGACCAGTGACCACCAGTATTATATCAGTGCGGTACAGTAGTCCACTGCTCTACCTACCTCTATGTCGTCAAGTATACTATCCATCCATACCTGTTGTGCATTTTAGTTGTTGTGCGCAGTAGTAGGAGGAAAGTGCATAATTTTGCTGACCACCAGTATATAATATATAGCAGTACGGTACAGTAGTCCACTGCTCTACCTACCTCTGTGTCGTCAAGTATACTATCCATCCATACCTGTGGTGCATTTTAGTTGTTGTGCGCAGTACGACACGGAGTGGCAAGGAACGGCTGAGGCCCTGGCCTATGTTCATGGCTAGTAGTTCAGATTCACATGAGGATGGAAGCACTCATCCCCTCGTTAGAAAACTGCAGTGCCACTCCTAGATGGGCCAGGTGTTTGTGTCGGCCTCTTGGGTCGCTTAGCTTAGTCACACAGCTACCTCATTGCACCTCTTTTTTTCTTTGCATCATGTGCTGTTTTCGAACTATTTTTTGAAGTGCCATCCTGTCTGACACTGCAGTGCCACTCCTAGATGGGCCAGGTGTTTGTGTCGGCCACTTGGGTCGCTTAGCTTAGTCAATTAGCGACCTCGGTGCAAATTTTAGGACTAAAAATAATATTGTGAGGTGTTCAGAATAGACTGGAAATGAGTGGAAATTATGGTTATTGAGGTTAATAATACTATGGGATCAAAATGACCCCCAAATTCTATGATTTAAGCTGTTTTTGAGGGTTTTTTGTAAAAAAAACACCAAATCCAAAACACACCCGAATCCGACAAAAAATTTTCAGGGAGGTTTTGCCAAAACGTGTCCGAATCCAAAACACGGCCGCGGAACCGAATCCAAAACACAAAACCCGAAAAATGTCCGGTGCACATCACTAGTTTAAAGTAACTGAAACACTGCTCCTAAGTCTACAGTTGTTAAAACGGCTGTGGTATGCGTGACCGCCGGTCACCATACCAATGCCGGTATTCCGCCAGCAGAATGCCGGCAGGGAGGAGGGGTTGGGGGGGGGGAGGCGGCGAGTCCCTGTTCGGTATGCCAACCGTCGGGATTGTGTAGGGGGAGGTATTGTGACCGCCAGTCACATAACTACATCCCGTTAAAACATATGTTAATTAAATGCTGTTGAAAAAAAGCTTGCAGTATTATTCTGCTCCATACAGCCTTTTTTCACAGGGCTCTGATTAGTCGCACAAAAACCAGGACTGTGGGGGGTATTCAATCACCCACGCAGAAGCATCGGGTGCTATTTTTGCCAGATGTTTTTTCATTTACTTTACTAAAAAAAACTTTACATCCAAAAGCACACAGGTTCATTAAAACCTGTGTGTTTTCGGTAGAAACAGCGAAAACGGGTCTGTTTTCGGGGATTTTGCTTCACCTGCCTGAGGTAGGTGAAACAAAATCCTAGATAAACTATGTCTCGCGCTGGCTTATCGGGGCTAATTGAATAGTCCCCGGCGAGACAATTACCCGCGATCAATGATTGCGGGTAATTGAATACCCGCCTATTCGATGCAGCAGAGAGCGGGTGTGAGCAGCAGGGCCAATCCGAAGCCATAGAAAATTGCGCAGCCAAGCGATGATGTTTTTTCAGTTCTATATTAGATAAACAGAGGACCCCTAGAACAAAAGCGACTTGGTAGGGAATATAGATTGTAAGCTCCACTGGGGCAGGGACTGATGTGAATGCCCAAATGTTCTCTGAATATTGCTTATGAAATATGTGTGCGCTATATAAATAACTAGTAGTAATAATAACTATAACGATTAGTTGCTATTGCAGCTTCAAGAAATGCATCAAAATTTTTGCCTTGTAATTTTGCCTTGTAAAATGACTAAGTAATTTTGTTTTTCATGGTTCTTTTGTGATTACCATTCTGAACCATAAAAAAAAGATTATATCTATATATATTTTTATTTATTCTTTTTTTTATTTATAGTGAACAAACAATCCCAGAGTTCTGTGAGTCACTGTTCAATGTCTGCAGCAGCAAGGCCATCTATTTTTTATGGGGCTGCACGCTGCTATCTGACGCTGCCATAGTAATCAATCAGTGATGCGAGTGCCCCTCCTGGAACTGTAAATCATGCTGCTAGTGCAAATCTGGCAGTTTGAAATTATACAGTGAGCTGCCTTGGTAATAGAGCTATGCAATCTTGTGCCAAATGATATTACATGTAACCTTAGAAATCTAGTGTTCCACTGCAGGATTATACTGTATTTTATATGCGATAAATATGTATCTCTTCTGATTTTCTAGTAGAACATAATACAAAAAATAATAATAATAATAATTACATTTTTTTTTAGTTCCAGTATAGTTGTCCCATTGAGAAAATTAACATTCTACCATTAATCTTTGTTAATACACAGGTGATTCCTATAACTCGGTTTCCTTAATGAGTTTATTTTTTTATTTTTTTTATTGATTTTTTTTTAAATTCTAGATTTGCACTTAAGTTCTACAGTATAAATGAAGGTTCATGGACCTAAAAAGGGTCAAATAAACAGTATCCAAAACCCCCACTTTTATTAGCAATAATGATGTTTAAATGAAGGGTTAGGAAAAGTAACAGGAAAAGGACGCCAGTGTGGTTTATGGAAGTAGCAACTAGTGTGAAAGTACTAGGAAATTTAAGCAGACTCGAAACAATGAGGACTCAGGGGTACATTTACTAAGCAGTGATAAGAGTGGAGAAATGAGCCAGGGGAGAAGTTGCCCATGGCAACCAATCAGCACTGAAGTAACATCTATAATTTGCATACTATAAAATGATACAGAGCTGCTGATTGGTTGATGGGGAAATTTCTCCACTGGCTCACTTCTCCGCTCTTATCACTGCTTAGTAAATGTATCCCAAAGAGGCTTATCTTGCCAGAAGGAAGCAGGCTAAAGGCAGTGCCACACTGGACGATATTTTAAAAGATATTGCTCATTTTTACCCTTCTGAGCGGCACCGTTTAAAATATCGCCCAGTGTGGCCGGTGTGAATGATGTACGATGCGCTCTCCCACGGGTCATCAATGAGGCAATTTGTCGTCTGTCCCTGCAGCTCAATTTTGGCTTTATGATTGACGACATGGTGCATATCGTTCAGTCCTTCATGAAATCGCTCAGTGTGGCCGTTCTTGTTCATTATGGGAGTCCGGGAAGTTCAAGGAAAAATAATGAGCGATTTTGTTCATCATTCATGTCGTCTATTGTGGCATTGCCTTAAGAAAGTAATCCGATGTGCAAAGGCACAAGATGGAGTGATAATGGTCCAGTCAATAGGTAAAGGGGTGAGAACGTTATTAAAGTTATGTAAGTGAACAGAGAAAATGAAATAGCGATATCACAAGGCTTAAGACAGAGAATGAGTGTCTGATCAAGGGAGACAAAGCAATAGCAGATCATCTAAATAATTATTTTGCTCAAAATTCACTACAGAAGTGGTAGGGGCCACAATTATGTTAAAAGGACATCCATAAAAATGAGGTAAATAAAAGTACATTTACATAGGAGAAGGCCCTAACAGAACTCTCCAAACTGAAAGTGCACTGCATAAAAGTGTAAGCAAGGTAGAAGCAAACTACTACCGACCATTGAGCCTTACCGTACATCAGTAGTAGGGAAAGTAATGGAAACACTATTAAAAGAAAGCGTTGTGGAAAATTTCAAATCTAGCAATTTACAGGATCCCAAACAGCATAGATTTACCGGAGGGAGTTCATGCCAAACAACTCTTATTGACTTTTTTGAGTCATAGATCAAGGGGGACCGTAGATGTAGCTTATCTAGACTTTAATAAGGCTTTTGACACTGTCCCACATTGCATGCTGCTAAGTAAACAGGAAAGCATGGGATTGGGTTCTACGAATGTTGAATGGATAAGATCTTGGTTGCAGGATAGGAAACAGTTGTAGTAAATAGAGTACATTCTCAGGACAGAAAGGTTACCAGTGGAGTACCCCACGGATCAGTACTTGGGCCAATGCTTTTTAATATATTTGTTGGTGACACTGCAAATAGTCTTGAAAGGAAAGTATGCCTTATTGCAGATGACACAAAGGTATGCAGCAGGATAGACACACCAGGAGGGTTGAAACAAATTATTCAGGATCTAGGCAGACTAGAGGAATGGGCAAGAATTTGGCAACTACAATTTAATGTCAAAAAATGCAAAATCATACACCTGGGTCTTAAAAGCCCAAATGCTAATATAGTATCAAGGGACTATGGGGGGGTAATTCAGAGTTGATCGCAGCAGCAAATTTGTTAGCAGTTGGGCAAAACCATGATGGTAATTCCAAGTTGATCGCAGCAGGAAATTTTTTAGCAGTTGGGCAAAACCATGTGCACTGCAGGGGGGCAGATATAACATTTGCAGAGAGAGTTAGATTTGGGTGGGTTATATTGTTTCTGTGCAGGGTAAATACTGGCTGCTTTATTTTTACACTGCAATTTAGATTGCAGATTGAACACACCACACCCAAATCTAACTATCTCTGCACATGTTATATCTGCCTCCCCTGCAGTGCACATGGTTTTGCCCAACTGCTAACAAAGATCCTGCTGCGATCAGCTCAGAATTACCCCCCATGTGCATTGCAGGTGGGGCAGATATAACATGTGCAGAGAGAGTTAGATTTGGGAGGGTTATATTGTTTCTGTGCAGGTTAAATACTGGTTGCTTTATTTTTACACTGCAGTTTAGAGTTCAGTTTGAACACACCCCACCCAAGTCTAACTCTCTCTGCACATGTTACATCTGCCCCCCCCCCCCCCCCCCCCCCCCCTCTGCAGTGCACATGGTTTTGCCCAACTGCTAACAAATTTGCTGCTGCGATCAACTCTGAATTAGGCCCTATAATGGAAACTACTGGGTAGGAAAGGGATCTAGGAGTCACCATTTAAATGACTTGAAGGCAGACAAGCGATGTAACAAAGCAATGAGGAAGGCTAGTCAGATGCTTGGTTGCATAGGGAGTGAAATCAGCAGCAGAAAGAAAGAAGTACTAATGTTACTGCAGGTCATTGGTATGGCCTCCTCTAGAATACTGTGTTCAGTTCTGGAGGCCATATCTCCAGAAGGATATTAATACATTAGAGACTGTACAAAGAAGGGCAACTAAAACGGCGCATGGCCTAAATCACAAAACTTTCTCAAAGTCTAAGGGGTATATTCTATTGAAGTCGGATCCATTCCGACATTCATTTGTCGGAATGGATCTGACCAGGGCTATTCGATGCCATCTTAATTCGACTTTAAAAAAAGTCGAATTGAGATGGAGCTGAGACGGGGGAGAACCGCGGGCAGACGTAGCCGGCGGATGTGTCACAGCCGCCGCTCACGGCAGCGTCCACCCAGCTCCAGCAAGCGGGGTGAACGCGACGTGCAGTGCGGGCCGGCTGATGCGGAAGTGCAGCGCTAACTGGCGAGCACAGGTACATCTGCCTGGCAGCTACGGCGGTTCTGTGTGCGGGCGGCAGCGCTGGGGCCTGGCGGCTGTGGAGGTTCTGTGTGCGGGTGGCGGCAAGAGACGGGCATCTCTGGCGGGCAGCGGTGGTGGCACATCTGGCACTTGCCTGCGGCACACTAGTTAAAAAAGGCTGACCTACTTATTTTAGTATCGTCTGCAAAAATTGACACTGTGCTTTCTAGTCCTCCTAAATCATTCATAAATATATTAAATAATAGTGGCTCCAGCACAGAACCCAGCGGTATTCCACTAATTACTTTAGCCCAGGTTGAAAACATCCCATTAATCACCACTCACTGTTCCCTGTTATCATGCCAATTATTCACCCATGTACAAATAGTGTCTGCTATACTGAGCTCCTTTCATTTGTAAATCAGCCTCCTGTGAGGTACTGTGTCAAAAGCTTTTGCAAAATTCAGATAAACCACATCTATTACGTTAACCTGGTTGAGATTGTCGCTTACTATCTCATAGAAGCTAATCCTATTAGTTTGGCATGACATATTTCTCACAAAACCATGCTGGTTCTTATTAATAGCATAGGAGTTCTCCAAGTAGCCCTGTATGCTGTCCCTTAGTATACTTTCCAATAGTTTCCCCACTATTGATGTCAGACTAACCGGTCTATAGTTACCAGGATGAAGTTTAGTATCCTTTTTAAATATTGGGACTACATCTGCTATATGCCAGTCCTTTGGTACCATGCTTGATCTAAGTGACTCAGTGAAAATCAGATACAGCGGCCCTGCTATTTCAGCATTTAGCTCCATCAGAAGGATGTAGGCCATCTGGACCAGGAGGTTTATTAGACTTCATTTTTTTTTTAGTCATTCACAGACTACTTCCTCAGACAGCTAAGTATTAAGCAATAGGCCTTTATCAATACTATAGTTATTGTTACTCACTAATCCCACAATCTGGTCCTCTCTAGTAGACACTGATGAGAAAAATTCAATATTTCAGCTTTTTCATTGTCATATATCAGGAATCCCAGTTAGTTTTTTAATGGTCTTATATTCTCTTTTTTTTAGCCTCTTACCATTTATGTACTTAAATAATTTTTTAGGGTTAGTTTTACTCTCCTTAGCGATTTGCTTTTCGTTTTCTATTTTAGCTGCTCTGATTTCCTTTTTGCATTTTTTGTTAAATTCCTTGTAGTACTGGAATGACTCCGCCTTCCTGTCTGATTGGAAAGCTTTGAATGATCGCCTCTTTTTATCCATTTCTTCCTTAACATTTTTTGTTTACCCACATTGGTTTGAATTTAACAATCTTATTTTTACTGCCCATGGGGATGCACTTATGGGTATATTTGTCAAGCATAGTTTTAAAAACATCCCACATTTCAGCCGTGTTTTTTCCCTGAAACAAATTTTCCCAATCTATGTCCTTTAGTGCGTTTTTCATCCAGTTAAAATTGAATTTTTTAAAGTTGAGTCTTAGTTGTACCCTTAGAGTGCTGCTTTTGAATGCTAATGTCGAATGTGATCATATTATGATCACTGTTAGCCAAGGTTTTGCCTACTGCGGTATTCGCTATTATCTCCACGTTGTTAGTTAGTACCAGGTCCAATATAGTCTCTAATCTGGTTGGTTCCTCAACTATTTGCGACAGGTAGTTATCCTTTAGCATATTTAAGAACCTTTTACCCCGAGCTGTATTACATGATTAGTTGGCCCAATTCATTTCCGGATACTTAAAGTACCCAATGATTAGGATCTCCCCGAGCCCTGTAGCTTTCGTGATTTGCATCAAGAGTCGCACTAACATCAGGCGGTTTATAACATTCCCCTATTAAAAGGTTTTTTTTGTACTTTTCTTTCCCATAGAAATTTCAACCCATAATGTCTCAACAATATCTCCAGTTCCCTCGTAAATACCCTTTTTAAGTATGGTTTTAGAAATGGTTTAACATAAAGACATACACCACCCCCTCTTTTAATAGCCCTGTCTCTCCTGAAAAGAGTATAACCCTCCAAGTTAGCTACCCAATTGTGGGAATCATCCCACCATGTCTCCATGATACCTATAATATTGTATTGTTCCTTCATTTCATGGTGGCCATCTTGAAGTTGGCCATCTTGGATGCAACTCTAATATTTATTTATTTATTTTTAGCAGCTGGAGTGCCCATGTCACCTACCTTTGCCTAATGTGTTCATACCTGGCAGAATTGCTGGGCATTCATAGCTTTTACAGGAGTATGACCTGAAGGCACAGGAAAATGTCTTTAATACTATAGGCTGCAATGGCTAATGCCATACAAATAGGGGTATTGGCTATCAGGAGGCAAACACTGATAAAATAAGCTTTTTGCTAATCAGCAAATTCGTATTTTCGTATATATTCCTTTCAGAAACCTACTTATGGTTCCCATTTTATTAATATGCATGATACTTAAGTAATGCAACATAAAATGTATTTTTGTTTGCAAAGCAATCCTTTTTGAGGCTATTGTATTTACCCACTTTCATTTTAGATGGATTGGGTGTGGATTATTAGATCTTCACTAAATAGGTCTACTGTCAATGGTCTAGCACTAATTGTAGACATGCATAAGGTCGACATAGAATAGGAAGACAGTAGGAAAGGTCGACAGGGTCAAAAGGTCGACATGGAAATGGACACAAAAAAGTCACACAATTTTTTTGGTGTTTTTTTTTGTCACTTTTCTGCCACAGACAAGCCCCATTAGTGTCCCACGTCCCCTTGCCATGCTTCGGGCTTCAGGTTACTATTCCCAACCGTAGTCCACGTGGATGGTATGAAAATGTTTTAAAAAATGAAAAAAAACACCTTGTTTCTATCACCCTGTTGACACTGTCTACCTTTTACATGTCGACCTTTTGACCCTGTCGACTTAATGCATGTCTACCATTAGTAAACACTGAAGGGGTTCAAATTAGAGGGGGGCGGCTTACCTAAAAGTCCACACACTTAAAGTTGCTGTTGCTCGGGCCAAAGAGGAGGTGAGGCATGACAACATAATCACATGAATCCCATGATTATGTCATTATGCCCTGCCCCTTCCATGATTAACAGTGCAGAATTTTAAAAAATCATGAAATAGGTGACAGAGCATCAATAAACTCAGGTCATCCCTTATATGAAAGGTTAAGAGTTCCCGCTTTAAAATGATGTGGTCCTTTAAATGGTTATTGTGTAAAACTCACCTGTGATTACCAGACAATATCACCATGAACTACAGGCGGGCCGGACAGGCACAAAAAGTGCTAAAGCAAGAATGCTTAGCAGAAGTAGCTAAAGATAAATAAAAAAGTGTCATCTTTTGTGTGTTAATTGAATATTTTATTTTTCAATATACAGATGTGTCCTTATTCGCTTACCATTTTTCCGCTATATCATGCAAGACACTGTGCCATGGATAACTAGTTATGGAATTTTGCACTTTAGCATCTTTAGTGCATTCAAGCCATCAGCTGGCCATACACTAGACCAGTGATGGCTAACCTTGACACTCCAGCTGTTGTTGAACTACACATCCCAGCATGCCCTGCATCAGTTTTAGCAAGGCCAAATAGCAAAACTGTAGCAGGGCATGCTGGGATGTGTAGTTCAACAACAGCTGGAGTGTCAAGGTTAGCCATCACTGCACTAGACCAACTTTCATCCAACTAGTATGAAAATGGAATGAAATTCTGGTAGGGGATGGGAACAAATGACAATCAGCTATTTACTCTATAACCCTGGAAAACTAATAGAGTGCTTAAATTGGTTTGATTTAAACATGCTTGTCTGAAAGAGATTTTGTCAGTTTTCCTGTGTTTGGGAGCAAATTGCTGATTGTCACTTGCTCCCATCCATTACCATATTTCAACTAGTTGGATGAAAGTTTTGTCTAGTGTATGGCCAGCTTAGATTTTGTAATTTGCACTGAATACGCAATTGCGGCAGTGTAAATTCGCACAATGGCCCTCATTCCGAGTTGTTCGCTCGCTAGCCGCTTTTCGCAGCAGTGCACACGCTAAGCCGCCGCCCTCTGGGAGTGAATCTTAGCTTAGCAGAATTGCGAACGAAGTATTCGCAATATTGCACAAGGATTTTTCTGTGCAGTTTCTGAGTAGCTCGAGACTTACTCTTCCAGTGCGATCAGTTCAGTGCTTGTCGTTCCTGGTTTGACGTCACAAACACACCCAGCGTTCGCCCAGGCACTCCCCCGTTTCTCCAGCCACTCCCGCGTTTTCCCCAGAAACGGCAGCGTTTTTTTCACACACACCCATAAAACGGCCAGTTTCCGCCCAGAAACACCCACTTCCTGTCAATCACACTCCGATCACCAGAACGAAGAAAAAACCTCGTAATGCCGTGAGTAAAATACCAAACTTCTTAGCAAATTTACTTGACGCAGCCGCAGTGCGAACATTGCGCATGCGCAGTTAGCGGAAAATCGCACCGATGCGAAGAAAAATAACGAGCGAACAACTCGGAATGAGGGCCAATGTGTGGCAGGATGCATGGTATTGCTCAGTCGCTGGTCTCTTACCGCTTTTCTAATTTTTCATGGAGTGCCGAACGGAACTGTTTGGCACAATCGGAGGATAGATTAGTGAGGACACATCTGTATAGTGTTTAACTGTGTTGATCACATCAGTCACACTGATGTAAATCAAATAGCATGAGAATTTTGGTACAGTGATTTTGTTTCACAACAATTTACATTTCAATGCATCATTTTAGCCCCTGTTGGATACAGTAACATTCCTAAAACTTTAGATAAGTGGTGATTATTATTTCATACATACTTGGGGAAAAAAGGTCATTATCTGGGTTTGTAAGAAAAAGGTATAAAAGCCATCAACACCCCATGTACATGTGTGTGGGTGACATTTTATAGTATGCTCTACTACATTAGACTTGCATAAGAGTCCACTTTTCAATATTTAATTTTCTGAATTTTGTGTTTCTGAAAAAAATAAGTAAAACACCAAGAAATGGTATCAATTAATTTCTCTGAGCTGCATGAAACGTCTGGTGTTTTTTTATTTTGGAATAATTATGTATTTGCTGCAGTCATTTTGTGGCATGGTTTCAAACTGTATGGAGCTTTGTGTGTAACAATTACATTTGTTTCCCGCAGTGCCTAGAGAGCTCTGTAATGGAATGGTATGTGAGCAAATAGAAAACAAGGGGGAAGAGATGTCTGAACTCTGGGAGTGAGTGCTGCTTTTAGTGGATTTCTTCTGCTTTAGGCCATTTACGTGAAATGTAGTCTGGCTCACAAATGCAGGAAAGCTACAGGAAATTTGTTGAAGAAAAATTCTAATTTCACTCTAATTGATTTTAGTACTTAGCTGTGTAGCAATTAGCACAGGTGTCTCTTTAGAGTCTCATGTTTTTATTCCTGTTATGTCCGTAATGTCCCTTTTCTAATTATGAACTTATTCTGTGCAATAATTTAGACTTCACTGGGCTGCAAGATGATTATTATATAATTGTTATGCATTACCTATGCTTAATAATATATGCCTATTTTAGATGATTCTTTTGCAAAATAATATATAATTTTTTTCAAATTATACGTATTTCATTGGAATGTGGTTAGGATCCCGACAGTCAGATTACCGACAGTGGGATCCAGATGGTGAGAATCCCAGCGGATCCTTCTGGTAAGTATGGGGGGTTAGAGTTAAGCACTAGGGGGAGGGTTAGGGTTAGGCTGCAGGGGTGGGGAGGTTAAGGTAATGCTGTAAGAGGGATGGGTTATGGTTCGGCTGAGGGAGAGGTGGGTTAGGGGTAGGGTTTAAATAAGTACCGGGATCCGCTGGGATTTTGAATGTAGGGATGCCGCCGTTGGCAGCTTGACAGTTGGGATACTGGCTGCTGGGATTTCGTACGCAACCCATTTCTTTCATCGATCGACAAATTGCTATTTTTTAAACCCATATGCAATAATACTTTTTTTTATTTAGTTCTAACACAAATTCTTAACTGTTGATCTTAATATCTGTATCTCATATGCTGTTTTTCTCTTGCAGCCAAGATGTTAATACAGTAAGGATCCAACAACTGTAAGCTTGTCATGAACCACTTAGACGAATCACAGGAGGTGGAGGCGAGTGATGAGCCTGGAAATGCAGACATCAATGAGTCTGTGGAAGCTGACCTGGAACTTCCAGAAGTGGAAGAAGAACAAAATCCATATGCCTCTCCTAATTCACGGCATACAGCCGTGGAACAAGAAGGACAGTCTGGGCAAGAGGAAGAAGGAACACTTGCCAGATCTGCTAGTACGGAGAGCGGGTTTCATAACCATACCGATACAGCGGAGGGGGATGTAATCGCAGGCCAAGTAGAAGGATATGATATGGATAGAGCTCAGGAAAATGAGGATGAGAATGCATATGCTATTCAGTATAGGCCGGAGTCTGAGGAATACACTGAGAATGCTGAGGCTGAGCACGGCGAGGTGCTGCATAATAGAACTCTGCCCAATCATTTACATTTCCATGGTTTGGACCCAGAGGAAGCAATAAATGCGGCTTACTCTGGTTATGTCTACACACACCGGTTATTTCACAGGGGTGAGGATGAACAATATGCTGAACCTTATGCGGACTATGGACTTCAGGAGCATGTTTATGAGGAAATTGGAGACACTCCTGATTTGGATATTAGGGAGGGCCTCCGCCTCTATGAACAGGAGAGAGAAGAAGCTGACAATTATCGAAAAGCAGCTCTGGGCGCTCGTCTCCATCATTATGATGAGCGGTCTGATGGAGAATCTGACAGTCCTGAGAAAGAGGCAGAATTTGCACCTTATCCAAGGATGGACAGCTATGAGCAAGAAGAAGACATTGATCAGATTGTGGCAGAAGTCAAACAGAGCATGAGTTCCCAAAGCTTGGACAAGGCAGCAGAGGATATGCCGGAGGCTGAACAAAGCTTAGACCTTGCTGACCCTTCCAAAGTTCGTGGCGGAGGTCATTTAAGTAATGGAAACCTCTCTTCTGCCTCCAAGACTGCTGCTAACGCAGGAGAGATAGTGCAAAGGTACAGTAAGGAAAAGCGGGATGCTATCTCTCTGGCTATCAAGGACATTAAGGAGGCTATAGAGGAAGTAAAAACAAGGACAGTACGTTCCCCATACACTCCTGATGAGCCTAAAGAGCCTATTTGGGTGATGAGGCAGGATATCAGCCCAACCAAGGACTGTGATGACCAAAGGCCACTAGATGGAGATGTAAGTATGTCTAGTGCTTTTAGTCTCACAGATAATTGATAATGTAAACTTATCTTTCTGTATGTAGAAATTGTTTTGAGGCTTGCATGTAGAAACTAAACAAAAGTATTTGTATAAAATAACTGTAAAGGAAACAATTTATGTAATAAATAACATAATGCTCATTGACAAAATATGACCAACAAACATATAATATAAATTCACATCAACTTTAAAAAAATTGATGTCGTATCTCATTATAGAAGTGTAGTAGTGCACTGAAGTTATTGCAGTGTTGCTAGCGTATTGCACATTTCTGGGCACAGTGCGTATGGTTGAAATTTTGAAACTGAATAGTAAACCATGGGGATGGTCAGTCCTCCTCAGTGGGGGAGCATTTGATAGAGAAAATCAAGAAATAGTCTCCAGACGGCGAAATGAGCAGCAGTGTAAGGTGGTAAGAGGATCCGGCTGGGACACTTACAAATGAGTGAAGATTAGATATAACGGTGAATAATAAAACAATCAGCATTGATGCATCATTTTGTATGGATCATATGGGAGCAATGGAAGTCATTGATACCTGAAAGAAGAACAGTACAATGCTGGACAAAATGAATACATCAATATTTTTAGCTTGAATGATAAACAATGGCCATGAGCGATATGATTTAAAAATGATTAGCATGTGAAATAGAAATGAGAGAGTAGAATAAAACATGACCTATATACAGATTTGTAGATGTTCAATGGGTATTGTTGCAGTAGACTGTATTGTTGAAATATGTTTAGATTTTTTTTTTTTTTTCGCTTAACAGACTGATTTCATCTTAGGTAACAAGACTTGAGAAACCCTGATCTTTCGATAGAAGTAAAGTAGCTCTTAAAGGGCCGTACAGACGTGAGACGTGGAGGGAGGCACACATCTCTCTCCCCGCTCAGCACAGCGCGATGTGCTGAGCGAGGGGGGACGGACACGGGGGCCGCTCATTTCACCCAGCAGTGAAATGAGCGATGTTCTAGATTGTGCAGGCCAATCTTGCATCGGCGATAGTGACGCGCAGGACCGCGCATCGCTATCGCAGGCACCCCTACACACTGAGCGATGTTATCTTAATTTCTTAACAATCTAGTCAGATTGCTTAGAAATTAAGTAAACGTCGCTCTGTGTGTACCCCCCTTAAGAACAAGGACAGACCCATATAATTTGTCTGTCCTGTGTGTTTTGTATTTATGTTGGGGGAAAATCAATTAGCCTTAAGGTTCTGTAGGAACCTCACCCTGCAATACTCCGTTGGATAATGGGGCAGGAAAACAGAGATAGTGACACCCTTGCTTTCCGCTAGTTCAGTGTAAACACACTTTATTTAATGCACACAGTTATTAAAAAAAAATGTATAAAGTTACCTTCAGGCTATGTGTCTTTAGGGGAGGCAATCACCAGACCGCCTGTCGAGATCCCAACGGTCACAATGCTGCTGCCGGAATGCCGACAGGTGGGGAAATGCTGCCGTTATAATACTGGCGCCACGGGCTTTTCTCCCTCTATGGCTGCCCACGACACTCATAGAGGGAGAATAGATCCTGAAGCAAGCGCAGAGAGCCACCGTGCCTGCAGCATGGCGAGCACAGCGAGCCTGCAAGTCTGCATTTTGTATTTAGATGTACCTCCCTACAGTAAATTGTTCCTGGAAATTAGTTGATTGCATGACGCATATTACCATATAAGGGGGTATCCTATTACCCATAGTAGTTTGCAACACAAAAATGGGCTTTTATTGTGAGTAAGCCAGATTGTCAATTTGGCCTATCCAATTAGGGCCCGTTATTTTCATGCGGCAAATTACCCCGATTTCCCCCAAAAGCACACAGGGTCTGTGAAAAGCCGTGGACTAAGGTGTTTTAGCACCAGCTTTTGTGGAAAAAAGGATACTTATCGTGTACTTGGTGGCAGGCGAAACAAAATCCCTGATAAGCGCCGGCATCGGGACTAATAGGATAGCCCAGTTGGCGGTAATTAGCAGCAGTAATTTACCAATGCTAGTAGGATAATGGCCAGAATCTAATGTGCCCTGGTAATTTTTATTTTTTTTAAAGAAGGCATATGTGGCAATTATTTTGGGTCATGTATGATAATATGCATATTGGCAATTCTCAAATAGCCTCACATACCACCCATGTAGTTGTTGTGACACCAAATAGCTAATATTTAAATTTCTGCCACATTTTAATGGCTCCCATATGGCAATCTACATCAAATCAGAAGCCACTATCCTCATAAGGGCAGATTTATCAAAGCTGAAAAATGACAGGAGCTGATTGGCTGGTAGTTTATCTTTCTCCACTTTATTTCTCTCCATGTTTTCAAAAATCTGCCCTATAGATTGGCACCCTGACCGCCTTGCAATTCCAGCCAATTTAAATATAATAGTTTTCGATTTGAATGCAAAGTACTCCAAGGCATTTCACCCCATGAGATCTACAATCATAAATGACTGATAATATTGCTCTATTGCTGAAATGTATTAAAGGATATCCCCTAGCAAAATCCTCATCCATCATTGTTTACTATCTTTTTATTCTTATTTAACAACCTAATTAGAAAACTTGCTGTGCAGCACAAAACTTTAACCTAGAGAAATAGAGGAGCCATGACACGAATGAAAGGCTGATTAGCTGTAGCTTGAAACAGTTGCTCTGATAAGCTATTGCACAGGAAATCATTGTATTTTAATAGACTTAAGTTTTACCAGAAATAGCCAACCAGAGTGGTTTTCTCACCACCTTTGTTCCAGGGTTCAAGCACCCTCAAAAGATACCTAGAATCGGTTATATCTGTTATATCTGCTAAACAGGATAGGCCACATCTCACGGAGGACTTGCTACACTTTCATGTACACTAATATCCCTTTCACACACAAACCTCGGCTGTTACCCGGCTCTGACCCGAGACGCTGAGCATGAGTTGAAGCTGGGGTTTCAGTACTTGCCCCCCTTTCATGGGTGATGGATCTTGTTTATTCCTGTGTCTACACCATTTCCACCGGACCCGGGTCTTCCAGCTTATATTGGATGCTTGTAGATATCAGCTCCTTTTAGACATGACCTGGGTCATGGCTTTCACACTACTGGCGACCCAGGTCGGTACCAGGAATAGACAGTGTACCAAACAGGGCTGCCGACATGATACACTGTCCACACATACCCGAGACACAGGTCGCGCTGCTAGCCCCGGTGAAAGCCCAGGTCGAAAGGCTGTGCGTGAAAGGGGTAGAATTGTGATTTAGTAATACATTTATTTCCCAAGTTTATTGTTTTAGGAGGAGATGTATCAAACCTTCTAAAGAGAGCAATTTGAGAAGTTGTCCATAGCAACAATCAAGTACATTCTATAAAATGACAGAAGATAATTGATTGCTATGGGTATTTATTGACCTGTCCTCTTTTGAAGGATTGATACAGCTCCTCCTGAGACACACAGACACACGCACACACCCACTAGGGTGGCCAATCCCGGGCCATTTTTTAAATCCCGGGAATCAGGATTGAAAAATGATCAATGCCGGGATACCCGGGATTGGCTGCTTTCAATTTGTCCCACCCCCCTGCCCTGACCAGCCCAGATAACTCACCGCAGTCTGGAAGGGTGGGACACTTCCTGTGAGATCCAGCAGGTGGGAAGTGCAGAGCAGCAGTGAGGTGTGGCAGGTGGGCGGCTGGCTGTGTAGCATGACCTCTGACTTCACGTCACGCTGTGCACTGTGCCCAGCCAGAGCCAGGGGGAGGTAAGCAGGGGGAGCCGGGCAACATCTGAGCATCCTGAGGACGCTCAATGCTGCTTAGTATTTTTCTGGTTGATGGATCTGTGGTACTCCTGTGTCTTGGAGTGAGAACATTGAGCCAGTCTTTATTATTCAAGGTTATGCCCAGCCTTTCTGAAAATTATTATAACTGTCATAGTATATTCTCCACAAACTCCATATTTTATACTTGCTATTGAAACTCTCATGAGGTGGTAAGCATACTCTAAGACCCCAGTGAAGGATTTTTTATTGAGGGAAAGGAATCGAGGAAGCCAAAATTTGTATGTTTTATTACGTAAATTATTAGGATATGATATGCCAGAAACTGTAAAATATGTGGGGGGTTTTGTGCAAGCAGTTTAATATTACAATAGGGCTGTATCATTTATCCATTCAATTATCTGACTAATCAATAATAAATGCAGCAGATACCAAACATGCTTTACATTATTGAACAGGTTTCAGGTGCAGAATGAACTTTATAATAAATGAGCCAAGAAAGCGGACGGAAAATAGACCCTTGCACAGCCCTAAACCAATGGCTGGGTCCTGTGTAAAAACATGCCATAAAACCCACTGATGTGGAATGGGCAGCAAAATATGAAGACTTAAAATAGTGTAGTTAGCATTGCTTGTTTAATTGTATTAAACAGATGGCAGTATGCTGATTCATCAGGGAGCTTGCACCGAAAGTGTTATTTTATTGTCTAATCTCCTGGAATATAAAAATCATGACATGAGCTAAATTACCTATACACAGTAAATGTATCTGTGAGAAGTCTCTGGCACTGAGCTCTGAGTGTTTGAATAACATCATTTATTTTCTTGGTAGCAGAGCAGGCACAGTAAAAATCGAAATTAAATGTAGGATGATTCAAGACAATTAAATGTCTGAAAATGTCAAGTATTTTTTAATTAAATGGTTTTATTTGCATTTCTTTTCAGTGCCCGAAACTAACATAAAAGTAAGATCAAGTGAAAAAATCTTTATTATCAATTCATTAGTTTAACGTGAATCTTAATTTCCACACACTAGACGATTATCTATATTTTAAGTGCGTGAGCAGGACATTTACCAATGTGTTTCTTGACCTCTTTTACAATAAATAGAACAGTCTGTGGTTGATTAAATGATTAATGTTTAGCTGGCTTCACAGCCCCTCTAATCATTGTCTGTACAGGTAGATTTATAATCCCGTTATAATTAACCGCTGCCTTTACAGGTAGATTGATAATCCCATTATAGTTCTGTATTTCTAAGGAAAACCTCCCATTAGGACAGTGGCTCTCAACTCCAACCCTTAAGTACCACCAACCCGTCATGTTGTCAGGATTTCTTTAATCAAGCACAGAATCTATTTTACTGGATCTGTAATTATCCCATCTATTTCCACAGAGAGGAACAAAAAATAGATGACTTGTGGTCCGTGAGGATTGGAGTTGATAACACCTATATTAGGAGGTTGTTTTTTTAAAGTGTTATATGTAAAAACCAGAGGTTTTTTTTTATAGCATTTACCTGCACTGCCTTACTGCGTTTTCTATATACAGCCGTCCATAGTGCCTCAAAATCTGCTTTGAAGTTAGTAGCACAAAATATGTTTTGTGCTGCCTTTTCACATGTGTTCCATTTTACTTGGTGCCATATGTGAAAACAGGTTGTAATTACATATAGGGGCATTTGTAATAGGGTCTGAGTTTGCCGGAGGTGCAGGATGCTTTGACGTTTTTTTAAAGTGGCAATAATTTACCAGGCATGATTTTGCCTTGTAATTGATTGCCGCTTTAAAAAATGTCAGAGATCGGCCGGCATCCCGCAGCTTCGGCAAACTCAGACCCTATTACTTATGCCCCATGGTATTTATTTTTGTTTTTTTAATATCCTGACCTAGTTGTTCCCAAACTGGGTGCCATGGCAAATAAAATTATTTATGATTGATAGGATAGGTAAAATAGTTTTGGTGGCTGCCAATCATAAAATATGTGGCCAAACAGAAGTGCAACCATGCATAACATGACTAAATTTAAGGATTACAGCCAAGCACAAAATTATTTTATTTAATAATAGTTGTTGAATTTATCAATAAGAAACTTTTTGCCTAGTGGTGCTATGAAGAAAAAAAAAACGTTTATACTCTTAGGCACGGTGATTCAAGAGACTTTGGACACCACTGTCCCAACATGTAGACCAGGCCTGGCCAACCTGTGCCTCTCCAGAAACTACACATCCCAGCATGCCCTGCCACAGTTTTAGCATTCCCTAATAGCAAAAATGTTGCAAGGCATGATGGAACTTGTAGTTTAACAACAGCTGGAGAGCCACAGGTTGGACAGGGCTGATCCTGCCGCAACTGAGAATCTCAGAGATGCATTGCAAATGTGTAAGACTCTGAATAATTCTTGCGCTCTATGTTGCGTGTGCCGTTTGCTTAAAAAAAGAAAATTAGAGATCCATTTGCATTTGGAGTTGCATGAAGGCCGTTTCTTGGTAATTTATCATTAATGACACTGGGGGAATTCAGTTGTTGTTTTTGCTGGATGCCAGCAGGTGATCCCCTGGTGGTGGCGAGCTGAAATGTGTGAAAAGTGACCTGTTCGACCGCTCGAACAGGACTTTTCGCACTGCGCCCGTTAGTTTAGTCTGGTTTAGCTGCTTTATGTGGCTGGGCACCGTAACAGGCATCAATTGAATATCACCCCTGTGATCCTCTATCACTTTAGATGGGCAATCGAGCGTCGATATCAATTGAATTCCACCAATGAATTCCTCTTTTGGTCCATATCGTTTTTTTTGTTTTTTTTCTCATCAATAGTTTTTATTGAATTTTCGTGTTGCAAAACAGGGGTACAGAAGGAAGAAAAAAAGGGGGGGGGGGAACATAAATACATAAATACATGAGACATACATGAGTAGGTACATAAATACATAAATACATGAGACAACGCTATGACAGACATGTGCAAACAGTTCAAAGTCAATCAAACAGGTACATCATAAGAAAAACAAAAAATTAAGGGAAAGGGAAAGGCGGCAATGGGCATATTATAAATACAACACAAAAAGAAGGTCATCTCAGGCTTAGGGGGGGGGGGAGGGGGCCTCATCAGCCGATAGGACTGGAGAGTGCATGTCTAGGGGAGGGGAACGTAATATCAGTGTAGCACCCTCACCCTCCGTGGTAAACAGATGCCAAGGCATCCAACGCACAAAGGGAGATTTAGCAGTGAAGGAGTATGGGATGTGTTCAGTCTCCATCAAGAAGTGCAGCTGTATTTTGTGTAACACCTTCAACAGGGGAGGCGGTGTGGGCTGTTTCCAGTTTTGGGCTAAAGCCTCACGTGCGGCGAGACAGATATGGCCTAAGACATAGTGTAGATGTGCACCCACGGATCGTGGGTATACATTCAATAAAGCTATAAGGGGGTGGGGGACAAGTCAAGATTCAAAACTTTGTTGATAAGCCCAAATACCTCCACCCAGTACAATTGAATATCGGAACATGACCAAAAAATATGGAAGAGGTGGCCTACCTCTCCGCATAGACGCCAACAAAACTTCGAACATGCAGACCAAATCGTATGCAACCTTTCCGGTGTGAGGTATAATCTATGGAGTAGCTTGACATGCATTTCGGAGTGATCAGGCATTTAGACATAGTAAAAGATGACATAAAAATGTGTTGCCGGTCCATATCTTTTAAAGAGGACAGACTGGTATGCACAGCAACTTTTTTACTATTTAAATAAAGCACAGGCTTTTTTTTATAGCCTTAACACATTTTAGTGAACACTAAATTGTTACCACAGCAAGCCTTCTTACACTACTTTCTGCTACAAGCCTTTTTTATATTAATAATGTCCATATATTACATTGTCCACAACATGCCACTAAAATAAACAAATATGGCCTTTGTAGTATACCGTACATTTGCTATCACGGGGGATTTTAAAGTGCACTTATTATCTCCCACATTGACTGCGGTCTTCCCCTAACTAGACTTTCACCCTCACCCTTACAATCTATCTTGAATGCAGCAACTAGACTAATTTTCTTAGCAAAATGCTCTGCTGATGCTCTGCTCTGTCAGTCCTTACAGTGACTGCATGGGGTCAGTCCAGTTAGGTGCGGGTTTGCAAAAAAGAGTTTATTTAATGAAACTCGTATACATTGGGGGTAATTCCAAGTTGATCGCAGCAGGAATTCTGTTAGCAGTTGGGCAAAACCATGTGCACGGCAGGGGAGGCAGATATAACTTGTGCAGAGAGAGTTAGATTTGGGTGTGGTGTGTTCAATCTGCAATCTTAGAGGATGCTGGGGTTGCTTCAAGAACCATGGGGTATAGACGGGATCCGCAGGAGACATGGGCACTTTAAGACTTTAAAAAGGGGTGTGAACTGGCTCCTCCCTCTATGCTCCTAATCCAGACTCCAGTTAGATTCTGTGCCCAGGGAGACTGGTCACACACAGGGGAGCTCTACAGAGTTTCTCTGAAAAAAGACTTATGTTAGGTTTTTTATGTTCAGGAAGCTCTGCTGGCAACAGGCTCCCTGCTTAGTGGGACTGAGGGGAGAGAAGCAGACCTACTTGCAGAGCCAGAAAAAAGAAGCCGGGTGAGTAAAAGAAGAGTCAAAGACTTCAGTGACGGCTGAAGACTTCAGGTCTTGAGGTACCGCGCAGCGGTCGCGCTGCGCACCATGCTCCCACACACACACAGCGGCACCAACAGGGTGCAGGGAGCAGGGGGGGCGCCCTGGGCAGCAGGTAGACCTGAAATAAACTGGTAAAAGATATATGAAAAGTGCACTTAATATAGACCCCCGCCAGTATAAATATGCTAAAATGAGTGGGACTGAAGCGTGCCGGTGAGGGGGCGTGGCTTAGCTCTCACAGCTCTAACCAGCGCCATTTTCTCTTCACAGAAGCTGCAGAGACGCTGGCCCTAACCTCCCCACTGCTGTACAAGTAACAGGGTTCAAAACGGGGGGCGGGGGCACAGTACATTTGGTGCTATTATCTTTATTATAAAAGCGCTAGCAGGTCTGAGGCATTGTATATAAGGTTTCAGTACCGGGATAGGCGCTGGGTTGTGAGCTGGCAAACACCCTATGTGTCTTTCTAACAGGCTTTGCTGTGGGTCTGTCCCCTATAGCCCCAGTGTGATTGTAGGTGTCGGTACGTGTGTCGACATGTCTGAGGCTAAGTGCTCTTCCCAGGAGGAGGCTGGAGTGGGGACAGAAAAGACTGTGGGAGTGACCGTGTCGGCACCGCTGACGGCTGATTGGTAAATATGTTGATTGTTTTGAATGCAAATGTGGCTCGGTTGACTAAGAGATTAGATAAATCTGAGTCTAAGAACCAGACTTGGAGAAAATCCATGGAGGATGCATTGTCACAAGCTCAGACCCCTTCGGGGTCACAGAAACGTGCATTTACCCAGATAGCAGATACAGATACCGACACGGATTCTGATTCCAGTGTCGACTATAGTGATGCCAGATTAAATCCTCTAAAATCCATTTATGTCACTACGGGTTCGCTACTCAGACCTGTCGTTACTTCGGCATGGGTGAGTAACTCTATTGAAAAGTGGGCAGATAACTTGTCATCTGAGATAGATACCTTGGACAGGGATAGCGTGATTTTGACTCTGGGTCATATCAGGGACGCTGTAGCATATTTAAAAGAAGCTGCGAGGGATATTGGCCTTTTGGGATCAAGGGCCAATGCCATGGCAGTCTCGGCTATGAGGGCATTGTGGATTCATCAATGGAATGCTGATGCCGACTCTAAGAAGACTATGGAGTCTCTACCGTTTAACGGTAGGATCTTGTTTGATGACGGCCTCACTGACCTGGTATCTACGGCTACCGTGTGTAAGTCATCAGTTTTACCTTATGTTCCTGCACAACAAAAGAAAACTCCCCACTATCAGATGCAGTCCTTTCGGCCCAATAAATACAAAAAAGGATGTGGGTCCTCCTTCCTTGCTGCGAGAGAAAGAGGAAAGGGAAAAAGGTCTCAGGCTGTGGCAAATTCCCAAGAGCAGAAGTCCTCTCCGGCTTCTACCAAATCCACCGCATGACGCTGGGGCTCCTCTGCGGGAGTCCGCACCGGTGGGGGCACGTCTCAAACTCTTCAGTCAGGTCTGGGTGCACTCGGACCTGGATCCTTGGATAGTAGAAATAGTAACCCAAGGGTACAAATTAGAGTTTCAAGACGTGCCCCCTCACCGATTTTTCAAAACAGCCTTGCCAGCTTCTCTTCTAGAAAGGGAGGTAGTATGCGCTGCAATACTAAAGCTGTGTCAAAATTAAGTCATTGTCACAGTACCCCCGTCACAACGGGGAGGGTTTCTATTCGAGTCTGTTCGTGGTCCCGAAACCGGATGGCTCGGTCAGACCGATTTTGAACCTAAAATCCCTCAATTTCTTTCTAAAGAAATTCAAGATAGAATCTCTCCGAGCAGTGATCTCCAGTCTAGAGGAGGGGGATTTTGTGGTGTCGGTCGACGTAAAGGATGCCTACTTACACGTTCCCATATATTCTCCACATCAGGCATACCTGAGGTTTGCTGTTCAGGATTGTCATTACCAATTTGGTCTGTCCACGGCTCAGAGGATTTTTACCAAGGTTATGGCGGAAATAATGGTTCTCCTACGCAAGCACGTAATCACAATTATCCCGTACTTGGACGATCTCCTCATAAAGGCGAGATCCAAGGAGCAATTGCTGAAAAACGTTGCGCTCTCACTGACGATTCTGCAACAACATGGTTGGCTTCTAAACTTGCCAAAATCACAGTTGGTTCCGACGACACGGCTGTCGTTCCTGGGTATGATTCTGGATACAGAATTGCGGAGAGTTTTTCTTCCAGTGAAAAAGGCTCTGGAAATACAGAACATGGTAAAACAGATTCTGAAACCGGCAAGAGTGTCAATTCTTCAATGCACTCGGTTGCTGGGGAAGATGGTGGCGGCCTACGAGGCCATTCCGTATGGCAGGTTCCATGCCAGGGTGTTTCAGTGGGACCTGTTGAACAAGTGGTCCGGGTCTGACCTGGACATACACCGGAAAATAATCCTATCTTCCAGGACCAGGATCTCCCTTCTGTGGTGGCTGCACAGTTCTCACCTTCTGGAGGGACGCAGGTTCGGGATTCAGGATTGGATCCTGGTGACCACAGATGCAAGTCTCCGAGGCTGGGGAGCAGTCACACAGGGGAGAAACTTTCAGGGAAAATGCTCAAGCCAGGAAGCTTGTCTGCACATAAACATTCTGGAATTAAGGGCCATTTACAACGGCATTCTGCAAGCGGAACATCTTCGCGGTCTGCCCGTCTTGATTTAATCAGACAACATAACAGCAGTGGCGTACATAAACCACCAGGGCGGAACAAAGAGCAGAGCGGCGATGGCCGAGGCCACGAAAGTTCTTCGCTGGGCGGAGAGACATCCAAGCGCTCTGTCAGCAGTCTTCATTCCAGGAGTGGACAACTGGGAAGCAAACTTCCTCAGCAGACACGATCTCCATCCAGGAGAGTGGGGTCTTCATCAAGAGGTCTTTGCAGAAGTGACAAGTCGTTGGGGAATTCCTCAAATAGACATGATGGCATCCGGCCTCAACAAGAAACTTCAGAGATATTGTTCCAGGTCGAGGGACCCTCAAGCAATAACGGTGGACACCCTAGTGACACCGTGGGTGTTTCCGTCGGTCTATGTGTTCCCTCCACTTCCACTCATTCCAAAGGTGATAAAGATTATAAGAAGAACAAGGGTTCAGGCGATACTCATTGTTCCGGATTGGCCAAAAAGGGCCTGGTATCCAGATCTTCAGGAGTTGCTCATAGAAGATCCCTGGCCTCTTCGTCTACGGGAAGACCTGTTACAAAAAGGACTGTGCGTGTGTCAAGACTTACCGCGGCTGCGTTTGACGGCATGGCGGTTGAACGCCAAATCCTAGCCCGAAAGGGTATTCCCAGAGAAGTCATTCCCATACTTCTTCAGGCTAGAAAAGAAGTAACTGCAAAGCATTACCACCATATTTGGAGAAAATATGTGTCTTGGTGTGAATCTTTTGCAAGCAGGTGTGGATGCGGGCCTAAAGTTAGGCTCCATTAAAGTACAAATTTTGGCCTTATCAATCTTCTTTCAGAAAGAATAGGCCTCCCTTCCAGAAGTTCAGACCTTCGTGAAAGACGTGCTGTACATCCAACCTCCATTTGTGCCCCCTGTGGCACCGTGGGATCTTAATGTGGTATTGCAGTTCCTGCATTCTCATTGGTTTGAACCTTTGTGTAAGGTGGAGTTAAAATTCCTTACTTGGAAAGTAGTCATTTTGTTGGCCTTGGCATCCGCAAGGCGGGTATCTGAGTTTGCGGCTTTGTCTCACAAAAGCCCCTATTTAATCTTCCATGCTGATAGAGCGGAGTTGAGAACTCGTCAGCAATTTCTGCCAAAAGTGGTTTCATCATTTCACGTAAACCAGCCTATTGTGGTGCCAGTATCTACTGACGCCTTGGCGGAATCGAAGTCTCTCGATGTGGTTAGAGCTTTGAAAATCTATGTTGCCGGAACGGCGCAGATTAGGAAAACAGCGGCTCTGTTTGTCCTCTGGGCTCCCAATTAGATTGGGGCTCCTGCTTCCAAGCAGACTATTGCGCGCTGGATCTGTAATACGATTCAGCAGGCTCATTCTACAGCAGGATTGCCGTTACCGAAATCAGTGAAAGCCAATTCTACCAGAAAGGTGGGCTCTTCCCTGGGCGGCTGCCCGGGGGGTCTCGGCATTACAGCTTTGCCGAGCTGCTACTTGGTCGGGTTCAAACACCTTTGCAAAGTTTTACAAGTTTGATACCCTGGCTGAGGAAGACCTCTTGTTTGGTCAATCGGTGCTGCAGAGTCATCCGCACTCTCCCGCCCGTTCTAGAGCTTTGGTATAAACCCCATGGTTCTTGAAGCATCCCCAGCATCCTCTAGGATGTATGAGAAAATAGGATTTTAATACCTACCGGTAAATCCTTTTCTCTTAGTCCGTAGAGGATGCTGGGCGCCCGTCCCAGTGCGGGCTGTTTCTGCAGTTTGGTTATGGTTACACTCGTGTTGAGTTAAGTTCAGTGGCTGATGTTGGTCATGCTGTTGCATGCGTTGTTGTTAAATGCCATGTTGTACGGTGTGTTTGAGGTGTGAGTTGGTATGTATCTCATCTTAGTTTAAAAATTAAATAAATCCTTTTC
Organism: Pseudophryne corroboree; assembly: GCF_028390025.1. Classification (NCBI taxonomy): domain Eukaryota; kingdom Metazoa; phylum Chordata; class Amphibia; order Anura; family Myobatrachidae; genus Pseudophryne; species Pseudophryne corroboree. The sequence goes on from NC_086444.1 coordinate 511,062,244, forward strand.
CTCAAAATGTCCGTCTCCCTGGGCACAGTTCCTATAACTGGAGTCTGGAGGAGGGGCATAGAGGGAGGAGCCAGTTCACACCCCTTTTTAAAGTCTTAAAGTGCCCATGTCTCCTGCGGATCCCGTCTATACCCCATGGTTCTTGAAGTATCCCCAGCATCCTCTACGGACTAAGAGAAAAGGATTTACCGGTAGGTATTAAAATCCTTTTTTACCTTTCATCTGCAATTTCAAAAACCCTCTCCCATCAATAGGACACCCACGTACCTGTCCCACATCATTTAAAGCATTTTTTGAGCTTTTTAGAGATGCTGACCTGTCTTTAATGGCTACATTATACTATTTAAATTCCTTGAAGTGCATGATTATTCATTAGGAGGGGGTGTGTGTACCAGAGTTTCTGCTCTGTGTTCCAACGTTTGTACCTGCTCAGGGCTATGCGTACAACAAAAATGCAAATTTCATCTAGAAAATCAATGCGAGTTTGGAATTGGATTGAAAATGTAATTTGCAGTGTGAGTTTATCATGAAAATGGATTGCAGGATCCAAGTCGCACCTTATCCTCCTTGTGGAATGGCCTTCCTCAAACAACTAGACTTTCCTCCAAAATTTCAAGCTTTCCCTGATAACTCGCCTCTTCAGGCAAGTTTATCGGGCACAAAGAAAAAGAAGATTTTCTTCCCTTGCACCCAAAGGCTGCAGCTGGTCTTTAACCCTTAGGTGTACACCTACACCCACACAATATACACTAGAAACCGAATGGGAAAAGAATCCACAGTGCTGCCTTTACATAGACTGTTGATAAATGGTGAACCGTAAACTATATATCCAAATCTTCACAAGTGGCAGGATTTATATCTCGATGTACACCTCAAGCCAATTGCAATATGATGTCTTGAGAAAGGAGGTTACCACTGAAACATGTTGATGACAAAAAAAAAAACGGACGTGTTTGATTGTTGCCTTACCTTAAGCTTGAGGCTGTTGCCGGGTTCATTGAGCTGAGGTATCCCGGATCTTCCCAGCCACAGTACACAGCCTCTTCCCAGGGAGGGTACGACTCTCTCTGTTTCCCCTCATTTTACTGTTTTATCTATATGTATTTTATGGTTGTATGAATAATCCTTTCTGACTGAGATCAACCTTCTATGTCCTGCATGATCCCTGTGAGGTCCGGGTTGCTGGCTCTGCAAACACTTGCTAGACAGCGGTCTACTTTGAAGTTGAAAGATACATTTCTGTAAATGCGTCCAGCTTATTAAAGTGTCGCTTCATTGGGAGAGTATTGCAGTTGACTTAAGGTGTACATCAAGCATATCAGGCAATATTATCAAATTCCCAGCACCTCCCACATAATCGGCATAGATTATTTTATACAACTAGCTCCACTTTAAGATTTATAAATAACAGAGCGTTTGTAATAAATTATGGGTAACCTTTTCATTTTTTTCCGATATTGCGTACACGTAATTTATTACAAGCGCTCTATTATTTATAAATCATATATTACTTCTTTTTTGGAGCAGCTAAAAATCAACCCTCCGTTCACAGCGCAGACAATTATCTACACATAGTTCTACTTTAAACAGTCCACATAGTATTTCACATGAGGGGTGTGCAGTAAGTTTCCGATGCACAAAACGTATTGTATTTACAAACAAAGTATTCGCCAGAGGAGTCTGTGCAAAGTTGTATGCGCTCAAACCACTTGGTAAAGCAGCTGGATCAGTTCAAAGCTGGTATGCCTTCTATGTGTTCTATGTGTTGAACGAAGGTCTCCATTGCATATTCTGGTGACTCAAAATTAGTCTTGTTCATCTTGCGCTTGATTTGTGGGAACACACAAAAGTCTAAAGGGTCAGGTCTGGTCTGTACGGCGGATGACTAAGCTTCTGGATGTGTTTATGGGCCAGAAAGTTTCCTGGTCTTCTGGGCAGGTGTATTGTCATGATGGAGAAGGGCACCACAAGCGAGAGTTCTTGGATTACGCCTGGAAATCGCTTCCAGCACTTGCGGCAAGCATTGGTTGGCGTACCAGTCTCCCAGTGATGGTTCGCTGCTGCATGAGTGGTACAGTAACTACATGACTAGTCTTAGCCACACAAACAGCCACCACTTGCTTGACTACACTGCGCTCACGTTGAAACTGTTGTGACAGTGCACCTCCAGCTGGGGTCCACTGAGGTGACCGTTTGGTTTCAGGTAAAATGTGTAATGAGCGCTATGATTATCTTACAATGTGTATATAAAAGTATCTTGCAATGTGTGTGTAATTATGTAAAAATGGCACCTGTAAGGAAAATAAAAAGATTATTCATGTGCAGTATGTTTACAACTCGTTTGTTGAGTGTATGGATTGAGCTCAGTCCGTTCCGGATTCACAATATAAAGATTGTGAGTGCCCTGGCTGTCCCTACTTTCTAGTCAGTTCCGTACATCTGCTGGGAAGGTGATGTTGATGTTCCTTCCTCTCCACTGCGTCCAGCGATAGTGGTTCGGGGATGAAACTGTAGGTCCAGAATTTATCGCCACTGATGATCTCCCAGACGGAGTTTGACGACTGCCATCAAGCTTGGCCAGCATGTTGCGCCACAAAGTCACCCGAGCCTCCTCCTGCTCTCTAGTTAGCTGATTTAGCACCCAGCACGCAGAAACCTTTCCCAGGCCAAGCTTTTCGTGGAATATCAAGCGGATGGATCCCGATGAGATGCCGATTTACTTCTCTAACTTGGCCACAGTCACCCTGGCGTCCACCTCAACTATGACCCGCACAGCAACAACGTTGTCTTCGATGATGGGGGATACGGGTTGGCCACAGCATTCATTGTCTACCAGGGACTGTCTCCTGGGCCGAAATTTTGCAGACCACTCATGTACAGTGGTTCAGTACAGTGCTTCCTCCCCAAAAGCAGCTTGCAGTCGATCAAAACTCTCCTGATGTCGCAGATCACTCTTTAGTTGTAAAAGATCTCAGTGGCCTCTGTTGAGCTCCATAGTGAGTTTGTGAAGGAAGTGAACATGCTGACTTCTTCGGTGTGCAGTGCTGCTTATGGGGGTCATTCCGAGTTGATCGCTCGCTAGCTATTTTTTGCAGCGCTACGATCAGATAGTCGCTGCCTAGGGGGGAGTGAATTTTTGCTTTGCAAGTGTGCGAAAGCTTGTGCAGCCGAGTGGTACAAAAAAGTTTTGTGCAGTTTTTCAGTAGGTCTGAACTTACTCAGCCGCTGCAATCACTTCAGCCTGTCCGGTCCCAGAATTGACGTCAGACACTCGCCCTGCAAACGCTTGGACACCCCCGGATTTTAGGACCATGCGGGGGCGGGCTGCGGCGGCTGCGTGATGTCACACGCAGTTGCTGCGACCCTCACAGCGGCGAGTAGCTCCCTGCCAGCGCGCCAGAGCTGCACTGGTAGGGAGCTACTCCTAAAGTACAAAAGCATCGCCGCTGTGCGATGCTTTTGTACTTGTGTGTGATGGAAGGGGGGGGGGGGGAGTAGCCTGACATGCGGGGCAGACATAGCGCATAGGCGCTCCATTATATTCAATGGTGGCAACTTTGCGGTCAGCGGTTGACCTCGAGGTTACTCGCGGTCAACCGCTGACCGCAAAGTTCCCACCATTGGATACAATGGAGCGCCTATGCGCTACATTGTATCTCGAGTGCGCCGCCTGACAGCTCAGACGCGCACAGCCAATCAGGAGAATGCCACGACGTGGCGCTTCCTGATTGGCTGAAGGGACCCTCTTTGACAGCAGTCACGGGGGGTCCCGTCAGTCGGGGAAAGGGGTCCCATGTGTAAACATGGGACCCCTTTCAGTGTGTGGTCCGGGTTTTGCGTTTTATTATTTTGCCAAGTACGTGGATTACAAGTAGAAGAGGACAGATCTACACAGGATTTTTGTGAGTATAATTTTATTTACAGGTATACCGTGGATTCTACTGGTGAAGGGGACCGAGTCGTCGTGTCAACATAGGTAAGTATGTGTGTGTCGGTGTGCATGTATGTAATAAAGTTTTACTATCACGGTGTGTGTGTACTGTTTTTATTTGGGTATTTTTTTGCAGTAGAACTACAGGTACCAGCGGGCCCGTTTCCCCCCGCATGCTGGTACTTGTGGTTCTCTGGCCCTTGGGTGGCTGGAGGAGGGGGACCCCTTGATTTAAGGGGTCCCCACTCCTCCAGGGTACCCCGGCCAGCGGTGACTAGTTGGGGATTTAATGCCACGGCCGCAGGGACTGGTATAAAAGTGTCCCCTGGCTGTGGCATTATCTCTCCAGCTAGTGGAGCCCGGTGCTGGTGTGAAAAATACGGGGGACCACTACGTCTTTTGTCCCCCGTATTTTTTGCACCAGGACCGGACGCAGAGCCCGGTGCTCGTTGTTAAAATACGGGGGATCCCCTGTAATTCCCCCCCCCGTATTTTTACAACCAGGACTGGCTCAAAGAGCCCGAGGCTGGTTATGCTTAGGAGGGGGGACCCCATGCATTTTTTTTCTGGGTTTTTTTTAACACTTTTGTGCCGTCCATGAAGTCGAATCCAGGACGCACACTGCCGTCAATTGGTCTGTTTTTCGACAGTGGGACTGTCGAATCCGTTTTTTATTGAATATGTCGAATTCGGGTCCCGGCGGGAGGGTGTCTGACTGTCGAATTGTGTCGAATTTAAAAACGGTCGAATTCCAGCCGGAATTCGACCGCAATTGTATATACCCCTATGTCTTCTCTATCTATACACCCGATATCAGGAAACTTATTGCGCACCCCTCATATGTTCTCTTTCTACACTCACAACCCATAGACACCAGGCCAACATTGCTCTGTGACTGGATCATGCAGTCCACCAAAAACCTCTGCAATCTGGCTGGACCATTATGCAATAGGTAGCAGTTATCCTCATGTATCAAATCCCTATTCTTCTATGAATTTTGCAAGCGTGTTTGTCTTACCTCTTTGTCTGTTATTACCCAGTCTTGTCTTATTACTGTTGGCGCTAAATAAAGAACTGTTAGTAATAATATTTTTAAAACTGTTAATAAATCTTTAATATAGATAATTATTTATATTGTTTGTAAAACTGCATCACCGTGAACACAAACTGCACATATATGGTACATTTGCATGAAACGTATACATTTTTACTTTTGACTGGATATACTTATATAAAATCAAGCTTTGATATTTTATGTTGTATGAGTCTTGTGGATTGTAGACCCATCAAGTGTAGGCAGCATAGTAGGTTTGTCTAAGTCAGGTTGTTGAAAAGAATCCTGACACTGTATCATGTAATATTTACAGGAACGTAATTGATAAGGTCTAAAATAACTGCAGTGTAACGGCTCTCCAGTTACTTTGTGTCCTGCATTTTTTGAGACCTTGTATTTGTACATCCAAAGAAAGTCAGCCATTGCTTTCTGGATGCTTCTCAGTACAACCTTTCTATTACTGCTAAGACGTAGAACATCTCAATGGAGAATGTCTGGAGCTTCCAAGCAGAGTATCATGATGACGATGTAAGTAGAGCAGCAACTGTTTGATGCTTGCTTTTATAATCTCCTCTGGAAGAAGAAATTGTCAAGAATGGTATATGTAACCTGGTTTCCTTTTGGGTTTACAGAATATCCTCAAGGTTTCCTTAATGTGCATCTCACTATGACTGTGCTTTTTTCATATAGCCTATTTTAACTGAAAATGTTAATTGTTGAATGTATTGAACTGCTTTATGAAGTAAGGGCTCCCATAATTTTCTCTGTAAAAACTCCAATGTGATATGAAATTGATCAAGTTCATAAAAGCAGGGTTGAAAAAAATCACAGGTTTTTAAAAATATTTTTTTTTTTTTTCAACAGTTTATTTTTTGTTTAAACTATTTTTTTTTGTATTAATGTTTTATTGGGGGAAAAGAATCCTGCTTATTATATTAATACTGTGAACTATGTTTTTTTTTTTTGGGGGGGAATATTGATTTTTATTGAGACAATGGATAGTTGGCATAGAGAGTAAACAGGGCTTACAATGAAATGCATTAAACAATAACAAATATACAAAGGGTCTTACATCTGTGCAGATGATCAACCATGTTTTAATGCTTTCTAAAATTAACAATTCAAAGTTATTAGGTTTTCTTATGAATTATTTTATATCTTTCAATAAAATCTTACCTGCTTATTATTTCTACTACGTCTGAATATATGTAGATAGATTAAACATATTAAAACATACAAAGTACACTAAGAGATGGATGAAATTGAAAATAAGAACATCAATTAAATGTTAAGCATTGGTCCTACTTATTACTTATAATTAAATACCTCTGAATAGTAATACAAGATGGAAAATGCAAAAGGACTATTCAGAGAAACACAAACACACAAAAAGGAGGAGTTGAGCATTAGCACTGACCATGCCACTGGCATTAAACAATTTGAATAAAAACAGTAGTTTTTTTAGTATAATAGACTTTTTTTTTAAAGAAGTCACGGCACCGTGCCTGTAAACCCTTTGGTTTAAACCAGCCAACATTGCATAAAACTAACCCTATGTTCCTTTTTGTGAGTATTATATAGTGCAACAGAAACTGTCAACAAATCTAGGGCACCTGGAAGAACCTTTTAGTACAAGAATTCTATTGCAGTAAGCATTGTGAATGAAAGTTTTGCTTCTCTTTTGATTATAGATAGACTATAGACACATTTGGTCAATGTAGGACAAATCATAAGACTGGTTCTTACAAGCACCATTGGGAAATACATAAAGGAATGTTTTAAAATAGGCGTCTAGCATTAAATTCACCCCTAAGAAATAAAATAGCAAGAAATGGTAAAGATTAATATACAGGTTGAGTATCCCATATCCAAATATTCCGAAATACGGAATATTCCGAAATACGTACTTTTTTGAGTGAGAGTGAGATAGTGAAACCTTTGTTTTTTGATGGCTCAATGTACACAAACCTTGTTTAATACACAAGGTTATTAAAAATATTGTATTAAATGACCTTCAGGCTGTGTGTATAAGGTGTATATGAAACATAAATGAATTGTGTGAATGTAGACACACTTTGTTTAATGCACAAAGTTATAAAAAATAATCGCTAAAATGACCTTCAGGCTGTGTGTATAAGGTGTATATGTAACATAAATGCATTCTGTGCTTAGATTTAGGTCCCATCACCATGATATCTCATTATGGTATGCAATTATTCCAAAATACGGAAAAATCCGATATCCAAAATATCTCCGGTCCCAAGCATTTTGGATAAGGGATACTCAACCTGTATTAAAGTTAATGAGCTTACCTGCGCTACCACATACCCTTTATTTTTATTTTACATTGCCGATATATATATATATATATATATATATATATATGTAAGAATAGTAATCTTTTATTTTTATGTAATTCTTTATTTGTGGCAGCAACTTCTAAATCCAAAAGCTTGTGTAATAGTTATGAAAGGTACTGAGATCTATCTATCACGAAAAGAAAATATGGTGCATGAACTGATCTCTTTTAATTTTTCTCTTACGTCCTAGAGGATGCTGGGGACTCCGTAAGGACCATGGGGTATAGACGGGCTCCGCAGGAGATAGGGCACCTAAAAGAACTTTGACTATGGGTGTGCACTGGCTCCTCCCTCTATGCCCCTCCTCCAGACCTCAGTTAGATTCTGTGCCCAGAGGAGAAAGGGTACAAAGCAGTGAGCTCTCAAGAGTTTGCTGTTTTAAAGAATTTTGTTAGGTTTTTTATTTTCAGGGAGTCCTGTTGGCAACAGGCTCCCTGCATCGTGGTACTGAGGAGAGAGAAGCAGAGCTGGCTTGTAAGGTTGGACACTGCTTCTAGGCTACTGTACACCATTAGCTCCAGAGGGAGTTGGAACACAGGTCTCACCTGGGGTTCGTCCCGGAGCCGCGCCGCCGTCCTCCTCACAGATGCCGAAGATAGAAGCCGGGTGAGTATTGAGGAAAAGACTTCAGGCGGCAGAAGACATCAGATCTTCATGAGGTAAGCGCGCAGCGGTAAGCTGCGCGCCATTGCTCCCAGTCACACACACACAAGAGGCACTGTAGGGTGCAGGGCGCAGGGGGCGCCCTGGGCAGTAATAAACCTCAATTTGGGCATAAATATGTTGGATTAGGCTGTGGGACAGTAAAACCACGGACCCCCGCCATTTTCTTACAATAGCATGAGGGGACCGAAGCCCGCCGTCGGGTGGGCGGGGCTTGATCCTCGGCACTAACCAGCGCCATTTTCTCCACAGAGGCTGCATGAGAAAACGCTGGCTCCCTGTTCTCTCCCCTGCTGAGCTTCACAGGCTGGAAAAAAGAGGAGGGGGCACATTGGCGATGCAGTGAGTGGAGATTAACATTATAAATATATAAAAGCGCTATCTGGTCATATATTCCAGTGTTTGGGCGCTGGGTGTGTGCTGGCATTCTCTCTCTCGGTCTCCCCTAAGGGCCTGGTTGGGGTTTTGTCCCCTTATAGGTAACCCCCTGTGTGTGTGAGGTGTCGGTAAGTGTGTGTCGACATGTATGAAGCGGAAGGCTTCTCCAAGGAGGAGGTGGAGCAAATGAGTGGTGTGTCCCCGTCGCTGGTGCCGACTCAGGATTGGATGAGCATGCGGCATAGGTTAAATGCAAGTGTGACATCTTTACATGAAAGGCTTGATAAGGCTGAATTAAGGGGAACATCAGGGGGTCAATCCTCGGATTGGACCGATTCACAGGGCCCGTCGGGGTCTCAAAAACGTCCCTTAGCAAAAGACACTACTACCGACACGGACTCTGATTCCAGTGTCGACTATGACGAAGTAAAATTGCACCCTAGGGTGACTGAAACCATTCAGTGTATGATTGTGGCTATTAGGGGTGTCTTGCATATTGAGGATGAACCCTCGGTCCCCGACACAAGGGTACACATGTTTAAGGAAAAGAAATAGATTATTAATTTTCCCACATCTCATGAATTAAATTAATTCTTTATAAAAGCTTGGGAGACTCCGGAGAAGAGGCCGCAGATCCCCAAAAGAATTTATATGGCATACCCCTTCCCTAAACAGGACAGGGAGATTTGGGAATCACCTCCCACTGTGGACAAGGCCCTGACGCGCTTGTCCAAGAAGGTGGCGCTACCGTCTCCAGACACAGCTGCCCATAAGGACCCTGCAGATCGCAGGCAAGAAACTACCTTAAAGTGTATTTATTCTCATACGGGTGCTGTACTACTACTGACGATTGCGTCGGCATGGGTGTGTAGCGCAGTTGCAGCTTGGGCAGATGAGCTGACAGATAATTTTGAAAATATGGATAAGGATACTATATTCTTAACGCTAGCCCATATAAAAGACGCAGTCTTATTTATGAGGGATGCTCAAAGAGACATTGGATTGCTGGCTTCTAGGGCCAATGCCATGTCGATCTCAGCGAGACGATCCTTATGGACTCGCCAATGGACGGGTGATGCGGATTCCAAAAAGCATATGGAAGTACTACCCTATAAGGGTGATGTATTGTTTGGGGATGGGCTGACGGACCTGGTTTCCACAGCTACAGCAGGTAAATCAAATTTTTTACCATATATTCCCCAACAGCAAAAGAAAATGCCACCCTATCAGATGCAGTCCTTTCGGTCGCACAAGTCCAGAAGAGGTCGGGGATCCTCCTTCCTTGCCAGAGGTAAGGGCAGAGGCAAAAGAGCACCTGCTTCGGCAGGCGCCCAGGAACAAAAGTCCTCCCCGGCTACTCCAAAACCCACAGCATAACTTCGGGACTCCCCTGAGGGAGTCCGCACCGGTGGGCGCACGTCTTCGACTTTTCAGCCAGGTCTGGGTCAGCTCAGACCTGAATCCCTGGGTGTTAGAAATAGTTTCCCAGGGTTACAAACTGGAATTCGAAGAGGTGCCCCCGCGCCGATTTTTCAAGTCGGCCCTACCAGTTTCCACGTCTGAACGGGATGTAGTGTTAGCTGCAATTCAAACGCTGTGTATACAGCAAGTGATAATCAGGGTTCCCATGAACCAGCAAGGAAGAGGTTACTACTACTCAACCCTCTTTGTGGTCCCGAAACCGGACGGTTCGGTCAGACCTATCTTGAATCTGAAATCCCTAAACCTGTACATAAAAAGATTCAAATTCAAAATGGAATCGCTCAGAGCGATAATAGCCAATATGGAGGAGGGGGAGTTTATGGTGTCTCTGGACATAAAGGATGCGTACCTTCATGTCCCCATATATCACCCCCATCAATAATTCCTTAGATTCGCTGTACAGGATTGTCATTACCAATTTCAGACGTTGCCGTTTGGACTTTCAACGGCCCCGAGGATTTTCACCAAGATAATGGCGGAAATTATGGTGGTCCTGCGCAAGCATGGAGTCACAATTATCCCATACTTGGACGATCTCCTGATAAAAGCGAGATCAAGGGAGAAATTGCTGAGCAGTGTGGCGCTCTCTCTGAGAGTGCTCCAGCAACACGGTTGGATTCTAAATCTACCGAAGTCACAGTTGATTCCGACAACTCGACTACCGTTCCTAGGTATGATACTGGATACGGAACAAATGAAGGTCTTCCTTCCAATGGAGAAAGCCCAGGACATCCAGAACATGGTCAGAGACCTGCTGAAACCGAAAAGGGTGTCTGTTCACCAGTGCACTCGAGTTCTGGGAAAGATGGTGGCGGCCTACGAGGCCATTCCATTCGGAAGGTTCCATGCAAGGACTTTTCAATGGGACCTTCTGGACAAGTGGTCCGGGTCCCATCTACACTTACATCGAAAAATTACTCTGTCCCCAGGGGC